>NC_088099.1:116510656-117162701 GCF_036370855.1 Dromaius novaehollandiae | reverse complement strand
TTTGATATAAAGGAACTCCATTTTTCTGGTAGTCTAGGTTCCCAAAACAAACAGGTATACTGGCCCCCAATTTTCAACCATTCATTTCAAAAACTCACACATAGTGAGTACATTATTTCACATACCAATGTGAAAAAACCAGCATGTAAGGACAGAAGTACAGAAAACAATTTTTATTCAGGCTTTAAATAATAAAAACTAGAATATCAAATTTCCTTCTTTTTGCCCAGAATTGTTATTAACTTACCTTATTGGATGAAATACCAAACAGACTGTCTCTATAGCAAATTAAGTTCATTATTGATCTCTAGTTTGATTTGCTTTATTTCAGCTGAGAGCATTAAGGCTTCTCCCCTGTGCTTTGCCAAAGCAGTGCGGATGACTACAGAAGTAAACACAAGGACTGGAAGGGAGTGGCTAGCCATCGCTCACAGCAGTAGACTTGTAACTTTAGCTTTCTATTAGTATGCAAATACTTAATGAAATGAAATCACACAACTGAAGAACAATGCTTAATGACTGCTCAGTGCAGATTTTCAAACCCATGCAATTTGGTTTTCTTAGCAGTTATTATGCCTTCTTTGCATGTTGTTAAGGAAGTTTCAATTGCCATCTTCCACTTGCTAAGCCTATTCCTGGCACTCATGAATTTTGAATTAATTGGACCAATAAAGATGAGCAGCATTCCATCCTGTCAACGTGCATGTGTGAAGAGTCATTGAATTATGCAAAATGAAAGCCTTAAGCTTTAAAGAACAAGTATATGTTTAATAGGCTTCAAGAATTTTCATAAAGGCAGATAGGGAGGTTGCTCTCATTTAGTATAAACTTAATATTTTCATATCTGCAGCACATTTGCTTTAGCTTGTGTGATTTCTGCAGTCAGGTACTATTTTAAACTCATTTCATTTGGATGACTTATCTCCATATATTTTTACATGAAGACTATTAACAGCCAAGAAAAAGGACTTGTACAAGACAGCAAACTGCTTCCTGAACCCTATGTGCCCACAACTTGCATCAAACCTAAACAAGCAGTGTGAAGGATTACCATATTCCTTCACTCAACAGTAGTTTAGAAAATCTTCTAAAATAGCATGAATCCTCACGGAGTGAGTCAATAGACAAAATTCCTTGAGCGTTGCCACAGCTTAGCGTTTTCATTCATCAAAAGGCTCCTTGACCACTGACTTGTGAATCTGATTCACATCCTGTCTGATGAGGAATAATAATGGTGTGTCTCCTACACAAAACAGCCTCGCCTTGATTCCAGAATGAACCTTCTCCTGCTGCTTTACACATAAAAATCCAACCAAGAGCGAAGAGGACCACGTGTTCTGCAGAAAGGAAGCCAAAGAGCAATGACCAATTCAACTAGCTGAAAGAAACATAACTGAAGGTCATGCAATGTGGCTTTAGGCCAGGACCTCAAATTAAAACAACTCTGATGATACTTGTGGATGATATTCTCTCAGTGGTAGGGGGCAGACATTCATTCTCATCTTTCTCAATGCCTTTAAAGCTTTCTGGCTGAAAAAGCACGACAGGGACCTATGGTCTGACTCTGACATGAATACCCTTCCTTGAAAGGACACTTTCAGTGAATAGTAATGGAGAAATGATCTTTCACTACTAGATACCTTCTTTGGGGTGAATCAGTTCTGTCCTTAATCACTTCAGCAGCTGCACGCAGTGACTAGTTGGAGTCAAATGCTAATACTGTTAAATGAGATGTCGTTTTACTTTTCTTTCACCACAAATGGCCACAAGCCCACCATCAAGCTGGCAGGAAACTGGCTCATGGATGAAGAACATGTAGCTGAATCTGAAACCTTGGAAGAGAAAGTGATGTGGTGGGAGCAATAAGGGAGTATTTTGAGAGAAACAGCCCTGATGCTGTTTCTGTTGGCTGACTGTAAGTGGATAATCTCTGACGCTTTGCTAATGCGGTACTCTCACAGACAACAACTGTAAGTAATGCAGTTACCTACCAACTCCAACTGGTTATTAGCTTCTGTTACCTTCTACCATACAGTGGCCAGACTTCAATGACTATTTCATGCTTTCTCTGGATTACAGCAATGAGATATACCTGCGTAAGAAGCCTTCATTCAGCTCTACGGAAACTTTCCCCAGTCCAGAACATCATGATATGTTTTCTCAGGGACCCCAAGTTGTCACCCGTGCTCTATACTAGTGTTTCACTGGATACTAAATCAAGACTATAGTCTTGACTCATGTTTTGGGAATTGAATGGCTAGAGTCCAGGAAATCTAGATGATTTCCTAACAAACTGATTAGCAGAATGGGGTTATGTCAGTAAAGCGAAATTAGACAGAAACTTATTTGCATAAAAGACACTTTCTTAGAGACAATTCTAAGATCACCTCTGGAAGCCCTGGCCCGTCACAACTGTCATTATGCCTTATCCAACTGCACTGCACATTTCTCAGCCTTTGGTAAGAGAAATGCACAGTGGCATATCTATCACAAGTCACATAATCCCCTCACCCTCTGCTCAAACAGGACAGTATACTGTATGGACTCAATATAAGAGGATGAAAGGACAAACGATATACAACAGATTAATGTTCATGTTGCTTAATTCACTGGTGAGAGAAGCTCAGCAATGCAACATGCACAACAGAAGAGCATATGTAGGACAGAACAGAAATCATGGCCAGCTGCACTCAGCTCAAATTACTCATCTGGCACTGCAGAATTCCCTGTACAAATTCCATTCCTGAAACAAAAATATAACTGGAAGTAGGGGAAATATTCCTTATTATTTTGCTCCTACTAAGGAAGATACATCACCACTCAGTGTTTATTTCCCAACTACTGTGCATGTCTCCACAAGAAGTATTAGGGATTTCAAACTCAGATTCAGCTTGCAATGATCCTCTTTGCTGGTTTGGATTTGTCTTCAAGATTTTGGTTGGGTTTCTTTACAGTGAAATTATTGAAAACAATCAGATTAGAACATGCCAGAGGCTACAGAAGTAAGGCTACAGAAAAGAGTCAGATCCAGGACTGAATCAAATCTTATCCATGTTTGTGTCAAAAGGAACTGGAATAGATATCAAACACTAGACATTATGTGCAGCCATAATTTGCATAAATATTTCTGACACAACAGCATATGTAACATAGAATCACTCAAGTATGTTGCTAGATCCTATATTCTGTATGCTAGCAACACAAAATAGGGATCCAGCTGACAGAATTGTGTTCATTAATGGGTGTGCTAGTAGAACGTAGGGATGCTAACAAGATGAATCAAAAGTAATTCTTCAAGTTAATCTAGAAAAAATTACATTAGTGCTGGAACATTCAGTACGAAGAAGTTACAGAATGCTGGTAAAACCGAAGGATAGAAAATGACAAGCTAAGGTACAGTGGCAGATAAAATTCAGCTGTATTTGAAGTACTGTCATTGACATAGACCAGCTCTTATTACTTAGGTGGCCTCCATTACTGTATTACTCAGACATCAAAGGCTGGTCCAGGCTTTAATTAAATGAATGAGAACATAGCAGTTGTTAAGGTGAGATTGGTAGCAAGATCATTCTCACCAACAATAATAATTCTTCTGACAAAATATTTTTTAGGTAAATTAAAGGATTCCAAGGGGGACGGGGAGAGCTATACTGATATGTCCTCCTACTTTTTCTCCTAATACAGCAAAGGCATCTTAGGTAGGTTTGTAGGTAGGCTACATAATTAAGATGTAGACTCAGTTGAATTATTGGTTAGGAATATATTTTTTGTAAATAAGCTATTTTTGCTTTATTTATAATCTCCAGTATATCCCAAATCCTGTGACTTTACTAATTATTCATGTTCCCCATCCCACAGCAATTTTTACAACTGAAAATAGCTCAATATTAGTGAAGATTAAAACACAATTTCCACATATATATGAGGACATACTGAAAGATTAATTTGAATACAGCAATTGTGACAGAAATGCAAACAATACCAATGAGAAAAAAGCAGAAAATAACTGAAAATGCAGATAGACATGCACACATAAGTCCAGTACAATAGACCTAGGATAAATTATTGTGTCATAAGGATAAGCATTTCACCTGGTTTACTTCGTATACTCGGTTTAATATATGGAATTAACAAATCAAATGGCAGATCATGATCACCAGGATTATTTAGGGTGAAGTCATGCCGTCTGTTTGGCCATCCATAGACATATGCAACAGAAAGAGGCTTGGAATAAGTGCTAACTCATAGGAAACTAGGCAAATGCCTTGTCCTAAGGCTGGGAAGCAAGTCACTTTAGCTATATGAGTTTCTTAACACTACGAGACTTCCTGCACATTACAGACAACCTTCACATAGGACACTGAGCACAACCAGACCCTTCCGCTAGCAGATCCATTCTGTGATAAACCAGGAAACGTTTATCACATGCAAAAACTTCGCTCACACTTTTCATAGTGTATCCCTAGTCTCCCACCAAAGGACTGCTGACTCCAGCACAGCACTCTGGCGACTGACTGTACAGGCTTCCTCACCTATGGCACTTCACTCTCCAGAAGTGAACTTCCTTCCTCAGCCACAAGTATCTGACACAACTGATTTCAGTGCCATCCAACGGGGTCAAAAGAAAACATCTGACTGACCCACATTAAAAGAAAAGAGGAATAATATGAAAAATATCATCCTTGTATTTTTCTCTCTGTCTTAACAAATGGACCAAGGCCTAGGGGAATAGTAATTACAAGGAATATTGAACTGCCAAAACTATAATTAGAGATAAACTGTGCAGTGTATTAGATACTCTATTAGCTTCAACAGTCAGGAATTCACAGAAAACAAGAGTGGCAAAAATATCTACCCATGTATTTAGACCCTATAGTTCTCAGAAAAAATACTGTTGCTTATATTTCATCTTTCATAGTTTTACTTAATTTTAAATATTCCAAACGAGAAGCTGACAGCGGAGTGCAGGCTGTTCACTGCTTTATAGATTATTCTCTCAAGGAATGGGAAGCTATTTTTAAAGAAAATTTTAGAGAAAACAGGAACAGTTCCTTCCCATCTTCCTTCAAATTAGTCCAACTGTAAACTTTGATCAAATGAAAGTATTTTCCTGAAGCAAGAAGAAGTTTGAAAAAGCACCTTACCTTACTTCTTAACACCAATGCCTCCTTCCCTCCTTTCTAAAGTATATAAAATAATACAAAGCTTTAATGGTGAATACTATCCAGCCCCTTGTTCTTGACAGAAGAAATAGAGAGAAGAGAGGAAAACAATTCCATTCCAGAAATGCAGGTGAGAGGAAAGGCTTTGTCTGACAGTCTTTTAACTGTTCCAAGAGCTTATATCTACTTCAAAAGACATATGAAGTTGATTCAAGTCTTCCTACCTACTCCTTCTCTTTAAACTCCAAAGATGGACACTGCACTTCTGTACACAGGATGGAAATGGAGTCCACTGGGGTAAGGAAAGATTGCACAATGCAGGACTCTGCACACGATCCAAACTCCAGATTATGAGAAATTAGCCCATCTGTAACATGAACTACTGCCAACTCCTTCCACAGAATGATTATGTGGAAAACATCACACCAAGTGAGATAATTGTTTGTTATTTTCATGTCTTTACACTGAGAATTCATCCAGATACTTGTGTGATAAAAGCTGCTAGAAGCAAATATGAACTGAATTTCATCTGTGATCTCTGATATACTCAGAGCTATCGGGATAAAGAATATTTTCTTGTATACTGAGTTGAAAAAAAGTCACTCATTCATTGTATTCAGATATTATAACAAGAACAGTTGGATGACAGAGTTTATGTCCTGGGCCATAACAACAGTTTAAAGTACAAGTGAGTTGATAAGAACACCTATACCACATTTAATGAGATAAATAAAGCAAAGAAGAAACATCATATTAATTAGAGTCATTATTAGAGTTATCCAGTACTGTCATAAATTTGTGGCTAAGTAGCTTTTATCTCATTTAGTGTATTTCTAATTGTTCTAAGAATATAGGACACCAGCCTTTTCGCACAATCATCAAAAGGTCACCAGAAAAATAGCAATATTTGGAATACCTCTACAGCCCACTACCAGAGTGATACTCTGCTCTTGCTGCTATACATTTATACTGCGGGATGGCCAAAAGGCCTCAATTACATCCTGGGCCCCATTGTGCTGGGCCCTGTAGAAACACAAAAGGAAACAAAGTCCATGCCCCAAAGGGCTTGTAGTGTAAAAAGAAGAGTGGTACAGTGAAGGGAAAGGCAGTGGCATGCATTCAAAATAAAGAGTGACTTTTTAATATCTGTATCTATTTGTTATCTTTTCAAGCTGCCAAGAGAGAAGAGTAATGCCAACCTGCTCCCTTAAATCTGCCCACCTTATTTAGCTGTCTGAATATTCTTTGCAATGCTAATCAAAGCCTGATTAAGATTTTCTTCTGTATTTTAACAATTTCAACCCCAAAGTTGTATTTCCCCGACTTTTACAAACAGGCATACAATCAGAAAAAATGAAATGAAATGGAAAACAAACTAAAACCACCACTGAGGACAAACAGGATGAGAAACATGGTCTGAATTTAGTTAGTCTAATTCCTGCCCTTGACAATTGTTGGATATATTTTCATAAAGACACAGATAATGTCCTCTAATTCCACTTCAAGACTCTATTCCTGTCAGTTAAACATTATCTAAAAGTCCCTATGGAGGTGTTCGTTTAAAGCTGCTGCTGGCACAGTTTTTCACTCTTTTCTAGCCATCTGGTCACATACTGAATTGGTAGCTATTTTATTGAAACCTGAGTGGAAGATTGAGGGAGTAAACAAAAACATAAGCAAAAGAAATCTCAAGGTCCAAAGTAAGCACATCAAGTCCAAAATTACAATTTCTTCTGACTCACAAAATTCACATCAAAGCAACTTAATACAACCAATCTCAAAACTCTAACCTTAGGCTATTTTGAAGCCTCTGTCCCTCCCCAGTCCATATGCACAGCTGTAAACACACATTGAGCTTTCATACTATCTCCTTCTCCCTGCCCCCCCCCCCCCAATCTCCTAACAATTACTAGAAAATACACACATCCATTTTCTACATTTAAAACTTAGAATCCCAGAGGCTGGCATTCAAAATTATTTTGCATGCCATTCAATAATTCCTTTTAAGATCAATTTTTAAATATGGATACCTCCTATGCTTTCCCTGAGTACTGACTTAAACAGCAGAATGTGGAAGCTGAATGTCTCATTAAAGTACCCCTATGAGAAAACTCGTTACTATACGAACAGACAAGAGCCGCACTATATTAAAATGAAACCAAATTGTCTTAGCAAACCTCTTTTTTCCTCATGGTCTTCTCTCTTCTCTGTGCAACGTTGTTCCATCTTACACATACACTTAGATGTGCCATAAGAGCTTTGTTTAAAGTGCATAAAAGCTATCCACAGCTCTCCTAAGAATGAAACAGTTTTAATATTTTCTGATCCATGTTCCTGCCACAAACATTCACCGGCAGTATGATAGCTCCAAGAGCAGACATCTGATTCTTGACATTTAAAGATACAATACTGGTGAAAAATAGTGACGCTGTATTAACTGCAAACAGCTTGTGAGGGAGTAGGTGATGTACTCCTAAAATGTATAATCAGAACAAGCAATAATTTCAACCTTTGGATTTTATATTTTTGAATCAAAGCCATGAGAAAGAGAAATAGCCAGATAAACAAATCTGGACACTTTACAATAACTATTTTATGAGAATTTATAATCTATGGCAAAAAGGAAAGTAGATTGTTTTCCTGCTGCAGAAAGTACTAAGGTACCTCAAAGTTTCTCAAAAGGGTCTCAAAAGCTTTCATAATAAAATAAGCAGTAAATGAAGGCAAATCCTGAAATTACAGAAATCAAAGAATTTGTATCCTGGTAACATCCTGTTAATTGACATTGTAATGCTAACTACAAGCAATACAACATCAAGTTCTCTATACTCCTACTGTGAATGCCTTATAAATTCAAAAAGTAAATAGAAAGGTCTTATTTTTCCCACAAGAAAAAATTAAGCCTGTTCTGATACAAACTGTTTCTTTGAAATACTGAATGCTGGCAAAAGAAAGCAGATTTATTTTTAATTTCAGCTGCATTTTTAATTTCAGCTGCATTATCCCTTATTTTGTGCTCAGTGACCTCTCAGGAAAAATGAAATATCAGAGCAAACCTCCATCCCCCACAAACACCTGCAACAAGGCAGAGCACAGCGAACAGCAATCAGCTCTCCACACTGTACCTGAAGGTACTGACATGACCGTTCCTGTTGACACGTCTCTGCCTTCACCACTGTCTGGTCCATGTTAACTGATGCTTTCTGGTAAACTTCACGGGCTCTGCTCACGGTTAGTGTAGAGGACCAAGAGCTTTTCTTCATTAACTGGGAGTCCAAATTCACAGGCAGGTTTGCACAGGTAGAGCATTTGACATCATTATTGCTTCTGGATGCCTTCACAGTATGTTCACTAATAGTGTTATAGGCTTCCATAAAGTACTGGGAAGAAGAACGATCAGGGCATCTACCCATGGTCATGACCCCACTGGGGCCATGATAAATGCAAACATCATTGTCCAAGTTGTCATCTGAACTCCACCATCCTGAGGCATTGGATCTGGGCTTACCTTCTGATCGCCTTTCTTTACTCTTGCTACGCTTCCCATACCTCATCGTCTGTGACTCCTCTGGGCTGGCTTTGCCCCCATTGACGCTCCCCTTGGAGGGTCCCTCAAGCGAGTGGGACTTGGTAAAGAGCTTCTGGACAGAATGAACCAAATGCCGGATCCTCCCTGGACTGTCACTGCGGTGCTCCATGGCAGTCCGCTTGTACTGCAGCGTATGGTAGCCATCACGATTCAGAGGCAGCTGTCGTTCAAACTGGTCCAAAAGGTTGGCAGGAATGCGGTTAGTTTTACTGGCAGTTCCATGGGGAACAAGAGCACACTCATCTTTAAGTTCATGGTGAGAATTGTAATGTCTCCGAGGAAAAGTGCTGCTGGCAATCTGATCACTGTAGGGCACCATGCATTCTGCCTGAAAAGAGTTCCTTTGAGTGTAGTAAGGGTGATCTGCCGGGTGAGGGTCCACTGGATTTAACAAATATGGCTTCCTGTCTGGGTGGTGTGGCAGGCTGTCACACGGAGAGTCACAGGCAACCCCATGATGATGACTACGGCTGCTAGATAATCCCTTCATTGTCGATGGAAAGCAAGTCCCAAAGTCATCTAATACGTATGGCTATGCAACAGGCAGATCTCAGAGAAAGGCCTAAAAGAATGAAATACAACAGAAGCCATAAGATATTTAAGCTATGAGAAAAATTGTCACGTGCATTTTTAGCATTCATGACTTTTATTATAAAAATCATCAGAATAAAACTTCTCTGATTCCTTTTATTACTTAACCTTTCCCACGGCCATACATAGCATTATTTGGGGATGCCTAAACAAGATACAAGAGAAATGAACTTGTTCCACCCGCAGGAAAACAGATATGAGAAAATTTTCTGATATGAAACTTACCACTGTTCGCTACTTCACAGCAATATAAATATTGCTACCTAACTCTAAAACCTCAGTCCTGAAAATGTTTTTGGACAGGGGCCTCCCAGGGGGGGCTGGATTGCTCATCTGCATGTTTTCAAGACCAAATAAATGTGTCGAGAAAGATCATGTCCCTAACGGAGTGCTTTCTGGGTTACTTTTGGCCAAATGTAAAGCATGGTGTAATCAATGGGAAACTCTCCTCTGGTGTTAATGTACATTTGTTCATGATTCAAGTGCAGTTTTACTTCAGCTGTATTATTACTTCAGCTGCCTAGTAAGTAACTCAAGACAATATTGAAACATTATTTTTTGTAAGCTTTTTTCAATTTAAAAGTAAAGCATTAATACATTTCACTAACTCTATCAAAATGAAGCCAAACTAACTGTTTAATAATCTGTATATTTGGGGTTGTATTTATTTTTTACTTGCTTCTACTCATTGAAAAAACTGATTGATAATGCATGGCTTGGTTTTATTTTCCATAAATTTTCAGAGTACTAAGCAGTGTCTGAATATCCCTGGTCTCTCTACCATTGGGGGAACTGGTATAGACAAGACTTGTACATTGCTTTAACAGTGTAAGGGATTTCAGCACTTACTACCTGATTGCAGTTGTTTGGCTCTGAAGTGACTCACAATGTTATAGGCTATTGATTACAACAATTTGAAATGGAAATCTTCCTTCATCACAAGTGATATAATAAACACTCTGTTTGAAGCTAGATGTTCTCATTTCAGCTCTCACCACCAGCAAAGGACTGGACACAATTGTTATTGTAATCTTTGAGCTACTAATGCATAAATTACAGGGCTCCAAATGTTGCAAAATGTTATCACGGTGACATCTCAGCTCATGATGGGCAGAGGGTGATGAAGCAGTGGACTTTGTAGAAGGTGTCCTGTTCTGCTCACAGCTAAAATGGGAGTCACCCAGTGACTTTCTTTGCTCCCAGCGTGGCTAATCACGTTGTACTTCCTGAAATGTCATCCCTGAGATTTTTCTTGGAGTATGGATAGACATTCATAGCAACTGATTTTCCACCATATTCCTCCAGTATTCTCTCAGATAAAGTTCCTGTTTTAACAGGTTTTAGATGTTGTACCTACTGGCAAATTGGCAACAATGAATAGTCTGCTAAAATAGCATTTAGTTGATGCCAGTCTGGAAAAGCCTGCTCTGCATTTCATCAGAACATATTTTATATACTCTCCTGAATCTCTGGTGAGCTAAAGAGGAGTTTTTTTCAATATATTTCAAAGCTTGTGTGGATGTCCTGCATTTCACTCCCCCTCACTGGATCCCTGCAATGCAGAAAATGTTCATTCTCAGGAGACCCTGAGTTCCAAAAAAAAGGAGTTTTCAAAAATACGACAAAAGGCACTTGAAATATTCAAATCAGATGAGTTCACTGGATTACTTGAGGAGAAGCATGGCCTAAGGCACTTTTAAAAGCACAGAAAAATAATATATTCAGAGGACAGGCCTTGTCAACTATACCATAGTGACAGTCTCTGCAGTTCTAAAGAATGCGTTACATCCTTACCAACTCCTTTCTAAGTGTGATCTATTAGACTGTGCAATAAAGCAGCATCCCAAGGGATGTAGTAGTAGATCCATTACTTGAGTCATTGAAAATGTGACTTGACTAAGAATATCCTGTCAAGAGTAATTCCACTAAAGGATATGATCAGATAACTATCTCCAGTCTCTGATATCTATGAATATTTTCCACACTTAACAGCTTATGAAAACAAGGCTTCAGCCAGCTAATTATTTTCATTTAAATCCATTTTAAACCATGCAGCAGTCCTCAAGATGATTAATAAATTATCTTAGGGCTAACAACAGGCTAGTGTGCCATGTAAGATAAAAATAGTAAAACTTTGCCCCAAAGATATGAGAAAGACAGAGAAGGCAGAGTTAAGTGGGACATCCCCAGTGCCAGTGACTTAGTTTCAGTTTTTCCATAGCCATATGGCTAAGAATTTTTCACCTTTGTTTACTCTAGAAAAAGAGGATACATAGACAAATAATTAAAGGGACTGACAGTTCACAGATAGTGAAGTAATGATAGGCACAGGGGATGGCATTGAATAATTAAGAATATATGGTCTTAATACTTTGATGTCGCAGAGTGGCTGGGATGAGGAAACATGAGATGATCTGATTTATAGGCTGGAACAGAACTATGTGGAGAATCTTGAATATAAAGATGAAGGGCTTAAAAATGTGGGTGTGGTTTTACTGACAAGAGCACAATGTTACTAGCTGTGTCTTGGATGGACTGGAGGAAAAAGCAATATGGATGTTAAGGAGGATGGGCGAGAAGTCTTAAAAAGTGAAGAAGTCTATGAGAAAGTGACAGTTGTCTGTAGAGCAAGAAAGAGCCAGACTTTCCACAAATTGTGGAGGAAGATGTAACAAGCTTGGCTAAGCACAGCTATATGAGCTCGGATGGCAAGTAGGATGGTGGAAATGTTGAAGAGAAGAGATAACATTCAGTTCTACATCCATTTTGAGTCTGAGCTGTCAGTGAATCTTCCCTGAGGAAGTATTAGAAAAAAAAGCAGAAAATAGGTAGGAGGATCTGTCCAAAAGGGATCAGATAAAGATACAGAGAAATACACATATATGCTTGTGAATGTGAAAGATCACACAGCTACAACAAAAAGAATAAAAGATAAAGCTTTGCAGAAGCAGCACATTGAAAAGTGGAGGGAAAAAAGAAGTAGTGAAGACCTCAGAGTGATGGAATAACCAAGCTTGAAGGAAAAGGGAGCAACTAACCTGTGTAATGAAAAGGCATGTTAATAAAGGCTTCGAAACCTGGCAGAAATTGAAAGGCAGAGAAAATTGTTTATTCCTTGCTCTTAGGCTGGTGTTTACATTATGAGAGCTTTTCTGTGGAACAACGTTGAGAACATTTATCCAGACACAGACTATGAATTTTTTTTATCATGTATCAGTTGTGATAAAAGACCATCAGATTAGCTAGCATGTAGCCTCATTTTACTTTAACTATTACTGCTGAAGGATTGAAAGTGTAACAGATTAGACGAACCCAGAATGTGCAGCAGTGCACCTTCCAGTAAGTAAACAATAACGACGATGTACTCTGCATCTAAGAAAACAGTGGTGCTTTTCTTAAACATTTAGTGGACAGTTCTTCCACACAGAAACCAAAACCAAACCCCAAACCACTCTCACACATCAACCCTGCTTTAGTACGTTTACTTCATCCAGAAGACACTTGTAGCAAGTAAAAACTATAGCCCCTCATTCCATGAGAATTTTTCAAAAAGTATGCATCATTTTCTGTAATTGTGTTCATTGAAACTATCAATGAATATTTGGTGCAATTAACAGCTGGAGACAGGGGTATCTGTCATGAATAGCTGAGAGGAAGCAAATTGAGATTTTTTCTGTATTGTTATTTCTTGGCCAAACAAGGAACATTTAATTACTCATGAAATAAGGCAGGATAATTGCTGAATATATTACATATTAATAAACAATGGAAATAGAAACTCTATGGACAGCAAACCAAAAACACTTGATGGCATGGTAATAAAGGAGATGTTAAATAGATACAGTATTGTAAGGCTGAAGAATGCTCATTTCTTTCAGCATTCACATTACATTTGCTTCCGTTTTCTTGAGGATGCCCTGGGAAAGAAGGATCCAAATCTATTCATCCTTGCTGCTAGCATGGTGTCCCTAATGCACAACAATTTGTTGGAATAACTTAGTGGCTAGAAAAATGCATAATTAATTCTTATTTAACTAAAGTGAAAATGAATGTAAAATATCAAAACCTGAATCCATAAATTACATAAGCTTTTACATATTTTATTTAACTGTATTGTCTACTCATTTATTCTACATTTATTCACCAACTATCTTCAAGAAATGTATTCTCTCTTTTAGATATATGTGAAAACTGCTTTCTTTTAAAAAGATTTCCTGATGTCACACAGCCTCTCCAATTTTATCACACCAGACTGCAGAATTACTTTTCTTACATCTCTACAGGAAGCTGTAAAAAACAAACCAGGTAGCAAATGCTCTCACTAAAATAACTGACACATAAGTATATAGAAAGTAGATAATACAGGAGAATGTAGCAGGTAGTATGTAATGGACAATTAATAAAATGACTAACATAATCAAAAGCACATTATGGCCATTAGCGACTTATAAAATCCCATAATTAGAAATTTCTTTGATAAGATCAGTGTGAAAAGACAGCATTGATTAATTTTTTCTTCTGTCAATAATCTGATTCTGTTACAGTAGTTCAAGATTCAGAGCATGGCAAACAGCAGTACGAACAATATGATGCACCGTATAAAGCTGAAGGTCAGTAACTACTAGAATAACTGAGAGAATGGCAGTCTCATCTACACCAAAATGTGAAGTTTAAGTATAAAAATGTGTAAGTAAGTGATCTATATACATGGGAAATGGACAAATACACTCATGCCAAGCATATTAGCAATATACAGGAGGAAGGCGACAGTATGTGCAACATGCCAACAGAGACTCCCTAATTACGCATCTTCGAGACCACAGCACTTTAAGCCTAGTATCCTTGTCTGTTCAGAAACTAAGGAGTGAGAGATATTGGATTCTTTTGTTCAGATAAGGTGCCAACCAGTGAGTTGGCCCACGCTTCTGAAGTCACAGCTTTGAGCCATGTCCAGAAAATGGAGGGCTGATGCAAAGTAGGAAGGCCAAGTAAACACATTAATACCACATCTGTATAGCTCGGAGTCAGGAGGGCATAGAAGCACACGCACAAATTAAAACATGTATTTGGACCATGTTGGGACTTATACCTCAGATCACAGCAGTCTTTCCAAAGTAATTCTGCATTACTGTTTGAAGTGAGAGGACATAAAATATGCTTTTTAACAGTACTTTTGTGTTGTGCTCCCCATTTATGCACCAGGGCAAACAGAGAGAGGTTTTCATTTCCATATTGAAGACTAAAGATTCCTACCATTTGTTTATTTATTAATATCCCTAATATGTGATGTTCCCAGGGAAATTCCTTTCCCTGATTCTCCTGTATGAACAGTGGGAAGATACATTTATGCTGAGAATCAAAGTTCCTCAAGCTCCTCGTAAAAGCCCATCATTTTACCCCAAAGGTCTTGGTATTTCGTGGCCATTCTGTGTGGCCTCCTGCCATTTTACATTGTGCTACTGAAAATCTATACATCAATAAAAGATACATATTTTAAAATGCACCCACATATTTTAGTAAAGGTGTTCAGAAGAAAATGAGGACTTATATTGATTTCCTCAGCTATTAATTGGGCATCTAATATGAAAGATACTCTGCCTTGGGTAAAAGTCGCAGGAGAATGTCTGGATTTTGCTTCCCTGTCAGCAGTCACACCAGGCAAGTGATATTTAAAACATAATTCAACTTGAAACAGCAGAAGGGGAATCATCAAGAGAAATGTTTTGGGCAGCAACATAAACTCATTCCAACTTTGCAGACAGATCAATGAGTGGGAGTAACTGGGGAAAAAGTGTAATTAAACTGTTTGTTAGCTGATCTCTGAGGAGTGCCTTGAGAATGGTATGTACAGATAAAAACTAAAAGGGAGAGGAAAACACCCCAGGATGATACAATAAAAACGGATGCTTTTTTTTTTTTTTTTTCTTTTTTTTTCTTCTGTCTGCACCCAACATTCTTAAGTTTGCATATACTTGTGGTGAATAAGTTTCACATTTACATTTGAGGACTATTTTCATCTATGCACTTCTGGTGAGCAGCTGTGGTGGTGAATCTCAGGGTAATATGTGCCTTGAAGGTTTAGGCTTGCATTTCTTTTCTTCATCTCTGTGGCTAATAGTAAGCTGATTCTTCACCAAGAGTGTTACTAAGACTGTAGTCACTAAAGGAACCTAACACATAATTAATCTCTGAGTCATATCTAAATACATGAGAAGGTCTGCAAGAGCTTCAGCAGTAATATGTCTGCAACATTTTGACATACAGAGTCCGATTTTTTCTGTCGTGTTGGGAGTACGACTGGCAATAGGCAGGATTGCAAGCAAAAAACTTGGCTCTACAAATAGAAATAGTAAACTGTGATCATTTGCTATTCCACTTACCTCGTTTACACACACAATTAACAGTTAACGTTTAAAATTCGATCTGCTACAGTGAGTAATAATACGCTGTGTAATTAGACTGCTCATGCATTTTCTGTAGCATAGAATAGAAACTCTCCGTGACAAGCTAAGGTACAGCATAGAGCTTGGAGACTGGTGAATTCTATCACAAATTCACAATTGCCACTTAATATTTTCTTCTTTTAGAAAAGAAAACCACCAAGAGATTTTGTCTGATAACATGCATGTAAGAATATATTAAACTGAACCATTTGATAAATGGCATATAGGCAGTATTGAACAATATACCTTACATACAAGCTTAGATGTCTCATTTGATCTTTCTCAATCTGTCGGATGCCGGACTGTATGACCTGTATTTTGTTAACAGTATTTACATGGAGCTTCCAGAATGCTGTTTGGGGTGGGTGAAGGGAGAAAGGGGATGAAGAGGAAGATACTCCAAAATTTGGAATTAGGTTGTCACATATGTACTTGGTTTGCTCTCTTTTGGGTATCCTACTGTCAGACCTAAGTTTACAACTCTAGAGAGCTTTCCCTTGCTTCCTACATAGAAGACTTCTTAAAGTAAGAGCAGTACCATCATTACTTTTTATTAGTCACAGAGAACCCATGTACTTGAGACACCATATATTATCTGAGGATTAAAAAAGGAAGCAAGCATCATGGCTATACCAGACATCCCAGCAGTATTGAGGTCCCATAAAAATAAAAGGGCTGTCACAGTGCCAAGAACATATAGTGTTAAACGAGTAATATAGCTATGGAGATCTGAAGTATACAATTTTCCACAAACTGATTATTTATGAATGTTGAAGGATCACTTTTCTAGTTGCAATGGGATGCTCAACAGATAAAACCTACATTCAATGTGTGCAATGTACCATACTTTCCCTGTGAAAGTCTGGTATTTTCATGTTCTGCAATGTGGCCACATAGTGAAAACAGACATCCTTGTACTATAAGAAGCACTTGATCCTCATGGCAAGGACACCATTGTGACCAAGCAAAGAACAGCCACTGTAGTATTTGAACTATTTTACAGTAGTCCAATGAAAGCTGCTAATCAAAGTCAAAACTTGCACCAACATTACAAGATCCCTAGCTGCACTGTCACTAACCCATTTTCTACAAGTTTTTTAACAGCTCTGCAGTTCTGCAGCACAGCACATTTGCAACAGGATTCACAGTTAAATTACTGTCTGAGCTACCAGTTTTCATCATCTCAAAAGCTTTTTTACATGCCTCTTGAAATCATGATATTCCTGGTCAAGCCAGGTGACTGGCTTTTCTTAGTTATCTGCATTACAGTCCATGCTAGGCATACCACAGCAGAGGATCTGGACCTGTATTTTTGTGCTGGCAGTGACAGCATAACTGTGTGGCTTTGCAGGCCTTGAGTAGCAATGCACATGACTCAAACTAGCTCTAAGTTTTGCATTCCTTACTATTTAGGCAGTGAACATGCCTTAAATGTTCCAAAAATTTCTTCCAGAATAACCTGTAAAATAAGAAGGGGCAAAAATAACCAAATTATTTGATGAACTTAGTCATTATGACTAATAATCTCTTTGATGTTGGATAGCTGAAAAGGAACAATGAATAAACACGCTGATAGCCTGGATTGAACGGGTCACCTCTGTAATGTCATGGAATCAAGCCGGGATTTGTACTTGACTGACTGATCTTTTGTCATTTTAGCGAGGTCACACAGGATTCATGCTGAAACTTTGACACAGGGGAGAAAATGGTGGTACCCTCAAGTTAGGCTTCTGCATGTACCTCACATACCTGTTTGAAAGAAACACAGATATGAGGGCAAGTTCTTATTCACTGTATGCACTCTGTCCAGAAACTCATCACAAATCTTTGTGCTGAGATATACAGCATAGTAATATATGAGCATCTTACTGTTGAAAGATGTCAGATTTTATCCGTACATTAGGCATTTATAGAACATATCTTTCACTTTTTGGGCTGCAGAGGGGATACCAAAGCATCAAACTGTGTTGGTTGTATTAGCCTTGACAGAACCTCACATGTTAAACATAGCAAAAAAGAATAGGAATACAATTTTTTATGTATTTGTTAAAAATTATATATATACGTATTTAAATATAGTCAAGAATATTTCCACTTCACTTGAACTTCTCTGCGTTAAGAGGCATTCATGCAAACAGGGAAATCCAAGTGAGGGAAACAGTAGAAAAGAAAGCATTGAATGAAAAGCAGGAAAAGCAAGTGTCAGCTTAACTCTGCTTCCAGCTATTCCTAGCAATATCCCAACTGATATATCTTCACAGATCTCAGTGGAATTACTCCTCACTGAGGGCTGCATGAATATCATGAGATTGAAAGTGAATGGAATTAACTTAATCTCAGGCCTTCTACTTTTAATACTTGCTAGTTTCAAGCAATAATAAAGAATATATATTTTCCTTAATGTGTGATAGGTACAATTTCAAAACCGTTGATAATACTCTAAGAGAATGGTATTAGTAACTCATCACTTTATCACATAGAACTACCATAAATGAAATACATCGTAATGAGCTCATGAAATTTATTTTGCAACTAATGGCAAACGATAAGTATACATATACCGGGTTATTGTATTCTTTAAGGTGAAATGCTTTATTTCTAGGTTCTACTGCAGAGCATCTTGTCATGAATATTTTAAATTACCACTTGAGTAATGCATTTAATTTATTTTTAATGTAATTAAGCTCTGTTATTCTGTAAAAACTGCCTGCAGAGTAATATGTAAGTGTGCATTAAATATTTCCGTAGCAATCAAAATGCTTCAGGAAAATGGTTCCTTAAAAGAGAAACATTGTAACCAGATTACACTATATATCAAACTGGTGATACACACAGAACATCATGATAATTCTTTGTTACTTCCTCCTCCTCATTTCATTTTATTTCAGGGGGAAGGTAGAGCAAATTCGTACAATCTGTTTCACATCATGTACTGAAAAGCTGTAATCCCTTAAACTTGAATGAAAAATACACAGCATTTTCATTTTATTACATCTTAGCTATTCAACAGAAATTTCATCTTTCCTTTCAAAGCATGAAATTCATAGTACGTTATATGTCACCGTTAGTGTTTAAGCTCAGGAGGGGCCGTGACTGTTAGACTGCTTTTCCTCATGCATAACATGGGTTACAGAAATCATCCATTGTTGCTGCAATGGAGACACACCTTCTTGTTGACATTTAGCACACCTTTTAGCAAGGTATCCATTATGGTTTAAGGATATGCAATAACAGAATCTGCCATGTGTCTGAGTAAATTGTTCTGGCAATTAACCACTGATACGTAGCTGCATGTAAATGAGTCTTGCTTCCACTTCCAGCTAATTGCTCCGGAGTTTTTGAAAAGACCTTTCCAGAGGACCTTGCCATAAGACATTTTCCCTCATGCTGGTACAAAGCAGAATTATTTCATACCTTTCTCTTTCACAAACAAAATTGTTTTGGTTTCTTAAATCACGTTATAAGGCAAGTTTTTCATGCCTGAAGCTGCCCTACATCCAGCCTTTGGCTCTTTTATAAAATATAGTTCTTATCAGATGTACAAAAAGGTTATTATGATGTATCAGCAAATACAGATTTGTTCTTAGGAATTCCTCTGGCTCCAAAGAACTTGACTGAAAATGTCCAGAAAACTGGTTAGAGCAGGGCTTGGGTATTCCTCTACTTTTCCCCATGAAGATCCTAAATTGGAATGTTAACAAATTCACTATAAAATACAAGATACCTATTCACAGCTGTCTTCAGTTCACTTAAGAAATATATTTTTTTGGTTTAGATTCTAAGTGTTAATTTAAAATAACAATTTTCATATTCTTGAATTTACCCTCACGCAGAAAGTCAGAACCTCATTTTACCAGTAAGTAGATAAATCTAAAGCAGTTCTCCTGAGACCAGTCACACTGGTCTGTATTTTCACAAGTGTAACTCAGAATCATAACCAATGCCCCAGTAAGCTAATTATATTTTTCATTCATAATTTCAGTCACTACTGTTTATCAATGTTAATTTAAATCTGTACTTCATGGAGAAAAGCAAACAGACATAAAACCCCAAACCCATAGGTGATGAAAAATTTCACGTTTGTCGTCTTTCTCTGAAGTCCACAGTACAGCCAGATCTAGCAATCATTATTGACTGACAGTCAATAAATCAGGCTAGCCACTGCCAAAACAGCAATGCAAGTGAGTACTATGAAAGGAATGGATGCATCGTTGTTGCAAAACTTGAACTACTGCAACTATAATATCCAGCATGTTTTCAGACTGCACTATTTAAGACACCGACACTGCAGAGAAGATCTAATGAGGGAATTCTGGGTAACATGAGGTGGTTCTCGTCAGGAATGTATTATTTCGGTAGTGTCTCTTTTTGGCAGATAAATGAGGGGTGCTTGTTTCTGTAAGTGTCAATTTTGAAATTATATGAGCATGTAACTCATTTAAAAATAAAGATTTTTTAAAAAAGGTAAATAAACTACTTTTTTAGCTCATAGGTAACAGCTGCTTAGGGTATTTGTAATCTAATTGTTTGTATTTCTTCTATCTCAACCCCTATCTCAGGAAGAATTCCAATGATAATATTCCTGCATCAGTATTCTGTATCTATTTAAAGAACTGCTAGCCAAGGAGTACTTAGGGTAGAGTTAATTCTGCAAGTGATTACAAAATCCCTAGCTATTATCTGAATTAGTGATGGTAAAATAGCTGCAGAACGCAAGCGAATGAAGACATGGGTTGAATCCCAGTTCTGTTGTAAACTGGCAGAGTCTTGGGGGCTGCAACAGTATGTACAGCCACAGAGAGCTTGGCCATTTGCACATTGAATTTCTGTGTTTCTAGCTCAAGATGGCTATATGAGTAAGGTGGGCTCCAGCAATACTGAAAGGCCCATCATTGTACTTCACCATCCACCAAAACAGGTTTTTGCAGAGCACTGTGAAATAGGATGTAAAATAAAACAGAACAAAACAAAAAATACATATACTCCACACACTCAGCAAAAATGCATCAATAAGAGCACACAAGAGTGAATATGTACAATGTTAAAAAGTGATGATCCTAGTCTTTTTTTTATAAAGCTGTGTTCAGAAGGGCCTTAAGTACTTTAAAAAAATCATTCCTTTCTTTTCCCAGATGAAAAGAGACTGGCAGGTCAAGGACATCTGTAGAGGAAGTTTAGAGTAAAATGTTGGAAAGATCTGCAATAACATGAAGAGGTCTGTGATCTCTCCTGCTGTAAATAAATAGGAAAAAAATGCCAAGAGATTAAAGTTAGTGTTAGTTAATGTTAGTTCAGTTCCATAAGACTGTGATCTAGAGGGAAGCTTTTATGATCTTAATACAACAGTCAAGAGCGTGATCTCAGACAATTACAGTACGTCTTTGAAGTCTACAAGAGAGATGTGGGACAGCAGTAAAAATGAACTGTTAAGTATTATTTGCCAGGTTTCCTGCAGTAATAAAGTTTATACAATCCCTCTATCTGTAGTGCTTGTGTCCATTCTCTCCTGCCCACTGCTCTGCCTCCCGCGGTGGCCTACTTCAGCTTAATACTAACACGTATTGAAGTACAAGATTTGTCAGCTCCCTGAAAGTTTTGTAAAAAATAGCCAGCTGGGTAGAGAGAGGCAAATTCCACTTATTTCTTTACAGTGTGAAGGATCATGACAGGAGGTTGAACCTTCCCAGAGATGAAAGAATTTGTTATTTGTGGGTCTGGGCTCTGAAGATACAAGACACCAGTGAACCTACCTGAATACAGGAACTTTTCAAGAACCACAGAGTGGGAAATGACAACATCTGAATATCAAAGAATAAGAGCAGAAGGCACACAGGACATTATGAATCCTCTGAACTCTCCCTTCTTTTTCCTTCAGAAAGCACTGACTTCCCAAGAGCCCCATGAGAAACCCAAGAAGCCCAGGAATCCCTCCTCAGGCCTGGCAGAATCAACCCCCACAGGCCCATCTGCAGCAGAAATTGCACCTAGGCTCAGATGGGATCAGCTAATTTGTTTTCTTTTGTCCTGCACGTTTTCTCCTCTTAGCCGCCTGAGCATCTCCACTGGACTGCTTCCTCTTGTAGCATGCTTGGGAAGTATGCTACTGTACCTGCAACCTCTACGCGTGCAGGTTGACTTGTCCTCTGTTAATTCTCACATTCTTGGGAGCAATACAAAAGAGTATTTTTTCCTCTTAGTTTTGAAGAGTTGTACAACTATTTGGATTGAATATGCAGCTATACTTTCTACTGTTTTCCCATAAACTTTTGAACCCAAGTCTGACTGAGGCAACCATAGAGGTCGTACAGATGATTACACTCCTATAGGTCTCATAAAATGCAGGATATCACATCAGGTCTGAACACTTAAAAGTTCACTTCTCATAACTTTTTATTCCAGTGTCTGATTAGTCCAGTTGAAGAAAACAGCCTGACTGCTGTTGCCGAAATAATTCTATGGGAAAAGACTGAAGATACACATGGAGTAACAAAAACACCACCGCGATTCAAATAACTATGCAGTCAGACGAGACACACAAAGCTATGGAAAGTCACATTTTCTAGCCAAGACACCCATGCTTTACTCAAAGAGCTAGTTGCTTTATGTTGTGGTAGTGAACATAATAGTATCAGCAGCTTTAATGTTTTCACATTCTATATGTTTGAATAGGTAGCCAAGTAAAAAAACAGCACCTTTTTTAATACAATTTCCAAACAGGTTAAGAAACTTCATGAAAAAATGTAAATGCCCCAGATACTTTTAACACTATTTTACAGTCTGGATTGAGAAAATTAATCAAAATAAAGTGTGTAAGACTTAACCTTTTTTTGACGTGTATTGACAATGACATGCAAGGATTCCAATATCTACCAGTCCAAAGGACATGAATCAGAAATTGTGCTGCTGCTCTAAACCTAACTTGGACACATAGCGTGCTCTTGTGAAAACAGTTAGATAAAATGATAAATAGAAAAAGAATTTAATTATGACAACTGTAAATGTAATATGCCTGTCCCCTGTTCTTCAGGGTTCTTTCTTTCATAAACAGAGGCTCAGGAAACTGGAATGTGCTTTACTACGTAGTCTTTTAGATTTGAATTTGTCAGCAAAGATATTTTTTAGGGATGCTTAAACCCACAGTTATATCAATAGAAACGCTATTATTAACCTGAAAAAAAACCTTAATTATTGTAGCAAGTCTGATTTTCCCATAGTCATGAAGGTAACAAAATACTACACCCCTTTGCAGTTTCTATTTCAATTTGCTCATATGCTCTTAAGTAGCTAAAATAAACCTTGAAATCTAGAAAAACGACACATAAAAATGTATCAATCCTCTTTGCGCAGGTTTTAAACCTTAGCAAAAATGAGAAGCTCCGAAGGTTGCAATACTCTCTTGCTGAGGATATAGCTGGAATCAGACTCAAGTGATTGTGTCCCAGGTGATGCACGTGTTTCACAGCACAACCTCAGTTGCCCTCTTTGAGGACATGCCTTGCCCTGGGCAAGGGAGCAGGTTTCCTGAAGATGTCCTGCTCTGGCTATTTAGGTGAGGGCATGCTCACTCTCAGTAGGAGTGGAAACTTGTGGAAAAGTTTGACTAAATAATCACAGGCCTCTTCCTATTCCTCCTCACAGCCAGTTACTCTGTTGTACCCAGCCACGCTGCTGTTTTGCAGACTAAGTGGTCACTTTTCTCCCATGGCCTGACGTCCCTAGCAGTTGTTCTAGTTGTTCTTCCTCAACACTTGATGTGATCAGAAAGCTGGATGTGGGTACTAACACAAAGCAGTTTTTTAAAAATTGCACTGAAAACTAAAGTTAGATTTATTTCCCTAAGCTGCCAATTTTCATGCTATAGATCATGAATAGTATGGCCAAAACTGTGGAATGGACTAAATTCATGGGGAACGTAACAACACTGCAGGAGCATTCAGGGATCAATTTAACCTTGGGTCTCTGTTTCAAACCTCTTCTAACGACCAACTGGATACCTCTGCAAAGCTAGAAAAATTGGTACATGAATTTCTACTTGTCAGTCACTACATATTTTTTGTAAAACACTTAGTATATGATTTCCTTTAGAGCTAGTTTCAGTCCTAATTGAACTCCACAGACAGTAATTTTTACCTTTATAATGCATGGGATATTTTCTTCCCTCTCCTTCTATGGAGAACTTCAGCACACAGCTAACTTCCTTTTGCTTTCAAGGTAATTTTCCCTTAGAAAAGTATGTTTTGGGACATATAACCAATGTTATGATTCTAAAGAGTAATGTTCTGGTTGAAATAGACGTAGTAAAAAAGTATGATAAGAAACATGAAGAGGAGTGAGAGGAATATGAAATGTTCTCGTGGCTAAGATAGCTTGGCTGCTGTAGAGGCAGAGGAGACAATAATAAGCAAAGAAATCGGCTGGCAGTATTAAAGTACCAGCCTGAGAAAACCTTTTCTGTTTCACCTCCTGGTCAGTTCCATCTCCTGGTACATATTTCTTAACTTCTTGGAGTTCAGGATATGTAAGGGAGGTCTCTGTGCAGCATGAAGAAACAGAATGTACACAGCTTCCCAGAACATCATATGATACTAAAGAGCTGAAGTGAAACAGGAATGTCTCAGTGACGCCCACAGGAACACTCACAACCGCCAAATTGTCAGCATGCCTCTGCAATTCCAGAGCACAAACGAGCATATGGATAGTTTAGGCTTTCTGCCACTAGACTAGGTTAGGGAAGCACATGGTTCATGCATATCTGGGCTGGATTTGTGCGAGTGGAGAAAATACTTCCACTACCAAGAGTCCACTGGACTTAGGTATGAAGGGCTAGCCCGCAGCCTAAAAAGTGTACTGCTGCCTTGGGCATCCATGAGGTTCTTCGGTGCCTTCCTAGAAAAACTGCTGCTCATGTGATTTGTGATTGCACATGCGAGGTTATGAAACAATGTGTGAAGCAAAATACTCTTGCCTTCTGTGGAAGGGCTGTCACTGACAGTTCTGCAAAATCTCTCCAATAGATGACACTACTGAGGACTTTAATTCTGTCACAGTTCACGCAAGCTACAAGGTAACAGTTTGTGCAAAGTGTGCTTTCCATGACCTTTTCAGGTGAAAGGGTGTTAGTAAATGAGATATGCTGCTCAGAACCTCTTGTGAAAAAACAGTGTGTATTTTCTGGAAGAGAAAACTTCAACCATGAGTGAATTGGTTATTTAAAATTTCATTTTATTTAGAAAAAAAAATTAAGCCTAAGCCCATACAAAACCCACAGGGTGAACAGCGCAACACATCACCTAACTTTTGTCTCTCAAGAAACAAATTCTGGTATATTCTGCCGTGACATTATCTATGTTGCAAAATAACAAAGCCTTTTAGCACACTTTCACATTTTTTTAATGGAAGATTATTTCAACAGACATTTTGTGTGCAGGTTTATGGTACATTGACAAAGCTATAGAAAACAGTGTCTTGTATAGTGTCTTGTACTGTAGTTGAATAGGTTGTTAACTTTTATCAGGCCCAAATGAACTAAAAATGTGGTTATATAAAAATGTTCCCCCTTTTGAAGCTGACCTGGTTATCTATATCTCAGTACATAATCCATATTACAACTCTGAGTTTTAGGAAGGTTTCCAACTAATATGTTATGGATATAACAGTGGAACTCAGGTACCTGTACACTTGTTCCAGATTCTCCAAGAAACAAAGAATACGAAATAGAACACAAGTTAAATACTAAATTACATACCAGTTAAAATATATATCCATCATTCTTCACACATTCATGATTAACTTTACAAACTTGAGTAATCCTATTAAAATGAATCTATTTGCAAAAATAAATTCATAATGTTAAATATTTGTGAAATAGAGGACAAAATGTTGATGCCAACTTCATAGTTGAATACTGTGCTCAAATCATTCTTCTGGTGCCTCCCTTTCATTTTTTGGCATATTAATTGAGTTTTCCTTTGCACTGACAGCATACAAGAAGGATTTGATCAAGAACTCTTTAAATATTAACAATGAGCCAGACAAGTCTCAGAGGAAAGAATCTTGCTAGCTGCAATGTAAATGCATACATATGCAATGTTTATTTCTGGCATACTGCTGTTGTGGGCTATCTTATAAACTGAAAACATTATTCCTTAGCACATTTTAATTGGCTGTCCTTTCAATTAATATAGATACACAGGTACCAGAGTTGTGTGTGGGGTTTTTTGGTAGTACTTAAATGTATTGTAAAACTGTAAACAATCAATTAGCTCTGTATAACTTCAAAAAAAGAGTACTTCTAATGATCTGTCCTGCCTTATATATCTTAAGCATATAACTTCAGGCAAGAGTAGGAAAAGAAACTACACATCACTATACAGGCTTGCTCATAAGCAAAAACTGCCATATACAGTATTCAGCAAAAGCAATCACATTCCATGCTAAAATTAATGTTCACCTCTGACAACTACAAGTAATTTTATATAACACAAATTATTCTAAGCAAAATATCCTTAAAATATAAATCAGGAAACTTTCTCTTTAGTATCTACTAATCAGAAAATAAACAGTCAGGATTTAACATATTAAATATAGCAACCTAACTGTTATGGCAATTCTTCACATCCCTCTTGTTTGTTCCTACACAGAAAAGTTCGTCACTGCTTGCATAAGGAAGCACTGGAATGAACAGTAATCCATACAGGGCGCACGAAAATTGGTGTGCTAAAGTAGGCCATAGCAAAATGCTGTTGGTAGAGGTTAAGCAACTGCTTTACAAAACTCTAACTTTGTACACACATATTTACCTAACAGATCTCAGCTACACTTAGCTACACCATAATCTCATTTATAACAAAGGTACTTCTACGCTGCTTTGCTACTGCAACCAGGCCTTGGAATGACCACAGATTATACTGCCAGCTTCTTTAAGGTTCATTTATACTTTTTGTCAGATGTACTTCAGAAAGCCTGTAAGTCTACACCTCTGATATCATAGTGAACTTCATGAGGGTTTGAGGTGTTATGACCATGCAAGAGCGACTACAAAATACTGGAAGTTTTACAGGTTTTGCAATTTCTAGGAACTATGAAAATATTCTTGAACATCTATTAACATCTTAACAATTAACAATTTAAGAATGTACACATATAGTGCATTCCCATGAGGCAGGTACGCGTGGTTTAGGCATTACATGATCTTGCCATATTCATGACAAGGCAAACATATTCACATACATGTTCTTACTCATCACCTTCATGAGTATTCACTTACACACCAAATTTGGAAATGCTGGAAATGTTAGATAAGCCTGAAGGGAATTTTGTGTTCTGAAATTTCCTTCCACTCCCCCAATCAGTCCTCAGTATGTAACTTGTGACTTCATCTTTCATTCAAGACCACCATCATTTAATCACAAAAAATGAAATGAAACATATGTTCAACATGCTCTTAATGCTATTCTTTGTTCATTAGAGTATATTATTCTTTGTTCATTAATTTTTTTTAATAACAACTTATTCCTTAATTAATTTCTGTCCTGATTCCAGGATTGTCTATACAATACCAGCTCCCTTCACAAGCTTAACAGATATCAAAGGGATTCCTAGGCATTTAAAGACAGGATGCAGACCAAAAATGATGATTCACAATTTCTCACACACTGTTCCTCGCATTCCTCCCTGCCCATCTGTCCCCTTCCCAACCTTGACATGGCAACTTTCAAACAACCGTGGTGCAACTCAGCTCTGCCAAATTCCACGCAGCCTCCTGTGAATCAAACTCTCGCAGGGGGAAACAGCCCTTTTCAGTAGGAGGCTAAGAGGAATTGGCAACTAGTATTTTCAAAGGTTGCTTTAAAATCCCCATTCCTTGCACAGTAAGGAAAAAAAGCCCTTAAGAGATATACATGGTTGGATTACAACTAGTTGTTCAGTGAAATATGCCATTGCCCGTAATTTACTATTGCATTTCAATAGTTAGCATGTGCAGTAAGAACAAATTTGCAATATAATGTCAGATATAAAATAAGAAGGGAAGAAAGAGCTGCTTTCAGCCTTTTACCACTTCTGGAGATTACATGTAATGTGGTTTTGGGAAGGAGTTCATTGAATAAATTCTTTGTGTATGCAAAGAAAAAAAAAGAAGAGCATACTTCCTATCTAGTGAAGCAGCAAAACATTTTTACTGCAAAACATTTATATCACTAAAATATTTGTATCGCTATTACGTGATTAGGCTAAAAATAAATCTATTCATCATCTTATAATACTGTAGAATCTGTAGAAAACTGTATTAGCATGTAAATTACTGCAGCACCCGAATTGCCTTATCCTTTTATCCTACAGAAAAATACAGGACTTCCACAGGAGTGTGTAATGGCTTTACCTGGGTTAATGTTTTATACAAAACAAAAGGCCAAATCAACACGGATACTTGGCGCACAGACTGCTGGCTTTGCAGCGCTTCAGTGGATTCCATGTATCTAAACTGAAGGGGCCGGCAGGCCCAAAATCTCTGTTTTACCATCTCATGCGGCAGCTCCAAGCTTTCTTTGTTTTGGCCAAATCAGCGCAAGCTCTAGAGAACAACTCCTGCAAGCCTGTGCTGCCTTTCACATTTTATATTCAAATCAGCAACATTAATGTCTGGCCTTCGGATACATCAAACTTCCCTTTTTACTTTCTCCTACAAGCACAGCCGCCAAGCAGCTCCCTTTCCAAGAAGAGGGTAATTCCTTTTTAAAAATCCCTAAAAACTGAACCAGAGCATAAATTAGAATTTAAAAAGCAGCTAAGCAGATTAAGGCAGGATTCACAGTGGCCACAGAACCACCGGTGGATTGCCGTTAGCACCAGCAATGCCACAGGAAAAGATCTTCATACAATTATCAGCTGCAGCTGAGGAACAAATAAAAAAGGAAAAGAGAACTGAACTGTGACAGATGATAACAGCAGGTTGCTGAATTTTTCACTTACTTGCAGGCTGCTTGTGGGAAGCGTTCGAGGCAATGTGCTCTCAGCTCTGCCTCATTTGCACCAGGGTGACATTCAAGAGACATTCCTGTATCTACAGGTGTAAAGATGCAGATTGAAGTTCACGCTTCACATCCTGCCATTTTTAACAGGCCCCACAGCTATGGGCAGGTAATATGAGGAAACACAATATTTAATATGGAATGAGCTAACCATGCAAATGTTTGCACAATACATACAGACCTCCAGATAAATGGAAAAAATGGTGGTTTAGAAGCACTATGTGGTTCAAAAGCACTATCAGACTATTTGAAGTCCTTTATTGTAACGATATACATTAATCATCATTTTCTGATATTGCAAAACTGATGATCAGATTACACAGCCAAATTCCAGTTCCATGCTGTCTGTTTCAGGCCATAGCAGGTTCCCGCGATATTTAAAATACTGCCAGAGCTGCCGCTTTGCCTTCACTCCTTGCCTACACTCAAATTTGACCTTACAAACTAAAATTAACTTGTAATATGGTGGCTTAAACTCCACATTTTTTACAGAAGTGAAACCAAAAATTTGGATAGAGAGTCAAAGGCAAGACTGCAAACGGTGGCCCTGGCTTGCACACTGCTACAGAACATATTTGGAAATAGCGGAAAAAAATGCAGTACGAAGTACACCTGACTTGATCAAGTATGCCATTATGTCAAACAGGTGGTGCTAAAACTGCTTCACAACTGTGCTTATCATAAACCAAACTAGTGGCCCCACTTAATACAAAGACTGCCAAATACCTTATAGCACTTCCTTTTGGTTGCTTATAACTCTGACATACTTTTGTGCAGCTGGGTTGACATTTTCCATTTTGGGTGTTTTTCATTCTGAATCTTCTTGGAAAATTTCAGCCAAAAGGTTCAGCTATTTCTGCTAGGAAACAAAGCTAGGGAAAATATGCTGTTTTGCCCATTAAAAAAATGTGGTGAAGTTGAAGATTATATATGTTAGCTTCTTTGTACTTTAAAACAGGGATATAAAATTTGCCAGACATTTTTTTCTATTCTTTGAATATTTGCTAAACTGAAGAACTGAAGTGCATGTGCAAAATCTTGCCCCGACTTTTCTCTAGTTTGCTCTCCTATGCACTTCACCAGTTTCATTCTACATATGGTTCCCAGGACACTGTTTTCACCCTTACACATATCCAGATACTTTCATATTTGCCAATTCGTTGAGAGATGAAGACTAAATGAAATAATTTGGCAAAACCATGCTGTGACACTACCTCATTTTTCAGATTAGGTGTTGAGAATCCGCTTCCCCACTTTCTCAGTGCCTAACACAATGACCCTCGCAGCAGATTCTCTGATCCATTTCCTACTTTCTGTGACAAGTTTAAATCCACATTTACTTGTGCTGGCAATGGTGCCTAAACTGAGGAGTAATTCAGGCTAAGCCAGAAGCAGAGCTTTGCTATATTCAATCACTGTAATGCCCTGTGAAGAAGGAGGGTTCATCACATACCTGTAGATTTTTTTTATTATATATCACAAGAACTTGAAATTACCCAACATCAGAAGGATTTCAGTCTGTCCCTCCCCTTCTTTCCAATAGGACCATAGTGTTTTAACAAAAAAACTGCCAATAAATGCCTGCCCTCTTCTGCAACAGAGCTGCCTGTAGTGTGAGCAGGGGAGCTGTGCAGTGTTCTCTTCCTTCATTTATATAATCAAATAGATTGTAAAGCTGATCAATTCATTAAAAAGGGAATTGAACTCCCATTGCAATTGTTCTCTTTTTAACCCTGGCTTGTTCCTCAGCATTTCCCAAATAATAACACACTACGCTCTGTTAGAAATGTTGATCTTCTCATTTCTCAGCCACTCTACGGATGTGCTGAGTTGAGAGAGTGCTCTACTTACTAGTGGTGGAAATGACCAACTGGACACAGATATATACAGCAGCAGCATTTACACTCATATTTATTTTAGTTCACTCTAATTGTGTTTAGGTGCTTTGAGGTGTCACTTTTTGCACACTTTCATTGACAGAATTTTCCTTCTTTGTGACTTCTAACAGTCATAAAAGAAATTGAAGCATGAATACTTCTAAGAAAGCACATTTTTAGAAGTTGAACGTATGGGAACATGCCCTGAAACCTGTATATTTTGTTTGGTGTTTCAGGGACAGAAGCATCTGAAGCCTCAGTCTATTTTTACAGAAAGATGACAGAAAGACATCAACCGTCCAAGAACTTGGCCCAAACTTCCTTTTCTCTTTTCTTTAAAAGCCAAACAAAACACTTGATAACAATTTGTCTCAGTGGTTGTCCTTGGCGCTCTCACCATTTCGTGCAAGGGAGTGAGCTGTCATGGGCTGCAAAATATTATTTGGGGATGCATGGCAATGGATATATTTAACAGAATTACACTGTTGGATCAGATCACTCCCAATTTGGTCAGGCGCTGATAGCACTAAACACATTATGGTGGTAGTCTCGGCGTGGAGTTGGAGAGGGGAAAGGAAGGGGGAATTTAAGAAATACTAAAAGCTAAGATATAATATTACAACACAGAAATCTCCTTCTTTTCCTGGAAGTTAGAAAAAGAACTTTCGTTTCTCATTTCCGAACGCACACCACCCTTCCCTCCGGCTCGCACGCAGCACTGCTGTTTTTCCCCACAACTGAACGAGCCTCTTGCATTCAGACTTCTAACAAAAATGCTCATAAAAAGCTAATGTGAACTGGCAGAGAAATTCAAGGACAAGCACAGGACCTGAAAATAATCTAGCTATTTTTTTTTCAAAATTTAAATGCCCTTTTATGTCCTTTATTTTGTTGCCAATGCATTGGCAATGGCTACCAATGGGCAGTTCTGCTTTTTTGCATGATTTCCAAGTTAGTCTTTGTTCTCAGAAAGAAATGCTGTTATTTGCCTTCCTCTGGGGGAAAAAATCACAATATGAGGGGTGAGATGATAGGGATAATTAGACTAAATGGTGGTATAGAACACAATGGGAAAAATATCTTTTATGAAGACCACCTGTCTACTCATTTTTGTAGCCCAAGTGATGTTTTGTTTTGTTCAGGGAAACAAATTCACTTAATAAAATCCAAAACACAGATGGCAGCTGCTAGAAAAAACCAATACAAGATTTTGTTGCAGAGGGTTTTGAAGTGATCTGAGCTCTGAATGGAAGAAGGAAAAATTTCCTCTCTCTTTGTCAATGGTGCTGTTTTCCAAAAGCTGTCTCTAATGTAGTCTGGAATTTAGTTGGAGCAGCAATTCTAATCCTGAATGTTAGAAATAAGGCTTTCTTTTATGTGTTATGCTACTCTAAGCTACTTCTTATGTATATTCTTTTCATGCATCTTCATTATTTTATTATAAATGATTGGAAAAATAATGCTTGAATCTACATACTATTTATGCAGACTAGTTTAAAATGGAACAGGAGAAAATTATTAAATTTCCTTTACTTTTACAGGTTCAAAAGGATCTCTTAGTCCACAAATTAACATACATAATAATTTAAGAAGAGATAATGGATTCTCTTTTTTAGCAACCACTGCCTTCTAAGTCCCTACCTCAGTTTAATTTCAAATCTACACTAAATGCTGGCATTGTCATTTGGCCATAAATGAGATATCTACAAATAATAGTAAAAGCAAGAGTTAGTCACAGAATGACTTAAGAAAAAAATAATTTTAGATATTCACAATCTCCTCTTGGAAAGTCCACTAAACCAGAAAAAGCATACAGATTTGTTATGAATTGAGAGTCTGGCTCTACTCAGCAGTTTAGGAAGGCAGAGACTTGACTGAGGACACTTCTAGATATCAGGTCAGAAGCATACAAGGTACCTCCGTCTGATATGAGTCTAGCCAATGTCAAACACATTTATCTAAACCTGCAACTTAACTGGGAAGATAAAATAAGGAATGTGAACAGCCTGTGAATTTTATGGTCTAGATACCAAAATAACCCTCTCAAAATAACCCTCTCCTAAAGAGGATTATCTTTCAAAGAATCACAATTTAAGTAATGTCAGGGACCTACTTGATCACTTTCCCTGAGAAGGGGAACATCTCCCATGGGAATCTCACCTCTGCTTGGAGAGGAGGTCAGATACCAAATAGCATCGCTATTCCTCTGGAAGAGGACACCCCCCCACCCCTCATCCCATAGTCAGAGGAAAGAACAGCATAAAGACCAGGGCAGACATCTGCTATCATGAAGGGAAATTCTGTAGTAAAAAATAGCTGTGTAACAGCCTCTGAACAGATTAGCTTTTCTGTTGCCATTCTTTGGGCAAGACCAGTGTCTGGCAGATGCATCCTGGCTGTGTGTCAGAAAGGTCAGTGACAACGCAGCTTGTGGAAGTGGCTGGTCTGGAAGATTCAGTCTATTAGCAAATTTCGTATTTGTTTCCCTATCATATATATGTAAAAAAAAGTTTCCCTCTTGCAAGATCTTGATAAAATCTGCACAGAGGGCAAAATTTGTTTCTCATTGCATCAGCAAAGTAAGAATATCATAACAAGTTGCAGATGTGTCAAGTTCTTGGTTAATAGATTCTGAGGCAATCTGATTATTCTAGGGGCTGGTCACAATAATAACATTCAAAATCATTTGGAATATAAAAAAAAAAGCTGGAAACCACACAGAGAACATGATGGAATCTGGCCACTGAAATCATATAAATCACCAAAATGCTCTCACGACTGAGGACAATCAGATTGCAAACCACTGCTTAACAGGACTAAACTAGGGTGGGTAATAAGCAATTCTTAATTAAGAAATGGACACGCATGATACAGAACACAATTTCCATTGACTCGAAAGCTGCTTTATGCTACTCTGGCAGTAAAACCACTGTGCAAACATGCTAGAATGAAGCCTTAGTGAGTACAGACTTGCTGGATATCATTGTCAATATATGCTCTGATCGGATCTATTAAATGATATTCAGAGCCTTGACAGTTTGTTTTGGGGAGAAGGAAAACAGGTTATAAAAATGGGCATTTCTTCAGGATAACCTATTTATACAAGGAATGTCTAGCAGACACACGGTATGAAGTATTTTGTCTTACCAAATCTCAACCAATTAAGCACAAGTTTTGAAATTAACTCTATTCAATTCTGAATGAAAACTTAAAGTATTTAATGCTGAATTTTTATCTCTCCACAACTTTTACTGGAAAACTGGAGTGAACATTGATCAGCTAATTGAGAGTAGTTGTGAGGTTTTGTTATAACTAGGAGAGCATTAATTTTGAAGCTTCTTTTGAAGCATTCATTTAAAGTATCTAATGCATGTGAAATGCCAGTATCTAGAGCTTCTGAGTTAATATTATGTCCTCTATATCTCTGAGACCACCAAAGAAGGGAGTTGAAAGTAATTTCCTCGTACGAGGTAATTTCACCATAACATCTACCACTTACAAATCCTTTGGGGTTGCTACATTCCCTCGTGCTATAAAGACTGCATAAGACTCAGTGTATTAAATGAGCAGTGACAGGTGGTATGTTAATGCTGGAGCTCCTTCTGCCTTGGCCACAAAGGCTGGTTATAGTCAGTTTTTCTCTCCAGCTTCAGGCTTGTGAAGCTATAGCTTTTCTTCATGTCAGTGCTCTGAAGACTGAAGAAAATCTGCAGACAGAACTGCTCTCATTAGCATCTGCATGAGCAAGTATTACCTTCTCTGAAGTAACACCAATATGTATTTTCTTGTTTGATAACAGTATCTTTGTCGGGAGATTCTTAATGCTGAAAATCTCTGATGCCACAGCACCTCAGTCCCTTATCTTTCACTTCAGCCGTCATCTTGGCAAACAAAAAAACTGTGTTTGACCGGGTGACATCTGAGGTTGTTAACCAGAAAGCAACTGATCGGACTGACAACATGTTTTTAAGAAGCAGACTGACAGTGCTTCATACAAAATAATGTAATAGATTGCATGCCATTTCATAAAATGAAAACTCAATTAGCATGGAACTGCAATAAAAGAGCTCTTGGTCTGATATTACTATGCACTTTAACGAAGGATAGTTTTGTCCAGAATAATGAATCCACTAGAATCTGTCACAAAGACTGAAACACTTTTAGTGGTATGGCTCTTAATTAAGGCTGTAATAAATCAAATAGACCCATTCCAGACAGATGATTTAGCTGCTTAAAATTATTGTCATTTAACTTTTTTTTAAAGACATTATAACATCAGACTCCTAAAATGAAGGAAGCACAATGCTCTAAATACCAGGGGACCAAAATTACAGCATTACCTTAATACATTTATAAAGATTTTTTAAGGCAGTTTTAAGGCAGCAATATTATTATTGAAATATCTTCAAAATTTTACTATACTGACAGTATTTGTTGATAGTGTTTACTCATGAGCCTGTCACCCCTACCAAAGAACTGTACTGATACATAGTATTGACAAAACACCTTTAAAAGAGAACATTTTAAAGAGGTTTGCACTCTCTCTCTTTACGCATGTACATGGGGGCCCATGTATGTATCTGTGTGTATGCAGTGCCCCCGGCATGATGCCTCATACATATGTCCTTGCTGACAAGCTGGTAAGATATAAACTTGACAAACAAACCACACGGTGGGAGGAAAACTGGCTAACTGAGCTCAAAGGGTGGTGGTTAACAGCTTAAAGTTGAATGGGCAGTGGAGTACCCCAGGGGTCGATACTGGGTCTGATACTGTTCAATACCTTTAGAAATGATCTGGGTGACAAGAGTGACTGCACCCTCACCAGGTTTGTGGATGACACCAAACTGGGAGGAGAGAGAGACAGGCCAGAAGGAAGAGCCACCAGAGCCACCTCAACAGGCTGGAAGATTGGCCCAACAAGATTTGCACAAGGTTTAACACAGGTAAACATGAAGTCCTGCACCTGGGATGGAATAATCCCCCAGACCAGTATGGGCTGGAGTCTGACTGGGGGAACTGAGGCCCTGGTGTGCAGCAAGCTAAAATGAGCCAGCAGTGTGCCCTTGCAGCAATGCAGGCAAATGTGTCCGGGGCTGTATCAGCAAGAAAACCACCAGCAGACCAAGGGATGTGATTATCCCCGTTTACCCAGCACTTGGTAGGCCAAACCCAGAACATTGTACCCAGTTCTGATCCCTCCAGTTCAACAGAGACTGGAGGGAAACTGGAGGAAGTCCAGTGGAGGGCTGCCAAGATGATCAGAGGGTTGGAGAAGCTGACACAGGAAGAAAGGTTGCTGGAATTGGGTTTGTTCAGCCTAGAGAAGAGAGGGCTCAGAGCAATCCAACTGCAATCTTGCAACACCTAAAGGGTAGTTATGGAGAAGACAGAGGCAGTCTTTTCACAAGGGTGCTCCACAACAGGACAAGAGGCAATGGGCACAAGGGAAAAATTCCACCTAGAAAAAAAAAGCCTTCACTGTGAGAGCAATTAAACACTGGAATAGGTTGCCCAGAGAAGTGGTAGAATCTCGCTTTCCAGAAGTATTCAAGACTAAGCTTGACAGGGCCCTGGATAACCTAATCTAAGGCCCTGCTTTCAACAGAAGGTTGAACCAGATGATCTCCAGAGGCTCCTTCCAAACCCAGACTTTTCTGTGATTCTATATATAAATAAAGTAGGAGAGTGATATGAAAATTACAAAGATACAATCATTAGGTATGATTTAACTACTCAGTATGAGAAATTTACATTTACTAGGCCATGACTGAGATATATTCCAAGCCAGTGTTGACAAAGTCTCCCAATCCATTTACCAAATACTCAAGTTTGGTATAATATTTACATTAAAAGGGGGAAAATTGATATGTTTATGACATTTTCTTACTTAGAACAACCCTTCCGGACTATTCCTCTATGTCCATTTGTAGGCTCTGTACCTTATTATAAACTGCAGAATTCTGCTATAAATTGCAGAAATGAGACAGAGGGTAAAGTTAGAAAATGTAATTTGCAAAACAGTCTAAAACCATCATAATCTAAAGTGACATATCAAGTGCTTCTAAGCAGTAATGCAAATGCTTCTGTATCTAGGAATCGAAAATGAGGAATACCCTCAATCTGAATGTTTTCAGAAACTCTGAAAGTTGTAAACAGCTGTAGTAAGGTTGCACCAGAGGGCAAAGCAGTTTCCTTCATATATTGTTGCAGCAGATATAATGTGTTATAGGAAGGATACCACTTTCTATATTAAAATATTCTCACTTGAGAAATGTAATATCATGAGTCAAGTTAACTGACTTACTCAGCACTTCATTTGTCTTTTTCCAAGACTATTTTTTCTAGTATACTTAACCTAGCACAGCTTTGGCCACAGCCTAGATTCTTCTCCAGTGAGACTCTTCTCCAGACAATACCTCCTTTCTAGCTGAGTAGCATAATAAGTTCCTATCCGATCAGGTTAAAGGAACAAATCTAATTTTTCCTTTGGAGATCAATAGCACTAACAGACTAGAATGTTAAATGCAATTCTGCCATGCTATTACAAACAGACTACAGTACCGCTATGTGGGGTTTTTTTAATGCTATGTGTTAAATGCCTATGAGTGAGAAGGGATACCTTATGTTCCAGGTCATGAGACGGTATACATGTCGTTCCGCTACGGAATGGAAGGAAACAGGTAATTTAATCAAAGCAGAAAAAGGCATTTGCACATTTACATTACTAAAATGATGCACAGAGGTTTTACTTATGCAAGTCTGTACAAAGACATAGATGTCACTTGAAAAGTTTTAATGAAGTCTCATGTTCTATAAAACTTGTTCTCCTACTTAAATAGTGCAGCCTGCTCCATATTTGAAAGAAGCATGCAAAGGAGCTGCTTGAAGCTATAGATAAATAATAAATGATGCTCTTCCCAATGGAAAGGCAGTAAGTGCTTAAAAAGCACAGCAAAATGAAGAAAATCAGTGCTAAGAAGTTGAATGGAGCTAGAATTTCACATGAAAAGAAAGTGCTATTCTGTTTAAATTTGCAAATGATCACTAGATTTCTGGGTCAGTGCCCACTCCTGAGTAAAAGTAACTTTTGACACATTTTAAAGTGCTACTTACACTACATCAAAGAGAATACAGGAAAAAGAAAGAGAGCCTTTAATACAAAGAACCTAATCACTTTCTCTAGTGTTACATTAAGCAGAAAGTCTCTGCACATTCGAAAGTGTAAGAGACATGGTAACTTAATACATTAACAGGTGAGATTTTACTGCAATACAGAGAAGTATTTTATTTCCTGGTCCATTTTTAGATAAAGTCACAAAATGCAATGACTATTCTCTTCAGTCCAGACAGAGATTTCTTCTCTAAACATGAGAGAGAGAGAAAATCGTATTATATCCTGCCTAGCAAGGCCATAGCAAGGCCCTGGAATATACGTATTTCAAGAATAACAGTAAAAAATATCTTTTTGTTTCCTCTATTGCTTTCTAGCTTCATTTTTTTAAAAAAGGTCAGCATTCAACAGCAAAAAGCTAAGACACATATGTATCAGTCAAGAAAGGAATGAGAATGGATTCCAATTACTTAGCTCCTCTTGGAGCATGAGCTAGATGGTTGTTTTGGTTTCCGTCATAACACTGCTGTGAGAAGGCCCAAGTCAGCACATTGCTGAAGAGCTCCATAGGTGAATAAGGACCATTTTGTAACAAATCCTCTTCTCTCACAGAAATAAGAGGTCTTTCTGAGAGCAGAGGATGCTATCTCATCACCAGGAAAGATAAAACTGAGCTGAGGGAAGAACTGCACTATTACTGACTTCAGACGTGCCAACACATCCAAACCACCCTGAAAGACCAATATCCAGAAACAGTCATGGGCAAATCTTTTCCAACTCCTCCTCAGACAGCTTCCAAACGGGCAGCCTGAGGTCCACCTTCAGGGAGTGCATGCATCTGGATCTCATAGCATCCTCTGTGGTCTGGAGGGGGACTTCCAGCCCAGTCTGAGATTTCACTTACAAATTTTGTCCTATCAAAGTAGCTTAGGGGCTATGTAAGGGCAGCTTAGTGTAGATATACCTTATTAGTCAGATCCCCATAAGAAACTGCATGATTACACACACACAGACACACACACACTTTATGCTGATATGTTCCATCAGGACATGTGTGTGAGAATAAAAGAGGAATAAGAAACAATTTCCTGAGACTTTTTCTGCACATATTCAAACCCTCCTCCTATTCCTATCAAATGGCCTTTGTTGTCTCTTCTAGAACATTCTTTTAGGGGATTTGAACAGGCCTAACAGTTCAAATTTGTCAGAGTCCACCTGGACTGTCACCAAGATATGTTACAGCCACACTTCTCTGTGAGGCAACATCACTGTATCTGTGCAGCACATCATATAGTTTAACTCGACCATGCTCATCTGGGCCAGTATTTCTGTTCTTACCATATGCTTTGTTCACTTTGAACACTCTTAATTAACTGTCGTCTTCTGCTTCTCTTTGGAAACTATTTTAGCATCTAACAGTATTCAGATAACTGTGGTCTGGACAATCAAAACCACACTGTATTTCCAAGTATTCTAAGAGAATTCATTCATAGCAACACTGAGATGATAAAAAAAAAAAAAAAAATCCCAAGCATCTTAGCTCAGCACGAACCTGTAATGTGCAGCTCCCTGGGAAGTTTTAAAATCTGTATGTTAACATTATGCAAAATAGAAACAATCAGGGATGTAAAAACCAGAACCCATCTCTTCCCTTCCTATCGGATATCCTAACTGGTTCCTAAAAGTGCCAGGCTTCCTTCCTCCTGCTCTCTTCCTGCAATTTCACGTTCTTCATTGCACAGCGACCCTTTAAGTGCCACCGAAGGCCTGGGAAGTGCTCAGTAGTTGGAGTACTCACCTGACATAGCGGAGCCGAGGGCATTGCAGAAGCCAGACGTTGTACCTCCTCAGGGAGTACTCTGGTGAGGCTACTATGCAAAAACTGAACAAACATCTTTATGTCCTTCTCCGGGGATAGCTCTTGCATTTCATCTTAGCTCAGCATATTCCAAGCATGCTCTGAGTCTATCTAGCAAGTCAGGACCTTCAGGAGATATTAGTTGGTGGATCCCACCATTGGTCCAGCCAAGACATTGATGGCGTAAAACATGCAGTAACAAAGTTTCTCAAACATCCAAACCTGTAAGTAGGAAACTCAGAGACCTATGTTGTCACAGGCATTTCACCGTTTAGGTGTGCTCTTTGCTCCCCAGAACTTGGATGCCAGGATTTCGCTTTGGTTGCATTTTAAGTGCCTAAGAACTATTTTGCATCCTACTTTCTGTCTAGAATTGTACTTCTAATACAAAACAAAGTAACTGAGTATCCAGTCTCCTCACTGACAGCAGAAAATAGATTACAGAATTTCAAGATACTGTCTTATCCTTAAAGAAATACTGGAAGTAACAGGCACTGCTCATTTTCAGATCATTACCATCAATTTAAATGAGCTCTAGATGTTTACTACTGTTTTCACATGTAAAAATGTATGCACCATTGGAAACAGGTAAAATCAACTCAAGATCTGAGTTTATCTGAAAATGGAAAACATTTTAAGTTTAGCTACATATTTAAATGAATATGCACAGACAAGATTTCCAAAAATTCTTGCCACAGACACTCATTTTTCATTCTGTGATTAGCAATAAAGGTACAGCTATAATTCGCAGTACACAGGAAAATGGTAATGACATGTAAACCTTAGATTTCACCCACTCTGTTGTTTGTCAGGTACTTAGACTTTTACTCCTAACAAATTGGAAGATACAACCTTGTGCCTGGATGCTGAACTAAAGAGTGAAAACACACGGCTAGAAAATTAAGACTTACTCCCTGGGCAATTTCAACTGCATCAAATTACTAACAGTTTCTACTAAAAACATAAGCCTTTTGGTGAAAAAGTACTTTGACCAAACCCTCAAATGACTTCATGCGGAAATACTGCTATAGTAAGACTATGGATTCCAAAATATATTCCTAAAAGAGTAAGACAAGTTCTTATCCTCATCAAAGAATTAAATCATAATTAAATCTATATGCTAGTGAATCAGATACATTTTAATGTGCAATCAGGAAAATAATCACAGTTGGAAAGATTAAAAATTGCCATTTCAGTGTGAAATCCCTATCTTTCTCCCTTTCAGTGTTTATTAGGGGCATTTTTAAAGCAGAAGGACTATTCTTAAGGATGCACCAGAACTGTAATTGTAACAGTCCTCTTCCCCAGGCATGTGAAAAGCCACAGGTTGCAAAATTGTCTACTCAGGGATCAGATTATGTGTTCACTACAATGACAAAAAGTACAGTGGTGGAGTTAAGACGGTGTGGTGTATAATGGCAAAAATCATGGCGAATTTAGGTCTTCCAAAGGCTGATCTAACCCTCATCCTTGTACTGCTAGCAGCATCCTGGAAACCCACTTAACACTGACAGTGTTGTTTTAAAAGTTGAAAAATGGCAGGGATAGAGAGAACATATCTTTTAAGTATCAGAGCAACTAAACCAGAAGAATCCCGTTACCCCAGAGTTTTGGGTATTTTTGCCCCTAATGGCCCAGGTATGTTTCTGCTCCAACACATATTTCAATGATGAAATACTTCTTTACGCAGAGGGAAATCTTGCTGTCATTTTCTAGCTGCCTATCAGCCACCAAAATGTTACATTCTCTGTAAAATAGAAACATAACTAGCCAAGCCATTTGCTTGAAAGCAAGTATATAAATATATACTGTCCAGCACATAAAATTAATACTATTGGCTCAATGCTTGCAATTGAATTACTTCTCAAACCAGATTTTGTTACTTATAGCTCTGAACTCTAATAAGGTATGTACAGGAAAATATTGCAGTCTATTAAGGGCTAGAAATGAAAGCACTGGTATAGCAAAGAAGCTTAAGCGATGTTACTAGTGTCAGTTCATTAACAGTAATGCAATGACTTGCCAAAGAGTTTGGAAGTCCACTCAGTGTGTGTGCAAGTAAGACAAGCCCTCAGCTGGACAGCCTTCATGCTACAAGGGAGCAAACAGGTCCAAAATGAGCAGTTTCACTACTTCCATTAAGGCCAGAACTGTAAAAGTGGCCTGATCCACTCTGCTCCTTTTGCCATCCAGCCAGGTCCCCTGTCCACTGCACAGGTTTCTCCACAGGATTCCCTCCCGTTCCCAGTACAGAGGGACTCAAAGAAAGATTTTTGTCTTCAAAAGATAAGTGTTATTTTAACCTCTACAGGAAAGTGGTCATTCACTTGAGACTAAATGAAATACACGCAAGCAAAAAACGTTACACTTCTGGTATGAAGCCTCAGTATTCCTCTGTATTGCTCCTTTTTGTAACTATTCATTATACTTCTGCAAGGTCTGCAGTTTTGATCAGACAGGGGAAAAATGCTAATGAAGCAGTATTCTGAAAAGGCAGTTGCTGTTATGAACCCAACAAATGTTAGTATTCCACATCCTTTGAGTCTAAAGAAATTATTTACTTATAGAATGTAAGACTTTAATTTACAGGTATGTCAAGTTATGACTTTGAAAGATCCCAGATCTTGTTTTACCTCTGTATGTACTGTATTCAGAAAAGAACAGTTCTGCTTAGATTGAAACAGATTGAAACAGGTTTCAATTTTCATTTGAAACCAATCCTCCCTGGTGGTGCATACAAAAGATCAAGATCTGGCCTTACGATAAACTCCATGTGACCATGAAAAACTTCCAGCTGAACCAATCATCGTAATAGCAGACAGAGAGACAGCTTGGACCCATGCTGTTTTGCTGATGTAACTGAAGCTGTACTTGAAAAACCATCAGATTTATTCTGCTGCTTTGTCCTTTGAAGCCAAAGGACATTTTGCTGACAACTTCAATGGGGCCTGACACTCTAACAAGTGTTTAGCTTGATGATATTTTGCATGATTAAAACTGGGTTTGAAAAAACTTTTGAGTGGAGTTGGAAAGAGACATCCATTAACACTTAAGAGATACAAGACACCTTAAGGAATAAAACAACAATGCTGTGTTGATTCCAAAAATGCAATTTTCTTATCCTGGCAGAAGAGATTTCATAAATAATTTAAGCAGAAATATGTGCAAGAAGATAAACATCATGTAATCTAAATTTGTATTTCTTTGCATAACAAGTGACCACTTAGAAAAATACAACACATGAGTTTGAGTAATGCTTTTAACACTGTTCTGTGCATTCAAAAGCCAAAAAGAAATGCACCCTTTGCATATTTAGGATTTTGTTAAGCATTCAGGAAAAATCAAGATGCTTGGACTAAAGCACTTTATCCCTCTCTGCATTAAGAAAAATGGCAGATTTATATCAAAGATATATTTTATTTGGAAACAGTCTGTTTCCTTCCTAGGCATGAACTTCTGAGGATATCATCATATTTGCAGAGCCAGTGTGTGATTCAAAGCCTAGTTGTTTTCCCCAAGATATATGGTTTACTGGAATCAGAAGTTTAGAAACATTGTAAAATTAAAATTAGTCATCAGTGGGGAAGGATACTTTGGGGGGAGGGGAAGGACAGAAAAACTATTATTTAGGCCAGACACAAGGAAGAGAGTTAAGCTCCTTTTCGAAGCCAGGCTGTGCCAGCCCATTATGAACCGCAAAAGTGGAAATTAAAGTCTTTCCTATCCTTTTGTACATTTTGTACATGAATAAAAGGAGACTGTGTCTAGTTGCACTTCTGTAACACTTCGCATTCTGGGACATTAAGTTCATGAATATATACCTATAAGCTTACCGTACTGTCAGATGTGGCTTGAAACCACATATTTGCCCTCTGCAGCCTATGCGGCACAAAAGTAAGGCTCAATAAAAATATGAGTAACTTAAAAATGGTTACCTATCAAATGTCTTTAAAAGATCATTCTAGAATAAAATACAGAAAATGAACCCTACTCAGTAATACTTCTAACAGGGTTATGAGGCAGCAGATGAAGAACTGGGGCACAGAATCAACCAAATCTTTTATGAGGTTCCTGAGCTGACCCCAGAGAAGGTCTATACATCTGTCTTAGAGAAAGTGAGCTGGCAGGGCAGAATGAGAAATATCCTGAAAATTCACAAAAATATGAGAGACAAATCTGAGACTTCAAAATACTTGGCTTTCTTCTCTGTTTTTTTGAACACAGTAATATATAGCAATTCTAAAAAAGGTATTTGTTATTTGAACAGGAGAAAAAATGTCCACTGGAAGAATTTAACCAGACAAAATATGCTCACCCAGCTGGAATCTGACTGCGTCACCAAAGTCATTACTAATATTCTTGCAAAATCCACTGAGATATTTGCTATTTAAGAAAAAAAAATCAAAATGGCATCAAAACAGGCATCATTTTGGTCTTAGCCACTCTGGCTCAAAGAACCACACAGAACTGCTTACAAAAAGAGGTCTTTTGAAGAAACAAATACATATTTTGAATTTGACATCAGTTAATTTGCTTATCTTACCTTTGCGAATGAAAACACCTACATGCAGAAAGCAGCACCACAAGAAAAAACAAAAGCAGCAAAACTGGCCAGAGAGTCCAAATGACTATCCATGCATCAGACTGACCATTTTTGCCGCTAACCAAAAGAAACTTGGCTCACTGAAGAGACAAGGAGCACAGCAATGAGGAAGACACAAAATGTGCCCTGGCCAGACTGAGGGGATGGAGCTGGTACCAGACTTGCTGATGGTTGTCCCTTTCCATCAAAACTGCTGGCGACATTCAAAATTTCCTTCTGGGTGGAGGGCAGGAGAAAGATTGGACACCAGTATTTGTGTTTATTCCATCAGGATTTCGCTGGTCTTCAGTGCTGCGGGACTTCTCGCGTGCTGCCCAGTCTGCCAGCTATGTCCCAGGGGCTAGGAAAGATTTTCTTTTTGTCAGAATTGTGGCCTCATAGGTGTAACATTTTAGGAACAAACAACTGGATAGCGCTGGGAAGAAGTTATATGCTCCCCCCCCCCCCCCCCCCAGCTTTATCAGGTTGAAACTCTTCTGGGTTTAGATAGAGAGATTAGACTGTGCTTGACTAGGAACTGCACTCAGCTTGCTCCTCTGAGTCAAGAGTATAGGGAGTTACCTAACACGACCTCTTAAGCTCTGCTTGCATTATGCATTCCTATGAATTGTGCTTTGCTCCAGTTGCATGAGCTGTGTTTTATTCAGGAGCACTTGGGCTTTCTTGTGTGCACTCCTAAGAGGGTTTGGACAAAAACCGAGCAAAAGTTTTGCTCCCTTCACAGGAAAAAACCTTTTTCCTAAAAGGAAATCTGACACTTTCTGGTAATGCTAATCTTACTGTGGAAAAACAAGTGGATGTTAAAAAAGATTTACCAGCTACCACATTTGAGACAACTGTGCATCTCAGCTATGGGAAGCTCACACTTTCCCTTTAAAAACAACTGCTAACCTTTCTGACATATATTATGTGTTGGCCTATGTTGACAAAAGTATAACCAGCAAGAGTGGTACCCAAATGGCTCAGCAGCGCAGCCAAAGCCAAATAAGCTTAGACAACTTGCATTTAAAGTAGGTTTTAAGGATGTGTTCTTGGAGTTTTTCCTATAGGGATGTAACCTGATGCCATGCCACTTGCCCTCTGCCAGCACAAATGAATATAAACAAGCAATACTACTGCTTTGATTTTAGTGATAAAGAACATCACCTCTCTGCTGATTTCTTCTGCAATAAGATAATACTGTATCCAATAGCCTTGGTGAGACTCTGATGGAGGGAAAAAACCTCTCAGAGATAACAGCTGCTAATTTGACACCATTAAATATCTGATGGAGGACAGAATTTCTGATTGGTATTTGGTCTATTAATTCAGAATTTCTGAGAAAAATATGGGGATATTCTCAGGTTTGCAGTATGCGTCTCTAACACCTCTCAAATGATCAGTAGAGTGATAAAATAACTTATTAAAGTTAAAATGGAATATGATGGTTGAATAAGTGCACAAATTGTTTTCCTATAAAGATCTAAATTCTCAACAAATTAGGGATTTTCTGTATGCCATATGGAGTTAGATGTATCCCAAGCGAATCTGTAAGTTTGCTCCAACAATATTCACCACATGAAAACCAGATATCTGAGACAATATCTCTTGTTTTGAAAGGCCTGGCCCAACAACAGTTGAATTCAGCAATACATTTTCTGATTGTTTTTGAAATATTTTCTATTAGCACCCTGAATATTCCTCTTTTGGAGGCTAAAAGACAACACTTTAAAATTCAGTTAGAAAACTACCAACAGGTTCATCTGGCCAGAAAGCAATCTCAGAGATGGGACTGTTTTTTTATTTTCTAATTTCTGTCAGATACCCAGCTGCAGAAGAACAAGGGCATGCTATGTGCAGCTCTGCTTCAGAAGGAGTAAAAGAAACGTGTTTTGTTAAACACACATGACATTTGTTACATTCAGAAATGCTTCCGGTCACTGCCAAAATTGACAAGATGTGCATGCATGTACACTGTCCACATGTGAAACATGTTCTAAGTATGCCACCCATGCAGACTCCTAGTCAGTGTGTGTTACAAATCTAGCATTTAATCTTCTATTTGTGGGAGCCACCTTCCGAAAATGGCTTTTTTGGTGAAGATGTGGGGACTGATGCAGCTCTTGACTTGACTTGACTTCCATCTTGGAAGGATGTTTCAGAACTGCAAGCATCATTAGGTTTCTACCTTCCTGTGAAATAACTGAATTTCAGTATTTTTTCCTGAGGGAATTTACATTCTAAAACAGAAACTAAGCACACAAGTAAACTTCAAGGATCTGGGCTTTCGCATACAAATATAAACATGGAATCATTAAAATAAATGGTGGTCATAAAATTCTGGAGCACTAGAGTGTCCATGAAAAAATAGCCTATCAGGCACTTGGGCTGTAACATAATTTCCTAAATGCATCCATTTATTATTTTTAGAGTGAACTGGCAGTTTAGTCATCAAAAGAAACACTTTTCTCTACTCAGTCTTTGAATTTTAAATGACACACAAATACTTACCCATTGTCTTACATTCCTTTCCACATAGAGCACATTTTTTTTTTTCGAACCAGTACTGGTAATGGTTAAACTTATAATAATATACATTCACAGAATGTGACAAACAAGAAATCTAAGTGTGCCCATGTCTTAAGGGCTCTATCTAGCTGGAAATGTTGGTGACCTTTCAGGCTGGTAGATCCCAGCTCAGTGAGAATTCAACCTATCCAGCAGAAAGGTCAGCCTGCCATCAAAATCCTCCCATCCCTTAGCAGACCTTGATACAATAAGTAAGTCATCCACAAATGCAAGCTGTGGATCTTGGAGCAGCTCATTTCTCATGCCCCCCAAAGCTTGGGTACATGATTCTTTTAAACCTCACTTCCCACTGCATGCCCTTGACTAAAACAGAATTACTCACTTTGTAAGGTCTAATGCTTGTTGAAGCAGTTCTCCTGTGCAATCCTATATGCATAACTGGGAGAGGTATTACCTATTGCTGACAGTTTGAATAATCCTTTACCTTCTCAGGCTGACAGTTCAGTTACTCTGGAAGTCCAAAGGAAAAAGAAAGAGAAAGTATTTAAAGACTACATAAAACTGAGGTTTATTCAGCAAGAATCTGCAAAATCTGTGTCTATTTTAAAAAGAGGAAAACAGTTTAGTCATGACATGCAGAAGCACACAATGTGTAGGCTTTGCAGCAACACCTACGGCTAAGTTTCACAGGACTCACCTGCTCTTCCTATCACAAATGTAAAAGAAGGATGCTACAGAAAGCAATGGAAGTCAATTTTCTATTTGAGGAATGGGGAGCAGAGTCAAAACGGAAGAAGAAATCACTCAGTTACCATCCGAGAAATGGGGATGAGACACATGTATCCCCGCAGCACTCTAAAACCTCACCAAAAATATTTTTATGGATATTTACCAAGAAAACTATCCTCATGCCTTTAGGCTAAAGTAAATTGTGAGGTTTATAACTGTTTTTTGCTGGAACTTTGGACAATAGCTTGAAAGTTGTGTTAAACCATTTATTCCTTAGCATTACTTAGCAGGTCAGTCATGGAAAAGCAACTGAAACTCCTCTCCTCATGTGTTTCACTCTATTTTTCCAAGCAAACAGTAAGTGGTAAATATTGCCACTTATTTCTCTTGAAGTTTTCCTCTGGGAAGAGCCATTTTAGGCAATCATAAACTTTCCAAGTTGCCTCATGTGGAAAAGGTATTGAAAGGAAACACTGAATGGCAGCCCCAGCCCCACTGATTTCTGGCAATATAGCAGTTTCTAAGCAGTGTAAGCTGGTGGCTCTCCAGAGTCTGTCTTTCAGAGAAGTGAAATTGCAGCTGTTTTCCATTGCAAATAACCACAAGAGTAAAGCCTCTCTGCTGCCAAACCCTTAAACCCGTGTATCAGCTATCTAGCTAAATGTAGCACTAATGGTCTATACAGCGGGAGGAATTGCTGTTGGTAATTAGCACTGCTCAAATTGCTTTCCAGAAAAGCCTGTTCTCCTATGAGAAATTCTGCCACCTATGAGCAGAAACTTGCAATGTCTCCTCCACAAATTAGACATGTTATAGCCCTACCTGGAATTTAGACACAAGTGGCATGCTGCCTGTCAGCGGGCTTTTCACAGTTTTGAGACTGCCTCATGTGAATTGGATGCATATGCATTAGGAAAAACTTTCAGTTCATTATATCAGGAATGCATTGAAATAATGTACTGTGGGTTATAAATTATTGTTGAACCTTTATTACTTGGTTACCTTCTACCTGCCTGGTTTACATTGATTCATACCAGCAATGATACAGTTAAGAGACCTAGTATACTAGCAACTACTTAACTAATTAATATTAAATAACTAAATAATAAAAACCCCTCCATGTCACAGCACCTAGAAGAGATGCATGTCTAATCTAGTGGAAGAATGTGTTTCTTCAAACCACAGATCTGTTGGGTCTGACAGGAAGCCACTGAGCTTTCACTGCTCTGCTTTACAACGAAGCAGTTTCCCTAGAAATAGGTAAATATATGGAATTTTTGTATAAAGGCTGAGAGTAATGAAATGACAGATTAAAAAATATGCTCCAAATGCTTCCAATTGGGCTTTTGTTTATTTTTATCAGAATCATTAAAGCCTCACCAGAAACAAAGAAATGTAATAGGCTTCTCACATGATCTCTGCGTAGTCAACCGGGCCACTGCCCTCGTTTTACTTAGGAACTCTTTCAGGTTTTAGGCTCTGTTTATCTCCGATACATTTGAATCCTACATATCAGGACTATTTTTTCCCTTCTCTCTCATCCCTCCTGTCATTCTCATCATCTCTGTATGCTTAAAACACCAGAATCTATGATGTCCTTTGTTAGCAAAGCTATACTTATGTATACTGATGTCATACTGACATCCAAGAAGAGCACTGAAGTAATTTACTTTCAAAAAATGATGAGCAGATGCTTTCAGCTCACCTCTTCAATATGTGATCAATTTAATTATAATTCTTTTTCTCCCCTTCCAATCTACCATATCTGTAGTTTTCTACTTTTGCATACCAAGCTTTACAAATTATCTGCTTGGATTCAAATCCATTTTGACAAAGTGCAGTGATTTATATCAGAAGATGTTTGAACCTAAACTAATCATCTCAAGCATACCTTATTTATTGTCTGGGTCTTTTTTGTTTTGCTTGGATAAGCAAGAAGTTGCTTTCCAGTTTAAAAAAAAAGAAAAAGCAGCAATAACGTCAGTTGCAAAGTTGATCAGTAATCATTCGGCCTGCCACAAAAAGCCAAATAATGGAAGATTCCCCCCCCCCCCTTAAAATACAATTTTTTGGTGGTAAACAAACTCTTAACTTGGTATTATTAGGTACATGCTGACGATGCAACAAGTCTCAATGGCTGAAAGTGCCCTCCTTCCAAAACGCGATCTAGTTTCATTTAACATGCAAAGTTATCCGAGAAAGCTGTTCCCAAGCACTCTGCATACTGCCAACTCACGGAACAAATGACTGGACTGCATAAGATATGAAATTTCAAAAAAGATGGAAAAATAATATTCCTCCCTTTCTGGAAGCTTTATCTTTTACCCTTCTAATAAAAAGATTAACTAATACTTTGTGTTCTAAAGGAAAGGTAACATTCCGTGCTAAATTCTAGAGATTTAAAATGTTTCTATTACCAAAAATATGCAAGCTAGGTTGGCAAAATTTACTACTGAATATGGCAAGAGTTTGCTGGGACTCCTAAGACATATTGGTCACTATTACAAGCACACTGAGTGACTAAGCTAAGTCACGGCAACATTTACTTTAAGTACCATGAAAATAATGTAAATTGGGATGAGCTATTAACTCCCCATCTAAGGTACAGTGAGAGAGCTTTAGTGGCAAGATTCACTCTTCTACATGATAGAGTTATTTTGTTATTTACACTACAGTTCCAGCAATACCACAAAGTCTTTTCTGCCCTCCATTTAAATCACTGCTCTCTAGACACATTTTTTACAAAAGTTTGGAATACTCTGTAGCCACCTAGTAGCCACATTCTTTTATCTGCTAAGGAGAAAAAAAAAGTTTAGCTATAGGAAATCACCTAACTACTCTTCTAATAGAATTTATTCTGAATTTTTCAGTTTGAGTACTGCTTCAATGTTAATTAGAAGATTGCCACAAGTTAAGAGGAATAAGACATCAACTGAGTGCCAGACAAGTCCAATTCTGCATTTTAGAAGAGGCTTCAATGGTTTTATACTGAAGGTTTTTTCTTCTCTTTTTTAAGGTTGCTGAAATTTTGCTCCATATAGAATACATTTTTATATTTCAAATCTATCACAGAATAACCATTACAACAGCTGTAAAGTCTCACTTGGGGAATTGTTCCAAAGCTGCTGAGAGGTAAAGAGCGTTGAAAAGTGATATCTTAAAATATTATCAGGCTAGGGAGGTCATTCTGCTTCTGATGACTGGTAGTATAGCTCGAGTTTTTAACTTGACAATTACATGTGCTTCTCCAACCTTTTCTCTTTTCTTTAGGAAATTGGGATACTTACTTTATATGCTGAGGTAATTAAATGTGACACAGTGAACTATGATTGATGAATATATTAAATATATGATAGAAGATTAATCAACCTCCAAAGCTACTGCATAATCTAGGTTTTCATATTTTCCATGCCATCTTGGTAAACAGACTTTTGCAAAAGTATATCGAAATATATTTTTCTAGTTCACTACAGAGAACATAATGTCAAATATGTTAAAGCAGTTCCAATTTATATAGGATTGGACAGACTGGTTATAATTCCTTGATGGTTCCTACTGACTATCAACCCTGCAGCATATCTAGCTGAAAATCATTTTTAATGAGTAAAATGAATTACAGATGAATCCTGCTTTCCATTAATCCAGTCACAAAACACTGATCCGCCACAACTTCCTCTTTGATCACTATTTAACAGAGTAACTATATCTTGTACAAATGTACTGCTGTACTCCTGTATTCCTTCTTAAAGAGTACTTCTAAGTTCTAAAATTGCATTCTGATTATTCAGTGAAAAAGCCCTTGTTTGCTCTTTGTCCCAGGGAAGAGAAGAAAAAAGGGTAAAACCCGTATTTGTGGTAGAATGTGAGAGCCAGAATGTTTGAGAGCCAGATTTCCCCCCCCTTACAGGAGAAAGAAGATTAAGCCCTTTCAAGCTAATTAGAAGCTGCTGTTTTAGACCTTGAATTGCTTAGAAGTTACTACCTTAACCAACAACTTTTAAAAAATAATCTTAGAAGAATTTGAAAGCAGGATGCAGGAGTACAAACAACAAAGTTGAATGCAATAAAACTATTCAGCTGTCTAATCCACTACAGTATTGCTATGGAAAGGTATACGGAGAGTCTCAGAAGTCTTACATTAGCTAATGGAGTTGGCATGACATAGTTTTAAAAGAGAGCCGGAGAACACAAAAATATTCTATTTTACATTTTGCCTTTTTTCCATCAGAGCAGATTCTATACAATATTTGAGCTACGGTTCAGTGATCTTGGCACCTAAAAGAGCTTGTGCTAACGTAGGCAGACAAGAGGCAAGAGGAACTAATGAAGAGTACCTGACAGCGGGAGATGCAGCTGCCCCGTGGCACAGCTGAGCAATGCCAGGCAAGTTAAGGGGCGGGGGGGGGGGGGGGGGGGTGTTAGAAAAACCCAACCATCACCAGAGCAATGAGGTGAGGTCTTCAGTTTGGAGATAATCAGCTCATGTGGAAAAGCGTGGGCGCAAGGTAGCCCTCCCATAAGCATCCATCTCCAAATGCTAAAGTCTATTCTCTTTAGCTCTTTAACTGTGGCAATGTTATTTTAAAAAAGAATCTGTATGACATTTAAGGAAATTGATATTTTCCAATTTGTGGTTGAACCATTTTATGCATAACTGCTTTGTAGTACAAAGCAAAAAAAGCAAATAGGCAACTCCTGTACTCTAGCTGCTAATTGAGCCTATGTGTATTATAAACTTTGAGGCAACTTCATCCTATGTTTGACCATTCATTTTACATATTCAGCTCACACAAACAGTGGAATCAGTGGAATAAAGCAGGTTCAAAGAGATATGTACATTACAGTGCCATCTCATTAATTTTAAAAGGTACTAGTTAAAAGCTGGGGTTACCAGTTTATCACTAAGTTTTGAAGAAAATGTCATGAAATGAAAGCAGCAGTGGGTTATCACAGCATCTTTCACGGATGCAGAAGCATAAACATCTGCTTTTGTGTCTTTTTCTTTTTTTTAAGTTTCTCCAGGCTTGAAAAATAGTTATGCACCATAAATATCACTCTATGAGTCATTTACTTAAGTGAACAGCTGCCTGCTAATTAGCCAAATGCTCTCCATTTTAAATCATACAGTTAAATGAATACACTGCAACAGGCGCAAGAATGAAGTGCAGGAACTTTACTAAAATGATGAAATGGCAAAAACTTCTTATTTCTGTAGTAGCAAACAACAGAGGTCATTTTCTTCCAGGCCTACATGCAACTTAGTATCTATAGACCGAGAGACATAGGATCTGTATTGCAGTAGACAGTAAGTCTGAATATAGAAAACCAAACAAATACCAAGAGTCTTGGTTAAATATATGAAATGATAGGACTTTTAGACCATCACTGTTTTCTATTAATTTAATAACACTAACTTTGCTTTTTCTCATGGAACTGTTGAACAGTACTAACATCTGAAGAGTCAGATTAATAGGCATTAGCAGGGGTGGCTCTGTTTTCTTAAGGAGAACTCTTGTTTTACAGGGATTCAGAGAGCCAACAAAATCTAGACAAAGGACAAACTAGGCATGCCTTCCCAGAAAAGGCAAAACCAAACCAAACCACATTTATTTTGCAACCATCCTCCTCCACCACTCAAATCTTGTATTTTTTATTGGCGTAATTGTTGGTGACAGAAAAGAAGTCTGAAGTTTGAGTATCATGCCCTGTCTTCCTAAACAGAAAAGCTTTCACTTCTCAATAAACTGAAACATGGCATAGGTCCACAGTTCTCAAACTAAAACCAAATTGTGGAAACAATTGGTTTGGCACACAGTAAGAAAAAGGCATCTGAGCCATCTGATCCTAACTAGCACCACGTGGGTTCACCTTTGAAGGTCGCTAGGCTTTGGGAATGCTTTTGCAAAGTTTTACTGGGACAGGTTTTTAAAAAGATGGTCATCATCTACCTGCGTCTTTAGGTAATCAAGGAAAATCAGTTGTTACAGTAGCTGAGAAAGTCAGAGCCACAGGATCCAGGAGACCAACATTTTAAACTCCTATTCAAAGTACATTTTTTGATAAAACTTTAACCCAGATTAAATTTTGAATTAATAAAAAAGAACACAAGGAAAAAATACTCAGACAAAAAATACTCAGTATTTACTATTTTTCCTGAGAAACTCTGTTTTTGACAGAACACTGCCAGAGGTTAGAGAGAGGGCTATTGTACTTGGTTAGCAACATTCTGACCTGATTTTCTTTAGGAAGAATAATATGCACATTCCTTCCCATTCTCCACTCCTTAAAACTGAGAGGTATATTTAAACAATTAACCAGTCACAATATGCTACAATATAATTACAACAGAGGCCTCCATTGAAAGATAACTATAAAATCACTTGCTGATAGCTAGCCAGTAAAGGGCTTTAAAAACGCACTTGCCAACCATATTTGCCATATTTCTACTTTCTTTCACAAACATTCAATAGAGGTAGGAGGTATGAGTACTTATGAATGGTTTTGGATGCCCAGTATTCAACTCCTTTGTTTACATTACCAAAATCAGTTCTGAAATGCTGCTTGCTATATTTAAAGTAGAATTATGTGGGATGCAGTTGCCTGCAATAGGAAAGGACTTGACTCAGTAACACCCCAAATCCTTTTTAATCCTACATTCATAATGATTATCAATACAAAAAACATCCCAGAAGTTAGAAATACTTTGTGGTATTTCAGAATGACCATTGATAATCCTTCCTTTTCTACCATCAGTTACCAACCAGACCCCAAGCTCTTATCTCACATGACCTTAGGTTACTAATTTTTTCATTTCCTCATCAGTACAACAGGGTTTTTGGCTTGAGGTGACACAAGATTAAGTACACCTACCTTCCTGATGACATATAAATTTTAAAGTGATCCATCCACTTATCCAGGACCACAATCCTGTGAAATCTGTCTGGTAAAACAGGTAAAACCAAACTTAGAAATCCTCCCCCTGCTCCCCCAGCTGGAGTTCAGTCAGCCAGAGAGTGACTTTTCAAAGAAAATGAGTGTCCACAGTTCCTACTGATTTCTATTTCAAAGGCAGGTCTGTGAACTTCCAAATTTTGAGCTTATAGTTGCTCTTCCGTCCTTCTGTAAGATGTAAATGGCTCCTCAAAGCTTGGCGCTTACAAAAGGAAATGACAAGTGGACAAACAGCTTCCTGCTCTCCTCTGTGCTGCCGCTCAGGAATTAATTATTTCAAGGAAGGTGCTTTGTAACATGCTCCTTCCATTCTGCTCTCCTCTGTACGTGCAAAAAGAGCGAATATACTGCAACAGCTAAAAACGATTTTACTTCAAACTAATGAATCATCACAAATTGAAAAACTTTGTACAGAACACAATTGTTTTACCAAGGAGGTAGAGGGCAAAATTTGTTATTAAAAGATGCAGATGCCATCTGTTCATTGGGAAAATAAACTGCATCATTCACCTAGCATGTCTCTCATACTTGCCAATACGCATGATTCAAACAGAAGTCTCATGTTTTCACGAGAATTATCCATACTGCTCATGGAGCACCAACATTTCCTTTTAAGAACAGACCATGCCTTTCCCCACCAAGAGGCTTCAAGAAGGCCCTCTGTAACAAAAGATGGCTGAATCTTCATAAATCATACCTGAGTCAAGCTTTTATCCACCCACCCAGCAACTCCCTTCCTGCTCTACTGACAGCACCATGTGCTAAATAGACAAGTGTTTTAGGAGTTGAACAGCCACAGCAATAGCTGGGGGATGATCTGAGTACTATTAAGTAGAGATCAACTATGTGAGCTCTTTCTTGTCATGAAGGGATCAAGCTCAGCTGCAAGGGGAAGAACAGAAAAGGGCATGGGGAGAATGAGAAACCTGTAAAGGAAGGGGAAAGGGCCACAAGCTTTAGGTTTCAAAGCCAAAACTCAGAATGGATTTGCAGACTGGATTACAAATGTTCATGCTTATGAAACCTGCCTCAACTGTATGTTGGAAGCCTGGGCACAGCTGAATGCCTTTTTAGCTTGAATTGCAGATGACTGTATTTGCATTGTGTGCACAAACACACATCAGTGCAAAAGGACTTCCCAGCAAACTGCAGTGCATTTTAAAAAGGGAGCAAGCATCAAAAATTGCAGCAGTAACAATGAAAAACTGCAAACTATTACCATAATTCTTAGCTTATACATAATTACTTTAAATTGACTATTTTTTATGCAGAATAATTAATAACAAGGTACCTAGAAATAGAAACTAGACTTTAGATAGATTGCTTCATTATGACTACAAAGTAATGGCACATATCTTTCATCTTAAATATTCTAAAAATGCAGAAAATGGTCTGAGATGATTCTCTCCACAGGGTTTAGTGACAATTAGATTTTTCCTCTTTGTTCAGAACACTCCCAAATGGAAACAAAGTCACCTTGAGCTTCTGTGCATTAGTTTCTTGTAAGGAAGACATACAGCCACACAAAACAAATGAAAATCTGTCAAGGTGTTTGAAAATAAAGACCTTGCAGCAATGAAATGAAGCTTGTAGTCCCAGTCTGCAGGACTGAAAAATCAAAACTATCCTCCCTTTCTCATTCTCTCCTTTTCTCACTCTCCAACATATAAGTAGTCTATAGCATAGTACATTTTCATACTAGTATTAAACTTATGGTGCTACTTGACAGGAATAAGACAGATTTTTACTGATGGTCTCGACTGTTGGTCAAAAGCCTGCACGCAGCTGAAAGTCTTTCTAGCATGACGGGCATGCGACTATTGCATGCATTGTATGCTCAGAGACACACCAATGCCCCAAACCACTCAATCTGTCTGTGCAATTACAAAAGTAAAGTTCACAAATTTGCAGTCCTCAGCTTTGTATCTCTTCAATGTGCGTGCTCTAATACATATACCGAACCAGGTGCCTCCGAAGGACAGGTAAATTAAACTCAGGTGGCAGAGAGCAGTTGCCATCCTCATCTGTTTGCTCTACTTCTCTCCAACAGATTACCATCTACACTGCATGGATGGGCAAACCACATATGAAGCATATCCTGAAACTATCACAGTTAACAGCCTGATGTTTTCAGGCAAACCAAAATTGATTCTGGGCTGTAAACTGCGGCAGGAGATGCTTAACACAAAGCTCAGTAGTTTACACAGCATTAGCAGGGCAGGCTGCTCAGGACAGTTGTTTAACCAAACATCTCAAAAACTGTCCCTGCTCATTAGTCAGATCTGTGATCCTCAGAATGGATCTAAGCAGCTTGAATCTTTAAGTCATGTAAGTTTTAAGTAGGTTTTTTATTTTTTCAGCAACATAGTTTGTATTACAAATTTACTTTTGCAGGCAATGCAGAGATTTCTGTTAATTTCCTACTGCCTTGTGATCTCAGAAAAAATCAAGAAGAAAGGCTGAGTGCTAAGCACTTGGGGTAGCTTCTGTACCAGTCCCTGGTGAGTGCACAACTCCTCCAGGGAGCGTTATCCCCTTCTAAGACAGTTAGCTGATGTTGAATTGCTTTCTAATGCTACTGAGCTCTCTCCCTTCCTGATGACAGAGCAAGACTAGACTATCTCAGAGCATGCACCTAACTCTGAGACAATCAGTTAGATGTGTCTTACTCCGAGCAAACTTCAGTTCTGATTCAGGTTTCTTCTTACCATGCGTTTCCTCTTTCCTCAGACAGAAAAAGAAAAGTCATTTCAGCCACTTCCTACACTAGATTACTACCTGTCTGCAAATTTTGACATTAGAAAGATTTCCTAATGTTCAGCCTAGATTTTTCCTCCTCTAATGCTATCATGTACTCTTAATTATACTCCCACTTTCTTCTGTGCTAAAAAGATCCACTGTTACTAATAATGGAATTAAGGAGTGATAGTTCCAAGTCTATGAACAGTAAAAAGAGCTTGTTACTGCACTCGATAAATGAGGAGATACCACATCAGAAGGAAAGGAAGTAATACACTTCTGAGGACACGTTTGCTTTTGCCTTGTCAAACCATCCTCATGACTCATTTAAATCTTAAGTATTCCCTGTGGGATTGGCAGGATTCAATACAGGTCTAAGAACGAGGTAATATTAAAACTTCACAGGTAGTCATTTCAGCCTTGGGGCTGTTACTGCTATGCATGCATTACTTATTTCCTATGAAAATCAAAATTTGTAAATTGTTATTAGTAACAGCACAAATGTGAGCTGAAAAAATTAGATGAGGCTTTGAAATGCATTTTCTGGGTTAAATTTGTACTCAATTTCCAGCTTTAACATTTCCAAATAATCTTTAGATAATTCATTAGTTCTAAAACTAAAAATTGATGTAGTAAGACAATTAATGTTTGGTGAGGACTCAACACTTTCTTTGCATAGATTTTGCTTAAAAATTCTTATTCCCACTAAGTAACCTTTTTTGAAAAGAGAAATAAGGGAAAGCTGTTGTTTAGGTCAAATTAGATCCTTTTCTAATTTCTATCCAGACAAGGCTATTTTCTCCTCACCTCCAAATACTTTATTGGGTGCTAGTATCCTAAGATGACATCCACCAGATTTGACTTATCTGAGAGCTCAGAAGCCCTGTTAAGAAAGTTCAGTTTGGAATAGCCATCTGAAATAAAAAGAATTTTGTTGATGATTCTGTTATATAATGTTATTTTCTGTTAACACTAAAGCAGCTTCTTAGAGCCATCACCTTTTGGAGAAGATAGGAGGCGAAGTTTATCTACCATAGAAACAAAAACAATTTTCTCATGAACTTTGCTATGGTAGGGAAAATAAATAGGAATAAAGGATGATGAAGAAGACCAAGTAAGAGTTGATATTTAATGTAAAAAAGAAAAAAAAAGGTACCAAAGTGATTTGGGGAGAGTAAGAAAAATCACGTAATAATCTCTGAAAGAAAGGTAGTACTCCTTTCTAAAGGTAACAGAAAACAGAGTTTGTCAAGCAAATTAAAGACAGGATCAAGTTATGTTTATGTATTCCCTATTAATTTACTCTTTGGTTTTCAATTATGCATACTATTAATTTATACAAAATTATACTCTAATTTTTGTAACGGTGAATATATTGCTGCTTCACTAACGGAGGCTTAACTTGTTAAGGCCTCTGTATACTCTAAAATAAACTGGTAAGTAGTGTGGATAGTGCACCTGCATTTTTTGGGAAGTGGAGAAAAAAGAAAAAAATTATTTTAGACATGTAGAAACGTTATATTTTGCAGTATTAATTTAGTATGAAAGCAAATAATAGTATGTTACCTCAGACATTCAAAACATTGGCAGTTACTCCATTAAAATTCATGAGTTGCATTAATTTTTTGATAGTTTTTGAAAAACAGAAGTGAAAATCTACACTAAGCATACAGAAACACATAATGTGATTTATGAATGGATTGTCAATCTGGAAACGGAGAGGGAATATATAAGAGAGGGGCAAAAATAGAACGCAAATGAGACTTAATTCCACTATGAATTTATGTTGTTATTATACTGCTTACTCTTCAAGGGAACAGTCTACCAGAAAACACAGCATATACTGTAACCAATTACATTTTAAGTCATACAAGGAAAAAAAAAAGCCCCAAACATGAGTCACTCATAAGGGTTTCTTCTCCCTTAATTACAGATATTTGATGTGACATTAAATGATTAAGAGGACCTTACTGTCAGTTTTCATCAGCAGACACTTAAATAAGACAACAAGGAGCTCTTGAAGAAATTGTGGTTAAGTGAGAGGGGACATCTTTAAAAACATACAACAAATTCCTTGCCATTGGACTATAAAGGCCCTGAAACTCCTTTCTCAAATCCTCTCTAGGTCAGTTCTGGGAAACACGTTACTGAGATGAGACAGATATCCTTAAGGGCAAAGGGGAACAGAGCAGGCAGTAACTCTGGCAATCTGCAGTGACTTGAGAGGGAAATACATGGATCCACATTTCTCATATATCTTGTCTTCGGGGAATGCACGTAATCAGGTATTTTCAAAAGTATCTATTTACACATCCTGAGCTTGATGCCTAATCTGTGACAAAGTCTGGTATCTAAGGAAACTAGAGGTGGATATTATGTAAAACTGGAATCTATCTTTTTTCATCTATTTCAGTGGTCTGTGCTAATGAGGCACTAATACTAAGAACAGCCACAGGGTTGTACAAAGATGGAAGAGCAGCCAAATACTGGTGAAACACCTTGAATATATGAAATACAATTTAAAAGCTGAAATACTGGCGGGGTAGGCCCCATTAGCCACATTGAGTTGGCCACCCTCCGGTGCCCAAGCTATCTTTTCAGCACCAGCATTCAGATGTTGCCCTCTAAGGTGGAACAAAACTTCACAATTTTATCCCTCCTTTCATGATGAATCTCTATGTGCATACACTCCGTTGCCTGACATTGCATTTGTTGATCTTACAATTTGTTCAGGAAGCCTGTTGGTGGCAGATTCTTTGGTACCTCTCTGATTCAGGTTTTGAAACATTACAACCACCCACAAAATTGATTCAAATATATTTGTTTGCATTAAGACATTTAATTAATTAATTATTATTAATTATTAAGCCATTGTGTAATCACTTCTATGAATTCTGCTCACCATCCTCATAGTGATTCGAGAACTGTTTTTTAAGGGGAAAAATTGCTAATCTTTTTTATTAGCTACCTTTTTCCTGCATTCCTCCAAAGGTAATTTTAAATTTTAGTCTTCTCAATTAAGGTGCTAAGCAAGAAATATATTCTACTTCATGTATTAAAATACCATACCGTCTAATTGCTCTAGGTAAAATTTATCATCCCTTGAAGAAGCTGTGGCATTTTTGTTCATCTGCGGTATTTTTGTTCACCTGCAGCACTTGCTCTAGCTGCTTCAGCTTCCAGTATTAAGCATGATCATGCCGTCAGCTTTGATCACCACCACGGCTGCATTCCAGGTTTCATTCTTCCCTGGTATATGAACTTTAAAGTTAACTTAGATGAATTACATTTAGTGATAATAACACCTTGGCAATTTTCCTTCCAGCCGAAACAGACAATTTAGGCAGCGTGTAATATTTAAATCCTTTATGCTCGCTTCACTCTTTCCAAAGGATGTCTAGGGCCTCTTCCTCATAATGTAGAGCAGTCGTTTTATATAGTGCTTCCTAATTAGAAGGCTCGATGATAGTAATGCCTCCACTATGGAGAGATGCAGTTTTAAGTAGAAATAAAAGGGATCATTTGTTGTAAGCCTTTGTCTGAGTGACAAAGATTTTTAGACACTGAAGAAAAAAGAAAACGGCCCAATCCTAGTGTAGATAATTACCTGAATAGAATATGCTACATATTTTTCTTAAAATTCAGTTTTTATAAACAAGTCATGAAATGTAAATTACATGTTCCAGAGTTTAAGAGTCCCCAATCTTAAAAAAAAAAAAAAAAAAAAAAAAAAGCCGGAAATCATTCCTTGGTATTCAGCTTGCAGTTTTCTAGTTTTCATCCCTCTTCATATTCCAAACAACTCATTTTACCCCTTCGTATTTACATCCTTTAAATTCAGCAATACAGTACTCTCATACTCATATGGAGAGCATCAGCGCAGAAGTGAAGTGCCTCACAAACACAAATGAGGCTGTCTTCAGAATAGCACTGTCTAGAAAAAAACAGCCCAAGTGATTTGCCCACAGTCACGGAGGACATATCTTGCAGAGCAAGGAGGAAACCCAAGTCTACAGGAGTTCTGCAGTCATTTCCCAAGTAGAGCTCTTTTTGAAACTCCTCCTTGTTATACATAGCTTTCTATTTAGCAAATGTGCTTAACCAGTCTCCTTACTCTAAATTTCATCTACCTTCATGGTATCACTTTAACAATAAAATGCCCACCCATGCCCCCCTAGAACCCCGTAAAGTATGGATTCAGTACACCTTTTGTTCCTCTGGCTGTGGTTGAGATGTTTTTCATAGTGCTGCATATAAGCAGCACTGAACAAAGCATTTCAGAGCAGGCAGGCAGAGTGGCAGGAGAAAGCAGAGAAACAGCACGGCATCTAATTTGTATAGGAGTTCCATCTATCCAAGCGGAGTTTCCTTGTAAAGACCCCCTGCCTAGAAAATGTTCTCCACAGTTTTGGAAAACAATATTCAGTGCTTGTGACGAATACTTGTAAATGTGGAAGCTTGTCAGAATCTAAGGAAAGAGCATTGCTGAAGGTGAGCTACTGCAGCTTAATGTTATATTGTGCATCATTATCACCCACACAACTCTATTGATGGATGGATGAATAATTCCTGTGTGTGGGAAAGTAACACCAAGGGATGGATTTCACCAGCATAAATATCACCAGCAATTAGTTGGAACAGTAAAAAAAAAAAAACAAAAACAAAAACCCAAACCTCAGTATAGTCAACACTTGTATTTTAAAATATATTAATTTTTAGAAAAATAATTGTAATTGGAGAGTTATCTATACCATGACATACAAGTCTTCAGAATGTGAAGTCTGCTGTTCTACTGCTACTATGACTGTACACAAGATGCATGAAAGATGAAACACCTTTAAAAGAATGACAGTGCAAAACATTTTCAGTTTAGTGTTCCATCTTTCCTGCTGCTGTGTAATATGACTATTCTTGTGTAGTATGATTCTCCATACAGACAGTCCCTCACACACAGTAAAATGAAATTCTCCATACACACTATTGGTCAGCAAACGCTTAACATTATTATAGATAAAATCAGTTTTGCTCCTAAACAACACCGTAGATGGCTGTAATACATGAAGAATCAATGCATATAAACCATATGCAACAGGCATGGATAGCTCTGCTTTCAGAACAACACTGCTGGTACACCTGTCTAACAACCAAATTATGCCTATTTTTCTTTTAAAAATAGAGTCTTTTCAAAAGAACTAAGCTACAGCCCTACACTGCTTGTTGTCACACTAGCTGTCCTTCCTGGTATATATCACACTTTGTAAGAAACAAAGTAATCTGTATAATGTTTCTTAAATTTTGCAAATATGTCCCAGGTTTCCCTGCACCCTGCAGTAAGGAATATGTCTGTAAATCATTTGTCTCTCTATCAAGAATTGCCCCTACTACCAGATACTAGAAAATGACAAAAAGAGGGTCCAGAAAACAGAAAAAGAAAACTGAAGTTGCTGATGGTGGATCTCTAAAGCACAGGAATGGTTTCCCGAGAGACAACATAGAAGGAATGACTAAAAGATGAACTGTACTGGGGGGAAACCTCTGAAGTGGATGTTATGTAGGGCCCGCAATCAAAGGCCAAACGATAAAGCAGCCCAGTAGGCCAAACTGCCTCGAGGAGAGCTTTAAAAGCCCTTATTTGCAAGGGTAGAACTGACTTTCAAGACATGCACTTCTGTATCTGCATAAATATATACAAGGGACAGAAAGAAGAAAGCAAAACAGATTTTTGATTCTTGATTTAAAACATAAAGAAACAGATGTGCCTGAAGCACAGTTCTGCAGTTTATCTTCTTTCAAAGATCTTATTCTGGCATGAAATCAGAGTATTGGAACAGAGAATCAAATCTTAGGAACTTCGTGGGCTTTAACTGATTGATGTTATAAGGTAGATAGTCTTAATTAATTATCAGAAGTTGATTAAATAAATAAATAAATAAAAAGGAGCAGCATATCACTGTCTAGGTTGTCCAAGTGTAAGATTAAACAATCCCTCTTTGCTTCATGCTCTCTCCAATACAATTTATATAATTCTGTGTCCTTCTCTGAAACAAAGAATCTAGTGCAGGGCCTAAATTATTTCAATGCCTGCTTCAACCTATCTATAAGACAGTACATAACTAAATATATGCTGACTTTGTCTTATATTAGTACACATATTAGCAAAAGGATTAAGTGGTATTAGTTATCATGTTGTTACGTGAAAGTTGGAAAACCTTTAAGTGATGCACTAAAAGTTGCGAACTGCATTTAGTTGAACGCAGGGCCATGTAGGAGGCACTGAGGGGTTTTTATACAGCAGGTAGATGTCCAAATGACCGCAACACAATCATTCTGGGAAAAAATATTTGACAATGCTATTTCCACTGGCATTAGGTAGTGACATCTTTCATTTTTAACTCAAAGCTGTTGTTTTTTGGTAGTTTTGTTATTGGTTTTTGTCCTTGCAGTTTACCTGGAGTCTTCAAATTCTTCCCATCAATATTGGGAATACTGAAAATCCATCTCTATCTCACTTTCTTTTTCCTATGACACATCTCTTGCACTTCTTTGCTATCCTTAAAACTGTGTAGGACCCTTGAGCTCAAGACAGATGGCAAGGCCGGTTTAGTTACCAAATGTTCTTCTGAGGAGGCAGTCAGTGAGGAGCGATTATATAGGGGTAGACCTAGATTTTAATGGGTTAGACTAACTCCATTGCCAACATTATTTCAAGTCATACCTTATGGATGTTTATATTTTTAAAAAATTACAATATTTGAATCTTTTGGAGCAAGGAGAGAGAAAGCCATCTTCTTTAATTCATATTATATATTATAAAAATTACAGCTTGAATCATCTGAAAGGAGGTGGACGTTTTTCCTGTTTCGGATTAGAAGACTTGTATTTGCTCTTGTAATTGTGTTTTTTGAAGCTTCATTTATGAACCAAATGCAGTTTGTGGTGGGAAATATGTATATTTGCATATACACACACTCTCTCTCTCTGTATATAATGTACATGTATAGCACGTGGCAAACAGCTGAAGCATGGCTTAAGACTAAGATAGCAAATAGCCTTGCCATTTGCTTTCAGGTATGTGCTGTATTCTGTTAATTTCCTTTTGACCATTAGGTGTCTTTCTTTCCCTCTTGCCCAATGTGTATTGCATCTGTGTTCTCTGTTTTCTTGCTTAGGTGCAGAAGCACTTTGCCTCCGCTGCCTCTCTATTTTGAGTCAGTTCCCCACAGGTATCTACTACTCATGCATTTTTAAAGATCTTATCACTATAGGACCTAAGCTCCAGAATAAAACATTTATGTGCAATACCTTGTAGATCAGAGATTCCTTCCTGTGTCTACACAACAGATGTATTTTGAAATTTAAAAGATAGGTTGTGGTAAAGCTAGTTTTTCCATATTCCTTTTGGTTCTGGTTCATAGAAGCTGAAAAAGCAGCTACCTGTACAAAACACAACTCTACCATGGAGTTCAGATTGTTATTTCTGGACACCAGGAATTTCTTATGTGATTCCTCAGATACAGACATATAGTATTTCAAATGCCAGGCCCCATCTTGCATGTTTTTAAAACTATTGTTTTAAGTGTGATTTAGCTGATGGAATTGCAATCACAGTATGAACTAGCTGACTATTAGCGATATTAAAGTCACTTTGGTTTCATTAGAAAGAAAACATGTTAGTATTAAACTACAGAAAAAGATGATGAGCAAAAGCATCCACATACAGATTTTTCATTAAGTTCATGAAACTGGCTTTGAAACCAATCCTAGTTAATTAAAATCTCTTTCTTGCAGAGACAAAATCTATAGCAAGTTCAGCATTACAGTACATAGTAATGATAGAGTTCATCCTCTGTGCTGTCTACCTCAATTTATTGACCTTTTAAAATGGAGTAATGATACTTACCAACTCATTTAAGGGTCTCTGAGGCAGATTATTTACTGCTTTTATTATTCTACAATATTGTTCAGATTTCTGGTTCCCCCCAAGTATCTCAAAAATGTTTATTCAGTAGATGTTAATAAGCAAAATAGACAGACAGTTAAATTTCACAGCATGTATTGGCTGAATTGGACAAGTCTTAAAAATTAACGAAGAGAATGGAATATTGCTTTAAGAAGCAGGACAAACGAAAAAGCAGGCTAAAGAAACAATTTGAGTTGTGACTTCAAAGGGGTAGTTAATGATTCAAATTAGCTTGGTAAAGGAATTTCAAATAGCCAATCGATGCTTTGATGTATTTTAATCACAGTAAACAGTAATCGTATCTCAAGCTGCATGGCCGAAAGGAAGCCTTGGGGAAATTAGACCATTGGTCCCACCAAAAGTGCTGGGGGAAAAGCATTTTAAAATCACTTAAGAAGTATAATGTACACTACAGTAATGGACAGAAGTCATTTCAGCTATGTACCTTACACATGGAAAGATTACACAGACCTAAGTAGCTGATGATATCTCTTCTTAACATGACAATATATTCTGCTTTAATACCCATTTTCCTTGCTTCAGAGGTTGTCAGGTTGATAAGTTGATTGTCATTTGTTAATTGTGCAGAGCGAAATTTCTCTGCAAACTAGTCATAATTAGTTTCCATATCCTTTCACTCCTGAATAGAGTTTTGCAACAGTCGGATGGCTTTCCAATTCATTTCAGTGTCTTTAGTAATTAAGTCCTCAAAACAAAATATTGTAGTCTCCAAAAAATACACTAGTAACTATTATACTTTTTAAGGGAGCTCATTTACATGAAAAAAGGCTCTCTCATTCTTTCACAGGTTAGCTTGTTTCTTGAAGTAATCTGGACTTGCAAGCATCATCTCCCATGCTCCTCCACACCCCCCCAAAAAGCCTATCCATTGACTTCCATGATGCTTTCGCCTTAGGCTCCCTCTTTGGAGCTAAAGGCAAGCTCAGATTTGCATAGCAGGGATGTAGGACAACCCATATGAGTGTGGTGAGTTCCCCAGTGCCTTTCTGTGATTTCTAACTCTGTGCCCAGAAAGACAATCAAGTTCTAGACTTCACTATGAAGAAAAAATTAGGCAGCTGTCAGCTTAACAAAGCACAAAGAACCACATATACCATGTGGTATATCACATACATTGGCACATGCAGCACAAGAACGACACAGTAGCTTAGGCAGGGCTTTTCCAATGTTGTCTCTATACCCAAGGCAGTAAACTCACCTGCTCAGACTCAAGTACAGACCTTTCAAGCCCATATTCAGTGAAGACACATGTATGGTGCTTAAGTTGCTACCAAACTGAGACGGAAGAGAACCAAAATTGGAGAACTGTCAAATGCAAGAGCTTTTCAGAGTGAAAAAGCACAGCTCATGGCTTGATTCCAGAACACATGCTTTATCTGTGTTTCCACTAAACACTAGAAAAGCTTTACCAGAAGACATTCAGAGAGTAACTCAATCTATATGACAGTATCAATATACCAAATCTTTTAATTAATTAATTGCTTTTCCTCTGTAAGTTGAAAGTAACAGAAGATAGTCACTGAACTCAGCTTAACCACCAGAGATGGGAAGTGTTTCAGTGGGAAGTCCACATAATGGTACACTACGGGAAGATTAGATGTAGGATGTGGTTACTCCTCTAAAACTTTTCTTTCCATTTTGGGGAAGAAAGACTTGTTTTTCCCAATAATGATCTCTCAGTGATTTAAGGTAAGAAGTGAAGTGTCATTACCTCTGGTTTTCTATGGCCCACTTCCCAGTACTTACGAAAGAAAAGGATGGATCAATGCAGAGACAAAGGAAAGACAAAGACAGGAGAAGAAACAATGTTCAGAAAAGCGGGGCATGTACTGAGAGACTGACTGAATAAGGGGTTAAGAAAAGAAATGAACCATTGTAAGGGGTTACAGCAAGGTAAATGTTAGTGAAAGGAAGCTAGTACAGTCTGTATTTTGACTCTTTTGTGGCATGTATGTATTTCTCAGTGATGCTACTATCCCTTATTGTTGTTAACACCACAAATCTCTATTTATGAGAGTTATTTTGTTAAATTCTCATACTATTTAAGAATGCTCAGTGGTGTTTTGGTAGCACCTTGTTGCTGCTGTATCTTATACCCTGTACAATGATCTTCAGATCCATGCCACATTTAATTCACTTAATTCACTGCCATACAAGTATGGCAGGAATTACCCAAGAGGAAGGCATGGTATTATTTTGGCTACTCCATACAGCACATATTTATGGGTGTATTAAGAAGTATTAATATTTGAAAACATATGATGTTTTCAAAGTATGATCTCATCAGAGGCCAAACTCCTAAGTAGAACTGGAAGGTATTTTAGTTACCACTGAAAAGACAAGAGAAATACGCTGAAGGTTTTGAGAAAAAGATGTGTGTGTGTATGCACAGCCACACAATGCTCACAAGCACCACTAATAATATATTATAAACATTCCCATATTATTACTAAAATTTCATCACCTTTTACTGACAAAAATACAAATTGATGTGACTTCTATTCAGAACTTGAAAGAAATAACAGCAATTGGGCAATTTGGGATTTATAATGGTGGTCAAATAACTCATAGGTCTACAAATTTGATAGTAAATTCTTGTAAATACAGATTACGTTAGCAATACTAATACTCATAATAAATAAACAGTAGTAGTATTTTCAAAGTTATCTTCCTTTTTTAAAGTCCTGTTTAAGAATGATTTTGGCTGACAACAAATTTTGATGATTTAGTGATTGAATTTACTGACATATGTTTCAACCTGTTTGAGTCTTATTCACAGCCTGTTGAAATGGAGTCTTTCCAGTAATTTAGGAGGCTTTCCATGAATTTGGGAGACTGCAAAATCTTGATGACATGGGTCCCTGAGGGAGGAAGAGCACACCCAGAAAAGCAGAGAGAACTCTGTGCTTACTTCTCCGTCTTCCTTCATAGTTCGGGGAAGACTAAGTGTTAACAGGTATGCTGGGTTCATCTTGCGATTCCAAAATGCTCTAGGTTCAATGGAGTTTAATTTGCACTGTGGCTATGCCTTACTTTAATCACAAATAGGATAAGAGATCACAGAGTTATGAGGACACAAAGGGGACTCTTTCCTCCCAGGCTTTCTATTCATTCATGAATTCACATTCATAAGTATTGAATGTTTATTTCCACTCCTCAAATCCTTTCTAGGAGCTGCTTTTTCCTTTCAAAGGCTTTTGGATCACCGTGCCTACAGAGTAACTATGTACCTTGATATGAATTGGAGAAGACTAGTTAAAAATCTGGTTATCAGACCAAGAAAAAGAAAACCTAGACATTTTTAAACAATTTCTTTCCACCATAAGTATTTTCAGAATTAATAAAAATATTTCTTCTTTATTCCTAACTTAACCCAAATATAAATAGCAATGTCTCAAATTATCCTTGTATACACTGTTTTGATGGAGGTTTTTGAACAGAGAATTTATCAGCAGCAGACTAGCTTGCAGTTGCTGAGGATCAGATAGGAAATTCTAGACATGGTCTCCTGGGAGGTCCTTTAAAAAAGAAGTGCTACCACTCTGCTCAGGGATTTGATATGCAAGACCAAGCTGCAGTGAACTTTTCTCCTGACATACTGAGCAGCGAGTTCAGAACATATCCTGTATCCTCTAATGCAAATCTCATATCACAAAACTACTTTCCAAGTGTTCTGATCTCCCTGAAAGTGGTATTTTGACTGTTTTTCTTAAAGTTGAATTGGTTTTGATTTTTTCAAGCTGAACATCTGAAATTTTATCTAGATCGAAAAACACATTTAGCTCTATTTGTTTGATTCCCAATCTCCTAGTAGTGCTTGCAACATCTTTCCAATTAACCAAATTTGCATAATTCATTAGCATATACTTTACTTTCTTTCCTTGACACTAACTTAAATGTTAATGAAATTCAATCTGACCCTTAGTTTTTTTCTGTAAGACACTTCCTACACATTGAGTGTTGCAATTCTCCAACTCAGTTTCAGTCTACTTATCTAATGTACTTTATGTAATTATACTTGATATAATATGTCCTATTCTAAAACAGGAATACTGGACCAAATTCTCTATTGGTTTAGATTCTTTTCCCTACCAGACTCTGCGAATTACTAAAGCTGCAGATGTCAGCTGAGTCAATCAGTGGAGAAACTGTCCTGGCTACTTGTATTTAAACTAGAGCATTTTATACCGCTGAAAATTGATCCTAAATGAGGTGGGTGTGAGTAACTTGGCATACATTCATCCTAATATAGAATATATTTAAGGATTTATTTTATATATCGGAGTAGTAATTACATCCTGCCAGTACCACACACTACAAACTTTCCAAGCAAGAACCCATAATTACAATGTTGTGAAACTTCCGCTGCTCAGTGCAAACTACCATAGAACATTTTGGTGCAAGTCAGCAGACTGGATCACTGTCTGTCTGGTACAGCTGAAGGGAGAGGAAGTAAAGGTGGTGGTGTGCCACCTTTACACCTTCCCCTCTGTCTGCTGCAGACATCTAATTGCCCTACATTGCATCGGATGATAATGACCGCAATAAGCCCAGGCAGAAATGCTGAACCAGTATTAGGAAGCAATTACAGCAATTCATTTTGTGATCACTATCATCTTGTATACGTTTTTGTCAGTGCTTATTTTCATTTGCTGCAAGGTCTCCAAATCAGAATTCAATGTACTCCCTAGTCTGGCAACAGCAAGACCATACTTCATTTTAGCTATATCACCTTGACAACAGGGAATATACTGAGGAAGTGCCCACAACTAGGAAAAACATTTTCTCCAACTCATCAAAGGCAGAACACAGAATTGAAAACAAAATTGCCACAGAAAAAACACAGAGAGACTTTGAGTGGGTAAAGGAACACAGAAAACATGCTGCTGTAGCCACTCACGCCACTCACGCTCGCTTAAGCTCCAGACAATAGTTCCACAATGGAGATGCAGATCGTGCATGGTGTGAGAAGGATTTTAAATGACTGCGGAGCTGAACTAAATTCAAAGAATACTCCACTTTGAAAGGAAAGCTGCTGCATGCAGAAGTCTATTATGGCGGGGACAACCCTGCCTTCCTAACCCGAATGCACCCTTTTTCTTCTCCAAACGTGAAGTTTAGCTTGAAAATGGGATTATGTTCAGAGAATTTACTTTAATGGCCTCTACTAGCGGATGTTTTAATTAAAAGTGGCTATATGTTTGGAACTGCCTTCTTTCTGTTCCCCAAGCCAGAAAGCATGTAGATTCAATGAAATTTCAGTAAAGTCAATACAGGTAGCATTGGGCTAATTTTAGATGGGTGGCTATAGTGTTCCACCTCCCAGTGCAACCATTTTACAAATCTTTCCTGAGTATGCTTTCTTTCTTGGGAGTGTCATGGGAATAGAGTGGTATACACATAATTTTTACAGATTGAAGTTGCATACAAACTTCCCAATGCTAATACAACCTTCAGTCTATGTTAGTTTTATGCATGCTCTGAGCTACTGGGATAGAGTCCAGATAGGAAACAAAAAGAATAAAGGTAATAAGCTGTAACATATAGAAGGCTTTTTTTTACATAAAAATTTTTTTCTTGGTAAAACAATAGTGTGAGAGTATTGGTCAAAAACATTCATTGAGACTCAACATGCTGCTTTCTTACTTACCTAAAATAAAAAAAGTCTTTTCACTTGTACAGAAGCAAATTGAGATACTTGATAAGTAATTCCAGAAAATGGAATAAAACAAAGAATCCGAGAAAAAAAAGATAGGTATAAGGTGTACAGTCTACAATATCTACCTTCATGGCTCTATGATAAATGGTATGTTATGACCTCATCATATTAGATAGTTTCATAAGCTCAGAATTTCCCTTGAATAGCTGTAGTGATTAGGCAGAGAAGCAGAAATGGACCTAGAAGTAGGGCATGTAGGTAGACAAAGTGAAAATGTATTTCAAAGAAAGTCTTCAGCCTACACATGAAATTAACTTCCTTGCACCTTGTCTTTCAAAGTAAGTTGAAAGCCACAATTAATTTAGTCCTTTCCATCAAAGGGTTATTTCATTTTATTCTCTCTATTCAGCTATGTGCTGAACGAATAAAACCACCAACCGATATTGAAAACTTCTGGACACAATAGAATATTAAGACTGTGTGTAAGCTGCTGGCAGAATCCGTACTTACTGTATCCAGAACAAAATACCAGAAAGTAAAATGAATTATCTAATAAGGTTACAGAATTTAGAGAAACACTTATGTGTCTAAGGCAAGCACATACTCCTCACACTAGCCATCTTCCTTCGAGTATTGCTTTCACAAAGTGAAAAAAATTGGCAATAATGGGACCTGGTTTTGCTCTGTATTAAAGTAGAATGAAAATCAAAGTAACACTCATTTGTCACACAGTAGAACTGTTTACACTTGTTCATTTTCTTTATGTGCTAGAAAAATGTTACTTTCTTCTTAATTTCTTGGTTTTATCGCTAGTACCCTGTTTTGTGATCCTAAGCCTTTCTTTAAGTGATGCTGAGATAAATCTTAAAAACCTATTCACAACAAAAAAACCCTTGATATTTTAAAGGTTCCCAATTATGTAACAAGGACTACTAACTTACTGATGAATAATTTTTATCCTTAGTAGTTTTATGAAAAAATGTCAATGTTGTATTCATTATTAACCTGTAACTCAGGAATCTTATATGCAAGACTAGGTCACCTTGGGCAAAAAGCGAGTGACATTAATTACCTCATGCTGTTTGAAAGGTAGTGATGCTTTTTAGACACATATAGGGAAGGTTATTTACAAAATATGTAAACATTTTGTTTGCTTTACTTCAAGGCATCAAGGTGTCTAGAAAACACCTGTCTGATGATTGTGGTTGGAGATACACAGTGATGATACAGAATGGCCAAGCAAAAAATCATTTATCAAATGTCAATAGACTTTTTATGAAAAAAAAAAGAGGCTACCACAACCAGGCCTATTTTGAGCCACAAAAGAGAAAAATGTTTGATTAAAACTTACTTTGATCCTTGACCCGGTGTTCATGAGCCAATCCATGATTGTATAGTGTGAGCTTTAACAGAAATCTTATTCTAAAATGCATCCAGTCTGTTGTATTTCCACATCAAAGTCTCTTGTATCTATGATCAGCCTAGGCTGACTATATAATGTTACACTAGTATTAGAAGAAAAACAAACACAGAGTCAAACACAGTCTCCTGTAGCCCAGGTCTTAACCGAAACTGCAGGTTATAATGCACAAATTTTAAAGTAACTGTTTTCTCTCTGGATCTAATTTGAATAAAAAAAAGGGGGAATCAAATGAGAAACTCAAAGTACAGTAGATTTTTAGATGTATGTTTTAGCACAATCAGTGCGTTTGTAGACAGATTCTGTCTTGTATTAGACCAACTGACAGAGTGGAAAGAAACCAGAAAAGCTCTTAAGCATACAAATCCTTTTTCAGCTTTAAATTGTTAAATGTCTTTACACACCTATCCTAGTCAAAATCATTAGGCCTCGGTCTCCCAGCTTACTAGAGGAACTTTCATGTAGGACTATGTTCCAAGGAAAAAAAAGAAAGCATTAGTTTTCAACAGTACCACTAGGGAAATGCATATGGCCACAAGAGAGACCTAAAGGTCTAAGCACATGAGGTTGTATCACTTATGATTGCCAAGTGCATAGTTTTCAAATAGCTTCATGAAGACTGATTTATATAAAAATGATAATTATCTCAGCAGCTCCAGAGAAACAGACAGCATCCTCACTGAATATTCAACATATTCCTACCTAAAGGGATATAAGTCTGCACACTACAAAATCTAGTTTGGGATGAGCTGAGTGAAGAAAGGAACATAGCCATAGTACTTTGCAGACTGGTGATTCTTTGTCAGTAGTACAACCAATGAAAATAATACATAGCAAATACTTTGCCTCAGCCAAGGTCTACAGAGCTTAAAAAGAAACTGATTTCATGCTATTTCTGTTTGTCTTTTGCTCTATATATAATTTAGGAGAAAAGGAATGGAAGGTCTAATCAAATTGGCTTGCACAGATATCACTGAAAGTACACATTTGGAGAAAATAATGAAGAGTAAGAAGGAAAGAACCCAGGATGAATTCTAGATCCTAGTAAGCTGTCAGATCTGGAATTTGAAATGCATCATTTTATAAAAAGATGAAGGACAGTGAGGAACATGAATGGTGAAGCCCTTATGTTAGTTTTTTAAGAGAACTATTTTCTTCAGACCAGATGACACTTTGCACTATTTTACACTACTGAAATATTAACTCTGGAAAAGCCAAAAAGCCCAGAAGTTTCCAAATTTTATTTTTTCAAGATAGAAGACTCCAAAAAGTAAGAATGACATACTATAATTTATAAACTGCTGTATAGCTGTAATCAGTGTAATGTTGTTATATAATAATATTGTTACATATAATAATATTGCTACTTATAATAAGAATGTAAAGTCATAGTCATATATCTCAGCAGAAGAGAATAAAGAAAAAGGAAGACCAATGGCTAGCAGACCCCTCCCCAGTGTTTTTATGCAATGTTACTATCAGAACTAATAACTTTATCAAATTGTTAAGAAGTTCTGTGCTGCTGTCTACTTAGATATCTAGCTAGCTATTCAGCTGCCTTAAAATGGAAGAACCATCCTTGAAGAGCCACAATATTTGTTTGGGAGCATGCAAAAAAGCCTTCAGGCTGGTGAGAATTTCCAGACTATTGTATTTACCATATGTGTAATTACAGGCAATGACTTTTGCAAGGGTTTACTGGACTCCCCCAAATCTGGGTTTCCTTCTTACTGCTCAGGACACCAAGTACAGTATCAGCATTCCATTCATATGCTGCTGCCAAGCTTGTCTCCTGCTGCTGAATGATGTCTTATCTCATTTCATTTGCAAGTTTCCAATATGCTGCTCTTGCCTAGGCAGATAGAGCAGGCTGCAGATATTTAATTTAAAAAAGCTACTGTCATAACAAAATTACACTTCTGACAAGTTTTAGCTGAGAAAAAAAAAGATGATCAAATATAGGATCACTCTACTTTCTTTTAGCTGCATGACTGGGCTTCTGAAACAGAATTTCATCCGTTCAATTAAATCCATTTTGAAACAACAGTAAAAATAACATTTACTGCAAAAGGGCTGAAGGTCTTCTTTGTTTATCTTGTTTTAGCATTATTCTGTCTTCGGGGTAAGAGTAATGAGATTCTTCTGAATTAAAAATGCAAATAAGTTTGCCCCAGAAGGATGAAAACTGTATCTGTGGGTATGGTATTATTGAGATAGTGATAGTTTATGGTAATGTAGACAATGCAGGAACCGATTGTCTCCTAAGGATACTTACGCCACCTGATCTAAGATGAAATATTCTATCTAACATCACATTCCTCAGTCCCCATTCAGGCACTAACCTTCATTCCAGCACTCCCATGTACAGTCCTACTGCACTATGGGCTAAAGACATTTTCACAGTTTGTCACGTTGCCATCGCACCTCTGACTTACTTGACACTATAAAAGCTGCTAATAGCTATGTCTAGGGATGTGATGTTTTCATCCCTTAATTATGAAAGGCCTAGTTAAGTTTGTCCGTCAGCTCTGCGGAGAGGCAGACACTTCTCGCTTGGTCAGGGCACAGCAGCCACAATTTCAGTGTTTGGACTGCAGAGTCAGCACGCCTGCTTGAGAGATGCTGCAGCAAGTCCTGCTTAGCTAAAGGGTCTTCAACCATATCGTCCACTGGCCTCCACCCCTACGCAGCCCCGGACACGAGTCTGGCACTGAGCTGACAGCTTGAGGTCTCGTGTCCTAACTCCTGCTCATCTCTAACGCAGGGACTATGGTGACCAGAAGAAAAAAGCAGATGGATGTCTCTCTTTAATGATATAGCTAGGAAGCCTACCATATTCAGGTACCTCCGTTTTTTTTGAGAAAGGCTACCAGGAGGGAGGTGTCCACAAAGAGTCAGGCTGCCTTGTATGAACCGGGCTTTTTAGTTGAAGATAGCTGCAAGGTCACTCTCAACTGCAGTGGGGAGGGCTACCTAAAATGATGTGGCTAGCTCCTGGAGGTTTAAGGAAAATGTTTCTTTCTCACAGCCCCAACAAAAAAGCTTCTTAGCAATCTGTCACAGTCCAAATAATGAACCACTTCCTCCAGCAATTTTAAATTAATATGATAGTCTTCTGTGCCAGCAAAATACACCACTTATCTACTTCTAGAATAGAGTTTATTTAGTAAATGATATACTTTCTAGTTGAGAGAAGACAGGTCACTTTTATAAAACTGCTAAGTTGTGATGGTCTTTGGGAAACGAAACAGAGATGGTCTCTGGTTAGCTCTGGGAGCTACTGCTGCCTAAGGAAGGCCACACATGCAGCACGCTGTAAGGAACGCAGCTTGCCATCAACACAGGCGCCTGCACTGAAGGACACACATCAAACAAATAGCAGGTGGAAACTGAACATCAAGGTTTTGTGCTAAAAAGCTGTAAAGGCACACAGCCCCCTTCAAGAAGGCACAGCACATTATTACATGTTAGGACAAGCACTTCCAATAATTTCTCCTTCCTGTTACATATACTTAAACCAAGAGGGTTCTGTACCACCCCATCATGTGGTACAGGAACAGAACACACATCCCACTGAAAGGTGGGAATAAAACTGGTTTTAATCCACCTTCTGGTCAGCTGAATTCTGGCTGGGATATGTCCCAAATCCCTCAGTGCTCTTTAGACTGTGTCGGGCAGATGCCCAAACTGCAGTACCTCTGAGGCTACCCCTCACAGCACAGTCCTGTAAGGTACAGCCTGGACAGCTAGGCTGTCTGGACAGCAGGATGTCTCACATCAGATCTCCTTTCCTTTCACAAATACTGCCTGAGGACATCCCCAATACCAGGTCTTAGCAAGAAATCTTCAGAGGAGAACACTGTGGTTGTCTTCTCTGATACAGGGTGTCCACAAGCTCGTACATCAATTGTTTTAACTTATTGTCAGTCAGTTCTGGATGGGAGTTCAACACTGACCACTATTTAGTAAATGCATTAAGCAAGCGTGTATTTGAAAATATGGAAGTTAAATTAAGGCAGTGCCTAAGTATTCTCCTGAATTTGGATTTTAATTTTATTTACTAAACAATTTCCAAAGGATATCAGAAATGTCTTCATTAGCAAGAAAAAAATTTTTGGAACCCTGAAACATTATCTAGGAGTGGCTGCTCAATTTAAATTGCATTTTGGACATTAACAAATTCTGAGTTTATATTTTATATTAATGAAATACTATCAAATGTAATCTAAACAATTTAATGGTTGGCTGGGTTAATTAGCATTTTTCAAAGACTGATAATTAGTATGGCTTAACCTCAAGGTCACAGCTCAAATACAAGATCTTGCTGATTAGAGCACTGACAATAATTAAGAAGATAAATACAGCATTTTTCATCTGAGAATCTTAACATGTTTTCCTTCTGTATGTGAGTATTTCCTCAAAACACCTATAAGCTAAGTGACAATTTTTAAGGCTCATTTTACAAAGAAGTAGGCTGAGATACTGACAGAAAAGCAACATTTTCTTCCTCATAGTAGAATGCAGACAAAAAGATTTTGCACATGGCCTGGTAAACTGTCTTGACAACTTTGCAAGGCTGATAAAAATACGTGTCCTTTTTTATCCTTTTCCAAAATGGAAGTGTCACTGTCGAGCTGACACAAAGACTGTTCTTTCTGCACAACTCCTGTAATCTGACAATTGCACTGAAATCCATAGACAATTAAATATTAGTAAAATAAGCAGGCCATTTCTGTTTTCTGTTTTTATTTTATTTTATTTTATTTTTTTTTTTGCTTAAGGCTACCATCCCCATTCAAAGGAAATCATACAAATACATAAAGTGCTTTCAATGAAGATAGTACAGTTAAAATGCCCAGTACCACTAAGACCACTCAGCATTCCCTTTATCCAATTAAAAATTGCCTTTACTAGAAACTTCAAGTTGTATTAATTTAAGTACAAGACTGCTTGTATAGTTCCACATAATATGAAACCATTTCCATTATGAAAGTCTCTGACATACAGTTTCTTAACAGCATTACTATCCGTTATCACATACAACTCCTTCGTATGGTGTAATGTCATTTATGGTTTAGGGCAGTTTAAATCCCAAGACCTTCAATTACAAATATCTGAGCAAAGAGCTCCTTTCCCAAACTCTTAACCAGTTTTCCACTGATTTACTATTATTTGTACTACTTAGGCACAGGAGACTCCCACTTGAAATCAGAGATAAATTGTGGTAAGTGCTGGCCTGAGATCTCATCACAAGAATCTTCCAGTTGAACTAGTCAAGACAGATGAACAGGAAGAGCAAGGAAATATTATGTCCATTTACAGAAATATAGCAAACCCCCCAAAATATGGGAAGGAATTTGCCTGAAGTAAAAAAAATGCCTGCAGTGAAAATCCAGTTTGGTGCATTAGCAAAAAGACCTTCCAAGTTGTAGTAACAGCCAGAATTCAGATACTGAAACATAGGCAGTTTCCTGTCTAAACACCTACAGTTTCTGAGACATTTGCATGGGATACGAATTAGGACTGGGAGCTGAACCGTACCCTATTGGAGAAATGGCAGGATACCTTACAGTGTCTAAAAAGGCAATAGATGTCTAGGTTTAGGCAACTGAATCCAGCCTGTGTTGGTTTGTGCATGAGACAGAAAATAGTCTCCAGTTTTTTAAATGGGAAAAGTTAAGAAATCTGTATCTTTTGGTTTTGGTTTTGCTTGATTTTGAGCTCCACTAGTAGAAATGATTTTGAGCTCCACTAGTAGAAAGCAGTGTAAAGCTGGTATGCTGCCAGAATCAGGTCATCATTAAAACATTCTCCTTTAATACAAAGAGCTGCAAACATAATGCAGCACTAATGATTCAGTTTCAACTTTCCTGATTTTTCCCTGCAGACTGGTGGCCTGATGGCCAGTACAGTCACTTCCTCAACTGCTGATTATTTCACAACCAAATTAATATAAAATTAAATCTGGAAAACAAAGTCTGTTGAAAATTAATACAAAAAAGCAAACTTCTCTTTATAATTACGTGCTTTCACAGAAAGGATGGAGCATTGTACCTCACATTTTCCAGGTTTATCTCATTTTTTATGAAACTAATTAAGTAAATCTATGAAACACATCAAGCCAATGATACTATCCGTAGGTATTAACTACTTTTCCATGTGCACCTCTTCTAAATTCCCTTAAACATATTGTGCTGTGTACCCACATGGAACACATAATTCTTACACTAATTCTCATCCCTTCTTGTGTAGGTTTCAGGGCATCTGGAAAAGTTTATTTTCTTGCTACAAAGTCTAAGATGCTTCTTTATGCTCACATCATAAAGAACTTGCATAAACACTTTACAACATTAAAAAAATAATTAATTACACTCCTAGGACTAAAATGAATAAAAGTCCATCTTGTCATTGTTGTAAAACATTAAAAAGTCCAATCGGTGCAATTTTGTATGTATGTATGTATGTACATACATTATGTGCATCTGTCCCAGTCAGCTTCAGCACTCAGCTTGTTTAGATTAGCCCTAAACATTTACAATGGAGCTCAAATCCAAACCTCCCAGTTTGACATGGCAAGATATTTGGAGCAGAAATCAAAGACTGCATTGTCTTAAAAAGCAGATTTGCCACGTGATTTGTCAAGCACACAGACCCTGCATTTCAGGGCAGAGGCCTTTAAACATTCTTCTGCTGACAGGTGTGCTCAGGGAGAACGAAGGGTTATTTATCTTAAGGTCTTCTTGTATTTTCTGCAGCCTAGTCACACTAAATGTAACGATGCATCTTGGAACACGTTACTGATGTAATTCTATGCTGTGGCTGAATAATATTAATCAAATTCATCTAGCCTTTGAAGTGCAACCTCTCTGTTCTCTATTCTAAAGACTGAAAGAAGTACAAATGGAGGCTTTCAAGTTAGCTGCCCCATCCTTATCTCCTTTTTCTCCAGCAAACAGAAAGCACACACACTGAAGGCAGGACTACCGTGTGGACAATAACTTGGAGAACTACACATTTGTTGTAAAATCTGGTGGCATAATAGGAAAAGAAATCAGAACTTCATTGAACTGCTTATACAAAAAAAAATTACTTATACTGGTGTTTTATTTTTCCTGAAGATCGTGGGCCAAATTCTGTAGCTGTTTCTACTCACTATATAGCAGCACAGAATTTGGAATCCTGCTTTTAAATGCAATTAGTTGCTTGATATCAGTGGTAAACGTCCAAACATCTGCTGCTCTGCAAGCATATTCACTTTTCCCTGACTTTTTAAAAGTATTTATCTGTACTAACATCAGCATGTTGCCATGTCACATATGAACACAGTGAAGCATTCCTCATAAACATTTCGAGTATCTTCAGTTAATATCTCTGTAATACATTGCTCTTATAACAGCTCTGTAATTGCCTAATGCAGATTAACACAAAGGCCCACAGTTTTACTTCCCTTTTTATTAACATGTGCATTTTAGAAGTGCCTCAACAACTGCTGTCTTCCAGACTGAGGCATTTTTGTCTAGTTGTTTTTTAAGAAACTATTGAAGTACTTTCAAACAGAAAGATCAAAGTTCCTATGATGAATTCAAAGGCATTGATTCCTATATTTAGTCCTGTTGCACAAGTGCGGAATAATAATCACTGTACCACAGTGCTGACAGTGTCACAGGAGCAGCAGAAGGATGCTGTGGCTCAAGTGACATGTGCTCTTCCTAGCTACACTTAAAAAAAAGTCTTGAGAGCCCAAGGCCTGCATGAGGCAGTGGTGCAAGGGGGAGCAAAGGCAAGGATGTGCTGTATTACAGCAATTCCTTTTTGTCTGCTGTCCAGCCATGCTATGCCAACTCAGGCTATGCTGGGAGACAGAACCACAGCATAATTTAGGTTGGCACGCACCTCTGGAAGTCATCTGGCTCAACCCACTGCCAAAGCAAGGCTGACTTCAAAGTTAAAGCCAAACTCAAAGTAAGATCGAGTTGCTCAGGGCCTTGTCCAGCCAAGGTTTGATCATCTCCAAAGATGGAGATTCCACAACATCTCTTGGTGACCTGCTCCAGTGTTTGATCAACTAACTGTAAATTATTTTTCCTAATACCCACTGGATTCTCCCTCCATGCAATTTGTGCTTGTCACTTCTCGTCCCATCATGGTGCACCTCCAAGAAGAGTCAGGCTTGGCCATCTCTATAACTTCTATTAGGTAGCTGAAGAGAGCAAGATCCTCCCATTCTCTCCTGAGCAACATAGAGCAAACCAAGCTCTCGATCTCTCCTTGTACATCATGTGTTTCAGCCCCCTCATCATCTTGGTGGCCTCTCCACTGTATGCTGCCAATTTTAATCCAGGACATGGCCATAAATGCCACTGTAGGCTGTTAATCTTACTCATCTGATGTTTTGCAGTTTCCTATCTGCAGTGGTGAAGTGCCCTTGTGAAAGGTGAAGAATTGTTTTGTAACACACCATGGCCTGGACCTCAGGATATTTGGGCTCTGGTTCACATTCTTGTATTTTTCTTGTGTGAATAGGGGAAAGCCACCCACTGGGCTTGGTTCTAATAGGGACTGTAGAGCTCTAAAGGTTGAATTAAACATATATAAATTTAGTTACCTACTATGCAAAAACAATGCTTTGTCTTTATTGATTATATGGGAAACAGAGGGCAGTTGAGCTCCTGAATTACCCACTTCAGTTAATTGCCAAAGGTAATCTGAAAGACGGATTAGGGCCCAATGTAATACAAGAAAAGAATAACATCAGATTGAGCTAACTCTGGGAAGCACTGGTATACCAAATGCCTATGTTATCAATTGTAGCCACTTTGAACTTGGCCACTTCCGTGTGTGTGTGTGTATTTCAATAAGGTACGGCCAAGACAGAAAGCTGTAAATCATGTCAGACCCAAAACCCGAGTTTTACAAAGAGTTTAAGGAAGACCAAGGTATACTTCTTTTATCTATCTTCTAATTCTTCACCTCATTTCAGATATGAATGTAATAATAAACAGATTGCCACTCCTCACACAAGTGCAGTCAGTTTAGCTTTGTCTCCAGCTGTATGAGCTCTGCCTATAAAATCAGGATCCCATTATGCTGGGCAGTGCACCTGCAAATGGTCAGAGACACTGTTGTACTGAAGAGCAAACAAAGCACCTGGTGTGATGAAGTGGAACTCAAATTCACCAAAAAGTAATCTTCTAAAAAGTCCAAATATCTCTTAGACAGAAACAGCACTTAAAACCTGCTGAGCTGGGCAGGATTCAGACTGTGGATCTGTAAGCCAATGCCTTTATGGATAACTAGAAATGTCTTGAGACATCCCATGTCCTTTCAGTGCTTAAGTTACACCTTTAAGAATGACATCTATTGTCTGAAAGACAAGCTTATTGACTCAAATTCTGACATTTTTGAAGCTTACATCAGCAGATGTCCTGCTTACAAGAAATGGGCAAAATGTCCCATAAGGGGCTCTGAGTATACACATTCAGATGAATACAGAGCTGTTTGCAGAGTAATAGCTTTTTTTAACTGAAAATATAAAAGTGAACATTATTACACCATCCAAATTCACTTTGAAGTGCAAATGTTTTACAATATTAAAAATTATTTGCCATAATCTTGTTGAAAGACCGCAAAGCAGATGACACTCAATGCCAACGTGATAGATATCGAAGTCTGTTCCCAGCTCTGCTTAAAGTGACCTTGAAGAAGCTCTCCAATATTTCATTTGTGAAAACGAACCATCGAAAGGTACCATCAAAGGCAGCAATATGAACCATGTGTAATGTGAAGGAAATGGAAATATTAACAGCAATTAGGAGGAGAGCTGGACATGAAATTCTTGATTTATGGGCTTCCTATCAAATGTATCTTTTTACACTGCAGCGTAATAACAAGGACTGTCTGCATCTCTTCCGCAGTTGTTCTGGTTCAGAAAAATTCCTGTGATCTGGCAGTTGTGTTCATCATCATACTGTATATGAACTAAATGCGAAGAACTGAGAATATTAAATGATGGAAATCTGAATGTCCAAGCCACAATCAGTGGCACATAAACTACTCTTTTTTTACCCCAAAGCAGAGTACTTTCATTTTACCTTTCACAACTGTGAAGTACATTTACTAAGGAGACTCAAAATACATTTGTTTGGTTTTAAAAGCAAATCAGATTATAATTTCACTAAGAATACTTTTCTAATGTTTTTAAATAATCATTAACACTTTAAAAAAATACATAGTCTTTCCCATAGAAATACAAGCTTCTCCCTTCTCCTAAGAGGGATTTCATTGCACAATGGGTAAATAACAGTCTTGCATTGCATAAATGAGCCATTATTTGTCCTGTAAACCTTTATTATTTGTGATAATAACTAGAAATGAAAGGAATTCCACCTGACTTGCAGGAAAAAGAGACTGCAGCAGTTTAACTTGCAGTTTTTACCTGCAAAATGAAAACACTTGATACAGAAGTTGTGAGACACAATAAACATGGGCCACCACAAAGCTACCTTGAGAGCTACTTCTAAGGGTAAAGCTAGACTTAAAAATATTGGTGTAGCCTTTTCATAGTATTAGAATAATGACAGATTAAAAAGTCTTTAGAATTCATTTCTGCTAGAATATCTGAAACAGGAGAATTGTTAGAATATCTACAGTTTCTGTAGGCATATAAACTATGTACTTTATATTACCATAATATTTCATTTTATGATGTGATTTTAACTTTTACTATAATTGAATGGTTTTAAATTTTTATATGAAACTAAATTTAGTAATAGTGAATGTTATGTCATGTTAGGATAGAATCAGCAATAAATGTTTTTAAGGGCATGTCCTAAGAGACTCAACAGGGATGTTTAGTTAGAAGGAACCTAAAGCACTGAAAGCATTAAATTGGATTTTGAGCTGTCAGTTCTGAGGGTATTTCAAAGTAAGTTAACACACATCAAAGTGATCAATCATGCCAACTCTCGGGTGGAATTCACCAGGCCTTCTATTTCTGTAGACTTGTTGTGCTTTAAGGGTATCTTCAGAAATGATATCTCATTTTCTCATGCACAGGAGGGTAAGTCAGAAGTGACTTCCAGGGCTGACAGGAACTACTTTGATATAAAGTAAACATAGGAAGAAAATTGGATCCAATGTTTGTAGAATCCCCCAACAGTGTAATTATTGTTTGCTCATCTTGTCAGAGAAGTAGAGAGTTCATAACACTGGACTAACATCTTCAAAGCGGCTGGAAGAATTTTAAGAGACAGCAGCTCTGTTTCTCAGCCCTTTAGCCTGATTTTAAGTCTAATTTTTTCAATTTTCCTTTTCATCAATAAATATTTTCTTCCTTTGAAATAAAAGTTTCATCATGTTGTTTGATGACATACCAAATCTCCCATTTCTCCCTGCAGAAAAGTACAATATACAAACTCCTATATCTATAAAAATATTTTATCTGCTCTCTGCACAGATGTGTGCTAGACTGAAGTGACTTCTCCCTAAGCAATTTCTAGCTTCTCAGCTTTTTTCTCTGCCATCAGTACTGAATTTACCACCCTAACCCCTCCATACAAATACCACGTTTCAGTGTTTTCTGCTGGACAAATGGAAGATGTATCAGATTGTCTGGATTTCTGCTATGACCTGGCTTTTAATGAGAGATGGTGGAGTTCTAAAAATGATTAAAGTGAGTTTGTTACGAATTTGCTAGTTTAGAAGTAAAATATGTGATTTACCAATTTTAGGAAGGATTTTCTTTTCCCAAAGAGCATTCATTTGTCCAAGTTAATTACTCCCCCTTTAGACAGATTTTTCCTCTCTAAAGGAGGAGTAATTAATTCATCTTTTTAAAAGAAACATAGTCCTATATTTATTCATATCGCATTTGTCATCCTCTTTCATGAATCAAGCCATCAGCTCCAAGACATTTTTGCATGAATTGCAAATTAACTGTACATGTTCCAATTACTAGACACAAGACTTTCTTCAAGCAGTACCACCTCAGCACATCCAGAAAAAAGATAGTCCAGTTTGCATTAGCACTGCAGTTATATTCTACATTATGTGACAAAGAATATGATAATCCCACTCTTTGAATTAAAATAAAACAGTGTACCCTCAACTGTGTTAAAACAAGATCCAGGGGAGTCATAAAAACTCAGAAAGTGGAAGACAAACAAAAAGAAACATACATTATTTAGGTCAAGGATTTCTGGAGCTTGACAAATGTTTGTGAACATCTGGAGTTGATCATGCTGACTTTACATATTTAAGCAACGATAGGTCTACTGTGACTATCTTTTGCTTTATCTAAAGCTTATATAGTTGCTTGATAAAAACAGGTATTATGCCAGGAGTTATCACTGATAACACATATTTCTACTTTGAGTGGGCAAAACTCAAATTGGAAGACACATGTCACTTCACCCCTTTTTTCGGTAATAAATGAACTGATGTTTATTCCTGCTCAAATACACTGAAAAGACCTCTGCCTTTACTTTTTTTTTTTTCCTTAACATTTCTGGTATTTTAAATTTCTGCGTACTTAGAATGGAGAACAATCACAATTGTTGCAAGAAAACACTAAAGCAGCTACTAAAGTAGTAGGGAAAAATTTTTAAATAGTGCCTACTGTGCAATTTTATGCATTCATAAATATCATATTGCAACAGAACACATTTTTCTTTTATTAAGGAACAGATCTACCAGGTGAGCTCAGGGGACTGGAGACTTCCTACCAACACCATTTAATCCTGTATCCCCCACTCCATGACTTCTTCTCCATCATCCCATGCAGGCTCGAGATGAATCTAAAAGATTCAAAATAGCAAACAGAAATTCATTTTGCACTTGTCTTCACATTCTATGGTCTTCTGACAGGGTATGAAACTATGGAGAGCCTTGCCTTTCTCCTAGTTCGTTGCTTTCTTACAAGAGATCCATAATGGCGGCTGGAGTGGAGCAGCACAGCGTCATTCAAATCCACTGGAGGAAACCACATGGAGACTCTCAAAACCTGGCCTTTAGTAATCCAAAGGATGGTCAAAACATCAGATTTTTTTGGTTTTTCTTGGTAAAACAAATAACCTCACCACCTCCATGGCATGACAGAAGCATCTAAAAGCACATACACAGACTGAAAAGATTGAAAGTCATCTGAATTTACTGCTAGAGCTGAGATGGGCAGTAAAAGCAAGTCACACTAAATGTTAGGATTTCTTAATGGACGGTGTTCAGAGATGCTTGTAATGCTGAGTTCTACTGGTATAAATAAACATAGTTGAAATATTTCATATCTGAGTATGCACAGAAATTTTATCTAAATTAGCACATGATTAGTCTTACTGGAAGCAGTTTCATTACTGCTGGCACATAGTAGGTCTTGTTTTTTTTCCTGGGGAGAAAAACAATGGCTGGATAATGCATATCTGGTACAGTATGTTCCTATATATATCACAGAGATTTCTAATATTAGGTGCATTTATTTGCTAACTTTGTGGGAAGAAAGTCAACATAATCTCTTTTTGAAAATCCTGCTGTGCCAGCATTACTTATGTTCTAATATTTTCTAATAGCCTTTCCCAGGTATAAATGAGATGTCAGATCTAAATTAATACATGGAAATATGACCTGCCTGGCTCTTTTACTGTAAACTGACAACTCAGCTGCATATGTCAAATGTGAATCTCCCCACCAGCTAACTAGAGACTCAGTATTGGCATATTGCTGAACCGCAGAACTTATTAACCTAACATTGCCGGAAACGATAAAGTATCCCAAACAATTCCATAAACCAGATTTTTCACTTCTAACTTAATTTTTTAGGGTAATTTTGCAGTGTTAATTCTTAAAAATGAAACTTACAGGGCCTCACAGAGATTTCCTGCTTAGCAAAAATATGGCTTTCAAATAAACATCTTCCTCAGAGAACTAACTGCTTTTTCTAAACTCATTCCTTAGAAGCTGTCTTTCTGATTCTGCTTTGCCTCTTCTTCCCTTATAATCACAGAAAAATCATAGAAAAATAGAGCTGAGATGAACGGCAGATGGTCATCTTATCAATTCTCCTACCAAAACCAGGACAGAATATACTTACATACTTCTGAATCTTCCTTGCTGAAAAGTAAGCCTATTAGTTTTTGTCACACCTACTACGGAATTGAAAAATAAATATTTCCTTTCCTCTTTGTAGCATTCTCTTGGTTAAGTAAAGATTATTATATCTCTCCTCTTTTTTATTTTCCTAAACAACCATTATTAAAGAAGCTTTTCTTTCCAATAATCAGTTTTCTAGACTCCAATCATTTCACTTGCTCTCTTCTGAATTCTATCCTACAGGTCCTAATCTTTCTTGAAGGATGCAGTGCCCAGAACCAGAAATAGATAGTACTTCAGCTGAGATGCTCCAGTGTCACTTCTTCCCCTCTTGTTAAAAGTTCCATGAAAAATCACTCCAAAACAACAAATAATTGAAACAATTCATATAAAAAGTAAGTAATATTAACAGAAGAAAGATGAGGTGAAGGCTGCATGTCTCCAAGCACCAAACTTCGCTTATATTCCTATCACCAAAAAGGACGTATCTAGTTCACATGGATTAAAAAAGATCTGAGAAACTTGGAAAACTTGCAAAAGCTTAATGTTTCATGTCAGATAAAAACAGAGATGAAAAACTCCTCTTGCTTTTTATGCAAATGTTAAAACCATATTCTCCATGGACCCCAAAATGAACAAGAAAAAGGTAGAGCATTTCAGAAAACCATGCCATCAAATCTACAGAAAAATGGAATCGCCTAGTGAAGGGTGATTAAAAACAATAAAGACTTGCAAGAAAAGAACATGCACCATTTTATCACGCTGTTGATTTTCATCACCACATCTTCCAACATAAACTTATCAGTCATGGATAAACATACTTTATAAAATCATACTGAAATATGTGTTAGCTCTTAACTGTGAGAGACTGATCCATGATGTATCTCATTTGACGTGAGTATTCTTGCTTGGACACCTCAGATTTCGATACACTCCCAGTTCAATGGCCAGCCTCTCCTTCTATGCCATTTTACCTTACCTCTCTTGTCAAAAGACTTCTGCCTATATACTGCTGTAATTCTTTACTGATCCACTTTACTAACAGTGTCCTTATTTCATACTGAGAAGCTAACACCATTATTCACAGTCATCCAAAAAGGGTCTGCCAGAAAGCTATTTTTTCATAGATTCTAAAGGACATTCTTGTTGCTCCCTGAACTAAAGTTGAGCCCACGACCTGGAAAAAACAGGAGGAGAAAAGGTGGATATATTCCTAACTCACAGCACAGAGGAATGACAACTTGGCCGTTTATCTGTGGCACAGAGCATTTTAAGACTGTTCTGGAAATTGCCACAGCCTGGCTGCAGCAGCAGTAGTAATAAACAGGTTTACGGTCACACGACCGTATGTACTGGAAATGACACTAACACAGCCAGTTGACATTCTTTCTGGGCGAAGTGAAGCATTCAATATTAAATCAAATGCTTTCCACTCCAGGAATTAATGTGGGTGACAGCAATGTAGGAAGTAGCCATTTCCTTAACAGCTAATTAGAATACCCCTCAGAATAAACAGGAATAACAGCTAGTCATTACTACAATTATTCATTTCTGTTCCAGTCACTTTGCCTTCTTAGTGTATGCTAATGCACTTTAAAGATAGCAAGCACAGCTGAACAAATGTTATATTGCACCTGAAATTCCTGAGGCACAAAAAATGAAGACAGTATATTGTTGATTCTGTGAAAGAGATATAAAGTCATTACTGGAAGACAACAACCTAGGTGCTGTCATATGTCAATGTCTAAGTCTTCCTTTGAAAAGACATGCATACTGTGTATAGAAACTGCAGTTATATATCTAGATAATAAATGTATCAGCTATGTATGTTCAAGCATCTGGTCCATGTGTGAATAGGTGAATACCTAACAATTGCCTTCATATAAATTCTAGCCAGGCCAGAGGCATCCCTCTTTCCACTGTTTCAAGTGTCGACAGTTGCTCTACTTAAATTGCAGTTCACATTTTTGATACGCATAAGGATTATGAACACGCAAAGAGATGAAAATTATTTCATTGCTTATAAACTCAGCAATTCAGCAATGTGGGAAATTCCATCCCGGGCTTTATTCACTGCTATGCTTTCACTGCATTACTCCAGGAACAGTTTTGGGTACACTGACTGACCAGACACTTTTACCACAGCTGTCTGCTGCTCTATTGAAAGTTCATCTCACTTTAACTCCCTGAGGCCATGTACCCCTTCAATATGCAATTCACCAGTGAATTTCATCAATAAGGTTTTTATCATGAATTTTTGCTTTTGTATGTGAAAGGTGAGCATTACAAACTGAACATTTCTTACCAACATGGTATTAGAGATTTTACAGCCATTCCCATTTTAATGTAAGCATATACTGCAGTACTTCTAAAAACTGTCAAAAAAGCTGTTGAAAAATGTTAACTGTTCAAATCTCAGTTACTCTTGTGAAGTGATATAGGCAAAAAAGCATATACATTCTAAGAGACAAAATGTGACATGATTCCAGAAAACTGTTACAGGATGAGGAAGAAAAGCAACAGAAAGATTTTTATGCAAAAGAAAGGGTCATAATAAACAATTCTTACAATTCTTTTATCATTTCTCCTTTGACAATATAACTGCTAAGTAGTTGCATAACATCAGCAGACCCATATAAAACAACGTCATGTCAACAAATGACAGCCACCCACCAGTAAACACTGTGATAGATCAGAAATAATATGAGAGTAGGATGAATCCCTGTGGCATTCCTAAATTAAAATCACAGAATATTGACTGGAAGCAATTTGGAACAGCAAACTGGCCTCATTACATTAAGATTTTCAAATCTGATGATAAGTGATCTGAATCAGTGCCCCAATATATCTTTCTCAGGTGTAGCAAGGTGTTCCATAATTAGACTTGAAAAAGGATGCAATAATTTCTAGTAAGAGGTTTTATGGCATTGGCAGTACAATAATGGCAGTACAGTAGTAAACACATTGAAATCATCCTTTTTGCCCCTTTCTTTTCTGATCAGATTTTTAATATATTCTCATTTTTTGTATGAACAAGACAATTCACTCTCTAATATCTCATGACAGTATAAATTTCAAAAGTAGACAAAAAATTAGAGCATGAATTCAATATGATTTAAGTTTCTAAAATTCTTTAGATAGGTCTGGATATGTCTCCTGTAGGTTAATTAATTGAAACCTCTTAAATATATTTGTACCATAGGCAGTATATATGATTTTGTCCAAATAATAATGAAAAGGATATGAGGAGGAAGGAAATAACATTATTCACTTAAAACTACCAGATGCTATTTGTTGATTCTTAATCATGCAACTAAAAATAGGAGATAGTCTTTTATCAGAATTCTTCAAGAACTGAAGTCCTGACTTGGCCTATCTTGAAAGTCCCATTTGTTTCTTAAATTCTGTGCAGGAGAGGGACCCTCGAAATCTCTCTACCTGCACGAGATGTGGGCTGAGAAGTGTGACAAAATTTGACATTTTTACATCGTTTGTAGAAGAGGCATACATTTGCCTTTACCCCTAATAAGCTCCAGTGACGGTCCTCTTAGATGTAATGAGAAGTGGATCAAAAACCTGTCTGAATATATTATCATTCTTAATTTCAGAGGAAGGCCATTCAGTTAAGCCCACTACTAACCATGAAGCACATTTCCAACAAACTGGCCAGCTATAAGATGAGGGGGGCAGCCGTTAACAACAAGAATGACTACTATTTTTCATCAGGCACTGAAGGCATCAGGGAACAGACCACCCACAACAGGCTGGGGAGGATGAAACAGTGCTCAGCCTCCCTCCCACCCCAGGTTTGCCCAACACTGTCACAGTCTGAGAGGAGAAAGGGCCCAGGACAGAAAAGAGGCTCACTGGCTGCAGGCCAGGCCAGCCACCAGAGGTGACAATGCTAACACCACTGGGAGTCAAAAGCAGTATGCCGCATCTTTTCCTTTCACAGAGACATCTTGTGTTTAAACTAGAAATATAAGAAAGCCTTCTCAAGAATGAGGCTGTTGGTGAATATTTGTAGTTTCTCTTAAGTTTTTATTTAGTTACTTAAACTCCTCCACATATCCTGCCCAAGCTGCTCTACTACTGAGGACCAAGTATGAAGTCAGGTTTTCTCTGCCAGTCATGAAATTGCTCTCTTAAATCCACATGATGGTGCTGAAATAAAAGCAGGCTCCCAAGTCTCTGACAGTGGGCTCTCTCCTCTCTGTTGCAAGCCTTTAGACTCACACTGGTTTTCCCTTTGGAGGTGAAAGGATTCCTGCACCGTGTGATAGGCTACTAAGCTCGCCTGAGGCGCTGCGAGGAGCTGAGAGAGAGCCAAGCTTAACAAGTGGCTATGCTTCCCCCCTTCCACTAAATCTGCTGTGAATTCACACATTAAATTCTGACTGAAAAATGAGGAATATGCAAATCTGCAGTACTTCACGGGAAAACTACAAACCCTGCAGATCAATGTACAGACTGCCACAAAAAGCATTTTGTAACAACACGACATGCAAGCCTATGTGAAGTCACTCTATTAAGAGATCCAGTGAAGAGTTATCGTAGCAATTCTACCTAATCAAAATTGATATCTAATTCCATAAATTTGTGGCTTAGACATTTTTAAGTCAAGAAGCTAGAGACATTTTATGTGTAGGTGTGCCTTTTGACACTGACACTTCTGCTTCATCCCTGCAAAATAATACCCTGAAGCCTGCACTGATTTTCATCCTTTCCTATCCTTCCAGTGACTGTTTCTAGACCACTAACCGTATTTGAAGATGACCTATTGAGTTTTCTCCTTGAATCAACATTAGTTTAAGTGTTTAGGCTGTGAGAATCTGCCCCCCCCCCCCCGCTTTTTTATCTTCTGCTATACACTGCCAACTACAAAATGGAGTATTCAGAAGTACCTTTTCTTCATTTAGCTATTTATATTGATTGCAACATGGCCATCTCCCACTTTATGTGTACCATATTTACCACTGTATGTTGCTAGAGTAACAGAATTTCAATGTTTTCCATCGTATTGGAACTAAAGTTTGATGTTAAATGCTGTTACTCCAGACATATTTTCTGCTGAGAGCTGCGAAGACACATGCATGTGCTGAGAGCTGCAGAGATGCATGCACATCTCAAAAGCATAAAATCACTTTTAGTGTTATGGGTTTCAAAACCAAGTAATAGAAATTCTGCAAATGTTCTCATTATACCTGTTTTATGCTTCCAGATTGTCTTCCAGTGAGCAGTAGAGCACCCTGCTCATTTTTCTCTTCAAATCCTTAAGCTGGTGAAGAAATCAGCTAGTACTTTTCAAGTATGTTAGCACCATATCGTACAATTAAATTGACTCAACTACAATTTATGTTCTCTTACAACACAATCAGAAGTTGGTCATCTTCAAGCTACGTATACCTTTTAATCAGAATCAGATGAATGAGGCTGATTCCCCCACAGGGTTAGGCACATTTAATCATGGAGGTTGTTTTTAATCCCTTTCACTCCTTATCCAGTTCTCCATTTCTTCATACTGTGCCATCACAGTCAGAGACCTTTTCTTTCAAAACAACCACTTTGAATGTCTGTGCTTTCCTGATTCCCCACCTCAAAAAGTAATTTGAAATGATTTTTCCTTGCTCACTGTGACAAATGAACCATAATCTCTAGACAGCTCATGTTTGATGTATGGCAGAGTTATCGCCTTATTGGTAATGTTTGCTACCATAGAAAGGGTCAGCACAGGCCATATTAGTATTTATAAAAGCCTATTCTAATGGCTTTCTTCTAGGCTGAATTAAAATGACAAGTACTCTAAATACAAAATGTAAGGTAAACTGAAAACTGCTTCTTGGCTGACATCTCTAACCAGGACAATTAAAAATACAGTGGAATGGGGAAAAAATTCATCAGCCCTGAGAGCAGAAAAGCTTATGTGAGAATACAGATATGCAAAGACTGCAGCTTTCTGGAAAAGTAACCTGGGAGCTCACAAAAATATACAGTGGCTATAGCTTGAAAAGCAGGTGGGAAAACCTTTATACAGAGGCATCACTATATGTTCATTAAGCCAGGTATATAGACACCTAAAATGGCACAGTAGTGCTGAGAGCTGCAAAGATAGCTTAAGAATATTAAAAATTAAAGATCATGTTCCTGGTCTGGCTCCCTTACCAAAAAGATCTAGAGGGAAGCTTCTGGGCACCAAGAAATCTTGGCTATACTATTAGTTACTGTTGATTCAGTTTGGCTGAACTGTTTGCTCTAGATCTTTACATCAATGTTTGGATTAATAATCAGCTAATGTTGCAAAGCTATTTTGTCACAAATGTGTAATTTTATTTATTTTTAATCTGAGATACCAGCAGATAATATCAGAAAGGTAATTCTGACTTCAAACATAAGAAACTGAATTCTGACCTAAATTGTAAAACTGATCGAGTTCTTCATAGTAAGCCAAAATCAAAGTCCTGCCCTCAGTGTTGACAGCTGCTAAAAATCCAGCTCCAGAATTTGTTTTGCTCATAGACATTTTCTAGTTCTGCCTAAATATACAAATTCATTATAAGAATAAGCTGTTATGTATATCTGATAAGAATTACAAATATTAATGTATAATTTTTCTCTTGATTTCTAATTTAGATGCATACAGTATACCAGAGAACCATTCTATTTGTCAGAATATGACAACGTTCAATAAATAGTTAAGTCATCTGTTAAATCCAGATAAAGCCAATCTGGGTATACTTAATCTGGACTACTTACCCTAAATGATACTAGACTTTCTCATAAAAATTGTTTATATCTTCTGTGCAGTAAAATATATATGATTTGTACTTTTTAATTATTACAATTTCCTTTTTCCTAAATGAACTACTTCATTTTGGTTTTTATTTTGGTTAAATAGTACCAGTGATCATTAAATTCTATAAACAAACTCTTCAGAAGACTGAGTTATATATAATTTGAATATTCTAAATCTCCCAAGACCTATTTTTGACCGCATGGCATCCTACTAAAATATTCATCATGCTAAATTCTGTTATTTCATTAAAAATGCTTTGTAGCTTCTTGTCAAATAGCATATTGTCTAGTTTATCAGAAACATGACGTCAGTTAATAACAGATTAAAGCTTTGTTTTAAGCCTCTAGAAATAGCATATCATTTTAAAATCCTACTTCCTTGTGTGGGGCAGTACCAGACTTTAAGACAATATTGAGAAGTGACTACAGAATTTATCTAAGATAATAATTTGTAACACTGAAATGGAAGATCCTTTTGATTTGCTAGGTAGTTCATTTGCTGCATCCAGGTACTTCTCAAACCACTGCCTACCAATTGTTGAAAAAAAATAGCGTATTCCGTTTTTGACCTATGGTTTGTATCCACTGCAGTTATAAACACGTTTATAAAATCCAGGGCAAAAGTCTACTTGCTACCTTACAATCAAAAAAATCTCTATTAAAAATGTATGGGGAGAAAAGGAAACATAGCTTCCTGCATGAAATCCTCTTTGACTTCAGTCACTTGATATTTGTTTGTTCTTTGTGTGCTGTACAAAATTACTGAAGCACACAGAAATGACACTTTGCCCTTGGGTGCAATGGAAAGACGGATTAAATGAATAAATGGAAGACGTGAAGCTTCCTCCAAAGGGAAAAAATAAGCTACTTAAATACTTTCAAAGCCTTTTTGAGTGTCAGCTTTTTTCAAATGAAGAGAGTAATTTAGTGAACCAACTTGGATCTCTCAAAAAAGTAGGAATGATGAGGGAAATAGGTGGGCCATGGAACTTGATTAGTTCACCCATAACTGTGATCATCTTCATAAAAACCTGACGTTAGCCTAAAGCTGCGTAGATTTCTTGTTTATATAAGCACAGACCAGTTACATCATCAGTTGATTCTTCTATTGCATCACAGTTCAAACCACTCTCTGTGCTTCGCCTCCAGGAACTAAGCTTCCAATGTATATTTTGACCCTTCACCATAACTTAAGGGACGCTTAAGAGCCTAATTTTAATTAAATCAGACAGCAGGGTGATAGCAATTTACATATTCTACAGGAATTAAGGAGCAAAATGCAATACCTTGATTCAAATGCAGTTCTTTCTAGCAGTCAAATACTTACCAAATATTCACTAGCGATGACACAGAGTGAAGAATGAACCTGAGTAAAGGAACATCCTTTGAGCAATTTCAGTATTTCACAAGGAATGCTTTACAAAATCTTAGTATTTTCTGGTTCCATTTCTGATTTTTTTTTTCTGCTTTCCCTCAAGTTAAATTTTATAGAATGCCCCACTGCTGAGAAACACTTTGTTCTCTTTTCATCTTAGTTATAGATTACATGCCTTTCCTTAAAACAAATAATAAATTTAAACCCTTATTTCTCAGAAGAAAGTCACAAACTCAAACTGAGGATGGCGCCAAAATATTTGTTAGCTTTGCTTCTGATCAAATGGGTGAATTAAGGAAATAGGTAAGCACTGCTTAGATTGCAGTGTTCTGGTCTCATTTTAAATAGTGATTTTGAAAGGGAGGCAGATATTACTGTCTAGGTCAACAAGACCTCACTTTTTCTGAAAGAAAGTGTATACCTGTCTTTGTTCAGCAGAAGAAAATTAAAAAAAGGTCCCAGGCATTTGTCAGAAGTTCTTCAGCAAACAGAATGAGCATAGGTGTTATATCGCTCTGAGCCAAATGAGACTAAAGCAACCTACACTAATGATAGAGGAGAATAGCAACAACAAATTACAAGACACTTCTTCACATAGCTAATATCCCATGCTTAATTAAAACAAAACTGGAGCTTTGGTAGTGATCAATAATATGAAACAAGTCTTCCAGAGCACTTATGAGATAATGATAACAGCTTAGTCCTCTCGGACACAAGCAGGCATAGGCTGTGCGGTCCTTGGGTGTGTTTGTCAGGATATACTTTAAATTCATACGCATTGAATAATCCTGACAGGTGCTGAAGATGTTGTTCTATAGCTAAGCATAGACTTCCCTGAAGCAGAAAGGTTTGACAGTTCTATCTTGAGGCGAGGAAGCCAGCTACCCACTAGACTCCTGGGGGCTGAGGTGTTTTTCTGGAGAGTGACTATATACCCAAGGCTGGAGCAGCTTGGATGCAATGGAGGTATGTACCAAATCACAAGTAGCAACAGATAATGACTGTTTACTGTCTTTTCTGACAGAAGTATCCAAAGCATTACATTAAACTAGCCAACAACAGGTATGAAACAAGGAAAAGAGGCGATTCTGTGAAAAGTGACTAGGTAAACTGTGGTACTCTTCTTCAATGTTGTAGATACTAAAAGCTTATGCTGCTTCAATAGGTTACTAAATATAACCACAGAAGAAAAATCTGCCAAAGGCTATTCAACAAAACCATGACCCTTTGGCTCACCAAGTCCCTAGTTCTTAACCTGTTGGGAGACTGGGAGAATGTTTTGGAGAAGTACCACTCACTGCGTGCTGTGTCCTAGTCTTACATCCTTCCCCTGGGAGCTGCTCTTCCTCATGGCTGAAGGCAGGATAGGGCGTATGGGACTAAGTGGATTGTACCCTGGTAAGACAAAGTTGTCATTATATTCCCAGCAGTGTCAAGCCACAGTTCCACCATACCGAACCGTTTAGCATCAGACTCAGCTTCCCAGCTCCCTACACACCCTCGTGCCCCCACGCATTCAGCCCAATACGATGCCACTGTGCAGCCAACATTTTGTTGTAAGGAAACAAATGGGTCTGCAGGAGGGAGCCCCAAAAGCCAAGAGACAGTCAGCAGGAAACCAGGGGAGCGGCTGTGAATATATGTCCTTGTACAGAGGTTAAAAAAGATAAATCCATGGTACACAGGACTGGCTGAAACTGCAGTGATGGCATTTCCAGCAAGGAAGCTGCCCGCTGTTTGTTCTTCCTGCGTTCAGAAAAAATATGCTTTCTGTATCCTCTTTGTTAATAAACAGATGATCATTAAAGAGATAGTTGACTCATAATCCATTTCACCTCTGAGCAGAAGCAGCTTGGCAGGGGGCCAAATATTGGTCTGAGTAATTTTGCCACGAGGCAGCAGAACTTTCCAGAACATAAGCAATGATTTAGATCTGGCCTTCCATTAGAAGCAAAGTATTAAAAAGTTAACAACCATACATTGATGGGAAGAAATAAAAATAATCAAATAATCTGCATCTCAAAATGCCATGTACATTTTCATTTTCTGTACCTTTTCTGTTTGTCCTCCTCAATTTTAGACCTGCAGTTTTCAGTGTTTCTCAACCCCTTGTATCTTTCTGGGGAAAGATTTAAGTGAATTCATGTAGTGAATATAAGCCTACTGACAAGCAGCTGTGTTTCTTAGTCTCCTTCCCTAGACCTCCTTGGAGTGGTCTATTGACTCTGAGTGTCCACAGATTACAGGTTAAAAAACCCCCGGGAAACCAGGGACTGGTTGATTGCCCTTGCCTGGGCAGCAAATTATCAGGGATAGAAAAACAGCCAATATTACACAGTAAATCTCAATTTATCTTGCTAAGACTTGATTTGGTCACTTTTCCCCTCAGATTTGTTGTTCAGCTGCTAATAGAAAAGCCCACAGGCAAAGCAGAAGACACAGTCCTGGCAGTTTGGTTTCATCATAATTACCTAATCAAATCTCTGCTCATTCATTCATCAGTATTTCTAATCTTAGAATGATGACTCTGCTATAACAGGCAACCCAGAAGTTTTCTCATCCCACCTGCTACAAAAAATAAATAAAGATTATTAGTTTGGACTTTGGGTACATCAGTACTGAAAACTACAGTATAGTGAGGATAATATTAGATTACCAGTTCAGTACATAAAATGGGCTAACTAGTCCATAAAATAACCACTTTTAGAAAAGAATTCCTAGCAAAGATTTCAAGCTTTGAAATATTAATTTTTTTGTTCTGATACACAAAACATATCCCGTGTAAACTACAGTTTCAGCACAGTAAAATATCTCTACAAATAATACACTCATGCATTTCTAGCCAGAAAAGAAGTATATAACACACATGAGCACATGTAATCTCACAAGCTTTCCAGAAAAGATGTTGCAGATGCAGAACTGTTATATGGATTACAATTTTAAGAATGTTTCCCAACTCCAAACACCAGACCCTAAGTGGGACACTAAGCTCTAGATTTCGAAATCCTGAAAGATGAGCAGTGTGGAAGGATTATGAGGTACTACTTGCAGGGAGTAAAAAGCGTATCTGCTTCCTCAAGAAAAAATGAAGAATTCAAGAGAATGGCTTGCCTTTGACAAACTCTGTAATAGCTTCTGGTATGATGAGCTCGCTACAAATGCATTACTGCATAGATGTATCTGTTCAGCATGAAAACGACCCTCTTCAGCTAACACAGAAGCTGCTCCCCTTCACATGAACATGTTGACTTGTGAGGCAAGGTTGATTCACCAGAAGTACAGAATCAATATCTCTCTTGAAGAAGAAATAGCATAGCAGTGAGAACAAAAGTATTTTTCTCTGATGTTCCCATGGGTTGGAATATGTAACGCAGATGCATGTGTTATATGATGTAACTTTTTGGTAAAATCTTAATTCTAGTATCACAGATGGTGTTTTAAGTGAATATACAGGTCTCATGATTCTAACTTAAGGGAAGTAAATCAAGAGGCTTTACTATATGCAAACTTAATTTTGTTTTTCTGCTAGAATTTGGGCAGTCTCTCTTTACTGCACTTATTAATTTGTCTATCACTGTAGCTTTCAGTACCTACCACTGTCCTAAAGATGCTTAAACATGTCAACAGAATTTATTTTATATTTTTTTCTTATATATGGTATCATAAAGAGATAAACAGGGAAAATCAGAGCTAGCCTAAAGATCAAAAAATTGTTATTAAAGATATGTATCAAAGTCATGATACGGGACACAGTTTCAAGGAAAAGTGATGGAACATCCTAACTAGACTGACTCCCACACCCGCAAGAAACAGGTAACTTGGGAAAAAATAGGGAAAAGAATAGATATAAAAGAGTTTAAGAATGGGGGAAAGTGCATGTCATCATCAGATCCTACTCTTATGACACCAATATTTTCTAAACTAAAGGAAATTTATCTACAGCTTCACGTTCACAGACCTCAATGGAAAGAAATCCAGTTCAGTTTTATAATGAGAATCAGAGGAAATAAAAAGAGATTTTTTTAAATTAAAACTTAAAGCCACAGACAGGACCTCTGTCACCGCACTTACACTGCTGTTTGCTTGAAACATGCACCCTGGCCCAAAGAATAATGCCTCTTTCTTTCTCTCTCTCTCTCTCTTTTTTTTTTTTTTTTTTTTGACAGAAAGGGAATATCCATGTCCTAACTATGTACTATTGTATCAATGCACAAGCAGTAAGAATAAAAAATTATTCCACAGAATATCTTTAAAATAAAAATGACTTTTTATTGAAAACAACAATTCTCCCACAGATTAAGAGGATTTGGAATATGTAATACCTGCTTGCATTATATAGATAAAGAAAATGTTACATTAATAAAGACAGAGGAAGGGTTCTGCTTTGAGATGTTGCTCCCCTTGCACTGTTAATGTAGATTCCCTTATGCAGAGAGTAAGAGCTCTTTTTGGAACACAGCTTCTAAAATTACGTAGGATGTAAGACGGCTTCTTAATAGTCAGGCAACCAGTTAATAATCCTCAATGTTTAAATTTAAGGTCCTGACTAAAAATATAACTACTCAAAAAATCTATAGATTCATACTGTTGTTTTATCTTTTTCAAATAGAAGAGATGTAAATACCCAATCTGCATTACTCTCTACTCACCTTACTGCATGTTTAAGACTTAAACCAAACCTTTTTCATGCATTTCTGTGAGAAACTCTTTTTTCTGAGGCAGGTTCCTTGAAATTTCTGGGTTTCCAGATGATGCCTGGAAGTTAATGCAGATGATGTACACAAGTACAAAATTTGTATGTGACTGTCACATAAGAAAAATATAATGCTTAATTGTAGTAAATTGTAGAAATTATTTCTTTCGTTGTCTTCCTTACCTTTCTAGCTCCCAATCAGAAACAAAATCAGTATTTAAGTTGTGGGATTCATGTACCCAGCTACCTCAGGGATCCTTTTGGAGAAGCAAACAATGCCAAAATTATAAATGCTTAAGATTTCTTATACATATTTAGTGCTTCTGTTCCCTTTTTCTGACACACACTTCTATTCCTCCTGAGAAATATCAAAGACACACTAAATTTATCATGGCCTTCACTTACTCTTTGATTTTAAGCCATCCAACTATAGAAAAAAAATGTACTGACATGGAATGACATTCATGCCTTAGCAGAATGTCAGCACATGGCTTTTACAATGCCCAAGTAAGAGAGAGAGCTTCTTAAGAACAAATTTGTTTCGTTCAGGGGAAATGAATGTACTAAACAGTGAAGACTGACTATTTTAATAAATGCTCCTGACAAGGGTTTGTGTCAGTCAATGTTCAGACCATATTACATTTGCAGTGATCCTGCCATTCTTCTTTTACATGAAAATCTGGGGTAGTTTTCTCATTATTCCAGATATTAGGATCCTATAACCTTTTCTTTTCTTTAGGAAATGGATTTTCTTAACCTGCTTTCAGATTGTAAAGATGAAATATCAGGCAACAAGTAGTCTATTGAATAATTACCACTTAAGCTGTATTAGCATAAACATGTAAACTAACCTTATATACTGCATCCTTACATATGCATTTACAAGCTTCAAAAAAAATCTACTATGTCAATACGTCAGGATGACCCTTCCTATCAAACTCACTATAAAAGGCACTTCCCTCCTCAAATGAGGACAAAAACTTGGAAAACTAAATGCTAATGAGGCTAAAACTTTTCCTTCCTCTTTTCCACAACTTTCCTACTTTTAAGTCTATGACAGTGTGGTATTATTCAACCAAACTCTATTTTTACTGAGTGTGTGTTCCAGATTGATTTCCTATGCACAGTAATTCATAGTTGCAGAATAACATTATTAATTGCTATCTAAGAAGTTACTATCTGATACCTGTATAATTGATTAATCACAATGTAAGATTGTGAACTGGAAACAAAGTAGCTGTGGCTCTCTTATTATTTCCTTATAAAAGAAGACATTCTTTGGTGGCATAAATTTTTTTGCTTATTAACTTGCATGACACATGAACAATCATTCTTGCTCTGCATGATTCAGTGATTCTGAATTTTAATAGTCCCTTTAGATGGAGCCACTGTAAAGAAACTTGTGTAAGAAAGAAAGTAAAAGTCCTTGGCAGTGAACAGTGGTAAAACTCAACGAATTACAGCTGATACTTTGATTGAAGAATTTTCTCTAAAATATGCAATGTATCAAGAATGTATTCCTAGTAAGTCTATAAAACATCTCCTACCTATTAAAATACAGTTATCATAAATAACCTTTAAAGTATGTGACTTTGGAAGAACTCTGACAAAAGAAAGATGGGTGTTTAGCTATAATTTATCTTAACAGCTGTTGGAAGTCTTTACTCTGCAATGAAATGTTATCAAACTGTCCAATTAATTTGTTCAAGACCATCAAAGGCTGTTCTTGACTGCGTAAAACAGTTAGAAGTAGATTCTTATCTTCACTGTAAATGCAGCAGCCAAACAATAAAGGTCATACATTTAATCCTTAATCTGACAGAAAGTCTATATGAAAAGACTCTGTGTGACTCTTCCACCTCTTTTGGTTTATTAACTGTAGTCACCCGATAGCTTTGTTTTCACTTGATTTTTTAAAAATAAATAAATAAATAAATTTTAGAAGTATGTCTGATGACTTATGAAAGTACTAAATATGGTGGCAAGTATTTTCTCTGTTTCTATGTGGCAGAAGTATGACATTTGATCTCTAAGCTGTGACAATTTAGAAAAAAGTAAGAAGAAAACGGATTACAAAGGATCAGGTACAGTGACTTAAATAGTCATAATAATGCATATATTCATTACAGGAAAACATTATATAGTATCTGCAAATCAATGTTCCTTTTCCCTTGCCTCTCTACCACTTAGGATAATCTTTGCTTGAGTTGACCTTGGAAAATAAATATGAACAAAATAAATATAAAGTTAAAAATGAGAATGGAGGATGCCTTTTATCTATGCACAAATGATTATTTTCGGATAGCTGGTCAAGTACAGCAGTTATTCAGTGTGGACACAAACTGTTGAGTTGTCCTATTTTTAGGCCTAAGTTATAAGTAATATCTGTATTTAGTAAGGATACAGATATTTACATGACAGCTTTAGTATGTCTGTCACCCAAATATCAGTTTTAAACATAGTTTTTGCTCTATAAGGGAAACAGAAAAAACACTACTAAGAAAAATCCCACTATATAAAATGTATTTAATAAGGAAATCCTAACCCTACTGAACGTATCCTGTAATTCAGAGGTAAATTTCTCTGTGACAATGGTAACACCTTTTACATTCACTTGCATGAACATTCACATGCCTGAGTTTTCCTAGTATGAAAGTACAGAAAAAATGAATCAGCTAAGTGCAAGCAGTGCAAACTTCATAGACTACCACTTCCTCCCTCCCACTACCCTGCAGATCTAGCACAAGACCTATGAAACACTTTAATCCCACTTCAGCTATAATTTGAAAAATGCATCCTGTTAAGTTACACAGTTTTCAGAAAAAAATCACACATCATATATTTGATGATAGTATTTCCTACTAGAAACGAAAGCGGCATGCAAACTCACAGTTAATCATATAAATATTACAAAAACTGCATAAAACAGCACATCAGTAATGCAAAAGGTGAAATTCAATCATTCAATTACAAATTATTTCACTTTAACCATCACCTGAGAGATGATTATAGACAACTGCAGGGGCAAATCCTGCCTTGTGAGTTCTTAGACCTCTTAATATTTTGGGTTAAGAAACAGTTCAATGCACTTTTTTGAAATTGTGAGACTTGCACTTTTGTACAATAAGTTGTATTCCATTAAGAAAGATGTTTTAAATCTACCTGGGAGTCTTTTTTTTCCCCTTGAAGTTCAGCTATCCCTCTACGATAACTGGACTTTCTCTTGCTTAACAGAAAGTGCTGGTTTCCATTTATAAAATCCATTTCCCCACATAAAAAGGCAACCTTCAATTCTATTATGTAACCAAACTGGCACTGACACTCCGAACTTTGGAAAGCCAGTTCTTTTGTCCCTGTAGTCAAGCCAGATGGCTCTCTGGCAGCCATGGTATGATTGGTTAGGCTAGAGGGAAAATATCAACCAAATAATCCTTCCCTGGGGGAAGAATCAGCATACCACTGGGATGAAGTGAAAGGTGCATAGAAAAAAAGTGCTTGCAGGTTAAGAAGGATCTCTTCTGAACAGAGAGAGCTGGAGTGATAGGTAGGACTTAGCCTACATTCCTTAGCCCTGAAAAGACAGAAACATAGAAAGGAAATGCAGAACAGAAAAGCAGAAAAAAATGCAGAACAGGTAGGTATTTTACAGACTTTCAGGGCAAGGGGGAAAATATACAAATAAAGCACTTATTAGACAGCTTTTTTTTCTCAAGAGCTGAAAAAATACACTAGGGAGATAACTCACTGAAGAAAAATACTGTTGCTTTACGCACACAGAGGAAAGCATTTGAAGAATACTTTCTAGATCTTGGCATTTTATACCACAAATCAGTTTTCACAAATGTACATTCAGATAGTACAGCACAAGCCTTTTAGTAACTCACATGGATTACAAGGGGTTTTGAGAAAGATGAGTGAACATTGAGAAACATGATAAATTCTTAATAAATTCTTAATTCTTAATAAAGTCTCCATTCTAAGGAACATCCATGGCTATGTTATATAGATGCTTCATGCCCAAGTTTTTTTTAACTTGTGTTTTGAATATAACAACTGGGAATGAAAGGCAAATTTCTCTTACTAAGGAGGAACACTTCCAGGTGGTTTCAAGCACTGTTACATTTCTTTGTTCATTCATTGGGAATGACAAAAGGTGTATTATAACTTACATTGGAAAGCCACACACAGCTAGAAACATTTAAGTTCTAGGCTGACCAGACTGTCCCTCTCTTCTCTTTTGCTGTTCTGAAAAAAATGGCTATTATTAAATAACAGTGATTTAAAACACTTCAAATGTCATTCATCCTTTTAAAAATCAGTCTTCTAGTCTCAGCTCTTTGCCAGTGCTTCTTCTATAGCTGTACAGAGACAGGCACCTCTGGAGGGTCATTTGTCCTCACCATTTAGGAATTTAGCAAAAATATCCTTTGTTGGTGCTATTTCCACTGACTAAAGACTAAGCCTAGACAATGATCTTAAGACTAAACAAGTAACTTCGGACTGTTCACCTTGGGTGAGAGGTACTCATCTTAGCAGCCTGACTACTGCCACTTGTGGAAGGGATTTAGGGGTGGGAATTGAGAATGTGAAGTAAAATATGAAACCTAGTAATAAGCATTCATAATGCAGCAAAATAAACTTGGGACTGACATTAAATGATGATACCAGATAAAAGAATTTATGCAATAGATAGCAATCAACTATCATGTTTTTCAGAAAATAATTCATTTATAGGAAAAGCTAAACATGATATACATTGAAGAAAAATGTTTATTTATTGATGGGCTTATTATATTCCTATCTACTACAGCCTCTAGGTAGCTATACATAATTTAAACTGCGAAATAAATCACACTAAGCTATACTAGGCAATAACATTCATCAATTAAATTGCTGACTTTTCTAACCCAACTTAAAATTCATTCATGCTTAGATAAACAGATGACCCTTGGATGACGAAAGGATAGTAGTTTCTGAGTTAACAGCCTTCCCAATGAGTACACCCCCGTTGTCAGCCTTTACATTTTACCCCCATGCAGGAGTTCAGCTATCAACGATGAAAACAAAACTTATAACGTTGGTGTTGATGTGAGCTGTTTGTGGGCTAAGTGATGATGGCAGGGGAGAATTAGTGGTTCTCAGTGATAGATTTATTTCCAGGAGAATCCCCCTCAGTGTAGAGGACGCTCTCTTTGCCCTTATCTGACGAAAAGCTTCCTCACCAGAGAGCCCACAATAACACCACAGGAGATACACATGCCAGCAGAAATCAGCAATAGCAGAAACACTATTAGCTGGGCCTGGTCAAACACCTACACTTAATGACATTGATGGGAACAAAGTCTGTTAGTAGCCAACTACGTTTTCGCTACTCTCTGGAGAGTAACCAATGCAAATCCAAGCCCATGCCACAGGGGTGTTTCAAATACTGCAGACTCCCATATTCCCCATTAGCAAAGAGACACTGATCACTCAAGCACCAGGTTGTCCACAGTAAAATTGCCTTCCTGAGATACCTTCCTGCCCTCTAATATTGCCAGAAACAGCATGAGGAGTCTCCTCTTTGAGACTCTCTTTTCAGGATCTTCAGATCACTCCCCACACTGGAGAAACATGGAGAAAATTAACTGATTACTACCTATCAGGGTATCAGAGACTATCATAATGAACCGAACAGAAAGGCATAATTAACAGATTAAATAAGTCCTGAGCAGAAGTAGCACCTCCTTTTTGTAGCTATAAAGAGGCAGATTTTATTTACGATTAAGAAAGAAATATATCTTTACTCAGTATAGCCAGAGAGAATTTGGGGATCTGAATAATATTCATTTAGACTGGGATATGAAAGTCCCACCTTTCATAGATTTGTGGGGGTCAGGAGGATTACTAAAACCTGCAGGGCAGCCAGTAGAAGAGATTAAGAAAATTCAAATAAATTTAATCAGGATTTGTGAGGGTAATGTTTGAGATATAAAAAATTCAAATTTCAAAAATATGCCACAAATTTGCATTCTGTTTCCCTGAAAGAAGACAACATGGCATTTATGTCTCATACATTTTCCCTTGTTTTAGTAATGTTGTAGCTAAATGCTGTAATGCTGTTTAGTAATGCTGCAGCATTCAGAAAGATGACCAAAAATAATAGAAATAGTATTTTAAAGTCAGATTTTTTTCTTGGTTTTGCACAAAGGTGCCTGTTCTAGTATCACAGCCAGCTTATTTCCAGTGAATCAAATTACTGCATCTCCCACAAAGTTGCTTGGATATCTTTCTCTCACATTAGATTGCTCCCGATCTTAAATCTAAGAAGCTCTACAGTTATTACAGTCACATTCTAACCCAGTGCTATTATTTTCTTCTTGATGTCACACTGACTGCCTTCAATCCTCCCCAGTATTATTTTGCTTATGGGCAGATTCCACATGACATATTCAAGAAAATATGTTTTGACCTAATCAGTCCAATTTGTATCTCCTGGAACAGCTAAATTGCCTCATCTCCTTCAACACATTTTTGAGTTACTTTTTTAATTGGACAGAAAGAAAGAGTAAATTATATTTATTCTTTATGTTCACAAAATGCTACATAAGACCATTTATATATATACCATTAGACCATTTATACCATAAGACCATTTATATATGTATTTATATACACACATGTAAAATATAATGTAATACAATAATTATACAACTTTATTCTGTGCAAACATTTTCCAGAGTCATTTGGCCAAATCAGGAAGTGAACTTAGTTTAAAAGCATAAAGCAACACAACTCAATTTTTACTGAGTCCAAAAAGTAATTTTATCAAGGTCTACCCATCAGGAAGCAGTGCTCCCCCTCTTTAGCTGTTCCAGGCCAGAGAGCACCTTCATGCAGTGCTTTGAAGCTAAAATCAGAACAGCCTTATGAGCAAGTAAGACATTTGCATGAAGCATGGGAGCAAATTAGAGTATATCATCTGAATAGCTCTGTTATAAGGCTGTATAGTTAAGAAGCATATGTACTACCTTTTTTCTTGCTCATTTATAGAAACAGAAAATCCCACATTGCTAACACGTGCACCTTCATCTTCTCTGTCATAATGTGGATGCTAGGTGCCCTCAACTCAAGTAACTGGTAAGATATCTTTTCCCAACATTAGTGCATCATAGTAGTTGCTTTTTAGTTTGAACTTTTGTAAGTAGTTGTCAGCAATAATTTGTCTGAAATACATGTTGCTGTACCTCTTTGTTGGACTTGATAGTCCATGCAGAGGATCTACAAAATAACGATGAAATGCAACAATGCCACTTGTACAATTTTTATTCTGATAATGATATATAGTCCTTGAAGATGACAAATAGCTTTTACATACTGATATAGCCCCAACGACCTACTCTTTTATCTCGGTTGTCACATTGATGTCTTGGATAAATATACTTCCAAAATATCTATGATACGTCAACCACTTTATAAGCGCTTATTTTTCTTTATACTTTATATTCAACTAAATTCACTTTTATACAAAACTATTTATACCATGAGTACTGGGTTGACATAAATCTGTTTTCCTATGCAAGAAAAACTAGGTTTTAAAAACTGTTTAGAAATAGCAGGACATAGAAAATATAATTTCATTAAGTGTTAAGCAGGCCACATTTTCTATTTTATTTTTTCCATCTTCTTAATTTCTGCATTCCTGCAAAAATTTCAAGAAAAATCTAAAAACTCAGTGTTATAGGTTATCGCTCTATACCTACATAATGATTATCAGGCAAAATTTGGATTTCTAGAGCCTCATGAAACTCAGCTTTGTGACTGAACAAAACTCAGGACAGAATGCAATTCTGATTCAACAGATCAATGATCTTAATCCATTGGTGATCGTTACTTTGGTCTCCATAACCATCCCATTTCAGTTGAGTATCCCTGAGAAGTAATACTAGGAAAGTGGCTTGCAAATAGGACTTGCACTGATCTGCCACAGATGTTGATAGGACTGGTGGCTTTTAGCCATGCAGACCCTAGGGCAGTAAGTGCAAAAATATAAAGAAAATAGATCACTTCTGTAGTAACTGCTACCACGTCCAATGACAGTGAAATTACTCCTTGTATTGGTGCATGACTGGATGTTTGATATGTCCATGTAGCCTCTAGTTCAATGTAATTCTCACTGAAGTAAAACTGAACCAACCAGACTCCTCTATTTAACACCGTAGTTCTCCTGGTGGGAGACAATGGGCTGAAGAAAATTTTGTTTCTGCAGACAGTATTACAGAAGACCAAGAAATGCTTAGAAATGTTTAGATACAGAAGGTGGTCAACATATTGAGATCACAGAGGATGTCCTGAAATGTGATGGCCACTTATGCCTTGTCAATCAAATCAACTACTGAAAGCCTAAGAGAAATACAGCTGTTGCCAAGCTGATAGATGATATCTATTTACAGACTTGGTCCTTCAGTCTTTTCTCTGCCAGTGACAGAAGAATGAATATTGTAGTATTAGAATGAGTGAATCAGAATCATTTTATTAGATAGATGGATTGAAGGAAAACACTTCAAAAGTACTTCAACAGCAATCTCAAGTAGTTCCTATTAGGTCAGAACAGTTTTTAGCCATTCTTATGGAAAAACAAACAAACGCTCTGATTCTGTGGGCAGAAGAGACCACTGCGACAAAGTAGTCTAAGTTGCTGTGTAGCATATTACAGAACACTTCACACTATTCCACAGCACCTTCGATCAAGCCCCATAGTTTGAAACTCAAAAGCAGCATATTGTTTTTAGCTCTGCTGTGTTTCTAAAATTTTCAGGGGAACTCAAGAGATTTTGGTGAATTTAATGAGTACATTTCAAGGATGTTTGAATATCTAATTCCCTAAATTACTTCTGCAATCCTAGCCCTAATTCCAAATGAATTCTTTTAAGTTACAAAGAATTCAAAACACTGCTTAGTAAAGTGTTCCAATGCTTATTTACTTCTGCTTAAAAATATGTACTTTGCTTCCATTTCCACGTTTAACTTCCACACACTGGATGACTTTCTGTCTTTGCTAAAGAATCTCAGAAGTTCAGTGGCTATCTATTTTCTATGCTGACAAAATCATTTTCTGACTTCCCCTTCACTGAACCTAACAAGCTATATTCTTTTAGTCTTATCACAGCAGCCAAACCCTGAACCAATCTTGTGGCTTCTCCCAAATTCTCTCCAGTTTTTCAACAATTTTTCTCAAATGTGAGTACCTTAAGGTAGTATGTTCTGCAAGTGGCCTTATTTGGAATAGAAAGAAGATCTTTTCCTGTTTATATGCCCAAGTAGTGTACCAATCTGTCACCTGCGGAAGCATGTTACAGCTGGTAACCTACCATAGACTCAAAATCCTTTTCAGAATTTTGATTTATGGGATAACATCCCCTATTTTGTAGGCCTTTATTCTTGTACTGCTAAATTTTTAATCACTATATTTGTCTATATTGGATATATAAAGATGACACTTTACATACAAACTCACAGAAAAATGTTTAAGCAACTCATCCTTCTCATTTTATATCTTTTTATCGATTTTCAAACTATTTCCAGACTTTACTTTTAATGGTTTTATACTTTCTTCCATTCCTTGAAATTCATCTGTTTTCCAGGATTTGCAAAATCTGAATTTCAGTCATCTGAAGAACTTCTTAGCCAGCTCTTAAAGCCTGAATGCAAAATATTTCATTCTACTGATTTTACATCACTGAAATATTTCTTCCCTCTTTTCAAATAAAAAACAGTAAGATAACTATTTGCATGAACTTTCTAGACTACTTAAACTTCACCAAAGTCCTCAGGTAAATTTGTGCTTTAAGAGCAAAGACAATTCTGAAAGCTTCAGTAATACACAATTACGCATTCTTCTTGATGGATGATAATTTGTTAAGAAGTTTTCCTGTTTTTTCTTTTGATCTTTAAAACATAGTCACGGCAGCCAAGTGAATCATGACTTTGGACTCTCTTGAGCACTCCAATCCTATCCATCAGAATTCTCTGCGGTGCCCCTACTCTGAAACAAAACTACCCTGCCCCTTCCTCAAATTATTAGCCTGTTTTTAAGACCATACCTGCAATACGTAAAAAGAAATAGAAATACTTTGCAGAAAAGGGCAATGAAAGAAAGATGACTAGAATCTATGCAATAGAGATGAAACAGACTGCAGAAACAGCTTAAAATAATAACCACATGGCAGAGGGAAAGTTTCAAAAAAATAAGGCTTTCAGACCAACATCATTTTATATTACCCAATGAGTTGGAAGGTGGTGCCAACACACTTTGGCCACACTTTCACTACTCAGTAATGACAAATTTCTCTTTTCATTTTGCATAGTGCAGGCTCCATGCCTGCAACACTGAGCTAAAAAGATGATCTGAATCAGATTTTTGCTGAAGTTGCAGCTTTAGTTGTTACTGCCTATAGTCCTTCCAGTGTGAGGGTATACATATATACCACATGGTTCCTATGAGCCATTAAGAGGTGGTGAGAAGTTTATCTTGTGCCTATGTATGCTTACGAAGTGCAATACAAACCTAAGATGTATCTCCCTGTATCAGCAGCCTAAAACCAGTTCTGTAGACCAGTTTGTTTTGCAAACAGGCGAACCATTAAGCGATATGATTTCATACTATTGGAGTAAATAGGATTTCCCACTATGATTGATGTGAAATTGGTACTAGGAGAGAGCGATGGGCATATGAGGAATGTTCCCTTTCTCAGAGTTAATGGTGTTATTATTTTTGACCCATCATGCAAGCTTCTTACAGGAATCCACTTCCAAAGGTGTGCACTTACAAAACCCAGCCCATCGAGCTGCTGTCAGAGTTAATGGCAGAAGCAGATGCCTAAGAAAGAGTATAAAAAAGCAAAGGAATACCTCTAGTATTTCCTGTGTTCGAGAAAACCTCTTTTGAGGCTTGAGACCTTACAGTAGCGTCACCTATCTCTAATACCATATCCCTTGGCCTCAAGGCAGCCAGTCAACAGTCATGCACTCGCAAGGAGGTCTGTTTTGGCTGTAGCCTTGGTCACTGTAAGAAAAGGCAGGCCCAAGGAACAGTATTTTAAAAAAGGGCATTTAGCATTCCACAGCGTTAACATAAAACAGGGAGAAAAGTTATGATAAACCGCAAAGGACTAGATGCTTAAAGGAAATACTTTACCACACTTTCTTACATATATATCTACGTAGATCTGACCTCTTGTACAACCTCATACTCATTTGGTTCCTGTCTCTGTCTTGTGCTGAGTTTTCAAGGCCGTTTGCTTTCTTTTTCTTTAATAAAAATTTGTGTTCTGGTACTCTTGACAGAGTTTATATAAAAGCATTTCTTTACTCCTCTCTGATTACATCCTTAAGGTGTAATATAGTCATGTTCTAAAGATATGGTATAAAATAACTGATCTTAAGGTACAAAGTTTCTTTCTCTACTTTTACAGAACTTGAGCTCAGTTGTATAAAACAGGGCCTTCTGGCAGGCCAGGACAATTTGCCTTACTGATTTCCCATGTTTCACAAAAAATACAGTCTAGAGAGCGGAGGAAGAGTGACTGCAGTTTCTTCTAAAATTCATTCAGAAAATGTCCAGATGACACCAATTGTCAAAAGGCAGAAGATCAAAGGCACATTTCTGAAATTATTTTTGATATAAAATTATTGTATCTGTGAGGAATGGTTACAAATTTCTGCTAGATGTGTAAAAGATGGATTTTCTTCAGATTGATACAGAGAAACTGATAGCTTTTGCCATACCAAATTTCAGCCTTCCTCTTTATTCTGTTGCTTTTTTTCCAGGTACATATTTAACTCATGTGAGCAAATTCATCACAAGTTTGTATTTATTCACCAATAGGTCTCTATAGTTCCTAGATATTAATGACTGTTTCCTTATCTATCACTAGAAATAAAACTTCTGAAATAATATTTTACTCTATATCTCAGCACTTCTTTATCTACAGTTTTTTGATATTTTCTCTGTCTATTTACTATGACTCCATTTTCCCGTATGCCTACATGGATCATGATTTTTTAGAGTTATGACATCACTGTTGCCACTACTGCAAGCAAATCTAAGGAATGTCCAGGAGCAGTTTCAATATCCACCGCATCCCAAAAGATTATGGATTTTCCCTGGACTTCTCACTTGCCACTGGATGAAAAATGCCCTTTGCTATTTAGAACGAATTCCATAGGAGTGCTCTTTTAGGTAGCATAAGGCCAACTGCACCACCACTGTTTCATAAGGCAAAAGACCCTGAATCTTCAGATAGAGAGATCATTTCTCTCATTGCCTACCTATTCTTTCTTAAGAGTTACCCCTATCTTTTATACTGAGTGGTTTTCACATAAGTAGAAAAAAGAGTGGAATATGTAAAATGTATTTTTATTTGAAATTCCAGTTTTCTCTAATAGACAAGACACTGCACCTTTCTATTTCTTTGTCATTTTAAGTTTCTATTCTCTGATTCATGGGCTTTGTACATCCAATCAGAAATATTATTCAAATGATAATAAAAAGTCTTGTCTATATTTTCTTAAAAAGGTCACAATCAATTTTTCAGTTAGCCCCTGAAAGTTTATTTTTCTTTATATTTTATTTCACTATCTTTGCCTCATCTTTGCTTCTCTGCTTTCTCAGTGTACTTTACCCAAGGCAATAACAATTTGCCCCCTTCATTACAGCTATATCTGTTACCTTCACATCAGCATTTTTAGAAAAATATCTAACACTCCCTCTTGTACTGAATCAAAGACTATCCTATCTTTTAACTGGTAATTTGTTCTCTAGATCATGTGTCTTTCTTTCCTAAGGAACAATAAATTGAAAAGCCCAAGACTGCTGCATAATCAGACTATACAAAGTGCCCAATATCTTACCTACTTAACAGCGATCTAAGACAGGAAGACCTTAAGATTTACTTTTGTTTCATACATTCTGCTTGTAGAGGATCAATTATATTATTTTTGTTTGGGCTCATTAAAGTTCAGTTTCTTCCATATCCTAATAAATTTCATATAGATTCTTCACATATAACTTTTTCAAAGTCTAGTCATCTTCTCCCTGTTGATAAGCATGTTCTGATTTTGATTTTAACAGCAGATTTGAGCATATTTAAGTTCCACCTGGCGCTCCCTTTAAAAAAAATATTCACGACAATAGAGGAAAATGATGGTGTACATTGCCTATATATTCCTTACGAAAATAACTGGACTATGCTCTCTTCTTTTTTATGAATGTGTTACTGGACAAAATACGCTCTTTAATGTCAGAATGTTTTATTTTGTATTCTTTTGTTAAGAGATTTGTTGCATCCCAACCTTGCATCCTTTCACCTCAAGCACAAAGGATCCTTTACAGAAAGGCAATAAGCTGATACGATGTCTTACAGAAACCAGTGTTTCTTTTGAGAATCATCTATACCTTTATGGGACTACTTCGTTTCTGACATTTTGTCAATTCACAGATATTCTAACATGAATGATATGTATGTTTGTAGTTCTAATAGTGTTTTGGTCACGCATGTCCCTCGGCATTCTGTGATATCTTTACTCCCAACACTCAATGAAAAAAGCCTGTATTCCACCCTCTAAGGAATGACACTTTTGTTTCTGGTGAATAAGCAGAGGGTTACTATATTAGGAGGAAAGGACTGTGCGTACACGCACCTGTGTGTGTAAGTATACAAAGTCTGCACAAAGCTTTCTGCCAACCTGAATGCATGCTACAAATATTCTTCTGCACCAGTCCAACAAGTTCCAGGTGCTTTCTCCTCTAGTTCCTTTGGTTCTTCATCCTCAAGTGCTGAAGAGTGTACCTAAACTGCTAGATAATAAGTACCATATCCAATAAGTGGTGAATCAACTGAATAGTTGGAATCTATAAAAGTATATATAGTTATAGTATAACTAACTCAAAAGTTTGCTTCTTAATCATTAAAAAATGAAATTACTGATATTCAGGTGAACTCCAAGTAAAATTATGGGAAAAATGGTACAGGAAAATGTTGGAAAGTCTGTTAAGATGTGTCTGCAGAGACAATCTGTATCTTGGCATTTCTTCACTTTTACACAGCTGGCTGTACAGCCTTAATAATGTTTTTACTTCTAAACTTCCTCGGCCTTTAGAAAAGACAAGCTATTCTTACAGATTTGTCTTGTGGCAAGTATCACTGTTCACAGGGTTCAACAGAAGGACTGAAACCTCTGATTTCCTGATAAAATGTCTGTGTGATGATAGAGTTTATTTTGCTGAAATGATTTCACACTTGTTCATTGGTAAGAGAGAACAGAGAAAAAGGACACACAAGACTCCTCAGGCTCCAAAAGGGGTATATTGTATTGTATGGCTATTCTGCTCCCCCCACCCCAAGCCCAAGCACTAAGCTTTCCAATCCTACCTCTTCTAGTCTGTTTTGGGCCCAATATCTTCTTCTTTCCGATTCCTTAGCCTACGTCCTATCCTCCTTTCTGCCATTCTTTTGTTTTGCTCTTCTATCACAGTCTTCTCCTACAGACTGTTTTCAGTCTCAGCTTCACTCCAGCTCTGGTTTGGGGTTTTGCATTTAATTCCTCCTCCCTTCCCTTACATTTTTACGCCTGGGCTTCTTGCCAAATTTCAGGGTTTGTTCTTTGTCTAGCTGGTGTCCAGAAAAAGACAGAGGAGACCTGTCCTCCCTATGCTAATTCCAGTGCCTGATGGAACGGCAGTGACTAGCTGTTCTTGGCTGCAAAAGGATGTCCTCACTGTGGGTATGGCACATGCTCAAATCCAGATGCATATAATAGCCAAATTCAAGCACAGCCTCAGAAACTGAACACTGGTAATGTTGGAGATAGATTGTTTTTTTTACCCAAACCACAGGGAACCAAAGGGACAGAATTATTATTTCAAAATGCATTGCAATTTATTGATACAAAAAAATGTAAGTAGTTATTAGATATATCACTATGAAAAACACATGCCTATGTTAAAAAAGCAACTTTTACTTGGGAAAATCACATCATTGCAAGCATTAAATATGATCTCTCCAAGGAAGTTTTAGACTTGATTTACAAAAGGCTAAATTGAGGCAAAGGTAGTTCAGCTGACCTAATAGATTAAATACTCAGAAAATACACACTAGTTCCAAGTCCTATTCTCTAAAGAATATGCAACAGTTTTTCTAACATATAAATGTGAAATATACACATGTAATGTATAGATACATATGTATGTGCTATGTATATAATGTAGAGAATCATATATATACACTAAATGATCATGGATGTAGTTTTACAGCTCTGGATATGCTACAGCAGCAGCAGCCTGAGTCTATTAAAATATAAAGTAATTGTCACTGCTGGTTTGTACCCTTTTTAAAAGTGATCAAATTAACATTTGAGCATGGATCCTAATATTCTAATTATAACAAACTAATTTTCTAAGTAAATGAGGAATGTATTAAAATTTCTTAAGGAAAGAGAAAACAAGGAGGAAACATCACTCCTGAACGCTATGAAGAATATTCCAGAGATGCACAACATTGCATTTACTAACTCGGACTAACTGTCCACTCAGGAAAATTTACAAGTTGAAGTACAGTATAATACCTCACTAATCTTGATGAACCCATAACCAGTTATATACTTAAACATTTACAATAATGTTAGTGAATGAACTTGCTGGGTACTGAACGATAAAGAGCTGAATATAGCATAGTTCTGAGAGCTACTTTTAAAGTCATAACAAATCATAAGCAGCCTATCACTTTAAAAAGAAATGTAAATTAAAAACTCTCCTTTTTTCTAGTGCTTGTATGCTTACACCTATTGTGTGGTAATACACAGAGTATAAAACACCTGATTTTGCTTTGCTTCCATTCAATTAATGTTGTGAAATATCTTTATTTTACTATATGTGTACATTTCACCACTATTCCATTTGTGCTCAAAAGGCTAAAGTTGCTAGAGGTCTGCTTATCTATGGTATATCTACCAGGTCGATATGGTCCTGTTTTTCTGCAGCATTTACTTTCAAAAAGGCTGTGGAACCGTGGAAAAAGAAGTTCCCTCACTATTAGAGCTCCTCTAGGCCATTTCAATGTCGCTTCCAAGATGCTGCAGCCGCTCTCCCATGCTGTCTTCAGTACTTTCTTTTTGGCTCTGATCTTTCTCTTTCTTTAAACTCCTCCATGCCAAATCAATCCTGTCCCTCATATTCTTTAATCTGGCTCCACAGCTACAGTACACCCAGACCTATGGGGCTCTATGCAACATTTAAGTTTATATGCGATGTTTGTCTGTTCCTGTCAGACTCACAAAGGCAGACCAACACTCAAAGACTGCTGATGTTAATGCTGTGTGCAACCTGCAAGCCAAGATAACAGCAAAGATGGGCTATCGTATATATAATCTTTTAAGCCCAAAATAGCTTGCTACCAGGCTACCTTCATGTCTATTGAAGCAGCTCACAATCTGGAATCAATTAGTTTCCTGTCCTTTACATGCAAACCTGGGGAAAACATGGATAAAAGAGATGCAGAGACAGATCAAGGAAAACGATCAGAAAGTAAGAAGAAAGGACTCACCTCCTTTAGTCACTTTTCCATTTTAATTTGGTTCAATACTTAAAGAGGGAAGGGATTTTTTGCACACTTTAATTCAGATGTCAGTTGCAATATTTGATGCTTGACTGTTCTGAAACAAATCAAAGTGTAACAGTTAAAACCACTAGCTTGAAACAAGATAAAAATTATTAACATTGCAAGCAGCTACTTATTCAGCTATTAAAAGTCACAGCAGTGTCGAGAGGCTTTTATACCAAAGCTCTGTGTCAAAATTTCCACATGGTACCCCACTGCACCTCCTCTCTTGCTTGCATGAAAAAAGCACAAATAAGAATATTTGGAATTTACAATGCTGCATTTGTGGTGCCTTTTAAAACATTTTACTATCCCTGCACAACATACAAACAAAGTTTGTCAGCTCTTTAACAAAATCAGTACAAGTTACACGTGTGTTTGCCTCAGTAATCTACTGACTCTGTAAGCTCTCTTCTCCCCCAGCCTCATCCTACTACCAACTTTGCTTACACTACATAAGCAGCATGCAGTCTTATTGCCTCTGGCTGGAAAAGCAACAGGGCTGTGGTGAGGGAACTTGACCAACAAACCAGCAGAATGTAGCCATATACATGGCATTTCCTCACCAGCATCTCATGGGTGGCTGAAAAACTGCATGGCAAATCACTGCACATTTATATATCCAAATTTTAAACATGATACAAACTGAAAATACCTATTTCCAAGCCATTTTCTTTCTCTGATAAGCAAATTTCCTTTTTTTTCCAATTTGTTAAAGTGATACATATTTTTTCCCTTAGTTCTCCAATACTACTTACTGAGACTTACAGAAATAAATGTCTTTCTTCTGTGCTCTATATTTGAGTTCTGAGTCATCTTACTATTTTAAGTTTTGTTTCTCATTACTTAAAGGTTTATCCTATTTTATTGGTTTTTTTTCATGTGAACAATCCATAAGTACAAAACAGAATAAGCACCAACTTTTTTCTTGTAAATGCAATTTACAGCTTCAATCACTTTTTTATTTGTACTGAGAAGCAAGTTAAAAGAGAGAAAAAAAAGCATTGTTGAGTGTGATACGAGCCTCCGATTGCACTAAGGTACAATCAGTACAAAAACCTCTTCGACAAGGTGAAAACTACTAAGTTATTTTACTCTCTTGACGCTCACTCAAAGAAATGCCCACAACTGACTAATGGACACTCGTTGCCAGAATAGCAAGTAAACCATTTCAGAGGAAAAATAACAAAGCAATATTACAAACTCGTGATTATAGGGCCAGAAGAGATGAAAGTGATCTGATGTTCCACTTTGCACAGGTCAGAGAACTTCCTTAAATGCACTCCTTTGGAAATGGAAAGCTTATCTTCGAAAAGCATCAAGCATTGGATTGAAGTTCTTCCAGATACAAAGGGGATGGGAACAGCCTCTACACACAAGATAAGTTTACTTGCGGGAATACTTCAACTCCAGAAGAAGTCAAAATGATGCAGGCTTACTGTCTTTTTATTTACCATAAAACCCCTTTCCAAAATGAACTACATTCTGACACTGGTTCAGAGTTTCTGGAATTAATGCCAGAATAGAAACACATTCCACTAATTTTCCAAAGATAACACTTTTTGTGTGGCCGGCTTTGAGGATGTGCCTCTTTCTTGAGGTATACAACCAGCTTCAGGGTACTACTTTTTAAATCTAAAACCAGTTCTTGCTGTACAGTCTGTCTTTAAGTCATTTTTATATTTTGGTTATGCAGGTTTTTATGTCAAAAGGGGGAGAAAAACAGGTTTAAAGCAGGAAAAGGTAATGGTAAAACCAGAATGATGGCAAGGGGATCAAGAGAGAGGTACAGAACGAGAAAATACTTCTAAATCATTTTGGAAATTCACTGATTTCCAGCTGACAGAATCCCTTTTGGGTGAGGGTTACAATTTGACTATGATATTGACTACATCATAATCATTTTGGGTTTTCCCTGAGAGTATAAAATTTACAGAGTATATTTAATTGTAGCAAGTAAACTGGATTGATTTTTCCATCTAAGATCCCCTTGGGGAGCTTTCAAAGATAAATCTCTAAAGGATCAAGTCAGGCAGGTGCTTATGCACAGCCTTCACTTTTAAGGTCTTCTGTGAAGCCATTGAAACTCACATGTCTGCAGACAGTCACGTGCCCGAGAACACTGCTGATGTGGAGCTTAAACAGGTTTTTTCTCTTAGCCGATACTGTTCTTCCAGATAAATGAACTTTTAATGTGGCAGATATGTTTAGTGATGACAAAGAGAGAGACTGGGGTCAGGAAATGAGAAGCTATCACCTGCATCACACAGGTGTGATCATATGGTAAGCCATTGCCTAAAATGAGTAAGAAGAGGAAGTTTCTGCAAACATAAATACATTCTAAGTATATATGACAGAGTTTTCAGAGATGGTCACAGATTTATGTGCTTCAGTCTCTGCAATACAGGAAGCATCATGCGAGTCAACAGCCCAAACCCAATCAGCGTTGTTTTAATAGTTTTAAAATTCATTTAATTCTTCATCCCTTTGCTATTGTTCCTTCCTATTTGTGAACACCCATGTTTGCTAGCCTTCTTCGTTCACCTTCCCAAACTTTTGTTCTAACTGAGAGGTACAACCAGAAAAGCTCACAGATAAGCAAGATGATGATGGAAGGTACAGGACGACTCTTGTACAAGGAACAAATGAGTAGGCTAGGCCTCTTCAGTCTAGAAAAGAGACAACTGAAACATGGAAGTCTATAAAATCATGAGCAGCATGGAGAGGGTTAATAAGGATATATTGTTCATTGCCTCTTCCAGTGCAAGAACTAGCAGGCATCAAATGAAGCTGTTAAGAACCACATTGATAGGAGAGAAGAAAACAGAACAAAAACACACTTTCGGCAATGTGTAGGTAAGCTGTGGAACTCCTTTCCACAGGATGTTGTGGATATTGAATCCTGAGTTGAAGAGCAGTCTGGACAAATCTGTGAAAATTAAATCCTCTGAAATTAACTAACTATAAATGTACAGAAATATCCAACTCAGAAAGAACCTAGGCTCTGGATGGCTGGAGGCTAAGAGCATACTATCAATCACTGTATGTTTGTCATGCTCTTATATCTTTCTTTTGGTCTCTGATACATGCTTAGAAACAGGATATGGGACAGATGGACCTTTGACCTTGACATTACAGTGATTTTTGTGTTCTTTCAATGGTACAACTTACAAGGTGTCCAAACTGACCTCCCCATCTGACATACAGGAAAAAGAAGCCTAATCGAACAGAGTGCGGGCAGGAATCAAATATTCCCTAAAAAGTGCATTTTTAGATTGGTATGTTTACAGCCTTTGATTAATGTTTAACTGAAGTGCAGAAGTTCAAATTGCAGGGTATCTGGTCACTTTTGATTGGTTTCAATTTGACATTTTTTCATGAAACAATGGGACATTATGAATTGAATTTCACTCAGAGTGAAACCTGGAACTGCTTCAGAGTCTGGAGTCACCACCAGAGCAGGAATCAGACTTATCTGACAACCTTGAGTTTCTGGTTCAATTTCAGCACACAACGGTGACTCAATTTTTTATCATATCTACCTAGTTATTGTACGCCAGATCATTTACAGGAAGCAGGCTGTCTAAAATCAGTGTTTAGGTGACAAACAGTAACTTAACTGCCACTATGTGGTTGCATCTAGATTTTAGTCAGAAAGACATCGGGAGAAGAAAAGGAACAAAGAACCTGCAGAATGGTGGCCAGGGAGGCTGTGACATCTCCATCCTAGGAGGTATTGAACATGCAGTTAACAAGACACTTTGTAACTTGATCTGATTTTGACATTGGCCCTGCTTGAGCAGGGGCTTAAACTAGATTATCTCCAGTGGTTCCTTCTGACCTAAATTATTCTGGGATTCTGTAACTCTGAGAAGTAGACTCTAGCCACTGCTGTATCATTTCTGTGGAGAATATCAATTCACAGTACTATCACTATCATTAAACTAGACTTCAGTGAAAAAAAAGAAGGGTAGGTCTTTAACTATCGTTATGTAGTAAGCTGCTTTTTTTCTACATGATGCGTCTTTACATTCCCAGGATTCTGCTCTCATGTGCCATTTTGAAGTAACAAGGACATGCTGTAAGGGAGATGGATGAAATTTTGTTTTCTTGGTTTTTTCTTTTTCTTGTTTTTACCACATTTATTATTTTTATTAACTAATAGCAATTCATAATGAAAGTGGATGACTATCTATCTTTCTGTAAGGAAAATCAGGACACCAACTAACTATAACAGCCCAAAGCTATTAAATTACAAATACGTAATTAGATGGGCTCTATATACAGCCCACTCTTACAATGGTATCAAGGGTGGCAAATAGCAGCTCTCCTCGGATGTTCAGAAGAGCCCTCCTTCAGAACATAATTTAGTGCATATCAAGCCACTAGCATCAACAGTTTTTTTACTTTTTATTTACTGGACAGAAACTTCAGATATGTGCTACCCAAATTATAGCAGAACAGCAATAATCACAGAAACAAGGACCACATACTAACTACTGATGAGTGAACTTCTAAAAATTTAATTAGCACTATACCAGTATGGTAGTAATGAGAATACCATAAAGCTTAGCAATGAGCACAAAACTCAACCTTCTTCTTATAAAGCCACAATAGCAATATTATACTCACTTATTCCACCTCATTTGTAAAATTAACAGTCTCCCTCAGACAATTAAAAATCATGCTGAGTACTGAGCCACAGTAAATTACAAATATAATTAAGTAAATAATATGAAAGCCCAAGTCCCTACTTAAATATGGTGCCAGTTCAGCTAATCCAAGCACAGCAAATATTAACGCAATACTTCAATGTCTACAGCTCAGCTACTGATGTACAGTCATAATAATGCATTAAGATTTAGTCCTTAGTCAGAGCAAACTGCTTATTTTCCCCAAGACAACTGGAGCACTGAGTTATCAATACTAAGCTGCTCATATCTTTTGTCTTCCTGCTACATTTAGCCTGATTGTATTTGCCACCAATTATATACACAGTCTTCCGACTGTATTTCACTCTGAAGTGAAAAGAAGCCAACCTGAAGATACTTAACAATAAAGGATTAAAATCAATGCAGATTAAAGGGCTCTGCAAAGTGTGCTTTTTAATTATGCTATTTTAGGAAGTCAATAGACAATCACTACTGGCATTCACTTGCTTCTGCATCCAAAGTAGAAACGATTCATATCTTGAGAAAACCTTCTGATTTCAGAAGCTAGCACACCAACGATAAAAAGTTTAAAATTCTGAATCACCGATAACTCCAGATAAGTAATCTGCAAGAAATTGAATGTGTCTAAAATTATGCTGACAGCACATGTCACTTGCCAACAATGTATGCTAGTGAGGATATGTGCCGCTATCTGCTTACGCACTCACAGAGAAATGATTAAATATGATTTAATTCATTCAAACTTAAAATATGTATTCATACCACTATACAGCACTGTGTGAATGGCAGACATTTCACTGTCTCATAGCAGTTGTATTATTCTAAGCCCAACCTCATAAATATTAATTGCTTTTGAAACTGAGTTATAAGCCTGTACATGACATGAAGGAAAAATCCAAGCACAGACTTTCCCTCAGTGTCAATCCACAGGTGGAATGAAATATTCTCTATGAAATATTCTTACATCAGCACCAGTGGGAAGTTCTGCAGTCTCCTCTAGCTGGAGGTGAATGGTTCTAATTTGCTCTTTCATAACTGAAAATAACAGTTATGTAAAGCAAAGTATTTTCAAAATTGTTTTGTAAGGAGAGGCTTCCACAGCTATTTACTCAAGAATGCTCTATATTTCTTACTGTGTCTGCATGAAGGAGTGAGCTCAAAAATACAAAACAAAGGCAAATTAAAAAAAAAATCATAAAAATACTTTCTTCTGAAAGTATCAGGAAAAAACCAGCACTGAAATTTTGCATATTTTTAACAGGAATAGTTGCAACACACAAAACTAACAAGTGTGTTTGTGAGGGAGGAGTCCCAACATTTATAACCATGCTCACTCCTAATAGCTGTGATATCATTCACACCACAAACTCCTCACCATGCTTGGCTCAAGTCTAGTACGCAGAAGTGCTTCTAGCGATGTGAAAGTCTCTCACCTCACACTGACTACAGAGTATGAGCCAAGCAGCTAACCCAACCACCTCTGTGGCTGTCATGCAAAAATGTCAACAAAGTGTAAGAAATGGCTCAGCCTAGGAACCAGTGACCTGGCATGCAGTCAGTATGATCCCAGTTGCAACAGTGTTAATGGCATGAGCAACAGAAGAAAATACATAATGATATCCTCATCGAATTTATAGAACACATTAAAAGTAAAGGTCAGACAGCCTGTTTCTGGTTCCTAGGCAAGAAAACAATGAACGAACATTTTAGGCATAATTACTATACGAAGAAAACTAAGTATCAGGTACTGTATGGAGACTGGCCAGTCTGCCTCTCTTTACCATTATATGTGTATGTACATGTACATATATTTATTCACGCTATGCATGAGGTGAAAGTCTCTACATTGTTTATGTACAGTGAAGCAAAACTATTAAATAAAACAATTATAATGTTTTTCTTTCACACACTATTGTACATCTTATGCGACTTCTGCTTAAAGTACCTGCTCATAATGGAATTACTTCTAATGAAACCCTGCCAATTTTTAAAAACTGATGATCCCCAAGTATCATTTCCACAAATGCATAATGGTTTGTTCCAAATTACACTGGTTTCAAAAAGCGTAGACCACATTCACTCTTTGGGTACAAAAAATGCATGGTCTAATTCTTATATGCCTTCATTATACCTCTAAAATGAGAAACCTCATAAAAAAAGGACTTTAAAAGCGCGAGAATCATTTTAAGATATTTATCTTAGAAGTAATTCTTTCCTCCCTCAGAGTTCCATAAAGTTGAACACCTTCAGTGGTGCCAAAATTTTACAGGTCCAGAAATACTAATACTAATCCTCTAAATTTTCATTTTGAAGTGTTTTCTCATAATTTACAGATACACACTGGCATGGTGCACTCTGACAGTACATCTGGCACTCACGGGAGAGCTCTGGAACATGTGCAGAGTTTCACCGCGGTATCAAGCACAGCGGCTTTCTCCATATTACTCACAAAGTCTTAACATTGCATCACTGCACTCTCACTTCTGGAACAGGCATACAGAAACAATGCCAGGAACACTGCAAGACTGACTTACTGTACTTCTAAACCGTTGTCAGTTTTCAGCCCTCTCTTCTTCAAAATAATATAAAAAGGGCAGTAGAAAACAGAGGAAACAAAAACCAAGGTGTATTGCTTTTCAGAAAATGAAATACATCTTCCAGAATTTAAATGGGTATTCCAAATGTGTCCATCTCATGCTTGTATTGTATTAAGCTCTACTTTCTGCTTCTCAGACAAACACAAATCATCTCCATAGCTGACAGTTCACTTTTGGCAGAACTACTGTAAACATTCTCTTAAATTCAACTTTTATCAAATTATTAATATTTGAAATATATCATTTGTGATGTTGGTCTGAATTATTTTCACTATTTATATATTTTTATTTTCAGAAACAGATTTGTTTGAGTGTCAGGAAAACTACATGCTTCTGCTACCATTTAAAAAAAATGAGAGCAGCACAACGTTTGTTGAAGCAAACTCACAGATGCAATCTATGCACATGGAAATGAAGAGTTATCGTAAAATAACACAAGAGCTTAAAACCATTTTGAATAATATTCTGAATTCAATTTTAACTAAGGTCCACTGTAAATAAAAATGTACTCCATGTAAATAATACACATTCTAAATTATCTATATAACATACTGCAGTCTGATTAGCTAAGTTTATTGCTAGGACACAGGCTTACATCTATATTTAATATTGATGGGCATTTATTGCACCAATATTACTGTTTTTGAGCAACTCTGAAGATATGAGCAGAGACAAAACAAGGTAAAGTCCATATTACTTCCTTTGATGGACTAGACCCTTCCCTCAGACTACTCCTATCCATCATGCATTTAAATACACTTTGCTTTGAAACACTGTAAATGATTTTCATTTACAAACTAAATAGCAAACATGATGCACTTACACAGTTTTTGATAATGCAAATGTTACAAACTGCATCCAGCTATCGCAGAGAAAAATTCTTAATTTCAGTTAGTTGAAAATACAGTGTTGTAAAGAATCCCACTTGTGCAGCAGTTTTAAAAATCTGCAAACAAGTGCATACTTTGATAATCTAGTCATGATGTTTTATAAAAGGTAATTTTTCCTAATAACATAAAGGTAACAGACCATCTTTTGAAATTTTTAAGAGCATATTTATTTCTCTTTACCATTTCTGGTGAAAAATGTCTTATTGCTTTTCTTTCACCTGGTCCATGCCATCCCATTCACTTTGGGGGCAAAGCTAAACACCATCATGGGTATATATATGATGGAGGTCATCCCTGCAAACTGTCATAGTTAACACTGTCCATACGGTTTTCCCATACGGTGTGCAAGGTTTTTCTGTTCAGCCATCATCTGTGACCTTACCTAAACTCAAGCCTCCAAACCTGCCAAACTGCACTCTGGATGTCATTTTCTGATGTGGAAAAAAAACCTGTCAACAGACAACATATCCCCTTTCTAAAGGAACGTCTCAGTGCATGCTACACTGGCTGGTAAATGAAGAAAATTTACAGCTGTATGGAATCCCACCAAACTGAGCTGCTCTAGTTATTCAAAGGGGCCATGTGTTACGTTCTGCACCATTACACATTCCTACCGCGAATGAAGAAAAAAAAATTTTTTTTAATCAGTGTAAGTTAGATATTTTTTTGCCTCAAAAGGTTGAGAACAAAAGACCCAGACAAGTTTAAACTACCTTGTTAACAGAACTGGTTTACAAGCCTACACGATAATCTTGTGCCATGGGCATAAATCATGGCAAGTGGTCATATGTAGGTTCCCACTGCACATAAGAACACATGAAAAATTGCAGTGTATCAGGTTTATCCTTATTACATATAATTTGATTACAGTTTAAACAAAATAACTGAACCCCTTTGTTTTTAAGCAACTAATTTTGCTAACTTTGAAACAAAGACAAGTTGTTTAAACAAATGTCTTTAAACAGTCAGTACCCTTGAGAGAGCTACTACCCTGACAATGCCACTAGGCTGATCCCAACAAAGTTTTTTTCTCTTTATTTTGTGCTAATGAGCAAGACACATCAAGATGATCTTGTGGAGTGGTGAATGTGGTATCTTGGTCACAGGAGTTTGCTGCTGGCCTATCTCTGCTCATGCTGGCTGCCTGGTGTGCAGTTGATTGCAATGGGAACACACGCTGGAGCAAGAGGCTTCTTGAAAACCCACACTATGTTATCAGGTTTACTTTACCCAGCTACATGAGCATTGCTTTTCAATTATGAAAAGTTATCTGTAAGAAAATTGAAGAAATCACCTAATCAGGAGGACTTTTTATACATATTCTTGCTTGTAAACTTCATAGCCAACCAGTATACAAGAGGTTCCTCGATTGTATAAGCACAAAGAGGGAGTACTACTCCTTGTAATTGCTTGTTGCTTTTGCTTGATTAATTAGTTCATTAACTGCTTGATTAGTTAGTTTGCGTAGTACTTTGAAAAACGTAAAGCAGTAGTAATAAATGCTAATTAATTGCATTATTTATGTAACATTCAACTGCAAATTGTACGCAAGTAATAAAACCTATAAATATGAAATGCATAATGGTGAAGAAACAAGCTTATATTGCTGGTGAACTTCCTTCATCAGGCACAAAAGAACTGGGAAGCAGTCACAGATAGCAAACACTAGCCTGGCAATGCAGAAAGTAGGCTTTACTGTGAGCGACAGAAACAAGAGGTAAAGTGAACGACTGGTACATAAAAGTGCTGTCCAACTACTTATATTAAGGAGAACATATGGTGGAAAAGAAGCAAAACAGCAAAGAAAAATGACAGTTTCATCAAATTGCAAACAAGAGGTAATAATTTCAACATCCCCTGTGACAGAATAGTTCTGTTATTACAAGCTCTGGCAGATGCTTGGACCAATTCATGAATTAGATCATTTGATGCAGCAGTGCTTAGTGCAGTAAGGTTGGAGGTGTAAAGGTGCTTCTGCTGGCACTTTTTGATGACCTGATGAACCTGCTCTAACTGGAACAGTCGTTACTGCTGTCAGAATGACTTAAGAGCTGAGAGATAAAGGGGAGACAGAGTATTATCACTTTTACCAAGTCCAAGATCATGCATAAATGGATGAAGCAAACTGAACAGAGTACCAATTGATGGTAAAAAAGGCAGATGAAAGGGTCAAGCAGTATGAAACATGCAGAGAGAGATATATCTACTGCTCTAAGAATAAAGTTAACTTGAATGCTATAAAAACACCTGCAAGGATAAGAAAGAGAAACTTTACATCATTTATGCCAGAAGCCATACATTTGAGAGTGAACCTCACACAAAAGAAAAAAGTACTGAAATGTTCTGTAAGTGAAAATAAAACCCTCCTGAAATACTTCTGCCACTATTTTCACTGGTAAAATTAAATAATAAATAGTAATGAGAGTTTAAATGTACAGCTAGGTATCTCAAAGACATAGCAAGCTTATTGAACTATAGACCAAGTAAAATTAAAATATTCATCACCTCGAGTAAGAATGTTGACATTCTGAAATATGAATTTTTTCTATAATACTGAAAGTTTTCCATATAATATTAAGAAAGTTTTAAACACAACACTTTATGAATGGGTGGATTTTTCTAAATTATTTTTGGTCAGTTTATTTTATTCAGCCTCTCACTATATGTGAAAAGGTCTGTAAAGATGATTTAGTAGCACAATATATAGGATTTTTTTATGTTGCTTTAAATACTCAGAATGCTGGAAAATCTTATGGATATCTTAAGAGATAAAAAGCCAAACATACTTAGTATTACCATTGTTAAATCTGTCTAATAATGCACAGAAAGTCCAGAGTTCATTTGTTATTTTAAGTTCATTTGCTCTGTCTCATTATGAGCCCTTATATTTCATTTCTGTGAACATGTTCTACTGAGTCTTCCTTTTACTGGTCTGGGGAATTAACATTGTTTTCATTATTTATTATTTATGAAATTCTCTTTAAGATACAGTGTTAAGGCAAACATGGATGAACCTTGTTAGGTATTCCATATTTTCATAGGTTGTTTTCAATAATGAGGGACAAGTACTTAGCAATCAGAGTTTCATTATCCTGGAAGGAAAGAACTACCCACTTTCCCTAGAGAATTTTCACATGAAATGTAGATAAGAGTTTTAACATAATAGTTATGGAGTGTAGGAAAAGTTAGTTAGTCCAGACACCACAGTAGAAGTGGCAGGTCCTCAGTACAACTGCTTCAATTTGCTGATCCTATCTTCTTGCACTGCTTTAGTTCCTAAACAGACATAGATATTGTGACACATGGCACTGAGAAGCCAAACTCTGCTGACTGTTCCTTGCATTTTTTGGTACTTGCACTTTTTTATTGATTAAAGCCACATAATCCCCAGGTAAGGAAGGCAATCAAGTAACAGCAGCCATTGAAAAAGGCCAGAGAACGTGCAAGACTCCAACTAAATTTTGTCTTCTATCAAGCCCTAACAGAGGAATCTGGGCCTACTCTAGTCACAGGCTGCTAATGGGTGACAATTCATTAGTGTTAGCAGCTGTTCTTTCTTTCTCTCCTAATGCTGCCTGCAGACTCAGGATACATCACAACTTGCGTTATGCTTAGATTACAGGGGTATTTTTTGGTAATCATGACTCTAGAAATCATTTTCTTTAATGAAAGCTGAAATTCTTTATTATGTTGACATTTATGGTATAACTAAGCCACATTGAGGAAAACAGAGCATGTAAGGCTCAGCAGATCCTACATGCTCATGTTTTGAGCATAAGGAAAAGATGCTTTGAATGGTAGCTCATTCTAGTCTTTAAGGAAATGCATCTGAACACCACTCCAAAAAGGTCTGGGGTTTTTTGTTTGTTTGTATTTCAAAATTCTTCCAGAAGATAACACTTCATGGCAAAATGAACATCTTCAGTTTCTTCACAGTTTAAAACTTCATCTTATTCAAGCTGGCACCTTCTTGCAGTCATTGCAAGCTTTGTAAATAGCTTGCTATTGTGTATGTCTATGTATTAGTGAAAGAAAAAAAAATCAATGTGGTTTTAAATAACTATTTTTGTCATCTAGAGAAAGTCCACAGTCAATAGATCTTGTGTTTCGTTCCCTGAACACAACCACCTACATATACTAAAGCTTGATCATGCGGGGCATGAAATAATTGTTTTATGTGCAAAGTGACATACAAATTGCTCATCTCTGCACCGAGTGTGTTTACTTGCTCCTCTACAAAAAACCAAACAAGATCGGCAGCAGCCTTCTATACTGAGGTTGCACAAGAGCCACTGATTATTAGTCTTGGGCTAGCAAATCTCACGGAAGTCCCATAGAAGCCAGAAAACACCCCCAACAGATAAAGCTACATGATATGCTATAGAAAATAAGAATTGTATTGTTTAAGCTTATAATGATATGATGGATGTTACATGGTGCATGACCCACAATCCTAATGAGGACTTTTTAACACAATTGAGAGTACCATAAGCATATCTGTCTGGGACTTAATAAATCACTGTAAATTTTGCTTCAATGGCAGATGAGAACCTTAAGAAGGAAAGTCGTTCTCAAAACATTATCAAGAATACCAGCTGTTTCTTCAGATAACTCTTGCCTTTTGTCACTCTTTAAATAGTTAGCAAGTTACTGTGACAGTGAAATCAAGTCTTTCTATGAGGAAAGACTCCTTTTCAACAATTTTTTTGACTGATTACAGGGTCTCTTTATTTTAATGTTCCCAACACAAGCAAATGTACTTCTCAACACTCTAGAAAAAGAGGTTTCCTTTTTGGATTTTTCTTGCTACTGACTTACCAGGTTCTCTTTCACTAACCATGTTTTTCTGAAATCATGCTATTTAGAACATAGACATATTTATTCAATGACATATTCAGAGATGGATAATTCAGAGATTTTTTTTTTAACATAAGCTCTTGAGGAAGTGATTAATCAACGCACTGGGAAAATACGCAATAAATGCCCTGGCACCATCTTCATATAAAGTTGGCCGAATGTTTGAATATGCTCATTTTGTTCATTTGCTGTCTGAACTGTTGAGCTGTAAAATTGGTTTCTATCTGTCTGCTAGATTATAGTAAAAGACATTAGATGAGAAATGCTTTCATTCCAGCTTACTGAATACAAAATATCAGAACAATACAATGCTCGAAGTGCTCTAGCACTTAAATACCTTACTGATACAACAGCTAACCCCTTGTAAGACGAACACCAAATGTGCTTTTTTTGGCTTTTGGACTTCCCTGACAAGCCCTGACTGTCCAGCTAATAGCAGGTGCCTGTCAATGCCATGCAGAATTCTTCACTGAATGATAGCCTTCACTTAAATTAGCTAGCACTCAAAACTGTTCTAGCACAGTAGAGACATAGCTTTAGTGATAAGACAGTCCATCCATAAAACCTAGCCTTGGATTTGCGAAGAAATCTTCATACTGGAGAAACCTTTATTTAAATTGCCATAGACTCCTCCACTAAATTTTCCCTTATCAGAAAGTTAAAACAAAGCGATGAATCAAGTGTAAAAGACTTGAAGAAGCAAAAGCTTCTTGTGAAATCCAAACTACTACATTGACTGTTAAATCATATTAATATCTCAGGCATCAAATTCCTAGCCCAATGCTATGGAACTACTTCTCTCTGTACTTAAAAAACATTATGGCAACATTATAAAAGAATGAAGTCTCCTAAAAAGAAAACATCATACTTGTTCTTTTAAAATAATATTAGCATAAAAACAGAACAACTGTAAAGAAAAAAACCTCTTGATTTTGCATGTAACTGCAATGGATACTGGCTTTCTGTCCAAGGAACAAGTACAATCTGGTGCTTTTAAAAATAATTTTCTAGCCTTCTGATTAGCCTGTAGCACAAAAGTTGTGAGACTACTTCATTTTTGGAACCAGAATGACTCACAGCTAAAGATTTTTAATGCAATCCTTGTATTAGACATAGTATCATGACATCACTGCCTTATAATTTGCATTCATTATAGATGCCCGTTACAAAAAAATAGCTATATTACAATTGTATAAAACCTGGTAAAATAGAATTTCACCAAATGACGCAGGTATGATTTGCTTTCATGTGAGTTTTTTCATCATCCTAATAAAAATTTGACTTGTTACTTGACTAAATTTTTTGTGACTTTCTGTAAACACAGTTTTTCCAGTTGAAGTTCAACAACAGGTATTCAAATACAAGATGAAGGATCTAGTCAAACCTCTAAACCAGTGCTTAAAAGTCTCACTGTAACATATATCTATTATTCTGCTGATTAGAATCCCCACAAAAAAATTCAGAACATGATGACAAGAAACATTGGCACCATGTTTTCCAAATATCTTGTTTATTGAACTCAAACAAGGATCTTCCTACATATTACTCAGGATTATTATTGTGCAGTATCTTTCATGAATCCCTGTCTCAATAAATGTGTTATGTTAGGGTTGACCAAACCAGCAATAAACTATTAAACAGTAACCCACGCGATTTATAAAACCTGACTGCAACAACAATCAAACTTCTTTTCAATAGAATTCCACTGTCTGCAGTTAACTCTGAATCTTACTCCCAATAATACAATTTTCTTTTTATCTGGGAGCTGGATCAAGGAGAATTCTTAGGAAAGATATTCTATAGTAATTCCTCCATCAGCTCTGACCAGCACTTAGTCTACTCCAGTACCGTGCCAGCAGCAGAGGTCAAAGCCAGAAAGTTTAGAGAACATACAAGACAAGGAACTGCTAGCCTGTGCCCTTCAGTAGGCGGGCTGATCTCTCATCTCAGTTCCCAAAGGTCCAGCTAAAGTTAACACATGAGAATAGAACTACTGAATTACAGCCAATTTACCCCAGCTATGCCATTCATTATCTTTCCTCCCTCTTCTTATTTGCTCCCGATTAAAATTAAAATCTGTCTTTATACATTTTCCCCAATTCTTGCTTCCACTTTGAAAGCAAAAAAGCTGCCAATGATAAATTCCAACTATTCCAACTTGGGATGGTCAGAAACCTATTGAAAAAAGTCCACTATCTTGAGGTCATACAAATTAGAACACAGAAAACATGGTGGATCAAGATGACCCATAATAAAGGATTTTGCCTGTAAAATATTGAATGGGCACCATATCTGTTTTCAAACCAGTTCATTAATGTACCATTCCATGATGATTCCATGAACTGAGTGCTGTAATTGGCAATTTTGTCTGCAGTACTGAAGTGGAAGCTATTAAGACTGCAATCAAAAGCTGAGGGAACGATTTACAATAATAATGAGGATGCTGTTTGTAGGGCTGTTGCTCAGTGAACAGCTTATGTCACAAGTTGCTACCAGCATGGCATGTGAGTACACCTTCTTTGCAACAAACTTGACAGAGATAAACTATGCATTTGTGGGTCTCTCCCTGATGAAAAAAAGAAGGTATAAGAAGATTCTTTGCTGTGTCCTTGTCCAGCCTTATCTTGGAACTCTGCTATTTTCATTTATTATATAAAAGCATGTTGACAAGGTTAAAACAGTTTTCAGACAAACCAAATCATATTATGAGATACAGAAGAAATTATACATACCCTGAAGTAAAATATCATTATGCATCCTTTTTTTTTTTCAATTTAGGTTTGCCAAATACCATTTGCTTAACTTTCTGAAGCACAGAAGTATTAACAGTTTTTCTCTTTTCTTTTCTTTTAACCATCCGATGCAACATTGATTCTCTGGAGTTTAATGTCAATTGAAGGACTCTCCTGTCCTCTAAACTGAAGTGGTTTTTTTAATATCCTACAGAGCACCTGCACAACCTATATCACAGCTATTTCCATTCTATAAAGGAATCCTTTTGATCCCATTTTAACTGTCCTTTTATTATTTTAAGTCAGTTACATGCTTGTATATGAATTCACAACGGCTCTGAATTTAAAATCTGGATATATAGAAAAACTACATTCCAGCCTGGCCTATGCGAAGCCATGCAGATATTGGTGGTGCTGTGGCAAAGCCTACTGCAATAGGAGGACAGCGCTGTCTGTCCCAGTTGCCTTAGTCCAAGGTTAACAGGCGTTTCAGACTCAAGCAAAGTTTATATCCTATCATCAGCAGAGGGAACAAATTTCTGCTACCAAGGATGATTACGAGTTTTCCTGTTTCTCCCTTTCTTGAATAACATATGTTTTCACAATTTGCAAATAAATTACACTATTTAATTCGACAATTTCACTTTCTTTGACTGCCAGATAACCATATATGAGGAGGTCAGGAATTCTAATTTGACTTCCTACAGAACAATTACAGATTCATCTTACCCCTTTAACTACCCAAAGAACAGAACTAGTTGGTGTGTATATGTGCTGATAAGACACACTTTTATTTTTTTCATATGAGACAGATATACTGTTAGGGCTGGGTTTTGGGATGGAGGAATGGAGGGGGAATCGCCACGGTGGGACTGTCCGTCTTTGTACGATGCCTAAAACAATGGGCCTTTGACTACTGATTGGACTTCCCACATGCTATAGTAACCTCTGCAGTAAATAGCAACACCATAAAAGTAGTAGGAGTCTGTTTTGCTAGCAGTGCATTACTGGACCAGAACCCCAATTCACAGTATAGGCGTAAGAGAGAAGAAAGCCAGCTAAATCAGGGGAGGATGCTACTGGAGCAGGAAATACTTCAATACCAGATGCAGCTGAGCTCCCTCAATAGAGCTCACTTCTATTGTAAGAGGAAGGAATAGACAGGAAATAGAATTCAGTCAGGGCTGAATCATGTTGGCAGGAATATTTGTTAGATATTTCAGTTTAATTTTATTTTTCAGTGACCGAAGGATTACCCTTGGTGGGTTGGATAAGTGTGCAGGTAGGTAATGAAAGATGTCTGTTTCTGATTAAAGGAAGTTTCATTCAGAAAGGTAAAGAAAAATTTTATCATTAGACCAAATCAATACTTCAGCATCTATTTTTCAAAAGATCCTTTCAGTACACACTGAAAAAGTACTTCTGAGGTAACGACTAAGAAAGAGTATCTTCCTTTGGATTTTTAAGCTCCAAGGAATGTAATAAATGTCCAGCTTAAACAGCGCATTGATTAGAGAGAGAGACTCTCTTTCTCATTGAGAAATGAGTATGCAATTTCATAATGTTATTTTTTGCTGTCAAAATAGATCGTGCTTTAAGGGAAGAAGATTGTTTCTACCCAATCTCTATCATCTCAGGACAAAGCCTAGAGGACAGACAAAAACCTAAAGAGGCAGATGCAAGTCTAGTAGGATGGTCAGAGGAAGCTAAAACAGATAATATGTTTAAGTTCCATTTGATTTCAACTGAGATCACTGCTAGGGAGCTGTTCTGTTTGAAGGCCTAAAAATCTGGTATCTCATCATCTCTCCTCTGCACTTTCTTGGTAGCTTAAAAAAATTAACAGATTACCAGTCTCATTATATGCTGTCCCTCTAGGAACAAATACAAGTTCTTCTCTCCTTAGGAGCAGGGGAGAGAAGCCTTCTTAACCTCTCTTACCACTGCTATGGTACACCCTTGCCTGGCTGCACAGGTCTGCAGTAATTGTTCTCATTCAGATGACCTAAGTTCTGAACAAACATAAACACCTAACTACCATCTCAGCTATACTTATAAGCTTGTAAGCTATACTTACTCCAGGAAAAAGGGGAAACACACCGCTGTGGAAAATCATGAATGCCTTTTTACTGTCTGCTCTTTTCTAGGGCACTATCAGGAGATGTTTAAAGTGCTTGATGTTGACCACCACTCACCTTCAGGAATACCACTATCAATACTTCAAATGCTGCAATTCCAAGAGGCATTTCCCTTACCACCTGTTTTAAATTGAAAAGTAGCTATTATTTTGCCTTTTTAAAACATTTGCTGCTGACAGAGTAACTCTCCCACACTGTTATCTAACAGAGGATGGATGAACAGATTTTACAATTTCTAAAGAAAGATACAGCTGAAGAGAGTCATAAAGGGCATATATGAGTGCAACAGTAATTTCCCAAAGCAAGACAGAGAGCTGTTTTGAGCACTGCAAATACCCATGCATGCCATTGGCTCTCATGCAGAAGTATTTCCTTATCACAAAAAAAAAAGAATCCATTTCATAGGATATCCTCCGTCACTGTCTCTTTTGCCAGTTTATATACTGTTCCTTTTAAATGTCAATATTGACATAGAGAAAGATATATAACTCCTAGTCCCTGACACAGTTTTGTACAACACTGCTGACCTCTGCTCAGAGACTGAAAGAAGAGCGATGATGGGTGATGAAATATCAATAAAAGATAAATGGCTTAAAACAGGGCTTTGGTAGAAAGGATGGAAGGAAAAGGACTAAGTATGGAATATGATACTGGAAGTTCAATCAAGCAGTCAAAGAAAACACATTTCAGCTGCTCTGGAGATCAGGGCCTTTCTAATAGTATCATTTATCAGTACAAAATAACTTCAGCTTAGTGTAAGCTAGTATTTTCAGAAGTGCTTAAGCGCATAACCTCTAAAACTTGTGAGAGACTTGCTATTGATTGTGTCTAGATTGCAATCAGTGCTAAATACTGCAGCTCAGCTAAGTATTTTTGAGCTAGTTTAGATACAATAGTCTGGCCATAGTAACAACACAGCAAGACGAACTCTGCTCTGAGCTCCATGCTCATAACATTTAACTGCCAGTACTCAAGCAGGTTAGCACAGGTGTGCACTCAGAGAAATAACTATAGAGCAGTTGGATCTATCAGTTTTAGAAGGAGGAGCACTGAGTAACATTAAGCACTTCAAAAATCCCAGTGATAAGAGACAATATCTTGCTCAGAAGAGCCCAGCAGAACAACAGAAAATGCTTTGCAGGCTAGCTTCATGTTTGACCTGATGTTAGTATTCATCATCCAAACTACACACTTGTCTGTATGATAAAGAAAAGGTGCCCTATTGGAAAAAGGATTAGCTACTTAAACTATAACATAAAACAAGAAGCAATTACTAATAACGTGATCTCTCATCTCAGGTCTTCTTTTAGACACAGACTCTCTAAAATAAAAATAACCAACTTCATTGCCCCTAACACACTTTTGAAAGGCTCCTTTGAAATCCTATGCTATTTTTTCATTGTACTGAACAGGTGTAACATTTTGTAAAGGCTGAACAAACTTACTATCCAAGTAACAATGGATAATTTATCATTTATGAAGAGGATGATTCATACCTAGATTCTCTTGCCCCTCAGGTTGAAACCAACATGCTTAATTCAGCTTGAGCTATCTTTCCATGACAAAGTGAATAAGAGGTCTTCTGCTCCTGTTTTTCATGTATTACAGCCCAGCGTTCCTTTTAAATAAAAAGATTTATATGTGCTTCGAAAATTATTTTTAAATATATTTATTTTAAAGATGCAATTATTAATCTCAAAATCACAAATTCATCTTAGCATGCACCACTTACATGTTGAAACAATGCATCTGCAACAAATCATGAAAGGGACATATGATTTATGATTTCATAAATAGGACTTCTGAAGTTATTTCATGACAATCATATCCTCTGGACATCATGAAATTAGCAAACTTGTCTTTTCTGACTATTGTGAGATGTTTATTTTCACCTGAATTGTATCTCTAGTCAAGAGATGGCTGCTGTTTTCTAGTAAAATGTCCTCTACATAAACATGGTTAGTAAAACATTTTTTAAAAGTGAATATTATTTCAGTTTATGGTCCACAGCTGAAGATGCATGAAAAGCAAAGGACTTTCACTAGAATCCCCCCCAAGTTGTCTGAAATTCAGTCCTTATGTCATTGTTGAATTGCCTGTATAAGAAATAACGAGCTGACACAACCATCAATGAAAATGTAGCTATTTTTGAACTCCTTTTTAAACGAACCAATCCAACCAAAGGTTCATTCACACTGACAAAACTTTAACATCTTCAGGGTTAGAAAAGAAAGCCAAGATTCCTAAAATTCCATACTCCAAAGTGAATTTTGAAGATATGGAAGAATATGGACCTATGCAACAGATTATTACAGCGGACACATTCAATGAGTTTCACACAAAGTCTCCTTCTTTCACCAGTTTCAGAGCTCTGTCCTTGAAAAGGCCAAGAAAACTCTAGGCTTCTCAACAGAGAACAAAGACTCCTCTAAATTCAGGTGAGGGAGCATATCCTTCCACAGGCCATCTTGTTTGTGGAGAAAATGGGGAAAAATTGTGCATCATCAAGACTGTAAGCTCCAGTCTGTTCTATTTTCAGCTTCATAAACACAACAATTTAAAGCACTGTTGCTTATAGCAACACATATGAGACGGAGGGAGAAAAAACACTGCTGCAAACCCATCATCGTGCTCAGTAAATTTACATCTCTGAGAGCATGTTGAGATTTGATAAAAGAGGAACAGGGCTGACATCAATGTAGCAGTAATGAGGCGTACACTTGTCACTGTTTACATACCCTAAGCCACCCTTAGGAGACCTTTTATAATTTAAACACAGGCACTTATCTCTCAAAAGTATGTCTTAAGACTATGAATTGATACGGCATATTTTACTTAAATAGACAGAAAATAAACTTTGTATCAACTAATGAGCTCACTAAGTTTGCCTTTTAGTTACAGATAAATATTACCAAAATCAAGTAATAAATATTACCAATGAAAATATGAATGTTCCCACAGAAGATCAGCCCTTCAGTAAAGCCACAGCAAACTGAACTGCTATGATTGTGCTGGTGCCTCTCTGGCTGATAGAAAATAATACAATACTACAATACAATGCAATATATAACAACTATGTAATCATTACCTAAGAAAACATGAATTTTCAGTAATGGTACAAATATGTTTCCCTCTGGTCTACTGTGGTAGATATAATTTATTTTACTAACTATAGGTATGACCTGACCAAAGTGTAATTACATTATTTGTTTGACATAACAGCAACACCAAAGGATCACAGTGCCTCAATTCTCTATCCACCCATGAGCGAACTGGAATTGCATTCCCCCTTTCACCAGCCGTAATTTTTGTTGCTCTGACTAGGAATTTTTTTTTTTTGATTTGGCAAATTCTTCTGAAGAGGCAAGTTGTTATTACAGTTCCTATCACTGTTGCAGGTGCATCTTTGCTCTGTGCAGCACTAGAGGCACAGTAGTGCTGAATATTTATCCTTATGCAGTGAAGTTCAATATAGATAATTGCCACTGATTCCCTCTCCCACCACAACCATCAGTCATGCACACTGGATATACACTTTAATGAGCTGTGCGAGGCTCTTTCTTTTTTGCCTATCACCATCAGCCCTGCACATGTCAAACAGTCACATAACAGGTGAGTTTGCTTAAGCCTAGGCCACTAGAACTCAGTCAACATATAAGAAGGTGCACATGAAGGAATATAAATAGCTCCCTCTCTCCTAGCAGCATTGGCTTTGACAGGCCAGTGAAAATAAAAACCCTAATTTTGTGCACAAATTCACAGAGAAAGAAATCTGTTTTGTAAATAGCTCCATTTTTAACATAATTACAGAGTAAAACTTGTTCACAAGTTTTAACAGCAAAGCCATCACGATGTGTCATACCAGAAACCCAGGGATAACATGGAGCTTGTAGAGCAGCATGGACTATTGTATTAAAGCAAGGGGTATTGTCTTGGTACTATGACTGGAATATGGGTACATATGATATCAGTTTTTACAGGTTCCAAAAGATGTTCACAGACCTTTAAGAACAGATGTGGTCAATGTAAAGATTACGTATTGGGAAACAGTCAACACATCTTTTGCAAAGGGAAGTCATGCCTCATCATCCTGCTCATGTTCTTTCAAAGAGTCTATGAACATGTGGACAAGGGAGATCCACACATTTATCTACTGAATTTCTATGTGGATTTCTGAAATTATTCTGAAAAGGTTCCTCAACAAAGAAGAAAAGCAGTAGGATAAAAGGATCTGTGTTTCCTCGCATAGATACAATATTGATTAAAAAACAGGAAAGTTTTTACAGTACGGAGATCACCACTAAAGTCAAAGATCTGTTCTGGGAATGCTCTTTAACATATCCACAAATGATCATGAAAAAGGGGTGAGTATCAAACTCACCTTAAGTTTGCTAATGATACTAAATTAATATGGGTAATTAATATGAGGACAAACTGCAAAAAAATGCAAAGATCTTACTAGACTGATTAGTAGTGCAGTAGATCATACTGCACTAGAACAAATTCAGTGCATATATAAGCAAAGTGACACACTTGGGGAAAAAAATTGCTTAATTTACATATAAAGATGGCCTCTGAGCTGACTAGCTACTAGATCTTGAGGCTATTACAGACCCTTCCAGGGACACGTCAGCTTAGTGATCAGCAGCAGTCAAAAAAGCAAACAGAATATTAGGAATGATCACGAACAGAAGGAAGAACAAGACAGAACTTCATTAATTCACTAAATAAATAATGGCTCACCTGCATCTGGAACACTGCAGCTTTACTCTTCCATCTCAAAAATGATATAATAGAACTAGAAAAGAGCAGTGAGGATGATCAATGTTCTGAAAAGGTTTCTACAGAAAAAAACAATTAAGTAGGCTTGGACTTGTTGATCTGGAAATGTGATGCTTGAAGAGTTATGACAGATGACTATGAAATCGTGGTTGGAGAGTGTGAAAAGAGATCAATTGTTAACATTCTAGCACAGAGTGAGATGGTCATCAACGGAAGCTGTCAGGTGGTAGGTATCAAACAAACAAAGGAGGTGGTTCTTCATGGAACAGTTCCTTAATCCATGGAATACCTTGCCATCTGGTGGATGTTCACAGTTCACAAGGTTCAAACAGAAAACTGAAAATGTCCATGGGAAAAAAATTCAGCCTCTCACTGAATATAAAGACACCACTTCTGGCAAATGCAGTCTTTGTCCAGGAACTCAGTCTAATGCTAGTGCTTAGAAGCTGAGGAAATTTTCACTGTGAGCTTACTCCGTTTTTACAGATTTCCCTTGGCCTCTGCTTTTGGCCCCTGTTGGAAACAGAATATTGAGATAATTGTCCTTGGCCTGAGACATTTTCATGTGCAGAGAACTAATGATTTGATACAAGCCAATGGCAAGCCTTAATATGATACACATTATCAATGTTTGTAGCCATCTACCATTTGAGTACACAATTTTTTTCTTTTATTATTATTATTCCAGTACTTGCTGTTTTGTTTAAGCAGAACACTCTCAAGAAATTTGGACAGACTTTCTGAGGCTGCTGAAGTACTCAGGTGGTTAAAACATTCCACCCCTAAGGCATCTCAAATGCAGATCTGACCTACCTATGTTTATATCTTCCCTTATCTCTTTTAGGAAGTCCAAAGAATGCAATTTTCAGGATTCATGGAATGCATCCAGTTTACCAAATAGCTTTCTCTCCCAATGGCATTAACAATAAGGATTATTCTTGGTTTTTCTGAAAGCTGGATTGCAATTTCTTCCCAGCCTGGGTCTGAGATTATCACAGTCAGTCAGAAACTAATATAATAATACAGTGCTGTTTCTATGCATACCAGAATGTTAAAATCTGCCAAAGAATGACTTCAGCCTTGGGGGGTTGGGGGGGGGGGGGGAGAGGGGGCACTGAGCCACTCTATTACCTATTCAAGAAAAGACCAATAGAACACTATAGGGTTCTACAAATGTTCACCACCTTATTGAGGACTGCATTTAAATAACAGTGCTATGTGCCTTCCTTGACAAAGGCTGGATACTGTATTAGGGACAATGTTACTGGAAGACCTTCAAAAAGAGCATCAGGATATGGGATTGGAATACCCAAGATCTTCTGTTCCTGATTCCCAGGATTAATGATCTTAGTTTTAATTTTTTTGCTGGGACTCTAAGGTTTTGACTAGAAGGTTTTCATACTGCCTAACCTGGGCCACCAAATTTTTCTGCCTAATTTGGGAAGCTAGTCTCCATAGGTTCCCTCTGCAATCAGTGGAGAAAGGCAGGCATGCGATTCAGATCAAGAGCACAACTTTAGTACCTGAACTGCCCTCTAACATCCAGGCTCTGAAATAAAGACTAGTCTGAAGAAGTCCCTATTTCTGATTTAGGGTCTCCCCTCACTTTCAGTGCTACTCTTCCCAGTGACTAAGGGGAATAATGTCACTAGCACTTTCACACCATATGGACATGTCACCAGAACCACTAGATTTGTAGGCTAACCATGGTGCTTCCTGTTTTTCAGGATGGTCTAAGAAACCCTATCAGACACAGATGCTCATATGTCTTTTTCTTGCAGTTTTCACTCGGCCTTGGCCTCTTAGCAAGTGAAAATAAAAAACAAGCTTTAAGTTAGAATAGTGAGCTGCTTTCTGTAGGAAGAAACACAGCTTCAACATATTTTTGACTGGCATTAGACATCATTTACTGGATGGTTGGAAAAGAAAATTCCATGCAAATTTTTTGTAGAGAATCTGTTTCATTCATTTGTCTCAGCAAGATTCTATCTTATTATGTAGCTCAGTAACTTCAAAATAATTGTTTTCCATCCATTCATTTGGAATTTTGGGTGGTACTCTTATTGCGACAAGATGAGGATTTTTCAGTATGAATAGTCTTTTGTTAACGTTTAAATCCAATAATTTGAGAATCAGCTGTTCCATAAATAATATCAAATCATCTTTACCACCTGAAAGAGCAAGTAATCTAATATTAGTCTTGTTGCTTCATCGCTGAGAATTTTATTCACCTTTGAAAGGGTACTGACAGTTTGAGATAAAAAGCCTATTTTCTAATCCTACTCTTTTATAGTGTTTCCTGCTTTGTAAAGGTTTTGGTGTACGTTTCTGTCCAAGTTTCTACATTTGATAAATGTAGTCTTGCAAAATGCATTTACCATCCAAAGCTGTTATGGCAACATGTACACATTGAAATTCACTGCTAATCTGTTTCATAATTACTGAAATGGCTCTTTTTAGGCTTCAGTCACAAGAGAAATGGCTGAACGATCAAAGAAAACATTTTTTTATATTTGTTTTCTCCTCTCTCTACAAGAACATGTCATTCAGTATGTTCAGACCAGATTTTGCTTCTGCCATTACCCTTCAATTAGAGTTAAAGACCAAAGTCTAGGTAAGACACCTAAACAAATGACCAGACTTCCCCTAATACTCAAAGTGCTGAATATCACAGTGAAGTCACATCATAATACAAGCTCAGGAAAAGCATTACACTTGACGTGACATAACATTTGCCTGTCACAGAAGATACAAGGACATAATAGCTTTCTACTGTTTGCTTAATGAAATACTTCCCAGACTACTACCAAGCTCCTTTATTAAGAACAATAACCTTTTCCTGAGATCAATGACATAATAATATGTTCTGTATTAAAACTAACTGGTTTGTTTTATTTTTGTTACTCTAGACAATAAAAACTACAATAACAGTGATTCAAATATAAGCAGCTTCCAGTCATAAAATATTACCGTACCTATTGTTCAAATAAATTACCCCCAGATGTGCCAAGAATCCCAACCACGGTTCTTGGTCTGAAGAACACATCGTATAAATTCATTGCAATGCAATGAGGGTCTTAAAGAGCATCTTTAAAGCTGAGCGACTCAGCTGCTTCACTGAAAAAACCCTCTGCCCCTGCTGTGACATCTTGGCCTGTAAAAATAAACTATGAAGATAATTATTTCTATTTAATACACAGCTTCTTGAAGTAGGAGTTTTCTGACTGGACTAATATCTTCCTCTAGTTTAACAGGAAGCTATGCAATGTTTCTTATAATCTCCCCTCTCTCCACCCCCAAATTTCTGACTTTCAAATTACATGGCAAATTCCCCTGTGGCTGCTAACAAGGCTGCTCATAAGCCAGGACCTTACTCTCTGCACACAGGAATACAAATCAATTCAGCCTGCCTACGTAGCCAAGCACTGGTCAAGGCTTTCACAATCTCCTGTGACGTGAGTGAAGACACACACTAAAATAGCTGTGTGTAATGATTGAATCACTACAGTCCATTGACCAAATGCCAGCACAGAGCTGCCATAGAAGCTCAGGCCACTAATGAGACTTTTCTGCTTTAGTGAGGCAGTTAGTTCGGGTTTAAGGTCTTTTTATTTCAGCGCTATTAAGAAGCAGGAACTGAGCTCAGCTGAGGAAAGAAGAAAATGTGCTACTTCTAGTTGCTGTTGTGTTTTAAATGAAATTCAATGCTTTTACAATAAGTACTAAGAGTTCACATTTGAACATGTTTCAGACTACCTCAGAAAACTCGATAATTTGCTTTTAATCTACTTGGGTAGCTGCTTGCCAAGCCTCTTTTTAATTTCACATTGCCACAGAACAAATAGAACAAGCTGTTGCTTAATGTTAGCGTAGAATGCTACTGCTTGAAAGTCCTTCTAGACAAAGAAATCAAGATGCTAAAAAAGCACCACTTAATTCCCAATGCTGAAATTTTGCATAAGGGGGTAAGTTTAAAGAAATGAACAACCAAAATTTACAAAATAAAGAGGGTATACTGCATACCTAATACTTTGAGAAACCAGTCTAATATCTTTTGATAAAGCATTTGGTAATGGAGCCTTTTAAAAACACTCAAGTTGGCTATGCAAAAATGAAACAACTTACAACCTTTAATCCCTTTTTAAAATCATGGCTAACTTATGTTTACCACTACACTTCATGTAGCCTACAGGATCTAATGTAGCCTACAGGATCTAATTTCCTTTGACTTAGTAATACCTGGAAGATAAATTGCCCATTTTTCCTTCCCTGAATTACCATAAACAAATTAACAGGTTCTTCAGTGCTTTATTTCAAGGTGATACACTCACCCATGGAATTTCTTCTGAACACTAGTTGGAAAAAAAAGGAACATTTAGGAACATCAGATATCAGGACAAGTTCTGATGTGTTAAAAACTCATGACATGGAAAGAAGATTTTAATGTCATCTTTAAAGATATAGCCATGATTTTTTACAGAACAGCCAGTAAATGGGAAAAACTTAACACTTCAGAACATCAGATTTTTAAACAATCCAATAAACCTGTTTTGCCATTAGAAAGATGAGAACTGTGGTGACACAGAGCTAAAGTTTAAGTATACAATGAGACCAGAAAGATCTCAGTTCAGTTTGAAACAGGGAAGATATTATACACTAAAACACAGAAGCCTGATTGGAACTAAAAATTTTTAAATGCAACTGTGCTATTAGGTGTGCAATGGCACCAGAATCCGACAGGGACTAGCATGGTTCAAGGAGAACAGACTGAAGACAAATTTATATCACTAGATCTCAACTTCTGTTTCAAACGGCCATGACAGTTCCTACCTACTTTACTGCTGATTGAGAGTTCCTTAGCGTAGCAATACTGATGAACTGCTGCTAAATTTAATTTCTATTTCCATTTGACAACTGCCAGAAAAGCACCTTGTCAGTCAGCTTTTAATAGCCATTACATTCCATCCTGGATTTTAATTTCATTTCTAAGACTGTTTAAGGAAGCTTTCAAGATGGAATACATTAAACTATGTAGAATAAACACCCCTGAATTACATATGAAGACGCAAGCGTGGTAACAAATGGGAATTTGTGCTAACAAGGGACTCAGTCATAGCCCTAGGTTTTTGGTGGAGTGACCCAGAGGGGAGGAATTAGGAAGTAAACTTCTAGCGGGGCTGCGCCCCAGATTTGCTCCATTTTGAGTTTTGGGTACCTTTGTTATTACCAGGAAAGAACGGTAGCTCCTAACTGGCCCAAATACCCACAGATTTCCTTCTGGTGGCACACCTGGCGCCGCACGGCAAGCAGGGCAGGAGGGAAGGGTGCCCTCCTCGGTCTCACCCCAGCAGGGTGCTGGCGCACAGCTGGAACACATTCCCATGCCTGGGAAACGCAGGAGCATTTCTGCTGTAAAGTACAGCTTCTCACTTTCAGGGAACCACAGCCACCTTAGTTTTCCAAAGATTCCATGTTTGTTCCTCAGTATTAATGGCATTTGTTCATCTTTTTTTTAGGCAATAGACTGTTACTGAACACAAGACAGCACTAGGAAATAGGAAACATAAATACAGTTTTGTCAGAAACAAGGTCCTCCCAAATTTGATATGACTTCCTTATTCAATTTTAGGTTTATACCTGCTGTAAGCTTTTGATATTTTTATTAACCACGTCAGTAAACAACATAAATCTGGACAGCTGAGTAATCAGAAATACCACTCTGAGAAGCAGCTTTTGTTGTGATGATATCACAGTTTTGTAGTGATGTGGGAACTTAGTGAAATGCATGACAAAAATAGCTGCACACTGTGCTTCTACTGCCATACAAAAAATAAAAACCTAGCTCCTCCACTAGTCAAAATTCAAGGCATCCATGAGATGGTTGCATCCATGAGATGCAAATCTATACTGATTCATAACCACTGAAGTTTTGGCCTGAAATATTTGAGACTCATATAGGCAAACTATGTTTTTTTTCTGTGTAAAAATTGTTTCACTCTGATCAACATAAGCTTAAGGGTGCAGTATTTTTAATTCAGTTGTCCAACTTAAGCCCTGAAGTTAATGTAAAAAGAAATGTCTTTAGAACACAGGACTGACATAGCACGCTGTTAGTTCAAGCCCTCTCTGCATTTATCTCCAGAATAGCTTTTTAATCATAAACATGAATTCTCTCAGTGCTTTCTCTCTCAATCTGTTTGTTTCTAATGAAGCTTTATAAAGGACAGTCTAGTCATGCCCAACAGTATTCCGTGCCTAAATCTGAAATATTATTAAGCATGGTAGTCTATGCAAAAAAGAGCTACAAAATGGGAAAAACATAACAAAAAACATTTGAAAGAAAGAAAGTAACTTGAAATTTTGGATTTTATCACAAATTTATTTGTATTAAAATACAAAACTAATAAAAAGTTCAGGCTCTTTTAAAAAAGGAAATATATTTAGTTGTTAAACTAGAAGATTGGAATTGACATAATCTGGGTTAATTGCCTATTTTTGTAAAAGTCTTATTTTATATGACATTGTGCAGATCATTACTTCTCACCTCTCTGTTCCATTTTTGCCCTCTGTAAAATGGGATGACAACCCCTTGTTTGAAAAACGAAAGTATTGAGCCATAATTCTTTCAAGATGCAAAAGCACACAGGGCCATAAAAGAAAAAACATACTTTTACAAGATATCCATAAGCACTTTTCTTTCTTTCTGAACAGAGATGTACAAATGCTTTCTTGAACTGTAACCCTGAGAATCTTACAAGAAAAGTCATTACTAATGTTCACATTTAATTTTTTTAATACTTAATCATAATATACTCTTAGATCTTATCTAGGCAAAGAAACTAGCAACTTTTCCACATAAGTTTATTTATGTGAAAAAATAAAATCTTTACAGCTCAGACTTGCTTTTCTAAGTTTGTGGACTGCACAGTACAAAATGATATAACACATATGGAAAAGTAAATGTAGCCACAAAAATCCGGAACACCACCGAGCATATACGTTCCTGTCATAGCAGTTACTTACCTTTATGTGGACCAGCTGACTGGATGTGAATGCATTGATGTATACTATGATTTCTGCATAACTCTGCACTGGGATATAATGGGGAAGTATCAGCTCAGAGTCCAGCTGCAACACACACAGATGCAACAGGAATCTAGCTGGGCTTTCTGTGCAATGGGATACTGAGACAAGAAGATCTTGGGACTAGCAATTCAGTACTGAGCCACAGTAAAAATCTCTGCGTAACGTTCAGTTAAACTATAAGGATTCATATGGCCTTCTCATTAGATCCTTAAGCCTGTGATTGAATTACTGGAATCCTGTAATGGAATGTGACTGAATTATGTTTTGCAATATTTGCATTGTTTGCAAGTGTATTTAGGAATTTCATGTTCAAGTATCAGTATCTTATAAGCCTTTATGTACAACATTCAAAGAACTCTTGTATTAGTCCAAATCTATTCCCTCAGCAGATCTCTTTCTTCATGGAAATACATGTTTCCCTTAACTATACAATACGGAAGGTAGGGAAAAATATCACTCCACCTTGTGACCAGAGAAATGGGTGGAGATCGGTACAGAAAAAATGAAAATAGATATTGTGATACCATTATGATACATCTCTTAGCCTCTTAGAAACATTTCATCTTTTGGCAACCCTTGTTGAAACCAAATCTACTTTATACGACTTGAAAAACTAAATCCCGTTTCTGTGACAGAACCCTGCTCACCTCAGAACTCTGCTGGAGAAGTAGTAAATAATTTCATGGAAAAAATGGTGAAGAAAGAACTCTTCAGTTGCATTCACTTCACATTTCACAGAGCAGAGTGTTCACAACTGCCACTGAAATCAATGGCAGCTCTGTTTTGAAGACAAAAACTGTGGTAGAATACTAATAACTGAAAAAATCAGACCTGAGTGTTCATGTATTTGAAACAGAGCACTGGTGAGATTATGAGCACTGTTACTCTGTAAAATATGGACAATGGGTCTTTTTGTACGTGAACCACTTGCCAATGACAAACATTTTTCACATAGTGCTGGAGAAAGGTAGAACAAGAAAGTTGGCAGGGGAATCTGGACAGAGGCAGAGAAGAGCTAACGAAGAGAACAGGAGTATGACAGAAGGTTGTAGTGGAAGGCAGAGTATAAGCAAGTACATACACAAGTACAAGCAAGAAATAGAGATGTGGAGTGGCAGAGAAAGATGAGAATTTGCACACTGGGCTGTACTAACAAGTGTAGCCCCAGGTTGAGAAAGCAGTTCTTCTCCTTTATTTGGCACTTGTGAGACCACACCTGGAGAACTGCATCCAGTTTTGGGCTCTCCAGTAAAAGGAAGACATTGATACACTGGAACAAGTCCAGCAGAGAGCTACCACGATGGCTGGGGGGCTGCAGCACAAGACATGTGAGGAGAGGCTGAAGGCACTGGGTTTTCCCATCTGCAGAAGAGAAGGGTAAGGATGGATATTATGGTAGTATTCAACTAATTAATGGGAAGTTGGAGAGAAAACAGAGCCAGACTCTTCTTGGCAGTGCTCAGTGAAAGGCTGAGAGACAACAAATACAAATTGCAACAAAGGAAATTCCAACTAGATATTAGGAAAAAACCCCTCACTATGACAGTGGTAAAATCCTGGATCAGGTTGCCCAGAGAGGCTGTAGGATTCCCATCCTTGGAGACCATCAAACCCTGCATGGACAAAGCCCTGAGCAACCTGCTCAAACTTTGAAGTTGGCTCTATCTTTGAAGTTGCCCTTGCTTTGAGGGCCAGAGGGTTTGGACTAGATGACCTCCAGAGGTCCCCTCCTACCTAAATTAGTCTGTGAATCGATGAATTTGGAATCAGGATTAGAATCCATGGACACAAAGTTAGAAGACAGAAAAGAAGAGGAATATACTAAAAAAAAAAAGGCTGCAGATGAGTAGCCACAAGACCGTACTCTCCAAAGCCTAAAAATGAAGAAAATTTTCTAGAATCCCAGGACTTCTCTTCTGTAACCAAATACCTGCAAAACTTCCTGACAAAACATGTGTCTCATCCCCCCTCTAGTGGCTGGTACATGTAGGACAACTCACTGTTAAAACCACTTTGCAAACTCTAGTGGCAAGTACCTGAAGAGTGAAAGATGCTTTTCACCCATGTGGATATCAGCACACTCTGATATCATGGAATTGTTGGGGTTTGTTTTCAATTAGTTTTTTTCAAAAACATAATAGAAAATGGCACATGACTTGTATATCCCTAACATTTAAGATCTCACTTCATCCAAAATTCACCTTCAATGTGCTCTTTCTTGATTTTTGAGCTGTTTTCCCTTCACTTTTCAATTTTTTTTGCATGCTTTATATTTATGCATATATGCATGTGTATGTATATATAGATTATTATCTTCCTGTGTATGTGCATCATCTTTGTGGTGTATACATATTTATATTTATATATACATTCTCTTTGTGGCCTAAGTTGATAAAACATTTCCAAGATCCGTTTATTCAAAGAAATCTGCCTAAAGTCATCTTTTACATCTATAAATGAATAAAAGTGCCTAATCGCTAAAGATACTTATGCTGTACAATTACCAGTTATGTCAAAGAAGTTCATATATTCAGCTCAGAGAAAAATACATCATGTTTCTATTCCTAAAGATGAAGGAAGGTATTTACACTAAATATTACAAAACATTTAGATTGAAATGTTTTGGTCAAGGATTTTAAGAAATGTAGTATAATCTGCTACATATTAAAGAGGAAATTTAAATAAAAATAACAAAATTAACACTAGACTTTGGTTACAAGAACTGGGAATACTATACAAATATTTTCTTAAATAGCTATATTCAGAGGTGTTCTGTGTATGTCAAACAGTGAAGGAAATACAGGAACGTAATTGATGCTAGTTATGCCAATATGATATGTATCACCAGGACAAATCAGGCAGTCAGAGTGAGATACTTAAAATACTCTTCACAAAAAATGTATGTTTAGCTACTGCGTGAAAAGATGGGAATTTTGACCATTTGACCATAGAACATTTTCTAAATATTTTAGTGGTAGTAAGTGACACCAGCAATGACCACATTGATCATTACATTTCCTAGAAAATTAAATTACTGAGGAAAAGATGCAAACAGTGATCATTTTTATCACAGTTTCAGCTATGGTAAGAGACATCAACTTCAACATCAACAATCTCAGACTCTTTGGCTCCTAATACACCTCAGGTATTTTTGCTTGCAATAGTCATAGATGGTATCTGATGAGCATGAACAGCATCCATCTGAACAGCATCTGAACAGCAACAGACAGCACCTTCAGTAAAGGATATCAAATCCCAATTCCTCACTAGGTAAGTTAGACAAGCCTTTATGCAACTCCTTTGTACATGTAAGTGATATACAGTCGGTAGCTACCAGAAATAAACAGCATATGAAGTATCTTAAAAAGCCATTTTGCAAGAAGATTTTCCTAACCACATTCTTGTGTAATTGCAGCCGAACAATTTTAATTTAGGTACCAGACTGTCAAATGGCTCAACACGTAATGTTAGCTTTAAGCATACAAAAGATCTAACAGTTTCAATGGGGCTAATCCCCTGCTTAAAGTAATGTGTGCCAACTTTGTGCTGAGTGGGGCCATGAACATTTCATTAATTAGCATAGAGACAACTTGTTACAGTCAAGGGGACTGAAAGCACTGGTTTCCATAGTACTGAAGGAAAAAAGTCTCTGCAACAAACTGCCAGTGCTGATAGACCCTATTCTCCTACCTCCAACACCTGCCATTAATATTTCATAGTACCAAAAACATTCTAGGCACTACAGAGAGAACAGTAAAAACTACAGCCAGTTTCCAGAAGTTTTAACAATCCAAGGTACAACTCACACTGCAGATAATAGCATTTAACAATAGGGTGGAAAAAGGCTTCAGGTGGATACGATTTACATGACCAGAATTAGGGGGCAACGCACTTACACTCATCAGGTTCCTTTTGAAACTACAGGCATTAATCAATCATTCCAATTGTAGCTGGACTATTTCCTCTACAGAAGGAACAAAATACGTTACTTTTTGGTCAAACACACAGTGATGTCCAGTACGTACCATACAATTCACAGTCTTGAACACCTAAGAGAAACATGGAAATACAGCTTATATTGGTATCACTAATCTTGAAAGTTGACATCCTGTCTAAGCAAGGCTCCCTTAATGGAGAGATACAGGCATTTCTACATCCTCTAAACTACTGAACTACTTTAAAATGGGAAGAATCACTCTTTGTGAATGTCTCTTTCTTACCACTGTCCACAGAGAGGGCTTAAACAGCTAGCTTTGAACGGACACATCGCACTTTGCTGAAGTTAAATAAAACAATGTCACCCTGTCTGCAGGTTTATTTCCAGACTTCAGCACACAGATTTATATTCTGATATTGGACTAATCAAGATACAACTAGTTCAGCACCAGGTAAAAAAAGGATAAACAGGCTATGATAGGAGGTCGCCCTCTCCACAAGCATGTGAAAAGCTCCAAAGAAAAGCATATGAATCGTTCCCAGTTAGCAACCGTAACAGAATGGCAGAACTCTAGTTACACAAATTAACCAAAATTTAATAACGCCAAAGCAATGTCAGGGATTGCCAATGAAAGACACCTTTTTCATATTCTTACTGATTTGATGAAACCAAATTGACCAGAAAAAATGGAACAAAGGAACCTGGTGTACAGTTACTAATTTTACCAGAAAAAAAATGCATTTGCTAAACCATACAGTATCCTGAATATCAGCAAGCACCTCACAAGATATAATAAATGAAAGTCATTTTTCAGGTGTGCTGCAAAAAAACCCAGAACAATCCTTTAGGCAAAAAGTTTACCTCACGGGGCATAAACTTAGAGACATGTTCTGCAGAGTACCACTTCCTTTAAGATTCATTCTCACATTTTTCTTCTAAAATAGCACAATTTTCCTTAAGTTTTACAGTTCCAGGATAGAAAATGAAACAAAATGATTCAGATGATAATTGGCTGAGTCACAGACTGTTAAATTTTTGAGGATATGAAAATGGTTCTTTTCCATAAAAGATGATGGCCAATTTAAATACCATACTTCTAGGTTCTGAAATATAATTTCATTAGCAATAGTTCTTTTAAAAAAACAACTTGTATTATTCCATGGACTGATCTTGAACTTTTGCATTATATAGTCCAGGATCTGCCTGGACATCACCAGAGGTATAACACATTTGCTGAACCAGCCCCTTGCAGCTGGAACTCTCCAGCTCTCACTGATTAGGCTAATTAGGATTCCACTGGATATTATGTGTCAGGCGTTTCAGTAAAATGAGCTCGCCTGATCAAATAATACAAAACCAAAAACTGTGTGTGGGGGTGTGTGTGGAGCCACTAAACTACTTTGCTCTGAAGTATTATTTTAAGAAATAAATTTGAAAATAACAAATCTATCTGTGAATTCACTTCAGCTTGGGAGGTTTCAAGAATGCACTACTAAAGTGTCTTGCCAGCTGACTTGCTGTTGAGTTTTGTCACTTTAGGGACCCAATGCAGGATTTAAAAAAGACTGTGTAACTATTGACATAATAACATCCTACAAATGAGCTGAACTAAAATATGCTGTTATCTGTAGTAAAAATGACTTAAAGTAAAAAGGGCATAGAACAGAGAGGATAAATCACTCCCTAATACAATCTAAGGAACAAAAATGCTGAAAAAAATCTTTTTTAAGGAGTGACATTTAAGTTAATAGTAAAAAAAGAAAACTGGATTGCATTTCATGTTATTCCATACTGATGAATAATTCTCTGAGTTCCCCTTGTAAAAAAATGATACAACTCTAATAAAATGATTCACAGTACTAAAACATTTTCCTTAGCAAACATCTTGTACATTAGCAAGACTTCTAGAGAGGAGAATAATTCTCTGGAAGATATATTGTATCATATGGTATATTATGGTAAGAGGATCTGGATGGCTCAATGAATGAAATCTCGTCATCCTGGCAGAAGTACTTTGTGCTTTCAAGAGGCAGACCCACATTTTAAAGCAGGCAATAGATCTCAAATTCTGAAGCTGCAGAGATGGAGTCTGCGCAGATTCATGTTGACTTGGCAATAGAAAGTAAAACAGCAATAACTGTGTTCATGGTTGGCATGAACAGCAAAAGAGGTCCACTTAGTTATTTAACTGAAGAAGGCACTGCAATAGCAAAGTATGCGTATAGGTAGGTGGTGTAAAGAAAAAAAGAAGTCACTCTGACATTTTATTGGTAGCTGTTAAAAGTTCATCTACCAAAAGAAAAAAAATTCTCTTCCTATGACCAGTATCTTTACACCAGGAAACAACCACCAGAGAAGCAATCCTGTTGAGCAAATTTTGCACAAGATACAAAGCATAAGAACTTAAAAATATGGCTCCCGAGGATCAGATTCTCAGACTACCTCAGGAAAATATTTTTAACAAACCTCTTGAAAAAGATGGATTAAAAAATAACAGCATAAGCTATAGTTTTAGTAGTATCTTTCAGTATCTTTCAGGTACTACTATATCTGTATAATTGAACACAAAACATAAAAAGTATCAGAAAACCTATTGTGCAATAAAAGTTATTAGAGGCAAACCCATGGGACAAACCAGAAGACCTGGCATCTTCATCAGCGAACCCATTTTTAAGTCACTGGATGACACTGAAAGAAAAGCCAGATGATGCCCACTAGCCAAAGTGGTTCACAGAAGTGAGCTGCTACCTGCCAAGCCCTTGATCAGCTTTCTTTCCCCCCCTCCCCCCCCCCCCCCAAAAAAAAACAGTCAGTATATGAAGCAGGTCTCACATGACAGACAACTGGGTGGGACAGCAGGCACCATGAGAGAGGGGGGAAACACATAGCCAGGGTACAGTTCCCAGTAAGTGCCTTTCTAGTAGAGCTGGGAGATGCAACTGGGGATGCATCTGACTAGATTTAAATGACAGATGAACAGTACTCTAAAGTGGAATTATAAATTTGGTTGACTTCACTCTTTGCAGTGCACATGCATCACATGGCTGCAAATTCTACCAACATGATTTAATTAATTTCAATGGGATTTAAGGGGATAACGTTCATTAGTCTCTCATCTGTGCTTCAGGAATTACCCAGGTATACCATGTGATAACAATAAAGCCAAAAATGCCAATATGTTTAAATGACGGGGACTGTCTTAATTATTGCTAATTAATTATTAACAATAATTATTAATTATTAATATCTTAATTATTGCTATTAATGTCAGGGTAACATCACAGTGGTAACCTTCCAATACAGTTAAGAGAAACACAGGCTAAATCCCCAATGTGCAGCCTTACTTTCTGTATCTGAGGGAATAATGATTAAAACCCTTTTGAAGATCACCATCAAAGCCTATTTCGCTATTGATTTATACTGAATGTTAATAATTAAACAGCTGGCATATTTCTCAGATTCCTCTCATAGAGACCCAATAAAAGGTAATCTATTTATATTCCACTCAAAATCTCCAGTGGTTCTTTACTACCTCAGTATCCAGTAAATACTCACTAAGCTTATTATGGAGCAGGACTAATATTTCACTTGAACTGGTAGGAAAATGGCTTCTTTAGCTCCCAATAATAGCTGCTGCTGAATGTGTAAAGTGGGAAGGAATCTGTCACTGTGCGTAACATGTGAAGAAACCATACAATCCCTCAAACAGCTTTCTTCAAACAGGAACTGGGCCTGATTCACGAAAAAATGTGTATGTTTAGTGGGTGGCAACTTTGATGTAGTTCTTTTATGTATATAAGGGTTAGCCAGAGTGTCTGAATAAAAAAGAAAGCCAATCTGCTTTTATTCAGACATAGCACCATGTGGGCTGAATGTGAAAATCAGAAATGGTATATTAAATGCAATTCAGAGAAGAGACTCATTTTCTTGTTAGTAGAAATTATGGGAATAGGAGCCCAGCTGAAATGTGTAACACAATGATATGAATCAGTGATAACTGTAAATGTGGGTCTGAGAGCAAAACCTGTTTTTTCTATAGTCAAGGATTACAGTGACACATTTGTTTCTACCATCCTCGCAGAAGAACCAGAAAGACCCGTGAGAAGTGACTGATTCACAGTGATGTTCCGCCCTTTCATGCATTCCTCCTTTCCAAAGCTTGCACAGTGAGCTTAAAATTGCCCTTAACATCTGATCATTCAAGGTCTGCAATAACTGGGACACTAAAAACAAACCATGTTTGATATCAAAGGTATTTTGCTTCTGTACAGCTTCAGCCTAGGTGTCCTGTTTATCGCCGTTGGGGGCAGAACGCCGGGGGCCTGGTCACCGTTGGAAATCCCCCTACTTTTCTTAGACATCTGTAACTGACTACACATGTCATAAAAGGACCAGCTGTTTAAAACTCAAAATCAAATCATCCATCTCTGCCAGATAAAATAAACAATAAGCAATTTAAGTCACATTTAAAGTTCACAGGGTTTACTTCATTTTATTAAAACAGGTCCAGTATGAAGCACCTCTGTCATTAAAAATCCATTACTGCAAAGGAAAGAGTCCTTTCACAGGGACAAAATTTCAGAATGGTTTCCTAATCATTTTGTAATTGGATTTCTAGAAAAAATACATAAATTGAAAGGGATCCAAGAATATTATTACTTTCTGTACAAATTATTTTTATTCTTTTTCTACCAGGTGGTAATTTTGTCAATCCAGTATCACCTAGAAGACTGAACTCTCCTACAATGTATCCATCTTTCAAACTCCATCAACAAATCACTGTCTGTGCCATTTTTAACAAAGCAGCTTGTATGACACAAGCATTTGCAAAAGGGCAGTCAGAAAGGGCAAAATATTTGCAGAAAGCAAATCAACGATCTATGCCTGTACAAATGGACTGCCAGTATCACAAACATGATTTAGACTATGTCTGTTTAATGAACGACTGATGGATTTGAGTTTAAAATTACAATCTGCAGTCCACTCTGAACACAAACTTGGAATCCAGTTCCACTGTGTTCTTCCAAAATGTGAGCTGTTGATCTTTTTTACAGAAGTGAGAGATCAAGAGGTGAACTTAGAGACACAGACATATACCATTTGTGGAGAGTATGTGACTTATTACAGTACATAAAAGCATACTCAGGCTAATAATAATTCAAATGTGACATTCAGTACATGCAATTTCATCTAGCCATGTTAGGACAGGATGTATCACCACCCTTCTAATGACTAGAAAATGCACCCAGAGGAGTAGCTCAGACTAGGTGCCCAGTTTTTAGACAGCTAAATGTCTAAATTAATTGGGAAAATGAACCTTGTTTGCATTTACTAACAGTGCTCTATTCATAGCCAAACAGGCTCCACCACAGGCTTTTCAAGACCGCTCACAGTCCAGAGTATTTTCGTGGTGTCTCCAGCCTGTACTGAAACTCCCCATGTTCCAAGCTGGCACCTTAACTAACTAGATTAACATCACCTGGCACCTACCGATACTGACAGCCACCTGTCTTTGACGGAAGTGCAGCCTTCCCTTTCAGGAGAATTGTCAAGCAAAACAGTAAAATTAATTTAAACAACCTTTGTGTAAAGCTTCTTTTACAAGTGAATCTGAAGTAGTCAGCCTTAGCTGTATTCATCCTCTGTTTGCATTCAAACATGTAATCTTTTTTAGTCAGTAAACTAAGAAAAGCTGTATGCTTTTTACATAGCTACAGTATAAATGTAGCAAACTAAACAAACCAAAGTACGACTCAATTAAATTACTTTACCAAAGTAAAGCCAAAGTACGACTCAATTAAAGAGCGTCCCTACAGGGTTGAAAGTATTTCATTTTATACGTACTAGCTTCTCAGTTTTATTACTTTGCATCAGTTTTCCCTAAGGTCCTTAAGTATGCTTATACTTAATTAGTATACTTAATACTGATTCATCATGTCACACAGAGGTCTTCATGATGTTAACTATATACCATACTGCTATCTGGAATTCTGGTAAGCAAAAATACAGGGGATAAAATAATAACTGTAACACAAAATTTGAGACCTACAAAACAACACACAAAGTTATACTTCCACATCAAATCCCTCTACTCCATTTTGACAGACTGAAAACTATACCAGTAAAAGCTTTTGTTCAATCATCTATCATGGATTATTCTATAAAAAAAGCATAGGAAGTTCTGTTTAATTCGTACCCTTAACAGTTCCCTTGAAAGAATCCTATTAGCATACAGTATTTTGGGGAAATAGAAGAGGAGAAGTTGCCTCTTCCATGACCCTGAGCCCCAGAAATGCCTCCCTCTCCCCTGATTTACATAGGGCATAAGGCAATTAGGGTTATTTACATGGAAGGTCAACGCTTATGTACAGTTTCGCTGTTTCTGTGGCAGCACAGCTCCTATAAAACATTGCTCTCCAAGCTCACAGGCATCCCCATGTACTCTTAGCCGTCCTTTTAACAACGAATTTCCTCTCAAAATGTGCCAGATCATGTAAATTAATGCTGACTCCACAATCGGTCGAGAGAGCAGCAAGGTCCTGGGGGAACGTTCTCAGGCTGAGCGGCCGTGTCTTGTGCCCCTGCCTCCTGGCCACCCTCCTACCTTGCCCAGGTATCCTCACGAGGCCCAGACCGAGTTTGCCAGGAGATCAGCAGGAAGAGAAAATCATGCCAAAGAACACGCTTCCCTTCTATGTCCCTCTGATTCCTGCTGCTTTCTCCTTCTTAGAGTGAACAGAAAAAATATATCACCCAGAAAACAAAGATGGAAAGGACTGAACTCATTTCTGCCTTCACTGTTAACATTATGCAAGAGAAACAGTTCCCAGATAACTAGATTTGTCAGCATCAGTTGAAAAAAGGCCTATTGTGTGATAATATTAAGAAACCAACTATCCTTACAAACAGTAAGTGGCTGACATTATTCTTAAGTTAATTCAATACCTGAAGCAAAGCTATAGGTTATTAACTCTATAGATTAACTTGAGTGCTTATACACAGTTTACTTAATTTTACAGCACAATTAAAGTGTCTCCTTTACATATACACCTGTTTGACCTTCCCAATGCTATCCTACCCCATTCCTAGGAAGAATTACAAGATTTGACTGTTACTACTGGAAGACTTAATTGCAGCCAATAAAAGAGAATATATTCTCTAAGTACTAGAATATATTCTGTATGTTTATTAAAAATTTCATGTTTAGAAATACACAACTTCAGTCAGAATACCAACAGGAAGAATATTTTTATAGGGTGAAGACGAAAAAAACTGCCTAGGACAAGAATACTCCTTATGAGAAAATTAAAATATTCTTTATGTAACTTAAATATCAGATCATTATGTGATAGCTTTCCCTTCTGATGCTGAGAGAAGCTTGGATTGGCAGGAAACTTGGAAGTTTTGATGAACAACCTATTGAAGCTCTTGGCAACATGCCTGGAAGTTTCATTTTACTGCTTCTATAGAAACTCCTTTGGGTGACTGCACTGCTTTTCTTTTTCTCACGTTTCTAAAACGTTGGTCCTCAATTTTTTTTTGTCCTTTCGCAGTTTGCTCCATTTAGCAGCAACTGCTGCACTACAGTTCTACCCTCGCTTAGCAAATGCTAAAGCTACACAAAGAGCTATCATTACAGATAGCAGGCATCATAAAAGAGTTTGCCATATGCCTTGTCATCTGGCCAAACTGTTGACACAGTTCTTTTACAGAAGTCTGGGTAGTTCATAGGAGGTATATACATTTCTGGAAGTTGGCAATTCATTAGCATTTCTCTGAGAGTAATACTAGTTGACATGCTTTTAAAGAACATATAGATAGGCACTTAGTATTAGATTAATTTTAAGTTACTACTTAAAAATTGTAATTCCAATTTATCCAACAGAGAATGAGGCACTGGCTACGAAATCATACAGATGACTTCTTTTCACAAAACACATTCCTTTCTTTCAATTCACTTTTTCAGTTATCTTTCTTTTTTCCCTTTTCAGGACTATCCAAACTATATTAACATGGTGAATGGGCTGTCTCTTTTTTCCAGCATCAGAAAGGCTTTAGTGGGAGCTGAACAGGACCAAAAGCACTTTCCACTACTACTTAACACAAGGAAAAAGAAAACGAAGTCATGAAACAGTGTAGAGTGCAGTACCTGATTGCTGCCCTAGCCAACTAGCCATGTGACTAGGGCGCATCACATACTCCACAGCAGCTGCAGCACAAGTCTATCCAGGTCCTCTTTTGCAATGTGACTCCATCTTCTGCACACACCAGTCGATATACACACAACTGCAATCATGGCTCCAAGGAGCCTTGGGTTTAGCAAGCATGCACATATACACTGTGCTGAGTTAACTATATGGGTATTATACAGTCTATGCATGCAGGTTAATCCCTGCACTCACCCATGAGAAGAGGGCAGCTACTGCTAGAGTAATACCTGCAATTTCCTCCTAGTGCCTTGTCTGTCAGAGACCACTTGGAAAGGGAAGAGGCTGCAAGCTGGACAAATTGTTCCAGCAGTGATGATGTATTTCTTAGCATCTTACCTATGGACACAGAAGTAAATCTGATTCAGCCACACCACTCCTGGGTAGACAGACTGACAGAACAGGGCTGCCACCATCAGAACAACTCATTCAGCCCACAACTTGTTCTGAGGGCTCCCAGGAAAAAGAGGGCTACCAGAAGAATATTACAGGCAGAATGAATTGTCTTAAACTGAGTTCAGGGGAGACACTGAGCACCTTCCCTAACAGGAGAGGCCTATACAGCGCAAAGCAAATACATGCAGCTGACTGACATTTGGCAATAAATAAACCATTCATGTCAGACAATCCACATTGCTATATGGAAATCCTTGCCTGGAAGATTTGTTGTGAACTGGACAACAGCCCAGTCTGCATGAGCTCCAAGCAGGTAAACTGCTCAGCTCTCAAGAAAGTCAATGAAAGCAGGATTCAGAGGGTGGTAATATCTTGCAAATGGATGCAAAGCAAAAAAACAGTTTAGAACAAAGCTACACTAAATGCACTTTTTGCATTCTTCTGTCACAGTGATGCCATAGATTACACTGAGTCTCAGCTGTTTGGGAAACTGGTAACTTTTTATCTTGTGCTCCAGAATTTGAAGTTACTATGTGAAAAACAAACCTCTAGAATCATGGTTCTGAAAGCCTTCTGCATGTTGCTATATCCTGCTAGATCTGCTAGAACTTGCTGAGAGCCTGAGGCAGAAACTGAGACACAGATAAATCACCTCTGCTATTTACAGACAGTATCCAAACTAAACCCAACCCAGAATAATTCAGAAATTGATTTTGTTATCTACTTTACCCATCATAGCTTACAAAGAAAAGGAGTATTGTAACATTAAGGTCTTTATCAGCTATTAGAGTTAGTATAAGAAAGAACAGTAACTGTTACAATTGTAACCCTAACAAACATACAAAAAATCAGGACTTATTTTTAAATGATAAAATATAGAAATGTCCTCAAGTAGGTTAAGGTAAAAGTAAGACCTGGAAGTGTTTCAGCAAAAAAAGGAAAAAAAAGGCACACAATTTTAATTAAGGAGATACCTCCCTGTTGGAGCCCTGCTGGAAATTCAATTTATTTCTGTGTTGCCCTTTCACTAGTATGCACAGAACCATGTAGGCTGGCAGCAGTCCCCAGAGCTCATCTATAGTCTGACCACTGGGCTCAAAGCGGGTCCAGTCGAGTTCTGAGTACCTCCAAACATTTTGTTCCCTATTACCTAGTTGGAATTTCCCCCGTTCCATCTTGTCTGCTGCTTCTTGTCCTTTCACTGCACACCTCTGAGATGTCTGTCTGAGCTCTGTCTTCTCTGTATCCTCCCTGGTAGCTAAAACCTTCCTCCTTCTCTGACTTCTCTTTTTAAGGCTGAACAAGCCCAGTTCTCTCGGCCTCACCTTGCACATCCTCCAGCCCCCTCAATCATCCTGGTAGCTCTCTGCTGGACTCAATCCAGGATGTCAATATCTTTCTGTTACTGGCGAGTCCAAAACTGGACAGAGTTCTCCAGATGTGGTCTCGCATGTACCACAAGCAGGGGAAGGACCTGCTGGCTACACTCTTGCTAACATAGCCCAGGACATGGCTGCCCATCTTTGCTGCAGGGGCACACTGCTCACTCATGCACAACTTGTTGTCTGTGAAAACTGCCAGGCTTTTTCTTACAAAGCTGCTTGTAGCCAGCTGCCTCCTAATCTGCATTGCTGCACAGGGTTATCCCTTATGCAGACTCTACATTTTCTTATGCAATAAAACAAGAAGCAGCATTTACAGTCTTTGAGTGCAGTCTAGGTTAAATCAGCCTTTTTCAGCCCACTCACCTTTGAAGGAATATCATTATATATCTAATCTATTCTTTTACAGCATAGGGGAGAAAAATGACTGGAGAAAGCAAGAAACCTTTATTGCAATTGCCAATACAAAACTCAGAAGAAAGGGTCCAAACTCCAAATATAAAACAAAGCTATAAAAATAAGGTAATATAATATAAAGAAATATCATGCATTACTACTAAAATATCCCACTGTCTTGTATTTATGCTCTGAAACTTAAAAAAAGAAAAAGAAAAAAGGCAGTCAACCTAGTATCAATATTTTCTGATAAGAAAATGTTGAATTTTTAAAATATTCATAAAGAAAACATTTAAATTTATTTTCATGATGGAAAAAGCAACAGACATTTAAAAGTGTATTCAGAGCACTTCTGGAGTCTCATAGTTTCTACTTTTCTTATTTGACCTCTTTGACCTTTTTTTTTTTTTTTTTTTTTTTTTTTTTTTTTTTTTACCTGTTCAGAAGAAGAGAGAGATTTCACCTCAGGATTCATAACATTCCCTCCATTACTGCAGAGGGATATAATTTGCACAGATGTGAATAAAATGTACAATATCAGCCTATCAGGACCTAAACATGCCATTCTCCTACAGCATCCACAATACCCAATAATCTCATGATCAGGCAAAAAGGAACAACAAATAAGAATCAGCTGCTGTTACCACCTTTTCTCCATCTTTCAGTGCAAAAAATTGATGCTTGAATCAAAGACTAGAACCATTTATGTGAGGCTAGAAGCTACAGAGAAATGAGGAGAGAGAATCTTTATATGGAGTAATGGGGACTAGGAACAGTAGTAGTCCAACATTCAGAGGGTATCTAGGAAGTGTATGAGGCAAATGACAAAGAGATATCAGCATCTCCAAAGGAAAACTAGAGGCAGTGTCTTTCCCTCCGCACGTTAACCATTTGAAATACTCCAGCATAGCAGAAGTCTCTCTGCTCCTTTCTTCCAGAGTAACTGCACATCACTGAAACACTGTACTTCCACAGACTCCTGAAAAAATGGAGCCTTTCTGCTCCTCTTTGCAAGGGAACTGTGGCTATTTACCTCTCCATTTTTTTTTTTCCCTTTTCCTTCTCTTTCCTTCCACCCTCCAATCTGGTTATTTTTGGACCCCCATTTGTGATTATTGCTCTCTTTCCCTGCTAAAATGAAAACAAACAACAGTCATACTTCAGGTTCTGGGCCTAAGCAAAAGATCTGTCTCCAACGTTAAACAGTCACATTTTCTTGCCTGAGGTGTTGTGTCATCTCTTATGACACTGACTAAATCAAACCTTGCAACTAAAGGCAAATTCTGCTTCTGGAGCTGCATGTGCAGTTCTCTGACTTCTCTGGTAGCTACCTATCTGCAGCCACGAGCAGAATTCTACTCTGAGAGGTCAGCAATGACTGATATTTGCCTACTCTTACAGTATGAAAAGATTTAGCCTTTTTGATGAAAACCATAATGACAATTTTGAATATACACAGCTAAAATTAGAATATTTATAACCCAAAGCACCCTTTCTATTTGATACATCCTCTTCATTTCAGACCACCTTTTATTACATTTTCCTTCTTCCCAAACTCCTTACTCACAGATGGTGGGTTTGTAAGGAATTCAGCATCTACAAAATAATATACAATGTAGCAGTGTCAATTCCTCACCTCTAAAGGAAAGTCTGAAGTATTGAAAACATGAAACTTCTGAAGTCAGCAAAGAGAAAGACTTTGTTCATCACAACATCACACAAAGGCCCAGTTGAAATCAGTATCAAGTTTGCTTAATGTGTCTAATGTCAGATCTTCCCCAAAATAAGCAATAACAACAACAAAAGACACAAAATGAGTATAATCAATTGTTACTCACATACATGATCATTCCTTTCTTTTTTTCTGCATCAAAATACTTGCAGGGATAAGAGGAGATTTCCAGTACCCAAAAGAAATCTATTTTATTCTGTAAAATTCAATATGGCAAACAGCTGACAGAAATTGAAAGGAGAAGTGACTAATTGTTTTAATGACAATCATTACTTTCCCCCTCTGGAGAATATGGGAATATGTGTATATCTCAGTTTTCCTGCTTTTCCATATGCTGGTTATAAAGGGAGAAAGTGGGTGGAGATCTGAGTTGCCCAAGATGCAAACCATGTGTGTTAGCTTCCCTTCTGTATGGCAGAGGCATACGGTCCTTCAAGAAATGATATGGGCTACTACTCAAGAAAAAAACTTTTTATTTTGGGGATGATAGGGCAAATGAAACCAACATACAACAGATTTTCAACAGAATGAGGCTCAAGGGTATCACAGGAAAGAGAACTGTTTAAGATCGTGGAAAAGTCAAACATGCGGACAACGCACTGGGAGAGAGACAAAAAGGCTAGCAAACTTCATGAAGTACAAAAATGAGCCATCAACTCCCAGAAAAAGGATTCTGCTAATAAGACATCTGACTCAGAAACTTCAGAAAAGATGATCCCTTTCAAGAAATAGGTGTCCAAATGTTATGCATATATATTGTCCAGTCACAGCAGGGTCTCTTTACAACCCAAACATGACAACTTTCTGAATGTAACAAAAAAGTAAACTATTCAAAGGAGAAAAGTTTCACACTGCCATCTGCTAACCTGGAAAATATCTACAGTGTTACTGGAAACAGTTATTTTTTTTAAACCAACACTATCATCTACTGTAAACAAATAGCAGGATGTGGGCTATATTGTTTGACCTAAAGTTTTCCTGGAAAATAAATGCTATTGTATGTACATACCTTTTAGTAAGCACTCAAAAGCAGACTGATTAGGAAAGAATTTTCACTAATTTAATTACTCCGAGTACCTGATTTTATGTAACCACCCTTAGGAATACAACCCTTTTCACAGGCCCTGCCCAGCGCTATCACATTCCCTTAGAAGTAACATAACCTTTCCCAATGTATACATCATTTCAGCACCTGCAGTCTGACATATCACTTTATATAGATGAATGGTTGCAGATTTTGACACATTCTAAACCTTTTGCTTGCTCAATTTATTTGTCACTGGTGTACTGGGTACTAACCACATTTCTAGTGATACTACCTCCTCTCCCTTGATGGCAATTACGTTACAGTGATGTCCCCAGCAGTATTACACTGATGAATCCAGCCTGTCTAACTATGCAGCTAAGTGTCTGACATAGTACTCTAGCGCTGTGTAAATGTAAATGTCAGCTCTTTTTTTCCAGCTGTGCTTTTGAAGGGTCAGTTAAATAAAAGGTCATACAGGCTTTATCGTATTCAAGGTTTATGAAAAGTTTGTATGTTCTTTTGATCTAACACAAGAATTTTCATTCCTAGGCTTACGAGACCATTTCCAGATTTGGGGGGATTGGAAAAGGGTTTACGCTCATCCTATTAATCCTCAACATGTCTTAAACTCTCCAAAAATTATTTCTTTGTTCTTTTTTCTTTATTCTTTTTTCTTATTTATTTTACTGCTACTATCAGAGAAGAAAGTTAATATTTATAACCAGAACTGAAGGCTTGCCTGTATCACACAGTGGTGCAGTTATCTGTAATCCGAGCCAGAAGTCCCCATGGTACAGCACAGTCTTGCTGTACATGCAAGGGTTGAAGTCTCAGGAAGCAACATGGCTGTCTTGGTAGGCCTCGTTAGCTTAGGCACCAAGGTGTCAGCTGGGGTGTCTCACCAGTTTTGTTTCCAGACATGACAGTGTGAGCATCTACTCAGTCATGGTGTTTATAACCCTGCTCTAGAAAGTTTTATCAATTAACCTCTCCTTTTTCTCTTATTTTTTTCAGGCTAAGCAAAAGAGAGTCAGAAGTGATTCAATTTCAGATGCTCAGGTGGTTTTTTTTTGGTAGTGATCAGCAAGACAAACATCTGTGAATCACTGCCAATTAGTTCCTCAAGCAGGCATCTACAACATGCAAGTAAGCTGATAATATTGTTGGGGTGAAAAAGCAATGTACGTATTTATCACTGCTACACTGCAATAAAGTGCCAAAATTTAGGGACCAGAACTGAATCAAAAGCAAACACAGAGCTTAATAAGAATAATAAATTATTAGAACATCCCTTAAATTTATAGAGCTTAGAAAGTCAAGTTCTCAAAATGTACAGGATGCTATACTGCTGCTTCTGTAAGCTTACCATGTCGTCTGTTGATCGTTACAATACTCTTTTCAATAACATGACAACACATTTGTTTCCTAATGACGCTGCCTTATTCAGGACAGTCTGTGGCTGCCTTGGCAATGAAACATAACTGTGTAGGAAAAGAGCCTGATATCTACAACCCTTTCCTTATTTTATGCAGAGCTTGAAAAACACAGGGTGAAGAGGCAAGAGATTACAGGAAGAAAATGACTGTTTAATGGTTAAAACAGCTGAATGAACTGCATTCTTTCCATTTAACTACAGAATTCCTCTGTCATAGTACAGCAAATAAGATCAACCAAACTCTTCATAGGTGGCCACTACTTCAGGATTCTTCATCTTAAGGATGCCCTGAACAAGATTTTTGGTGTAATTTGTCAAAGTGCTGAGAATGCAGGGCACTATGAAATTACTGGCAGAAGTGCTTTGACTACACAGTGCTGAATGATTTGGTATATAATGGACTTAAAAATCATTTACGCACTCACCCCAGTATTATTACAGACATATGCATGTAACTGAAATAGTTCTCATGCCTAAAATCCATATGGCTAAATACCATGTCCACTTATTGGCACTGAAATTGTCCTAAGTGATAGTATAATTTTTTAATAGAAGTATTTTGTAAGAGAGAGATGGCTCGGAACAGCTTTCCAATGTAGATTCTCACATCTGTTGAGATTTCCTGTGGAAGTAAATGAGGTAAGAATTTTATTTCCTGATGCTATACCATCAGGAACGCAGTCTTCTTCTGGATGTGCTGGTAAATAATAAAGATTGAATCAATCTCTGTTTTAAAAGTATTTATGGAATTTCCATCATTACCTAATGGTTTCAGCCACTTTACCCAACAGTATCTGTGGTATCTCCAAAGCATCGTCATCAAACTTGGACTTAGTTTCTTTCAAGTTCTATTAGGATACTATAAATGTAATAGCCTTTATTCACCTTCCCATCAGAAATTCTGCTGGTTATATTCTAGATATGCCACAGAAGAATTCACTAAAATAACTGAAAAGGTTCATTAAAATCTTCAGTGCTCTTCTCCAACTCCTACCACGTGGAAGAGTAGAATGAACTATAACTACTAAGATGTTGACATTTTAAGTTCTGTGAAAATATTTCAGAAGTTAATTATATAAAATATATTTCTGTATTCTCTTCAAGATGTATTTCTTTACTATCATCCAATGATAGTATTCCCTTCTGGATCTTTCTGAAATTCACATTATTGCTAAATGTCCCTTCCAGTAATGCAATATATTATATACCTTTTGCTGGAAATTTCTGCACTTTGTGGCTTGGTGTTTTGCTGCATCTTTCAGAATTTTTCTAATTGTGTACTGTTCTTGTAGGGTGCATTTCCTGTAACTGCTTCTTTCATGAATGTGTCTTTGGTCTTTCTTGCGTAAGTATTCTCTGAGGCTGTCTTCCGTCTATGGTTGCCATCTCACAGGTATTTATTTGCAGTTACTTGCATCTTCAATTTTGCTACAGTTTCTGCTGAGTCTAAATTACACCATGTTGATGAAATGGTGCCTTTTTTTTGCCAATGCCTTTTCCCATCTCCTATTAGTTTTTAACAGTCAGACTCCATAATGTTTTGCAAGACAGCCAACACTTACACAAAAGGTTCTGTTTTTGCTCTAATTTTGGCCCTTTCAGATATAGCCTATGAACATGCATTAAAGTGTTTTTCTCACTTTGCTAAGCAGACATCTTTTATGCTGTAGACAGTGTGCTCTTTCCTCTAGAAATTCCTTGTTCCACCTTTCTCATGACTGCAGCACCAGAAACCCTACAGTCACTCCAAACCCACATGATACAAGATGATGGAAACACTTTCACTGTCTCAAAAATGTTGTACTCAGCTACTACATGTGTAGCATTAAATGTGTGTTTATATACTGTCAATTTTAAGAAAGACTTACTCTTCCTCAGTGTATAAGCAACAGCTTATTGAACTAGATCTCCCTAAAAGACTAAAGTGACAATCATGCACACATTAACTACAATTCCAGAGTACAATTACTGTGAATGTATTCAATATGACTTTGAAATGAGGCAGAGGAGACATGAACACATAAATTGTATTTGACAAAAAAGCACAGGACTAAAATATCCACTTCCAGAATTATACATATTATATCAAGAGTTATATAGGATTTGAATATATGTCATAGTGTTAAGGAGTCTATTCTTCATTCAGTTCTTCATTCTGCATTTGACTACCATCACAATCAAATGTTATTATCACAAAGATTTTACATAATGCTTGCACCTTCTGTTTGAAGGCATTTTGTTCAATCATATGCTTCTAAGAACATTCAAATTTTTAAAGGTGCCCACCCACATTTTATGTTTAAATAAGAATTTGCATGCAAACAATGACTACATTACTGACATAGTTTGTATAGACACATAAATATTCTGAAAGATCAGAAGCATTTGCACAGTCTCTCAGTAACCAGTGTTTTGAGGACAATCTGACCCCCAAACTGCAACTAAACAATGCTAAACATGCAATAAAACCCCCTTAATTTGGAAACCAGAAGCATTTTACAAAACCATGGTTACAACTTTCTTAGTGAAAATTAATGCATTAACCCCTAGTTTGCAGTTGATATTTTAGTTTTCAGAATTGTGAGAGTGTCTCCTGCAAAATCATTCTACATTTGGTTGGCAGTTGGATCAATATGTATTCCAAAGTACATCATGTCACTTTAACCTAGAGAGAAATACCAGCCCTTTGGACACAGAATTTCAGCACACTGCTGTCCTAATACTGTGGTTAATGCTGTGAGCTACACCCTGCCGAGCCCTACTAATCTCTGGGCTTTCTAATTTATAGCAGAGATGGATAGGCTATCAGTAGGGAATTATAAGGATTACTAGCTGTTTATCTCTCCTTTGCAGAGACACTTTACTGCTTATGGAATTACCATAAACCCTCCAACTACATTACCACTTCTATACTTACCAAGAGGTCTAGCTACCTATTGGGTGCAAAACATATTGGTAGCCAAATTATTAGAAAATGTTAGAATGGACGGACCTACTTTTTTGTAAATGATTTGAACATACTGTCAAGACCTGTCATCTTACTTCAGTGGTAATTTGACTGCAGGTTATCCTGCATTCCCTTGAAATCCAGTGCTGTGATCTTGTCCACACTAATTAGAGTTTAGCATTAAGGCTTGAAGGTTGCCCTCAAGCATGACCACAGGTGAAACTGTTAAACATGTATGTCAAGCCATTTCTGCACTAGGAGCAACTTATGTAACTCCTTGCAAAAGATTTCATATTTATGGCCAGGAGGAATGTTATGTACTCTCCTACCACCAGAAAAATTAAGAGCTTCCTTCTACAAAAAGTCATTATGTTATGAGGTAAGTTCTACTCTGGGGTGAAACTAAGCAAAAAAAGGTTGAGGTAGAATAGGTATTTTATTTGTTTTGGTTTCCTGAAGAAGAAAGAAAGAAAGGATCTTGGTTATGTTTATTTTTCTACTGATTTTTAAAAGTCTGACTCTGTATAGACCAACTTTGCTCATTTCAAAAGAAACTTAAGAATTAGAATCATCAATTTCTGTGCATTTCAGATAAAGTTTAGTCCTTGTAGGGTATATTTTTAATAGCTGCAAATGTCCTCCAACAACACCTTTTAAATATGGATTGCATTTATGTTCAGTGTATCTCTGTAACCACAATGTAATTAAGTGACCTCTTGAGCACTAGTATTCAGGGAATTTTTTAAGTATTTTAATAGTGCTTAGGTACAAATTTTAGCCTATCTTATACAAGGGGATTCTTACTGAACTCATCAGCACTTGCCATCAAGGCAAAACTTGGCCTTTACTAATTTATCAGCCTGGTAAATAGGAGATACTAAGAACTGTTAATTTAAAAGTTCTCAGTCTCTAATTTGATGCATCAGAACAGGTGCACACATTTATACATGTAATAAAAAAGATGTACAACATAAAGATACTTCCATATTCAAAGTAACAACATACTGTCTTTCAATATCATTGTACAGTCATGGGTATTTGTCTATGCTTACTTTATATTCAAAGACTGAAACAGAAAAAAAATGTTAAAACATAACTGTTGGTTAAAATAAGAATGCTTTTATTCTCTACATTGTCTCCATTCACTTCTGTTTCTTCTACCTACTGACACCTTTTGAAATACTTGATTCTTCAGGACTTATCACAAAACCCTCCAGACTTTATATCTGAATTCCTTTCAGAACATTCTAAAATCGCTCAACACACAAAACGCATGGGTGTAGTCATCCAGGTTCTTCCTTCAAGGTGTCACATCTTGTAATAAGAAATGAAAATAGGACTATCAAAAGAAAGAACTCCGACCTAGGAACTAGATATTCTACCAGCACACTTTCAACTCATATTTGCGTAACCCTGTCATGCCAACTTCCGTAGTTTTATGTCATCATCTAATCTCTGGGTCAGGTCCTCAGTATAAAACAGCATAGAACCATTATATTCCTGTGCTTAGGTTTATTCCTATTTTCTATTTATTTATGTATTTATTTTTAACCATTTCCTCAGCCATCTTCTGCATCACAGGACTTTGATTGCCTGCTGGAACCATCTAGGCTTGTCTTATATAAATAATTCCCCATCAATTCTCTAAACCCAAAGCTTAGTCTCTGAGGGAAGGAAATGCTTTTGTTTATTCTGAATAAAGTCACTTGGCTTAACTGAAGAGTGTCTGAATGAAATATAATAAAATATATCAGGAGGAAGTCATACTAATTACCTAGTCCAGTCTCACACTCTATGAAACCCTGCTAACAAAAGGGATACCATAAGTGAGCCTTGGCTTTGTTTCATTGAGCTGCAGTAAGTCCATGCCTTGGTGTGCTGTCATAGCCCATCAGCAGAATCAAATCACCCTGTTTCTTTGATTGGGTTTGTCTGGGTTTCTTTTCTGGCAAGGCATGCTGAAAACATACTGGGTTGTTTGGATTTATGGATTTATTAAGACAGATTTGGCTAGATACACAAAGGAAGTCTTGGGAACATTTCCAACAGGTTCTTGAAATCTAATAGCATATTTACATAAGATGTGAGGCTTTTACTTTAAAAATGGATCATCTGAATAAGCACATATTATTGGATCAGACATGGATAATGATGTTATTAATACAATTCACACATTTCTGAAGTGTCCCTCACCATGGTCCCACTAAAACTGTTCCTGTCAGTTCTGATGCACATTTCCCTACACTGATTTCTCCTATCACCTTGCTGACTGCTGCACACCAGACTGTATTCCAAGGACGCAGCCTATATTAGCAAGAGACAATGACATTGCTTCAATGCTCAGAAACAAGACACAATTCATTTCTCATTCCTTTGTACATGAGGAGGATGGAAATTTGCTGCTGACAGCTGCAGCACCAATCTCAAGCTTTGCTAGCTCCTCTATGCTGGTGAGTACACAAGTAAGTGTGAAGCCAGTCAAACTCCTTCCAGATCACTTCTCCACTGAGGATGAGTAAGTGAGCACTGTGCACTGAATGCTTGTGTATGAGGACTTAAAGGATGGATACTAAGGACACAGGTATAGAGCTGGCTACTCTGTTCTTTCTGCCCACATTGTTTGTTCGCTTGCATAAATTGTTCTCCTTGTATTAGCTTGGCTGTGTATATTCTTTCAATTGTGGGGCGCTCTTACCAGTTCTTAAATTTAAAAAATACTTTAATACATATATTAACACAATACTAATACATAGTTATTTAAGAAATATGGATTCTAAAAACAATACAGATTCTAATTCATATTCTGATGAAAAGCCCTACTCAGTACATTTCATTTTAGAGGGAATATTAGGTGTGCTTTTCATCCCTACACTGCACTTGGAAGCAGGGAGAGTTTTACACTAGCACTATTCACCTATTTTATCCATATTTGGAACAGTAACACTGATCAAGTATTTACCGTAATTGGGTTTGTCAGTACTCTTTGCATTTTATGTAGCTTCCTTTTTATCCATGAACACTTATCAGCATGAGTTCTTGTTAGTATTTCTCTGTAAGGGATAAGTTCTAATTACAGATAGACAAATCACCAGGAGGAGGTCTACAAACTACCTAAACTCATTTCTCTAGATCATATTGTATTTAGGACATGAGAGTTACAGCTTTTTGATGGACAGTCCTCCTACAAACCTGTTTGTTTGGGCACTGTTTTATGGAATTCTTCAAAGCAAAACTTATGAAAGGAGATAAATTCATTTGCGCTCCCTGTCAGGCAGACCAATTTCCTGCTCGCAGGTACAGTACAAATACACATCCTTTAAAGGGTTATGAAGGTTTGTGCAGTTTAAAGAGATGTAGCACATCCCTGTTTACCTACAACATTTAATTATCTTTAAATCAGAAGAGTTAAAAAACTAATGCAAAGAAAAACACATTCTGTGACATTTCTAAAAGGGTAAATTAGTCCCTGAACTACCCAGACAAAATGGCAAAAGAATCAGAAAGTACTAGAAGTGACTATTATTCTACTGCACAAGAGAACTAAAAAAAAATTAGAAAATAAATTTGATTTTTATACTTTCAATCTAGTAATTTCTAGTATTATTATTAGTATTGCTCTAAAAGAAAAAAAGTGTGTTACTTAAAGATCATGCTCTTCATCCAAATCAGAATGTTCTGTTTAGCAATTAGGAACCACTTCTCTGTCTTTATTGCAATTAACTAATTATTGGGAAAGTAATTCCCCCTACCTTTTCAAATCCTTGTAAAAGTGAAGTAACTACCCTTGAGAAAAAAAACCCAATGAGCTAAGTGCATCTGGGTAACAAAGCAGGCACTCAGTCTTGGAAGGAATAAAACAGCCTATGATATTCTAATATGTTTACAAGCTCTCTTCCATTATGAAAAATGACAGTCATTACTAATTTTTTCTCATTATTTGCACAAAGCTGGAAATGAGGAACTGTCAATATGAAAAGAATTCAAAGAGACACCTTCTTATTATCTTGCTGGCCTATGTCACAGCACTGTCCATTTTATTTATTACTCCACTGAGCTGGGCTTCCCAAAACAAGTAAGCTGATAGAATTACCACGAAGCAGTTGCCAAAATGATGATAAATATTATTACAAACCAGTGTTTCTCATAAAACACAGACAGAAAAGGTATTTCTTTTGACATGACCTGCAAAAATCCCTCCTTGGCTCAGATGCTAGACATTACTTGAAGAATGTAACCCGGCTCCAAAGATAAAGTTCACGCACTGATCCTTCCCAGCTGAGGCCACCATGAAGATATTCTTACTTTCTGATTACCAATAAACCTTGCCACTGAAAGTGTCTTTTTATAAATATCTACACTCTGCTAAACTATACTCAGCCTCACTTTTTTTCATGGCTGTTACTTCCTTCAACTTCTTTTCCTCTCCTTCCCTGACAATCACAGTCATTCCTCCTTGTCACTCCTTTGATGGTCTTTGGCTGAAAGTTCATAGGCAGAAAAGAGACAAAGTGCTTTGGTTAAAAGCTGACAGACAGAAAAGGCAAAGTACTTTAAAGTTTTATACTTAAAAGGAAAGTCTGCTGGGGAAGAGTATGACAGGCTTGTGATAGGAAGGAGGGGAATTACATTTCCTCTTTGCAGATCTTCAGCTCTTACAGTTAAAGACTGAAAATATGAATTTTGCTAGACCATTCTGCCTAGCAAAGTGTGACATGTTGATTAAGGAAGAAAGTATTGTTTAAAAAAAAAAAACAAAAACAAAAACCCACACCACTTCTTGCTGGCAAATATTCAGGACAGTCAGTTTAAATGAGGTATAGATTGTAATCAAAATTGCAACCATCAAGCTGGAAAGATTGGCAAATAAGATGAAGATGGAAGTTCCCTTCTGGGGTGAGAATAATGCATGCTAAATACAGTAGCGAGAAAACTAAAACCTATCTAATGGAGATTATATAACGCTGTACAGTCAATCATAAAAGGGAGCTTTCTTAAAGTTAGAAGCATTAGTGTTCATGGATGCACTCAGCTGAAGCAGAAGAGCCAATTCTTTGTTGCACACAGGAGCTGCACAGTGGAATCCACAACACACGCCAGCTTCTGCTACCATTTGCAAATAGAGATGAATAAGAGACTTGGCAGAAAATGGAAGAGGCACCTGCAAAAATAAGTCTAGAAAGCTTTTATTTCATTTGAACTCTCAGCGATGCTTGACGTTACTCACCAAGGTAATAAGGGTGGAAAATGTAAACAAACACATTCTCCAAAGCTGCTATGCAGCTTTATCCTCCCAGACAAAAAAATCAAAAATTTTAAGCCATAACAAAGCTGATTTCTTTATTGTAGAATTTTGTCTCAGAACTATTTTTAGCAGTGAAACAAATCAATGGATTAGACTCAGAGTGATAAAACATTGAATCTTTCCCTGTAATACTGCAATTAAATATGAATGGCAGGAACATCAGCTACTGATGAAACTTGTGTTGGCTTCACACTCAGTGCCTAGGAAACATCCACCATAAAGTCACCTTTATTTTATTAAGGCCTCTGTAATGTCCTTTACTAAGAGACTTTGTAAAGTAAAAGAAATGACTGTCAAAATGATTTTTCTTTGAGAAAACGTGTTCAAATTTAATTCTTCTATGTATGAGTTAAGCTAAGAAAAGACATCCTGTATTTTTATTTCCTCTCCCCATAAGAAAGAATTAAAAGCAATAGTATGCAGCATGCAAATGACATATTGCAAAATGAGACACATGTACCACAAGGGCCATTGTGGGGTTCTGGGCTATTCATGTTTCTGCACAGCTTGATTTATCCATTACCAAATAAATAGGAGATGTTAATCCTTAGGAGACATTTGTTCAGGAAGTTAAGGTGGCCAAGGTTGTAATGGTACATCAATGGAGAAAATATTTTACAATTCCTTCTCTTACATAATAGTCTATATGCACTGCATTCTTGGAACTGCTGAGGCTGTTCTATCCTGCTGTATCAGCAGAATACCCTTGAATTCAATTACCCAATAGTTAGGAATTACCCTTGGCAGGAAAACCCTAATAAGACAGGAACAATGAAGCAGTCTCTGTGCTCCTTGCTCCCATGTTCCTGGGTCTGGAGAATCACTTCTGGGAACTTGTGTAGTATGCCAAAGAACCACATACCAATAGGCACAATGTAGAGAAGCCCTAGTGCTCCTCTGAAGTTTCACACAGGATTTGGCTGACACTTGGCTGCTCAGAATCACAGAATCCCTAAACTGGCTTATATTTCTCTTCATGCAGTCCACTCAAACTGCAATGTTTAAAAAAAAAAAAAAAGGCAGAAAATCTGGAAGAGTCTTCATATATACATATATATATACACACATATATGTAACGTTCTTCTAATTTCTATAGGACCTCATACCCTTTATGGATCAGTAAATATGTCCATCACCCAGCACGAAGATTTCAATAACAAAAACATACATAACTCAGTGGGACCAATTTACACTGTCATTATCAATCTGATGATTTCCTATTTTAATTTCTATATTTTTCTTCAGAAGCTTTTGCTTCTGTGAGATTAATTTGCTTAGCATTGCTTATTTCTACTGATATGTTATATTAAAATATTTTTTAAAGCTTCTAGGAAAGTGTGTAGGATGAGATTAACTGCAGCAGATGCTTACATGAAATTCAATTATCTAGAACTGTGCAATTTGAAAGAACAATAAGGAACTCTAATGAAAGGGGAAGAGTTATAAGCATGCACACTATTAGGAGAGATCTGGGGCCCCATATCCTAATTAATATTAATGCCAAAATTCACCCTCAGACTCTTGAGATAGAATTCTAAGGGGATACAGGCATAAGTCTGAAGAAGACTCCCCAAAATACAGAGGTAGAGCTGCAAATTTTGGTACACTGAATCTAGCAACCTCACTTGTGACTAATCCAGACATGAATTAAGCCAGGAAAGAGTCAAAAAAATAGTTCAAGTGCAAAAAGGTTTTGCCCAGTAATAACATACTACAAACTCAGGTATGTTAAAAATTAGCAGAATATAGGAAACTATAGAAGATAAAGACAACAGTAAATATTTACTATAAAACTAATTTCACAGGTATAACATTTTTCACTGGCTATCAGCAACATCACATTGCTATCATTTACTATAAGTACATTATTTCTCCTTTTTCTAGTTCTTTTCATATCAACAGTAGAACTTGCAGCTGCAGCTATCAGAGCAAGCTGACAACTCTCACATGGTCAGAGAGCATCTTAAATCTCTTGCAGCTCAGTTTTTCAGACATTAATAATAAAAAGTGTTTCATTATCCAGACAGTCTCATACTTATTCCACCAAGACAAAAAAAATCATAATTGATATTCATGTTTTTGATGTTCACGTTTTGATCCATAAGCCCAGATTTTCAGCATCCTGACGTGTCCAGACTAAAACTGCCTAGAAATGCTCTACCACCCTTTCTTACTTAACTGTTGTCACACTCAGATGTACAACACTATAGCTGAGACTATCAAAACTTCTAACATAATTCACCACACTGCAAATGACATGGCTGGATGAAAAGATGCAAGTTACTACTACACATCATATCCTTTCAGTAGAAGAAAAACAAACAAACAAGCAAACCAAAACAAAAACCCCACCCTCCAACTTTTTTGACACATCCTTTAGAAATAAAGGTAGTTGAATACAGGTCAATTAAAAATTTTTAATTTTCTTAGACTATATGTGATCTTAGTCTTATTAACAGTTTCTTCCTTTTTTCCACAATGTTAACGCTATCAAAAAACACAAATAAACTCTGACTTCACGAAAAAACAAGAATTGGTTTCTGTAGTCTTTTTTAAAAAAGAAAAAGGAAGTTAACCAAAGTACTTTAAAATGTTTAAACACATTTAACTTAAATTTGTTTAAACACGTACTAATAGTTCAGGAAATGTGGTTTGTTGAAATCAGGCCCTAAGCAATACATACCACCACAGTATTCGGTGGAGCAGAAAATCACTTAAATTATTAAAATTAAGAAACTTATATGTCACATAATAATCCCTGGGAAATAATACATGTCCAAAACACATTATGCAATTTGTATTTAACTAATGTTTTTACTAACTACCACAAAATGTGATTCATAAAATACTATTTTCCAACTACCTTACAGACACCAGTAACAAAGCATTCAGCCTGAACTTTGCGTAGTTCAAGGCATCTGCAGTATGTTAGTACATGGTCAAAATATTGTCTGCTGATGATAAAAGATGATAATAGCCACTGCTAATGTTCATAATCCCTCTGAAGAGTAGAATATCCAGTCATAAGGAAAAATCAAAATTATTTTCCATCACCACAAAGCACATACAGGACTGAAGTTATTCATAAAGAATAAAATTCTTATTCTTACATGTCAAAAAGAACACATTTTTCTTAGACTATTTTCCTAATTCTACTGCATACTTAAAGAAACAGTAAGAATAAGTCTGTTCATGATTCTTGATTTTGTTGATTTTAATCCCAGAGATGCACTTACTTCCCAAAATTCAGACTCTAGTTTGAAAGCATTCTAAAGGCCATGAGCATTGGATTAGCCCACCTCCGCTCAAGATTCTTTATATTGTTGCAAAATCTTCTCTCCTTCAAACCTTGACAGGTTTGTTTTCAGTCCGCTGTGTATGCCTTTCAGCATTGAGAATCTAAACATGCCTGTGTTATGTGTTAATCTTCCCTCATTTCTTGGACATTTCACTGTTAAGGGAAAGCAGCCACTTACAGAAGGCTGGAACTGTGAATTCAAGTCCATAACAGCTAAGGGATCCATAAATTGATACTAGAAGGCAAGTACCATCCGCTGGTATCCCTAACACAAGTATTCCGGATGCCAGGAGAATACAAAGGAAAAGGCCTGCAGAAGGTATGCTGTCCTAGACAGACAACTGGTCTAATCCTGTAGGACATTTCTTAAGTTCTTATACAGAATTTACAAGCCCTAGATAGAATTTAGTGATTATTGGATTCTTCAAACTACAAAGAAGCTCCACGATGGATACTGATGAATTTCTCCACATTTAGATTCAGGGAAAAGATTTGAGCTCTGGATTTGAAGCCAATTTCAAACAGGTCCTTTTAAATTAGCTCAATCAGCAGGTTGCTATAGTAGTAATTTCAGTAAGGATGAGCATAAATAACAGTTATCACGCATTTTAACCTTTTTTTCCTAATAAAGGTGACTCTTTCAGGCACTTTCCAACCCTGTCTACTGAAAGAACAGCCTTTTACTCAGTGAAATCCTCACAGTGTATAAGCAAGAGGGAGTATTAGTACTTAATGGCTATAACGGGGCTGCTGTGGGGTCCCGTTCTGCAAAGTTTTTACACAGATGCAGTACTTTAAGCATAATATAGACTAACTGAAGAGGCAGTTCTTTATCCTCTGAGTTAGCTTGAACACTTATTTATGGTTAAAAAAAAAAAAGAGAGAGAGAAATGGTTTGAATGAATCAATAATACCATTTGCTATTGCCTGCCCAATCTGTCTATTGAGACAGTAAATAATTTGCTGCAAGGGCAACCTCCTGTGCTGGCTTTAAGAAACCACAGGAAAAGAAGCCCAGGATGCTTTTAGTTTAGTTAGTTTACAGTTTAAAAGCTTTAAAAGATCAGAACCACAGCTGAAAGCTGGGTAGCACTACAGCCACCTTCTACAAGTTACAAAAAATACTATAATAATAGACATTTCCAGGGAACTGCCCACTTTCTCCCCCAAACTCCCTTTCCACTGCCCTGTTGCAACATTACACAGAGATGCTGAAAATGCAGCAGAAGCAAGGAATCATAAGAATAAGCAAATGATCAACAACTATGATACCAAAAGCTCACTCAGAATGAAAATCAAAGGATAACTTGGTCACAGTCTAAGGGATAAAGTATAGACTTAATGACAATGCAACAGTACCAAATTTAGGTACAGAAAGAAAGAGGAACAGAAGTGCTCAGAATATTCAATGAGTTGGTATTTCCTGACAAAAAATAGTTTAAATATAAAACAATTTTTCTCTCAGTGACATATTATGGCAGGAAGTGTGAGTTTCAGTGTTCTTCTAAGAACAGAAGCAAATCTGATTTCTCTTCAGTTTACCGTCCACAAGGGTTCCTGTGATGATTGCTGGAGCTGCTGGAAATAAAACTACTAAATTCGAGTTTGCCTTACAGCCTTGAGGATTTTTTACCCATGTGTTTTTGGTATGGTTAGAAACTTCTTTCTCTCAAAAAAACCTTCAGTGTATTTCAGAAGGGTCAGAGCTGTATTTCCAAAATACACCCAAGGTTCAATTTCATTTCACTGCTTGTGAGCAGAACTTATACAATGAAAACAGCTCTGGTGACATTCATTTGTTGAACAAGGTAAAGCTGCCATGAGAGGTCAGTCTCAGAAGGGAGATTGTTTGGAAGAAATGAACGAAAAAGGGAGAAAAAAATCTACTTATGTACTACTGAACAAAACACAGAGCTGTTAATCTCCTTTCAACTACTATTAGCTTATTATATTCTCTTCGGTTTCAATACTTAAATACCTAGATATATGATGTTTCATTAAGATAGGTGACTGAGTAAATTGGGGTGACATTAATTATTAATTACACAAAAGGTGCTGAATAAAGGAGAGGAAGTGTGCAAATAAACCTGGGATAGTTTATTAATTGCCTAGAATGGAAGCAATCCCATAGCATCATTAGATTTTTATTATTTTAACCTACAAAGTATACATTAGGGTCTGTGTACATGCACTGCTTAACTCTGCCCCACATATGAGTCTTGTCATGTTCTGCTGTGGTATATTAGTAGCTACAAGAGAGTTTACCTTATCTTTATTGAGACTTCTTTGTAAAAACTAAATTTACACCTGAAGCAAACAGCCAACAGTCTATGCATCTATAAAAATGTAACTTCCATATTCAATTATTATGCTGAGCATAATAATTGAAAAAGCTACAATAAAATATGTAAAATGCTACAATAAAATATTTCAAAATAATAATTTTAGTATAATAAAATGAGAAAAAGGAATGCACATAATTATCCTTTTCTCACTCCTTCTGAAAGCTTGTTGACTTTCAGGACTAACTTCTGATGCAGAACAACTTGTTTAGGGGAAAAAGTGCTTCCTCTCCATTTTAGCTGCAATAGTCTCCTCATTTGAAAAAACAAGAAGTTGTAACCAAAATATATTAAAAAAACCCTAGGAAACTGCAAAAAAAAAAAAAAATCTTTCTAATTGTCATTATTGACAATCAACTTCTGAGAGAGTATATACACTGAACACGAAAAAAGGGGAGGAAAGATCCACTTCTGTTGAGTTCTACTGTATTTTCCCTCAGGGGCAGAATTCAAATGTGTGGGAAGGTGGTAGCCCTAAGACTACAAACTTCTTTTTTGGAAGAACCACCCAAACAAGCTTACTGTATACAATGATAACTGTAACCAGACTTATATCTTAATTGTTGTTATTCTGAGATGACTTTCAGAAACCAATTCTGCAGCATATTTGCACTTCTAGGAAAAAAAATAGTAAAAGACTATCTATTAATCACTACTCATTAACAAGCTGTTTATTGCAACTTTGGACTGAAGTTCTCTGTCTAAACTCAAAACCACTACATTATAACAAAAAATATCTCTATAAATTCCTACATGTGTACTACAGACTTGACTATCAAAACCTTATTTTAGAATATAAGGAAGGATTAATTTCTATGACGGTTTTGTGACTAACCACTGCACTAAAACTGCCTAGAAAAGAGCTATTCCATTTGCAATGGATAGTTTATGACACAGAAAATATTCCATCAACATGGTAAAATAACCAAACAATTTAATTTAAGCTTTCTAAACTCCATTAGCATATTGTAACTTTCAGCTATATCAACCTGATCTGATATCAACCCAGCTACTGCATAATGCTCTGAAATTCTTGCACTGCCCCCTCAAACACTCCCATATATATTCCATTCTTCCATGAATTTGTTAGTGACAAGGTATTTTTTGTAACTTAAATGTTACTTCAAGATTAGTAATACTATTGACTATAATTTTAACATTCCAATGCCTAAAATACTTTTGTTATATCATTGTGTTATGCACTGACCACTGATTCATAGCTAGTACTTTTATATTCTCAGATGGGATCTATCACATTAGAAAAGTCATCTTTTCATGTACAGCAGGACTAAGGCTTGCAAAACTACTGTCCTTCAAGATATCACCACTCCTAAAGACGCAATGATTTACCGATTTTGCTGACCTACTTTTCCTTTAACAATTTAGAACCATCAGAAATATTTAATGACTTGACTTAAAGTGCTGAAACTGAAGCATGCCAAAAGCATATTAAAAAGCCGTTCTTTTTCAAAAGTATTAACGCCTGCCAAATTAATACTTTTTTAGTTGGAAGACCTCATGTCCATTTCAACTTGCAAGTAAACACTGTAAAAGCAATACTTTCCATTTTTAAACAAGTGTGAAAGCACTATGCTACTCTGATTCTAAGGTTTGCCTGCAGTGAAACTTCACTATGAAACCTCCATATTCTTTTAACTTCAGAAGCTAATCATGTACAGTAACTATTCTCCCTCCATTGGAAACCACTGGCCATAATTCAGCAAGACACAAGAAGTAATTCTGAGACTAATTTAACTGGAACAGCACTAAAAAGAATAGCTTGCAAACTGCCATACCATTTCCAAACAAGTGGCCAAACCCCAGCAGCCTCATCTTCCATACACGTCATGTGAAAATTGCTCTGTACTGCAATTAAGTAGATACGAAATAGACCTTCAGCAACAGCAAGATAGAACCAATTACAATCCTAATGTTATATCTAAGATACAATGTGTGATAAAACAGGATGTACCAGTGAAATTATTATTTATTTACAACTCCCTCCCCAACTTTAAGTCTTGAAAATACACACTATTATACCACTTTTATACCTTCTCCAAGGCAGAGTCACACCTGACCAGTGCTGGTTTACTCTTGGGAAAACAAACAAAAACAACTCCCTCCACCCCCCAATACACACCTTTTTCTTTTAAACATACACATCTCTATTCTAGGTTATTTTCTAAGAAGATATGTCACCCAGGAGTAAAAGGTAATATTTAGTTATCTGAGAAAAGTCAGAAATGTTTCTGCTGGAGAATGTTTCAAGCAAATGTCAAGCTGCATTAGAGAAAATAAAAATGAAACAGTACATGAAAGATGCATTAGAGGAACAAGAAATCAAACAGAAATCAAACATATACATATACACTTACATAAGCAAAACTCCCAGCTAGAACTAATCATTGTTTACAACTGAACATTTTCAAAAATCAGAAATAATTAAATATATCACCCCAAATCACTAGACAAGATGAAAATGTCAACAAAGAATTCCTTTATGTATTAAACTGTTTACAAATGCATGAATTACCCTTCTGCATGCATTCTCCAGAAGCAATATAATGGCGTGTATGTTTACGCAAGTTCATGCTATTGACAGACAGCATAATTAATCTGTGCAAGATTCACTGAGAACGAACTTCAGAGGTGGTAGCTTAAAAACACACACATAACTAGAGAAATTTTATATCTGAGGGCATGGAAATGTGATATTAAAAAGCAAAACAAAAAGCGTCTTGTCATAAAGTCTTACCAATCACCAATTTTACACTACTTATTTCCTACAAGGAAAAAAACCCAGATACATTAAATGGTACTGCTGTAATCAAGTATTTTAGAAACTACAGTGGCATGCTGCTCAAGTTGGCATAAGACAGTGTAACAATAGTTAAAAGATTGTCAGTAGCAGAAGAACACGGGATTAGACAGCCCATAATATTGGGATATGGTCAATGGCACCAAAAAATTCTTTCTCACATTAATACCAGCTGACCTATATTCTTTATGTATGATTGAAAGCCATTATGTTCTTGCAGACATCCTTTAAGATTTTGATGCAACTAAGCAAAGTGTTTTTCATGATACCATTTACCAGCACATGTCCTGGTCACCTTCCACTACAGTTTTTCTTTTTGCTAAGCTGTCGGGAAAGAACTGCGGCATTGTGAACATACTCTAACTTGTTCATGGCTGTTCTCGGAGCAACACACACTCTAGCATCCTACCTTACCTTGTGGCACACCTCAGGCTTTTCTAGGAAGGAGGCCGCCAGCTCAGTCCTATGACCAGATGGCCTCTGGTACAGATAGAAGTAGCCCAAATCCAAAGACTTGCAGCCACCTTTCTGCCCTACAAGTAGGCAATCAGCTGATGCTACAGAGCAAAGCAAGAGCATGTTGCCTGCATTCCAGAGCTTGTCCAAAGCCTGCTCTCAGAATTCATACACAGTACACCAAATTTACTGGTGATCTTTAATATTGTTCTCTGATAGCTATGTTTTAATATTGTATTAATTTTCCAAATTTTTTCCTGAAACACATGATTTTTATCTGAAACGCTACCATAACACAAGTTTCTATTTAGCTACTGTTTTGAATATTTCTGAAATGACCATTCTTTTTCTTCACAAGCCAATGAAATTGATGTTTTCTGCCTTCCTTCTTATTTTTACTACCTATTGTAGAATAGTGGCAAGGGCAAAAAGTGAGTATCTTATTGCATTGTGCAGCTCTTGTTCATCTTATGCATCTCTGTCCTTATTCAAAAGTAAGTAATTGTTTAATTTTGCACAAGTATAGCTAGCAGAATATGCTGTGTTATCTGTAATACATTTCTTGTGATTAAAGAAATAAAGCATGGATTTAATTAGAAGGTAAGAAAAGCTATTTCAATGTTTCCTTAAATACCTACAGAAGTTTTTGCTCTCCTGGGATGGGGAGAGAAGAGAAATAAAAATCCTAGAATGCCTTGAAATTTCTTTTTTCCCCAGGCTTTCCTAATTTTGAGGAAGTGTTACATTTCTAGTTGTAAAGTCAGACTGTTACATATGAGGATTTAATTTTTACAAAAGAATATTCCCCACCTATTTCAATTTTTATAACAAAAAAAGGATATCAAAAATAAAAGAACATTCTAAATCCTTCAGCTGCTTTCCGCTCCCTGTATCTTCAACAAAAGTTTTAGAATTTTTACTACTGATTGTAACAAGATTTCGCAAACCACTTTAATCCCTGAACTTTATTATTTTTATACTCTAGTGTAACAGGGTTAATACCATTAATTTTGTGGCCACATTTTTCCCAACAAAAAAGGAAAATGACTTAACTCATACCTTAAATTAAGTGAAAATATTTCTTCTGTCTTTGTACAATTGGGCTTGAACAGAGAAGCTACTGGCTTCACTTCTTGAAATAATGTATTTTAAGATCATAGGACAATTCAGGAAGGAAGGGACCTCAGGAGGTCCCTAGTTCTACCTCTTGTTCAAAGCAGGGTGAGCTGTGACATCAAGTCAGGTTGCTCATGGCTTTTGGGTCTTGAAACCTCCATGGACAGAGTCTGCACTGCTTCTCTGGGCAACCTGATCCAGTGCCCAGCTGTCCCCAGGGTGAAAAAGTTTCTCCTTATATCCTGTCTGAATCTCTCATTTCAACTTGTGCCTGTTGTCTCTTGTCCTCCCACCATGCACCTCTGTCTGGCCCTATAATCTCCCCATAGGTACTAGGGGCTGCTGTTAGGTACCCCTGAAGCCATCTTGTCTCCAGGCTGAACCAGCTCCAGTCCCACTGCCTCTCCTCACAGGGCAAGTGCCCCAGCCTCGACCATCCTGACTGTGGCCCTCCACTGAACTCACTCCAGTTTATTGACGTCTCTTGTCTACTGGGGGGCCCATACCTGGGCGCGTTGAGAAAAATGCGGCCTAATGAGTGCTTAGTAAAGAGGAATAATCCCTTCCCTTGATATTCTGGCTATGCTTCTGATAATAGAGCCCAGGACTGCCATACAACCTTCTTTGCTATCAGGGCAAGCTTCTGGCTCCTGTTCAGCTCCCTGTCCTCCATGACCCCTGGGGCCTTTTCAGCAGAGCTGCTCCCCAGGCAGTCAGTCCCCAGTGTGCCCTGTTGCCAAGGGCTCTGCCTTCCCACATGCCAGACTTGGCATCTGTCCCCAGCTGGACTGCATAATGCTTCTGCTGGCCCGTTCCTCCGGCCCATCTAGGCCCCTCTGGATGACAGCCCTGCCCTTGAGCACATCGACTGATCCCCCTACTTTGGTGTCATCAGCAAACCTGATGAGTTTCCGGCAGCCTTCCATGGGCAAACTATTGCTTTTGATAGCTGTGCTTCAGGTCACAAAACTACGGAGCAGGCAGCTATACAGCTCTCTCCCCACTGCTGCCAGAATCAGGACTCGACACCACCTAATCAGGAAACAGCTTCTCCCCACAGCCTGCATCTGAAGATCCCAGAAGTTGCTCCCAGAAGAATTAAAAACAGAGCCTGATCCTGCTGGGCAAACTCCAAGCACCAAGAGCAAACACTGACCAGAGCAGTGTCCTGAGAGACCCACGCACGCCCTGCCCTGCGAAGTGCTCCCTCCCTGCCGAAGCCCCGCTGGCTGCCTCCACCACCCCACGCTGCAAGGCCCTACATGCTTCCCTTGCAGCCCCCAAATGGTTGAGGCCCTGTCAGCTGCCCACCCCCCCAACAGCCGAGGCCCCAACTCTTGCCTCCACTAAAGCACTGAGGCACAGTATACTGCTCCTGGGTGTCCAGAGCCCAGCTGGCTGCCCCTGCCAAGTCCCACTGGCCATCCCTCAACTGCCAGAGCCCCATTTACAAGTCCCTGCCATCCCCAAGGGCTAAAATCCTGCTGGCCACCCCCACCATGTTCACATGGCCAAGGTGCCACTTGGGGCCCCCACCATCACAAAACAGACAAGGCCCCACTCACTATCCCCAGACGCCAAGGCCCTGCTCAGGGCCCCTAGATGGACAATGTCCCACCAGCTGCTGCTGCACCTCCTACTGCCCGCCCCTGAACTGCAAGGGCCATGCTTGCAGCCCCTGCATGGCACTTCCATCCGTCTCTGATGGCCAAGGCCCTGCTAGCACCTCCTGCGGCCCCCTGGTCCCCTAGGCCGCCTCTGCTTACAGTACGCCATGTTGCAGAAGTCCTTAAGAGCCAGTTAAGCAGTCAGCCCAGGCCCAGCACCTGCGCTGCTACCCCCCAGCGATGAGGCTGTCCTCTCCCCGAGGCGGGTCCCTGGTGAGCCCGCCACCACCTTTACAGTGAATGGTGGGCTGGTACAGCCTTCTGCCACTCTGGGCCAAGGCTCTCCACTCCTCCCATGCGCGAAGCGTCCATGCTCGCAAGGTTACGCGGTGCGCTGAATGCTGCCCCGAGAGCCCTTCGCTTTGCTCAAGCGCTATCACGTGCTCCTGCCAGCCTCCCAGTGAGCGGCCGAGCACCCACCTCCAGGCTGCTCCTGTCTCATGAGACTGCAGGCTCACCAGAACGGCTGCCGCGTGCCGTTCGTTCTCTTAGCGTACCTGAATTCGAATCCAATGGACACCTTTTTCCTGACTGCTTTAGGCAGTAAACCTGACCATTACGTGTGCTCACCTGAACTCTTGCCTTTTTCTCTCAGTTTGCCAGCATGTTTGCACTGGCAGTTGTTTCACTTACTTCAAACCAAACCTTTGAGGGCCTGCCCTTGAAAGCCAGTCTCTCTTTAGCCTATCATAGCAATGCCATATTCCTACAAGGTACCATGTAAACTAAAGACCGCAACACCTGGATGGCTCTCTTTACTCTTCAGAATTCTCTAAATGGTTCTTGCGTCTGTGAGGCCATTTTGCAGAAAATACAATATGGACACAGTCGCTTGGGATGGAATTCAGCTTCAAATTAACACATCTGAAATTTATTGTCTATATGAAAGAAAGATGCTTAAGTTCACCACTGAATTGCATTTAAGGCTCAATTCAATGGCCTTCTGAGATGCCCTGGAGTATTCCTTCCTGGCCTCCAGTTATTGCTTCAGGAGGATGCAAATCTCCTTTAGGTTCTGGGTCATATTTATCAACTCTATGTGGAGGTCTCACATACCCAATAGCATTTCAAATGGTACTACCCACATATAGCTATATATATTAGCCACATAGGTACCAGTGAATTGAGTCTGTAGGAGCCAATCATTCTTTTGGCTTAACTGACTACCACAGAGGTATATAGTCCATTGATCGTATTTCAGAATTTATACCACCAGCACACATTTAAATAGTTATGTATGACTGTAATAAAGTGTCCTCATCACAAACTGAAAACCAACCACTGCCCAGGATCATGGCAGATGACTACAGCCCATGAAATGAAGTGTCAGTGCTGTGGGATATGGGTGAGGACTACACCTGAAATGACAGTATCACACATTTGGAAACAGCTTTTTCACATTTCATCTCAAGACTTCAATCAAATGCATATTTAAGATAAAGTTCCATGTGAGAAAGCAACAGTATTCTTCACTCCTTTCTCCTCCCTGACCACATCATCTCAGGACAGACTACTGTTCAAGGAGCAAAAACTAATGAAGTCCAAATACAGTCTGTGAAGTGGAGGAGACGCGAGGCAAAAATCGAACCCTGCCTAATCTTTAATACCTGCTCTTCTGTGAATCTAATTATGATCCAAGGGCAAAATAATGGGCTTAGTAAAATGTCAACAACAATAACTTACAGAACTACCAACCACATTATGAGCCTTTCCAGAGGCAAAAGAAAAACTGAACTCCCAAGTCCTTATGATTTTTGTACTCTAGGGAATATTAAAAGGGGTCTTCCAGAAGTCTCTCTCTTAGCTCAGCTGTAGCAGAGATTTCTATCCGTTGTTTTGAATTACAGTAATAGATCCCTGTCCCTAAAAAAGCTCCAATTATTTCTGATATCTTCTGTTAATACTCCTCCCTCCACAGAAAAATACTTCTTTTCTCTCTCTTCCTCTTCCTAGTAAAACTTTCACATGGATTGAAAACATGCGCTGAAAAACATCCAGATCTGCTCTACTGACGTGAAAGAACCATGAACAAGTAGTGATCATTTAAGGATTTGAAGTAAATAAGCTAAAGTCCCGAGACACAGGCTTTTCCATCTGCTGTTTTTTTCCACCCATTCCAAACTTCCTACTCTTGGTTTGTACTTCCCCTCATGCTTTTCTTGCCCGCCTTTATCTTTTCCTCAGCTGAGAAACCTTTACATCCCAGGCAGGCACCATATTCTACCCTATAGTGTCAAACATATTTTCCCCTGGCTTCTTTGGAAGCTCAAATGATGCAAAATTCAAACTTCTGATCTGCACAGAGGCACCAACTAAAGGCTTTGATGATACTATAGGTAAAATGGAATGAACAGTAAAAAGCAGATGCCTTCATTAAATTCCTTCAAATAAATGTTCATGAATTGTTCACTTCACTCTAAAAGCCAAAGATTAGTTGGATAATATTGCAAAATCCTTTGAATAAACTATTTCCTGATATTATTCGACTGCCTCTGGCTGTAAGTATTCTGAAGTCATAAGGACAAATTCCTAGATGCCTTCCTAGATGTTTTATTCTTTGTGAAAGTTTTGGATGTTCCTTTGTCCCATATCTAGGCCACGGCAATTTGTTGCTGATATGTAGATTTCATTTCTTCTTCACTGAAATGTAATCCTACATATGTTTCTGGTATTCTAGAGTTTTGTAGAACTACAACAAAGCTATTGCTGGAGACCAAACCCATCACCTTTGTATGACAACTGCAGTTTGTCTCAAATTACATGCACTACATGCACAAATAAATACAAGCTGTACATGGTATACAGTGGGCACCATTGTTAGATCTCTTTATTCGAGGAATTCTTCACTTTAGAAACAAATAAAGACATTTTCCTTTCTGATATTTTGCAAAATGTGAGTTTATGGCAAGCTGTCACTTGTATTCAGATCCAGCACCTAGAAACTACAGTGATGGTTCCTTGGAAATGCTTAAAATAGATTAGATGGATTGACTGATTGCATATTCCTTTGAATTATTGTGAAAGCACTAGAACTATCTAAATTATGCCACGAAAAACTGGAGTTAGAAGTTATATAACTGGAAGTTGCTATAAATTGCTTCTTGTTGAAAGCTATATAAAACATTTTCAAATCTGTCATGTTCCACCTCTTCTACTTCTAAAATATATATATATATATATATATATATATAAAAGAGAAAAAGCTATGCTACTGTGAAGACAGGACCCTCTTTTGCAGCTAAATGTCCCTTTTCATGCATGGATCATACATACTACAGTCAAATGCATTTTTTTCTGGTTAGCTTAAGCAAAGTAGCTAAGACATTTCTTTCCTCACAGACACAATGCCTTCACTGTTACTTTAATTCAAGTTGTTTTCTTGAATATAGATTATATTTACCTGTTTTCTGCTGATGATATTACCATGTGCCCTCAAAAACATCTGACAAAGCATTCAAGAAAATATATTTTCTATTTCTCCTCCCACAGAAGCTTGCATCATGATTGCACAGCCACAGCTTCCCAGAGAATATGCTCTACAACTTCAGATCTGACACCAGATGAGATGCTGTATTTGCATGAGAACATTTGCAAACCATGACTAGTCTGACCCACAATAAAGCAGGAGGAATGGAGTGTGAACAGTAACAGTGTGAGAAAGACAGAAACTGCTTTATTTGTAGTGGTGGAAACTGAAGAAATTAGCACAGTAGATAGCAGAAGATAATACAGAGATTAAAGCTGTGGGGCAACCTCTGAAATCTAACTACTCTTAACCACATATTAACCACTGTAGGCAGTAGGAACTATAATACCAGTAGGAGTGAGCTGAATGTCAGGCCCTTCTTTCCTATCCTGAAACGTATTCAAATCTAGAAAGGAACGTCTTTCTGCTCTTTTGGCTATTTGATACATATTTTACAACTGTTATTCTGAATTCTTTACTGGCAATGAAATTTTTAAAGCTGGACTCCACTTTTGAGACTTCCAAAAGTTTCAGTGAGACCAGACAGTGAAACTACTACCAAATGAGGTTTTGAAAAAGAAAAGCTGGAGAAAGCAGTCCTTATTTTCAGGAGAGAATATGCTTCTATGAAAAAGCCTTCTTGCTTACTAATGCAGGCACCCATCTCTCAAAAAAAAGCATAGAGACAGCAAAGCCGAATGACCCCATGGTCATGGCAGAATTGCATTTGATATGTTGAAAGTGCAGATTACCCAGCACCGAGTACCACTCTATGATTATATCTTATTTTGTACTCTGAAAAACAACAGTCTCCCACAGCAACAAAGACAACTATAAGACAGCCACCATTTATCCCAGAGCTCTTCGCTGTTTAGAAAAATACTGGAAAGGAAAAACAACCCCTTGCTAGTTGAAATTAGCTGAAATTAGCTCCTCTGAGTATCTGCTCTTTAAATTGGGAAAGATGAAGGGATTTTTTGTTAGCAAGATTTATTTTTAAACTGGCAAAGAGAAAATAGTAAACAGAACTGAAGCTCTCTGGGCACCTTCTGAGGTTAAATTACCTTTCATGCCATTTGCACAGAGGACTGTTCTCAAGCAGCTTGAACAGATGGTCGGGACACCATTGTCCATTTACTTGTATCCACAAAGATAAATGATGGCTCTTTGAAATCCTAACAATATGACCTTTGTGATTTCTTAGAAACTTCGTCTGCCAAGGGAAAAAAAAAAGTATATATATGTGTGTGTACATATATATATATACACATATATGTAAAGTCAGCTGAAGAGGACAAAGATCAGATTGAAAAATTTCATTTTAAACTACTAAAAAACCCTCTTAAATACATACATCTGCCATCTGGAAGTATTTCACTAAAAGGAACAGATGCATTCCAGAATATTTAGCAGATTAGGAGACACAGGTGAAAATGAATTACAAGCAGTCATCTGATTGCAATAAGAATTTGCCCTCTCTCGGTAACTGCTTCTACTACACACAGCAGGAGCATCCTACCAAGTAACAACCAGTTTTGCATGCTGGGCCGGAGAGAAGGTCAGAAGCTTCCAGGACCAAGCCAGAGCAGACAACTGCCAGAGGACAGGGATCCACCCACCCAGCAAGCCATGAAGGGAGAATTTGCTGGATTTGTTTTTTAGTAGTTGTTTCAGGAATTTCCAAACTTCTTCCAGAGCAGCTCTGGTCAAACATCTCCAAGACGTGAGCACTTTGGCAACACGCATCTTGCTAAAATGGCACTTAGGCTTTTGTTGAATCAAGTTACTAATAACAAAGAATGAATTTAAGAGGTTGGGGAGGATATGTGCAGTTATAAGGACACTCTGAAGTTTTAGGGATAATCTTTGGGATTTAAGAGAAAAGATATGAGTCTTTGGACTTGGAATTAATAATTGCGTAACCTATCATTTTATAAAGCTTCTGAAAGAAAAGGAAAAGCAAGGTTGTTGAATATGGAAAGAATCACATGGAATCAGTGAAGGGGCCTATACACCGAGTTCAATACATACAGCAAAATAGACAGAACTGGGTTTAGAAAAAAACAGGGAAATTAGATAACTATGACTCACCAGCCACCCAACTTCCTAAAGCCAGCAGCTACTGCAGAGAATTTAATTAACTAAAGTTGTATGTAAGGATGGATAGTTGTTTCTGCAATAACTATTTGTTGTCTAAAGAATGACATACAAAATAAAAATCACATCCTCTATCTAATACCACACGCTCCATGGCAACAGTGGATAAACAGGTGATACTCTCTCATATTCTCTCTCTCATATTTCAGTGATAGCTTTTTTTCCCCTTTTTTCTTGTGCTGTTGGCATATTCACTATGCCTTAGAACAAATATACCATTTAGACATTTAAAAATCCTGTCAGTTTTTCTGGAAGTTGTTAACATTCATTGGAGTAATGGAAGAAAAGAAAAGACAGGTTGAGATAAAAGTTGAGCAGTGGCATCCAGCAACTCAAAGTAATATACTTTGATAATGGAGGAATCATTATAACATTTAAATTCATAATAAGAGGAAATTAGTGGGAAATAATGCAAACATGAATGGGAACTTAACAAAAAGACCTAATGTTAAGAGATTAGGAAAACTGAACAATTTATATTCATCTGGGAATATGCGAGAAGACACAGATATCTCAGAAAGGGGGAATCCCAAAAGAGCATTTTTTCTGAATACCAGTATTTCATGCTAGTTTCCATGCTAATGTTATTTCCACGTAAAAAAAATCGAGTTCTTTTTTCCCCCCAACGGAGCCCTCTCTCTCTTTGTCTCTCTTTGTCTCACTTCCCGCACTTTTTTCACAAAATGAAATGGAGGGACCACCTTCCCCCTCTTAACTGTTTGTCTTCACACAATAACCCAGCCACATTTGCTTAGTTGCAAATACAATTCAATGAGAGTATTAAACATGTTCACGAGCATATTGAATGTGAACTGAGTGTCTGAGAGGATAAGAAGCAGGACAATAGGGTCACCCATCTCTCAGCAAACCAACACTATGTTTTCCAGTGTCAGTGGATTTAATTTAGAAACATCTCCAACTTCGGCACTATTTCTTCATAAATGAGCTGGTAAATTGTGCAAATGCATGATATCTTTTTTAAAAAAAGTGATAAAATGGTCTGTGATAAACATGATAAAAATGTCCATGATCTCAAAAATAAAATATTTTCACTGAAAGCACTGGGGCATATATTTTGGTTTACCAAGAAAAAAAAAAATCACAGAGCAGTTGAATAATACTCAGGGAGATGCATTCTGATCAGATATCTTGTTTCAATGTTACCAGCTCTAGAGAATGTGACATTTTATAGGAAATACAGCAAACCAGCATTATTTATAAATTTTGCTTTTTGAAATATGTTCTAGCTAACTTTCATACTGAATGAACTGGAGCATTCGCAAATGTTTTAGTTCTCTGCTCACCCTATCTAGACACCAGATTGCCCAAAAGTATATCAGTAAAATGAATTTGAAACTGCTCTGAATAAAACTTCAGCAAATCAAATGGAATTTCACTTTGGTTTTTGGTCCTACTATGCGCTGAGAAGTGTCATGACTAGTAAACTGGCAAGAGCAATATACACACATGCAGAAGCATGCACACATATATAAATGGACAGACTAATTTCTAGGGCACAAGAGGTGAGCATGAAATCTGAGGTCCAGAAAAGTCAACAGTAAAAATAACTATTTACTCTTCATCCGTAAAGCAGTAACAGATGAGATTGCCCTCTATATAAAAATATTCTAGATCCTTCCTATAGGTTGGGCCACGTTTAGTGAGTAATAATGAGTTCTCAGCTAAAGGCTGGACTGCAAAAAGCTGCTGTGAAAATTGAGACAGAGATTTGTCTTTCCCTTTGTACAACAATTGGGCATTAATACATTTTCTGATGAACAAAGGTAGTTTCCCTTCTGCAGTTTTAGAGGCAGAAGAGGCCCCAGTGAGGACATTTGGAAGATGTTCCAATCTCTCCACTATGCAATAAATTAATTCAGTCAATCATTATTTATGGAGGGGGAACATACTGCACACACTCAGCAATAAGCCTCACTAAAAACAGGAGATGAAGAACAACTTTAGTATTAACAGTGCAGTTGTACAGTAGTCAGTTCCAGTAGGAATTCGTCAATACTGAATTCCTTTTAGACTCCATCTAGTTTATGGGTCTATCTAAATGAAGCAAAGGAATACAGTGAGATTACTGAAATCTCATATATGGTTATCTCTCAAGCAGTGGAAGGTATAGCAGGTATTATTCTATAATCAGAGATGGAGTTAGCATAAAATGGATAAGTTATCATTAACCTCAGTATTGTAGGTGACCAGACTGGAATACATTTTAAATAGACAACAATTCTGAATGAGGCATGATAGAGGTAAAAGAATTTAGTAGAAAAATTCTGATCAGGAAATCAGATGAGTGAAAATTCAGTGTTGAAATACATAAAACTTGTCTTTTAAATCTTTCCTTGCAAAAAAATGCTTTACAAAATTGAACTGACATTAGGAAATGAAAAGATAGTTAACACATATGTCCAGATTGAAGCTCAATTTAACATAAATGTGCAGTAGGAAGAAAAGACTACTTGAAACTGTGTATTCTGGAAATATACTTGTTTCTTATTTCCTAGGCTTTTGCTTTCACTAAATGTAGCACTATGATGTTAACCTCCACCATGGTAAGAGAGACTGAACAGCTATCCATATTAAAATATTCAGAAGTCAATGGGTGGAAGGATTAGTTGCATGATAACATGGACTGATCGCACAGCATTTCATTGAGACCATACAGAAACCTCACTCTGAGCACCCAATGCCTTGCTTCTAATTAATGTATTGCTCATAACTTGCCAATACTAGTAGACCCAAGAATTTGCAGACTGTTTGACACACGATTCAACAGAGGTAAATGATGGAAGTGGCAGCTTTCAAGTATGATATACTGAGGGCATAAATATTTCTGCCTTTAAGTAAAAACTGGTACCATGATGTATTTGGTGCAATTTTTCTCTTGGACATGCACGTATTTCGTATACTTGGTGGAAACCATGTCTGTTTATGCAAGTTCCAATGGTTAAAGAAGCAAATAAGAAAAAAGAAATTAATGTCATAACCAACCTTATACAAGTTCTCAGCCAGTCCTTAAACACAGTAATAAATGAAATTTCATGACATTGCATACGGAAATATGAAAGGCCTGACTTCCTATTGTTTTCTACTTCGTGCAGACACACACGCTTGTGCAGAATGGGTGCTAAAAACACTACCAAATCAAAATGGCTACATTTCACAACACTTTTCACTGGTATAAAAGAGTACCTAAAGATACTAGCAAGTGGTAAAACCTCATGCCTTTCAAGAACTACCAAAAACGTAGCTCACCATCTGCCGTGTCATAAGCTGTGAAAAACACTAATGAGTTTCAGGTTGTCTTTTCTAAATCTACATCTCAGTAATCCTTAACTGTCCTTCCAAAACATCTACCCTTCTAAGAATTTGTTTCAGAATTTGTTATTACTGCTTAACCCTATTCTATTGTAACTGTTATCAGAATAAAGATGTTTTCAGCACACACACAGACACTCCTTCCATTCTGGGCAGTGAAGACTTCCACTAAACTTGCGGAGCCACTCGTAACAGGGTTCACTGAACACACTCTCTAACTAGCTCAGTTAATCTCTGCACCTGTGAAAATCTCCAAAGAGATAAACGATGATCTACATGGACTGCCACTACCTTCAGTGGAGGTACTGTCCTCCTGAAGGTCACTACAGCCTCAGGGTTTACATGTTACTTCACCTGCAATCAGAAGGCAGTATCAAAATATAATTTGGAAAAAGGAACAATCATGACAGGCAAAGCAAATCCACTGTACATGAAATATTTTCAGAACAACTGACAATACCAACCTCTTCCACCATTAAGGTGACCAAACCCTGGAACAAGCTGCACAGAGAGATCACGGAATATATTTGGAGATACTCAACACTCAACGGGAGTTGAAAAAGCCTTGAGCAACTCGGCCTAGCTTTGAAGTTGGCATAGAGGTCCAAAGTCCCTTCCAACCTAAAATACTCTTGAATCTATGCAAAACTACTTTACCTTAAATTGAAACAGATCAATCTCTAGAAGAAAAAACAGGAATTGTATCTGCTCTGCTTCAGACATTTTCTAAAAATAAGTGAAGCTGAGTCAGGGAGCTCCCAGTCATCTGAATTGTTTTGCAATGGCCACAAGAGAATAGAAACTAAGCTTTATGTTTCATAAGAGAATATCTGTTCCAGCACTATAATACCCTTAAATTCCAGCTCACCCATGGTTCAGGAGTGATTCCAAGGAAGGATTGCTAGCTGCTAGACCCACCACATCTGGATTTTCCTTTGAGGTCTCCCGTCTCACTAGTGATGAGGCTGACCCGGCTTCACTTATGAGATTTAGCAAAGGAACAGCCTCAGGTGATACTGAAGTAGAAAAAACAGTGCAAATTAAACTGGCTGTCTTCCTGTTTTACAACCAACTGCAGTTACTTTACTGGGGAGATGTCATGTGAAGAAAACACTGTACCAGACAAACAGGAAATATTTCATTAGCATCTGCAGAATGAACTTTTCCCCAGGTGCAAGTTGAGGAACCCTTCAAATACACAATTCTATCTACTACTTTCAGTCCTCAATCACTTCCAATGGCAATTCTAGCTTCTCTCTTTATGAAATCCTGCAGTTAAACCTACTTTCAGGATGACTGCCCTGATTAATAACTCTATAATATCTGTAATCTCTGTTGGATAAAGCATTTCTTGTTCAAAACTAATCCTTTTCCTTCTGAATGCTGGCAATTACAGTGCCAAAGGAATGAATCACCACCGCTTGGGGCTGCCACTCACACTGCTGGGACATGCAGTCATGTGAAGTCATTCTGAGCCATAATTTCTTATCCTCCTCAGTCAGATGTGGGTTATAATAGTGGAAGGCAATACAGACACACATAACTCAGGTTGTCTAACATGCCTATCAAAAAGACCAGAGCAACTTCATGGATACCATGTGAATTTTAAGTGTCTCCATCATGTGTAATTCAAGAAAGTGTAACACTTGCAGGAACAAACAAGAAAACCAAAAAGGCAGAAAACAGTAAGACAGGATACAGTTCCTGGAAGGAAATGGAAGTGAAAGAAAGTTTTGTCCTGTGTTAAGTTCGACTGCATCTTGCCAGAAAACAATTCCACTTAACAAAAGTGATTGGTATTTTGATGTTTGCTCCACGTAACTGGAATAAAGAAACAAAAAATCTCCTGGATGTTTATGCAGCAATGGGAGGCGTACTCCTTACAGTGAGGAGCAAAACATTCAGTGGCCTCACTTGGGGCTCGTGTATCAAAAGATCATTTGGTTCACAGCAGAGATCTGAACATGGGTCAATGATACCTTCAGGTAACTACCCCACTAATGGGTGATTAACTGCTCTGTCTGTCTATGGCTTTTGAAAGGTCATTTCAACTGGATGTAAAACACAAACATTTTTAGAAAACATGAACGTTTGCACAGAAAAAGATAACATATTCCTGCCTTCTTCTGTGGAGGTGGGGGTGGGGAGAAAAGCACCTTTCAATGCAGGATTTAAAAATTATTCAACAAGTTAATTAAACAGTTTTACAATGCTCCTATGCAACAACATATTAATACATTTATGCTCATGATGAGTAGACTGAGGGGCAGAATTTCATAGGCAAATCCCCTGAGGAAGAAAGGCTAAAACGGGTATTTTCTCCTCAGCTTCACTGAGGCCCATTTCACCTGAATTTAAATGACTTGAGTAAGATTATGCAGTGAGTCAGCACAGAGCCCAGAATAGAACTGGGGAATTGTGGCTCATTGTCTCTGTCTTTAACCATTAATTCGCACTCCCACACTGAGAAAATGGATGTTACTCTTTTATTAATCCCCACAATATATTTAAATCACACCAAAATATATTTGAGAAAAGCCATAAACTGAAATATAAGCCTGACATCCAGTCTCAAACTTGGGTCACTATGAATATGGGTAGAAAGGGGGCAATACTTGCATAAACTGACCCACTTATGAGCTTTACCTTTCAGTCCCCAGCTTTGATTGCTTTGGGTTCTAGAAACACTTACTTTACAACCTGTTCCAGGTAACAGGTAGCCCACAACTGCCCTATAGCAGGCACAGATCAAGCACTCCTTGATGTCTGTATCTGTTTTTCCCCACCTGCCCACTTTGGTTAACTGGGAGGAGCAGGCTGCATTTCCTTTGTTTTCCTGCCCACAGAATTTATCCTGTCCTCTCCATCACTCCTGCTCCTAGCAGAAAGTGGGTGCAGCCAATATGTTTTCACTCCTGCTCCCTCCAGTTGCTCACAGCTATAAGAGCAGGTAAACAGTCCATGGTCCTCCACAGTGAGAGTCATGGGCTCATCACTGCTGAGTAGAGGTGCTAAGGAGAAAGAATCGCTTCTCCCAGCCATGTAGTAGGTGAAATGCTATTCTACGGCAGAAGTTTTACAGTCTCAAAGAGTGGTTTTCAACAGCTTTTAGATGGGCAGACCTCTTAAAAATTTTGAAGCAAATGTTTGAAGATCTTTTAAAGTTTCATGTGCACAGAGAGCTGTATAATATAAATGAATATACATTTCCTAGTCACCATGCAAATCCCTGTAGAAATCCACACACTTCTGAGCCATGTGGACCACAGAAGTGAAAAATGATCTGTTAAACCAGGTTTCAGTAAGTGAAATAAGGAACAAAACAGAAGAGGGAGCCGAGAAGGCAACAGGAAGATGTGATTATATATCATTATATATTACGGTATGCATGATTTGCATACTATCAACTTGCAGACTTAAGGTGAAATTTTTCTTCAAGTTACAAAGAGACAAGAATTACAAGCAATAACAGTGAATTAGGGCCATCTGATATAATTAAGACAGATAGATTTCTAAGCTATGTATCCCTCTTCCAACTGTAAGAAAAGGGTGTCACATACAGTGCCACATACCCTTGCAGAACCTTCCCAATAACTTTGGTTGGCAGAAAGAAAGGATGATTGGCTAAGCATCATTTGCTTTATATATTGCTTTCTTAAAAGTTGTCTGTATTATGGTGTTCACAGACACCTGAGAGTGAGCTATAGGATCATTTTGATACACCCTGTGCTAATACATATAATGGAGCACTACCTTCTGAAAGTCTACAAAGACAAGGCATACAGTGAAAGGGTTAAGAAGCAGAGACACAGAGAAATAAAATAATTCAGCTAAGATTGAACAGCAGGTCTCCAACAAAGTTAGGGATACATCTGAGATGCTAAGGAGTTTATTTAGAATGATCTTCTGGAACATCTTTTCTCTGTAATATTAAGACTTTTTTAAAAGATATAAAGTGCCAGGATATACTAAATTCTGTTTTCTTTATATACATATACAGATCTATAAATCTGTAGTCTTCAGAAGACCATAAACTATTTTTGTATACAGCATAAAGCTCCATATACCACTGGAAATTCCTAAAAGGTGGCCAGAGAGCCAATATTCTCTCCTATAACTCAAAAATTTGGTGACATCTGATGAAATTACTATCCAGAAGGTTTAAAACAAACCAAAGGAATTAATTTTTTTCACAGATGTGCATGTAAATTCTGGAACTCATTCTCATAAAATATTATGAAAGTCAAAAGTATAAAGAATTCAGAAACAGACGGACAAGTTCAGGGAGAGTATGCCCAGTGATGGTTATTAATTATGGAAGCAAGCTTCTTAAGCTGGGATGGGCATTCCGGGTGAGACCTGTTCCTTATACTTTTTCTAAAAGTTTCGCTGCTGGTGACAGCGAGAGAAAGACCAGCTGGACCTTTAGTCTGACTCAGTGTGGCAATTTTTACATACAGCAGAGCACTGGAGAGGATGGTACCGTTCACATATGAGCTTCTCAATCAGCACCACCTGTCTTCCTGCAAAGTCACATTCAAAGCAGACATCTAGCAACACCAGTCATGCTTTGCTTGGTTTATTCTTCCAGATCTTTCAAGGGCATTGATTTGTGGTACATGGTCAAAGATGATGATCTTTACTCATTGCTTTGCAAGCTAGAAAAGCAATCTATTCTCCAGTTCCTCTGGTTGCCCAGGTCAAACCCTACAGCTTTCCTGAGAACGTTAAAAAACAATTGGTTTCTTAGCTAAGGGGAAGAAAGAAGGACAAAGGAAGATGTAAAGAGAAGTCAAAGCTCTTTTGCTCTAACAAGTCACAGTTAGTTTCTTCCATGCCTGCCTTAACATGGACCATGCAATGTTCAGGAGTTTTATATTAGACAAGTTTACAATCTCACACTCCCTGCACTGTACCTCCTCCATAAAAAACCCACCTTCTGGGGTAGTTTTTCTTAACAATGCCAACCAAGGAGACTGTAGGCAAAGCCACCTGGAGGACATAATCAGCCTAAAGCAAATTAGAAATGCGCTGAAGTTATCAGAAACAGTATCATTAAAACTCCAGCTAATAGTGATACCCCAGATGTTTTCTCCAAATACCCCAGAAGAACTCTGCCTTTATATCCCCTTAGAATTTGCTGAGGGATTTCTTTCTTTAGTGAGAAGCATTTACGGTGTTGAAGCAAGAGCTTAAAATAGAAAGTTAGTTTTGAGTTTCAAAACTTCGTTACAAGGGTGGTTTTGAGCTAACTTAATCTCATACACCTTCTGTGAGGGCAAGGGGCTGCTGGGAAAAAATGCACAGTCTGAGGCAGTAGAGGTTTTTTTGGTAAGGGTATGGTTCTAAGAAAAATAAATAAAATCTGGCAAACTTACTTCACAGCAGTATGACTGCAGAAAGAAGCATTAATTGTCTTTGACACTTACTGCTGTATCACTGCTACTTTTTAAGCCTGAAATTCTGAACTATTTCTTCATCTTCTAACAGTTATCAGAAAATAAGGTGGGTAAAGACAGAGTATGGTGGCCCTGAAGAAGTGCTACTGCTTGCACAAGAAAATAATCCTAAATTTGGCTCCCAGATCTCTCACCAAATCTGCTTTCTTCCTCAGGAAAGAATATGGTAGAAATTTTTCTTATTTCTGTTATAAGAAAAGATGTTTATTTGGGTATAATTTAATAATTTAACTATCTGGCTTTGGCATGAACAGCCATATTCAAATCTTTTAATTTGGCAGCTTTTTAATCTGCATTATAAATAAATGCCTCCTCTATGCAGCTGCTTTCCTTTGTACTTTTAAACTCTTCTAAATCTGATTTAGATGATGTAATCAGCTGCTTGAAGAAACATAACCTAATTGAAGTAGTATTCCAAAAAGCGTTATTTCTATTATTATAACTTCCCTGATGTGTTGCTGTAAACAGAAAGAATGATGGCAAATGAACTAGATAAATGTGTCCCAATAGCTGTAGCTCCTTACTCTTGACCTTCTGACACTATCCTAGCTGTGCAATGACTTGTTCCAGCATTAATGGATCCACAGGCTCAGGCTCATTCTGTTCTGGGCAAACTACTCATATTTGGCAAAGACACACAGAGACACACACACACACACACATACTCTCTCTCTCTCTCTCTCTCTCTCTCTCTCTCTCTCTCTCTCAAAATCAGTGGACTAAAATGAATTTCTAATATAAGATAAATAGAAATGCTGAACCTAGCTGTAGCTTCTGGTCTCCCATTACAAAAAGAGAAGTAATAGTACCAAACTAAGTGCTATGTATATTTTACTGCTAGTTGGAAGCTTTCATATCCACTTTCAAGCTGTATAACTCAGAAAGAGCACATCTCATCATACCTCGCTCCTAATTCCAGTACCTTTTAGTAAACAGAGAAAGAGGACAAGAAATGACAGTCAGTATTTTTGACTTAATATGTTAAGAATCATAAATTGTAACTTACAATTGAATTAATCATAAATTTATATTCTGTGTAATTCAATGCACAAAAGTAATTCACCAAAAACACACAGGGCCAAAAAAAAAATCCCAAACTAGTCAGAGAATATGTAAAACAGAGTAGAAAAGACTCTGACCATCACAGAATCTCAGTGCTGCCAATAATTCAGAGAGCAATGTGTATGTTATAAAATATACACTATATTATACACACGGAGTACCCATGTTATTTTGCTTAAGAAATCAGCCTTAAAATGCTAAACCATACCTGCATACAGCATTATCTTGCAAACAGTCAAGAAGTTTAATGCAAAAACAAATGCCAATAACTTACATAACTAGAGGCTGAATTAGGTATTCCCCAATGTAGCCCAAAGTACCACCAGATTTTAGAGCAAAATCAATCTCCATTATTAAGTCGTATAAAATTTTACCAAGCGTTTTGAAAGAAAATAAACCAAATGTGTTGTAACAACATCACTACCAAAATGTAATCTAGCCTCTGTTGGTTTCTCCACATTCTGCTTGCACACTCAGATAAGAGCGAATAATCTTTTGTGATGGGGAAGTGAAACTGGAAAACTTTTTCATCATCCTCATTAATCATCATAGCAAGAAGCCAGTGGTATTACATTTTATAATTCTGCTAAGAGAAAGTGTTCCTATGAAAAAGTTCATCATTTTGTCCTTTCATCTTTAAATCATGTCAGGAAATCACCAGTAGGACAGGGCGTTGTGTAACAACAGGCCCACAGGACAGGGAGGCTTATTTTCATAGAATGCAAAACTATTGTTTTGCATATAGTTTCACTATAAATTCTCACTATGAAATTTAAAATACATAAAATACTAATATATACTTAAATTTAGATTAAAGTAAAGCCAGAAAATATTCTTATGAGTTTTTTAAGAGACTTTGCTCACTTGCTGACAACTTGAATGTCTTCTAAGAGTTACCTACAACAAAGTCTTCTGTCAGATGGACTCCTTGCACACTTTTAGGCATGCCAAAATGATTATGAGCAAAGGGTACATCTGGGAGGCCGGAGGAAGTTTCAGAAAGGAATTTACTTCTTCCTTATTCTATGAGATAATACCTTTCAGGTGAAGGGTGACGTCCCCACTGACGAGTCTGAAAAAGGTGATGCAGCTCTAGTGGCCATACTATGATCAGAAACGTACTATACTAAACTTCTTTTATTTCACGGAGATAATGAAAATCTAAATTGTAGCATTTTTAGTAAATAAAAGAGCTAGCATTTCAGACTCATTTTGAAATCTAGAGAAGTCCTTTTTATTACATAGTAATTGCGTTTTAAAAATGACAAATGGATGGATAAGAGGTGAAATATGTCTATACCAAACCACTAAGCTCATTTCAAAAATATGCATTTTAATTCAGCCAACTATAGTATCATATCACTAGGTACAGAAGTAGCAGATTGCACTTCTAGGATGGAGGCTGTATCTATAAAGAAGCAGCTTGATAAGAATTTAAAGGCTATGCTACATAAACAACTGCAAATAGTTCCTAGTGTGATGCTACTACTAAGAAGGCTAACATGATCTTTGAACATACAAAGCAGGGCTATATCAAACAGCAGCAGGAAGATGACACTTTCCCTGTGTGGAACACCTGGGAACACCAGTACCAAAAAGCATGTCCAGCAAGGCATTCCAAACAGAAGAGTGTTAAAAACCTGAAAAAGATATAAGGAAAAGAATGATTTGAGATCTGTAAAACTTCCTACTGAACAATTCAGGAAGCTCAATCTATTTGTACTGTCTATTAAAAAAAAAAAAAAAAAAAAAAAAAAAAAAGACAGTCCAAAACCAACAGCCCTCCAGGGACCCAGTGTCTGGATCAAAAGCAACTACCCACTTAGTGTTTTTCTCTGCTCTCTTCCCACTCAAGCAATACATTTTAAGGTGACCCACAAAAAATATAATTTAGCATCATGTCATTTCATTATAGAATTGTGAAAGAAGAGCAACTGCAAGATCAGATACTGAATATCACAGATTGAAGAATAGAGATTATGGAGCATTAATAAACTATTAGTTTTGGTTTCAAAACATAGCTTAAGCTCCTGAAAAAACTCTTTTACAAAAAGGCCTCGTTGTGCCTATCCATATGGTTGGCATATTCCTCACATAGGCAGCATGCTCTTATAGACACATCACAGTAAAGACAGTGTCAGTTTTATTCCATTTTTTACTGTGAATAATGGGTTTCTCCTTTGAAAGAGTGACCGGTGTGGGTAACCAGGTGATTTAAATAAATGTTCACTTCAAAACAGGGGAGCTCAAACCACAGAGGATGAGAAAAAGGTTGAAATTAATCAAACAGAATTTTGCCATTGATTCGCTGGCTCCAGAATTTCACACATCTATACATGTTACAGTTAGCGCATTTTGAAAAAATAAAATCAGTATAAGCAATAAGATCTTTCAGCTCTCGTTTTTTTCATTCTAATCGAAATCAGCAATAATAGAACCTTTTGAAAATATTATTCTGAGGGCCAGTTACTTAAATCCATGCATTTGCTGAATGTTCTGCTAATAGTTCATATATTTCCTCATCAAACCAAAGCCAAAAATCATCTAATCCACTTTTCTGCCAATACTGAATTGATCCTTACTGTACATACCTGCTTGCCAGGTCTATGCAACCAAACACTGATATTTCAATTCCTTTCTCTCTCAAAAAGACAGAGACAGAGACAGACCCACGCACACACACACACGCACACACACACGCAGTTTCTGCCTAACAGACGTCTTTGAGAAGTGGAATATCATGACAACTTTCCTCAGAATTTCTTTGCTTGTGTTTTATTTTTAGCTCTGCAAGGAGGGCTATGGCTCACACAGACTATCAATGGCAGGATCATCCAACACTGTCTGTTTCCTATTCACAAAGAGGGAAGATACATAGGTAACTTCTTTTGACATTAATGGGACTTAAACATATAAATGTCTTGTAAGTCAATGGAAAAAAAGGACCTTAAAGTTTCAACAAAGGAAACAAAGTAAATCAGACACTGGAAAGAAAGAGAGAAACAAATCTATTTCCCTTATATAGCCAAACAGCTCCAACACCACATTTTTGTCTGTGGCCTTATGTACCAGCCTTGATCCTGACAGATCCTCACATATAAATGCTCAATGAACACTTTTTGGAACTAAGAAGAAATATGTCTAAACGATGACCTGAAACAATACTTAATGGGGTCTACATAAAATGTCAATGTTATTTGTTGTGTTCTTTGCTGTTTTATGCCCTTGGCATCACTGGTAATCCCGCTCAAGCAAAGTATTCCATGTTCCTCAGAATTTTAGTCTTAAACATAGAAATGTTTTGATAATAGATACACTTCTGTTTCAATTCCTTTCATTTTTGTATGCAGTATTACAGCAACAGATAATGTATTGAGCAATGAAAGGCCTTTGCCCCAAGGATCATAAAATTAAATGGGCTAAGCAGGTTCAATGCAGAATAATGCAGTTCAGATAAAACACAAAAAGAATGGTATACAGTTCCAACTGTAAGGTTTTTTTCAGAAACAGAAACAGAGATAAAGTGATGCTCTGGGCATTTTTAGAGAAAAAGAAGCCAAGTTCTACAGCAGCAAAATGGATCTTCAACTTTTTTAAAGCTGCCTCATTTTCATTGCATTTATAGACAGGTAGGAAATGAAGCTCAGAGGATACAAAAGCCATCATCACAGTAGAGGTCAGTAAGTGATTCACAAACTACAGTAAGTAAAATGGCATTTTTTGTTCATTCTTTTCTCCCCAAAGTAACTGAGGGGCCTCCATGCAGCCCCAGAATTAATGGGCACACAGAATTATCTGCCTTGGAGCACAAAGACCAACAGTCTCTACCCTATCCTGGGGATATCTGAAGGCATTGACATTCAGAATTTGGTAGCATTTCTAGACGTCTACGTCTGACAACACCATAACAACTATCATTTGCACATTGCAAACATAAACTGTCTTTGGCCTAAAAACACCAGCTAAGATGGGGGACAAACTGCATTACAGACTTCATGAAAAGCAGTCTTAGTCCTTAAAATTACACAGTCTAAGCAAACGAGAGAACAATAAAGACCCTGGCTTCCCTTTCAGAGAAGCAAACTTCAGACACAGAAATATTCATTCACCTGCCCACCACCACACAGTAACTCTAGGTCGGAGCTTACCCTCAGTTTGAAAGGCCACCGCCTGACCACAGCACCCTTTGGGAAATCACAGCTGTGTTCCAGTCCATTCATCAAGGAAACTACTGTGGACAAACCTCTCCGTGTATTGACTCTTTTAATCAAAGTACTTGAAGTATGTCAAAATGATAACATTTTCAATTTGATATTAGTTCAGAACAAATATACACATTCTGCCTGTGGCTACTGCCCAGCAGATGTCATACCCTGCATATAAAAAAAAATATCGGCAGGCACCGTAACTAAGAATAAGAAAAAAAGGAGAAGATTCTGATTGGCCAGGAAATACTATCACAGGTTAATCTTTAGTCTATTTGAAAAAAAATATACATAAATTATGAGTCAGCCAATTTGACAGAATAAACAGACCACAAAAAATACATTATAACATTCTCCAGCAATGATCTCCATCTGAATATACCTAAGTAGAAGAAACTTCCTTTTCTGAAGAAAAAGCACACAACAAAACTTGCAGCGCTATGACTGAAAGAAAGGAGGCTTGGCTTCCTCCCTAGAGGCTCCTGACAGGAGATCTTAGAAAAGAAAGAGATGAGACCACATCCCAAAACTACAAGGTCTGAAGCCTTGCAAACAAATCAGGATTGCAATTGATCATCTCGGTGAGAAAGAACAACAGAGGACAGGAAGAAAAGCGGTACTTTAATTTCTATGTGAAACTTTTAACGAGCAGACAAAAACATGACACGGCTCCAATTAAGAAAATATCAAGGCCTCAAGCTGGCATAACTTTGATCTTATTTTCTGCTGGAGAAAAGAAATTTCTCCTCTTCAAAGCTCCAACCAAGTAGAACCAAGTTACTAAGGAGAAAGAAAACTTAAGTAAGAACACTTTAGAGAGACCAAGGGCAAACTGACAGGTATAATATTTTAACTGATTGGCTACATCAGAGGAATTAAAATAATAATACATCTTTATTGGTACAACAATAGTCATATATATTGAGCTGAGACCTGAGTGGCATAAAATATGCAAATTTCATCTCCACTTTGGCCTTTTCATTTCTATTTTACCTTTTAAATTTGAAGGGCCTTTTGGCTTGGTTACAAAATTATTTACCACCACTTAATCGCTACAATATTAAAAGGTATTACAAAAAGTATTTTATTAAATACTATCATTGGGTTTTGAATGTGTAATTAATATTCATTTACAGTGTTAGACTGACAGCCACAGAAACTCTGATCCTATATTTGTCTGCAAAACAAATTACTGTTCAGCTATAAGCTATATACTGTTCAGTATAAGCTTTTTCAAATTTATTGGGGAACATATCTCATTCCTGACCTAGAAATACCTTCCACTAACTGTGATACCACTTAGTACTGCCCTGGCAAGGGGTGGCCCAAACCTCTCCTGAAAGAGTTACCTAGAGCTGACTGCGATGGTCTCCAAACAAGCCACAAAGCAGACTTTCCAAGAGCACTAAAGTGATAATAATTTTCAGTCACTACTGGTGACTGAGCACTAGTCAGTAGCACTCAGAGGCCTCCGTGAGAATGTGTCACTCCAGTGCGAGGCACTGAACAACCATAAATCCCTCTGATCTCCCAGATTAGAACCTTTAAAGAAAAAAAACATCCAAAAACTGAGAGGAGAAAAGAGGTTTCTAGAGCAAACATGAAGTAAAAATAATAGGATATTTTACTCTTGAGAACCTAGTTGTAAGTAGCTAATCTGTATGGTAAGGTTGCTTTTGCCATCTGCATGATCATTAAGATCAGGTCAGTTTTAGTGTAGAAAACTATGCAATGGTTTATAGATTTCAGTAATAGCCATCTCCTTCCAGACATTCATCATTTAAAAATTAAGAAAAAGAAGAATTTGCTTAAAAAAGTACAGGACAACTATTCTAGGTCTAAGGCTGAACTAAATTATAAATTTTGGGTGTGACCTGTTAGAAGATTTCTGCTATCTTGGAGTATACGTAAAAGGGATTAATTTAAAATCTGGAACTTAACTAATGTGTTCATGCCTGAGCTGACAGAGCTTGCATCTTCCAGAAGAGTTTGCATCCCCGGTGGCTCAGCTCTTACATGAAACGTCTTTAATGTTTACAACCTGGAGTCAATGTAAAGCCAACGGGCCCAACAGAATCTCTGAGGTCAGCAAGTTCAGAGTCGGACCCTGCAGTTTGTCCACGACAGCTGGCTGTGAAGTGTCTCAAGGGGGGCAGCACCTTATCCTCAGCAGGTTCTTCAGATGTCCCCATCCTCTCCATTAATACTGATGACTTGTATTTACCACACAGTGATATCTTACTGCAGACAAATAACCAACGACTAGCATCACTGTTAAGTTTTCAACATCATGATGCATATCACATTACAGAGAGATCTTTTCTTCTGCCCTTTTATATACTTGTTTGTGATTTATTTGAAAAATCTCAGTCAGGCAATGGGATAAGTAAAGCTGGAAGACATCAGTCATTCACTGGGGAGGCTCAGGGTCAGATTATTAACAATATTTGCCAGAAACAACTGAAACAAAAATGCATTATTTCCTGCTTTGTGAAATTATTGGTTGTTACTTTTTATATTATTAAATCCTGCTCATAGACAAACTAACATGTACGGACTTAGTCATTCCATAAGCTAATTAGTACCTAAAATTTTATCATCTGACTTTGAATGATACCTTAACAACTTAATATCAGCTCATATTAAAAACCTGATTAGCAGAGACAGGTGAAAATAGCAATGAATTCTAGTGTGTGGGGGACCATTACTATGCTGTTAAAAATACAAAAGGAAAAAATTACCTCCTACAACTCTTGTGTTTGAATTTGAGGAAGAGCCCATCCAAGGAAGTTTTATATGGAATCCAGTTCCATCACTCTTCCCTCAGCTACAATCTGTACTTGGATCAAATGAATGGAAACATTTCACTTCCTTAGCGTACGGCCTAAATCAGTATGCCATTACCATTACAAATGAATGTATTCTGAGCCATAAAAAAGTGCAAACAGTATTCTTTTGAACTAGAGGATCCAATAAGCACAGTAGCTCATACAACTTCCAATCAACCAAAGAAAAGGCTTGATATATCCATATAATTTAAAACGTAAGTATTGCCTCTGTAGGAGGCCTCAATTTGAATGTTAATTTTAAATTGTCCCACTAGTCATGAGAGAATAATGCACATATTGCAGGACATTTTACATTTTTGGGATAGTATTCCAGACACACCAAAAAGAGATAGCATAGAATTTACCCTGCAACTGTTCCTCAGAACATGACATACTAATACAGGATTTTTTGCTGAGCAAAAGTAACTGATTCCAAGCAGTTACAAACCAAAAAGAAACAGCCTGTCCCTTCCTCAGATGTTGATGACCAACAGTACTCGATGACAGTGGTATTAACAAAAATCAGTGAAGGAGATCCCTTAGCCCTGTATTTTCAATATTTAATATCATGCTGTCATAATAACAGGAAAGACAGTAACAAGCTACTTACATGGAAGAAAAGATTAAATTGAGATATTTTGCAACAGCAAGTTAAGAATGCTTATTCCCTATTTTATACCTGATGAAAGCAATGCACAGAGCCATTGTGTGACGCATCCAGGAATATGCTTACAGAGACTTACTAAGGAAGGGTACGCTGATATAAAGGCCAGAGCCTTTAGATCGCGATGCTACCTATGCCTGCTAGGTTGTGATGCTACATATGATGCTTTCTATTACAAAGATACTGCCAATTAAAATATAATTATATTTTTCATTGCTATTCCCTCTACATGTGTGATATGGCTCAAGTCATTATCACACTCATTAAAACACAGCAGTACTGCATCCCATGTCAGCATTTAAATGAAGTATGAGGGTATATAACAATACAATTAACAGAAGTATTCCCAATGAATGGGGCCTTGAAAAACAAAGAGAAGCGTTTATGGGAATGTTTCTGCACTTGAGGCCTACATAGAGCAATCACTAGGGCTTTTCATCTTTTTTTTTTTTTTTTTTTTTAAACAGAATTGACAGGCCTGATGGAAAGAGAAAGAGGGAGAAAGTACGATTTTGAAGCTTCATTTTTATTCAAGACATAGCACAAGGGCATCCAAAGGCAGCCTAACAAACAGGAGATACAGTCAGAAAATGATGCCTGATTTAGCAGCTGAATTCATTTACTCTTTTTGAGGTTCTGCATAGCACCTACCATAAGGGCCTCTCTCCTGACTCATGCACTTCAGAACTTCACAAATAAAAATATCATGTCCATCTGAACGACAGAGAGCCCCAAAAGACAAAACAAACAGGAAGGTCCTACCTTATATTATACTTGTGTACTTTCTGCTTATGCTGCAAATATCTCTGCATATTTCTTTACCTTGGACAAGATGAGATCACTCATTATGTGCGTAATAACGTAATCTCAATTGTAATTATATTGCAGAAAAAAAACCCTGCATCTGAAGGTTAACTAGATTCAAAATAACCCAGTTCTCATCAGGGTATTACATTTATTTCAATTAAGTCAATCAACTTAACAAGGATTTAATTAAAAACAAGTTAGCAAGTCAGAAGAAGTATTTGAAATGTAATTAATAAATATTTTAAATAAGCAAGATGTACTTAAATCAAAATATACAATTATAAGTGCACTAGACTTTTTCTTGGCAGACATTGGCTACTGGGCAACTGGGCAACAACAATGGTAATGCTGTCATCCAGCCCTGCCTGGCTCTCTATGAGCACTGTGCCCAGGAGGTGCAATACTGAGGTATCAAAGAATTAGATAAAGAGATGAGTACCTATTTCCATTTGTTTTATCAGAGGGAGAACACAAGATTTGCCCACACTGTCTTTGCTCCATTTCATCCCTTGCTCTTGGTAAAAAAAAAAAAAAAAAAAGCTGTTTAAAACAGTTAAAAAAACCATAAAGCATCTTTTCACTGAACTGACATGTTTTGTTAGTTATGTCGTTTCTTTCCTTTGCGAGCACTCTGCAAGCTGGCAGAGTGGGGAGCATAACACTGACAAACAAAAATAGACAACTGTCAATATGAAGAGGCTACTGTTCATGATGTCCATCCACTCTTTCAAAAGACATCAGTAATTTACATCAGCCACATGTTCCCATTATGTGCCTTTGCATTGTCTTTTGGAAAATCAAGCATCTCGTCTCTGGCTTTGGAGTGTAACAGCAATGCTTAGACCTCTGCCTCTCACGGTGTCTCCTTCAGTGTTTCCCAGGGATCTCTCTCCTATTTAATACCATTACGTTCTTCCCCTTTCTGGCTTCTGACATTTCGGCAGTGAAGTGGAAAACAAACAAACCACAAGCAAGATCTCTTTTCTCCTTAAGTCATCATTAAAAAGACATTTTTCTGTTGTCACCAACAATGACCAATTTAATTATAATGCAACCAAAAGTAAACATATTTCAAGTAAACATAATTTAAGGGCTAACAATATATACCAGAATGGAAGTTTTAATAGACTTCCACTCTTTCCAAATGACTGAGCACATTCTGTTTCATGCATCTGACACATTGAGAACAGAAGCATGTAGATTAAGACAAGAATGATCAAAAGCGTCAGCTCCTTTTGGGCAACTAAATTTGAGAAGCCTGTGCCTGATCTTTCAGATTACTTCACATTATATTGACCCTTTCACCTTCAAACCACAGTTTCTTTCGATCAGCCTCAGCTACAGCTATGAGTGCTCCAGACTGAGGTAAATCAAACCAAAATTGCTGATGTTAAGCGCATGGAAGATAAGCATAACTCATTGAGAATTTTTATCTGCATGATTTGCACAGCATCACTGAGGAATTCTGTGGCAAAAGCAAGGCTGAAACCCAGTTAGCTGTAGTGACTAAAGCAGCTGAATGCCACATCCAGTGTCCTCCTGAAGTTCTCTACTTTATGCACTATGACTAGCCTTCCCTGTATACAGTCCTAGTATACAAATCCACCTATTACACTGAGCTGGCAAAGGTCTTGTGGAAGGGAGCAGGGCCTCCTTAAGCATATGATTAACTGGATGTATCATAATGTGTATGCACAAGGGTGCTAAAGTAGTCCTATGTGTCAACTGCAGTCCCAGCTTTTCCTAACTTTAAAGTGCCTGACTATGGGTTTCACAGCTACTGTCAGAACGAAAAAGTTGTTGATTTGAATAATGGGTCCATGCCTACAGAAGGACATTGCACAGGCTCTCTGCAGTCCTTTTCTTTCCACTACTTTTGCTTTTTTTTTTTTTTTTTTTTTTTTTTTGAGTCTCCTTGACACCTCCAACGCCCCTATATTTAACCCTGCCTAACTCCTTTTTTCCATCGACTTCTGCCAGGGTTTAGTGAAACTGTTTAATCCATTTCTTCAGAAAATACTGGATGTGAAGGGAAATGTTCTTTGAGAGCTTTAAAATTTTCAGTAAATTCACTTCAAGTAAGTGATCTGAAGCAGAAGGAGCAAGGACAGGAATCTTTTATGTCACTGATATTCCAGCATCCAGTAGGCAACCTGCAGAGGGCAACACCTCTGTACAACTAAAACCACCAAATGGTTTCTTATCCCTCTTCACCTAGACTACTTTGGGACCAAGCCATCATAAGCTGGGAACTGCAACTTGTGCTTTAATCTTTCCTATTGCAGAAAGTCAGAAGTCTCAAAGAAATTATAGTTCTGAGGATACTCTGTTGGAAGTACTTTGAAAAAGAATAAGCTGAATTGCAACAAATGACATATTTGTTTAAAACTCAGGTTCTACACGATGATTCTCTAGATGCACAAATACAAGGAGTTATGAGGGTCTTTATGTCAGTTTACACCAGAATCACGATAGTATGTAGTGAACTTTTCAAGGACATAAGCAGAACGCTTCCACAGAAATGCATTTTAATATCAACTACCACTTCATAATGGTGATTCCTGGAAGAAAATGCTTTTCAACTGTTTTGTAAACTGGATATATTTCATCCAGTTTATCCATATGTCCATTTATCCCAGAAACTCGGGAGTTTATCAGAGACAAAGGAGGAAAACAGTTGTACATATTCCTTGTCAAAAATACTGGCTAAGTCCTGACTTTTCCACCCCCAGCCAGCTACCCTGGCTTCTCTAGTCATCACTCCACCCCATCCTCTGGGCGGGGGGAGGGAACGGGATGGGAAACACTGAATCCAATACTATTGTGCTATACAGAGGGAATTCTGCTATTTCTGAGGAGAAAAACAGAGCACTGAACACCCTCTGTTCCCTCTCCAAATGTAATCGTCTGGATATGGCTGGTATTTGCACTAGTTTGATTTCTTCCATGCCTTGTAGCAGAAGGGAACATACTGCCCTGAATAAGACAGACACAAAGCAATCAAAGATGTTTGGATGCAGTATGGAATGTGATTATCTTTCCTTTCACCCCTTTGACTCGATTTGTTGCTGCCTAGCTTTTTTTTTTTCTTTAGGAAGCAGCACCGGAAAAAAAACAACCTCATTCTTTAGCTGATACAGTATGCTAGTTTGTGAGCCAGTTTCACTCTCATCTCAGATAACACCCAAACCAGCAGTGGAATACAGAATGGTTCTAATACAACTATTTGCATAGTGAAATATGCAGTGTTTTTAATCGAGTCATATATGACAGGCACCAAATCTCTACAAGAATATTAGATGAGATGCAAGCTGGCTTTTTTGTGTCTTCTCACAGACTCCATGCACACACTACCTTTTCTATTTTGAAGCAGCTAGGCAAACAAATGGTGAATAACAAGTAGGAGGTAAATGTAGGTAGAGAATGAATGCTTTGGTGAATTCTACTCATTTTCTTTTAGTGTTCCCCTTACTCCCAACTGTCAAGTAGAGTTAAAACAGGTGATTTAAACAAAGCTTTGCCTCTCATTCATGGACAATTAAAAATATCCCTAATAGCATTTTCTTAGAGTCCTCAGCATTCACGGAAATCCCCAACATCCATGGAAACTCTCTAAATTGCAGTATATTTTTAGCGGACCTAATATGCTGCTCATTCTGCTCATTTTCTGAAGGAAAATAGTGAAGCTTGTTTGAAAGATGTTCTTACGTGTTTTACCTGTATCTGCTGCTCATCACACTGCAAAAGCGGCAGGTAAAATGTTTCAGTAGAATGCTAACAGATAATGGGAGAACCCTTAGCACTGGTTGAAAATATTTTCTTTCAAGGAACCCCTCATAAAATAGGGAGTCCTGAGAAAAGGAAAGCAGAGACATTATTCTGCACTAGGATGGCAAATAAAATCATACACTAGGAGGGATATTAAGAGATCTGGCTGACTCTTTTGCTCTGATGAAGGATACAGACACAGACCATCCCTGAAAAAGGTTTTTCTAATCTGATCTTTAAAATCTTCAGGGAATTAGACTACATAGGCAGCCTGCCCTTCTTCTAGCACTACAACAATAGATGTTGCCTGTGCTCCCCAATTGGTTTTCTTAAATTAAATTTAAAATAAAACCTTTTCCCATAGATCATATTTCTAGATCTCTAACAAATGTTGTCATCCAAAAGACTTTCTTAAACCACATCTTAAAATGCAGTGTCTCCAGCTAGGCACAATATCCAAGGCCTGAATGACATTTATTTAGTTTAGTAGACCAGTCACTGCTCGACATTTCACAGAGACCTTGAGATTACATTCAGCTTGAGATCCGGACAACTAGACCCTATGAACTGCATGATACATTTGTGAACTTGATGCTTCCTAAGAGCAACACTTCATACTTTGCATTAAGTCTGCATTGAATTAAATATTGTTGCCATTATGATAGACATATCAACCCCTTCACCAAGAACTGCACTGTATCTGGCAACTGTTAATGTGTTGTGGTGTCAGCAAGAGAAGCTGTCCTCCACATTTCCTGCAGACTGCTATGGAGCACTGCAGCCTCTGTGCTTAAGAGGCAGCAGAAATATTCTTTCTAAATTACCATGTGAAAATAAACCACTGTAAAAGAGCAAGAGCAGTCCTGGTCCATAAACCTACCTCTAGCTATTGAAGCTAAGCAACCATGAAGAAAAACACTACAGCACTTCAGGGTAGATAATAGGAGGTGAACACTGAGATCACTGTGTCTTCTAAGCAAAGTTTCTTTCCAGAGTTTCCCCAGGAGCAGAAATACTCACAAAGCACAATATGTAGGGCCGTAGAGGAACCGCACGTTTGGACCCCAAACATCACTAGACACAAAGGCTAATGAAAGAATTAAGAAAGACTTTCAGTTTCAAGGGAAAGTACTAATAAAAGAAATCAGCTCAGTCATTTAAAATAAAATTGCCACTCAACAGGAAAGAAAGAAATATATTCATCATTCATTCCCTGACTACTTCTCATTTTCACTTAGACTCAAAAAGAGAAGGATGCCACTGACAAGTACACCATAACTATCCATTATATCTGACACTGAGATCATTTACGGTATATTAAAAAGAACTCTTCTGGCACTTGTATACAGTGGTGTCAACCTTAATTGCTGAGATGCACTGAACAGCTCTTCTAAACATAGCAACAATTTACATTTTAAAAACAAAATCAAAGACTCAAACAGGTGGAAGCACTCCATTGTGCCATGAGACCCTTGTTCCTACAGCTGCAACTCAGGATGAGTGCACATCCACTAAAATATCAGCTTGGGAGTAAAAAAGAAAGGAGTACAGTGCTAAATCCTCTGAGTCCAAAAAGAACAATATTGCAGGCTTCACTTCAACACAGAAAAATGAAACAAACATTCCTAGAAAGGAATTTTACAGGCTAAAATAATGCAAACAAATAAGCCATGGTTTCCATATAATGTCCTCACAAACAAACTAGGAAAACACAGTCTAGAGATATTGAAATCAACATCTAATCACTGACAAAAATCAAGGATTATTTGGGTGAAGAGCCTATGTTCAGTATCATATTATTTAGTCTCTTTATCAGTGAGTTAGATGATGGAACAGGGAATATGTTTTGTTAAATTCAAAGCTCACAATAAGCTGGGAATAATTACAAGCATTTTGGAGGCCAAGATCAGAACTCAGAAAGCACTCAAGAAAAGAGAGAAACTGTCCAAAAGCTACACTTCTCTTGAGCATACTGCAGTAATATAGGAATATTCAACTGCACATATTCAGGACAGAAATTCAGCCAAAATTTTGCTGTCAGTGATTTCACAGAACAGGATCTGATGGCTACAATTCATCACAAAATGAATGTAATAAATAAATAAATAAATCCAAGTATCAGCTTGGTGACTGAAATCTTGAGACGTACTAGCAGCCTCTCCCTGGGAACTTCAGTGGGAAGTCCCATGAGGCAGGAGCTCTGCTGACCTTGTTGGGACAGTAAAGCAAACAATGGAATGGACCAAAAGGATCTGACTGCCTGTGGATTAAGTAATACTTGGCAAGATTCCTATTAAACACAGCTAAATGATAAAATTGGCGAAGATGTGTCTGGAAAGTGTAAGCAGCTAACCTGTCCACTGTTTTAGGTGGGAGAAGTCACCCTACAATATGCAACCTTGAGGTAAAGCAAGTTTGGACAAATAGGCTGAAGAGAAAAGGTTGAGCCTTTTTTCCCCCCCTCTTCTTCTTCTTCTTAAAAAAAGAAAAGAAAAAAGAAAAAAAGAAAGGCTCCAGGTGGATTGGTCAGTATGACTTTATCTTTTTTAAAAAGGATGAAACGCTGTACAGGTTGCAAAGAGATGTGGCTGAGGAGGAGGGTAACAGCAGGAGCAAAAACGGATGGATAGGAGATAAATGGGACATGGCAGACTGGCTGACAGAATGAAGTAGCAGATACAGTTAGCAAGAGCAACTGGCAACTGTCAGAGAAGCCAGCTAGCGGGAGCAGTTGGCAACGAACCTGGCTGGCAGGGTTTGCTTGGGGATGAATGGTGAGAACATTAAGGTCAAAAGCAGTGCTCCCAGGTGTCCCAATGCAATAAATAAAACAGCAATCTGCTAGGCTAAACGAAAGAGACTCAAAATTCTCTATACCTGTTTTAGCAGCAAGAGATAACCTGCCCACTGGATGGACTCCACTTACTGAGGATTACTCAACCTGATTTATCCCACAGACTCTGGTGGCCACAGTTCAAGTTCAGGGTAATTTGCTACCATGCTGCTTTACATAGTGATCCAGTAATCGGTGTTCATGGTATACATGTAGCATAGGGTTGATTTGTGCATGATTGCTAAATCTCCTATGCCCAGAATGATCAGTCCAGGAACAGATCGGCTATGCAGAGCATAAGCAGTAGGTCTCACACATTCTGGGCATTTGAGGCTAGACACATGTGATAAAGAGGCAGTGTACATGTGTGCACCCGAAACTGTATCACCTTAAAAAGAGGTATGGAGATGAAAAACATGTTCTGATTTCAATAATTAAATACTAGACTGGAAAAATATAGGGAAGCTGTGGAATCTCAGTCAATGCATTTCTTAATAATATGGTATATATATCTGCATAAACGTAGGTACAGTTTGGGGCGGACTACATGACCTCTAAAATCATTTCCATCTTCGCTGCCAAACCCAGCAAATCAGGCTTGATCTGGAAATGGTTCTTCATGAACAGCCTGAAAAAATGGTAAATGCCTATGAGAAATAAACATCTTCTCAGCAGTTCTGTGAACATTTCACAAATAAAAGCAGTACTAAACTCTGATGTAATTCAAATATGAATCAAGACTGAATGCATTAACTTTTGTGATGTTCTGGTGAAGAATGAGACTGGAATTCACTTTCCAAGCATGGAGTCTATGTAGACCTATTTCCCGTTATAAGATCTTAGTTTCTTCATGATGACTACATTCAGCTCACACAAACTAAACACCCTCTGACTTTCTTTAACCATACAGCTGAATGAACATTTTCATACTGCCACCACACCATGGTTTCTTGGTACCTCCTAGTACCATGTAAAGTGTCATGACTAACAATCTGCCACAGAATGTTTATTTTCTTTAATTCTTCCCCAAAGGGAAAATTCTGTACGAAGAGTTTCATTTGTAACGTACAGTTCTGTGAATTTATGTTTTTAATTTAAAGAGTATATATACAAAGGTAAATGTTCTTACTGCTCTTTTGAAGGCAGGTCAAAAAAGTCCCTTCTGCTTAGAGACAAAAATGGTGAGGCTTGTGTTGCTCACTTGAAACAAACTTCACATAAAAACAAAACAGCTCCTGAGAGTTCTCTCTCCTGTATAGGTAAGGTTTTTGGGGAGGGTAAAAGAAAGAAAACAGCATGGGTTTACCCTGTGGAAAAACCCACAATTTACAAAGAGGTTCAGAAACACTTGATTAGCAGAGAGTAAGATTAAACAAGAAGCTATACTTCCAGATGTCATGGCTAAAACCACCCAGGGGATAGCATCTCTAAATCGTCTAATTATTACCCAGCAAAATTGAGTGGAGAATGTTGATTTTTCCTACTTTCATACGGCTTAGAAGTAATTGTCCTTGATGTATTCTTGAAAGTTGTTAGCAGAGATTTCTATGCCATCTGTACATCACTAACAGTTTTCTTTTTTAAAGAGAATAAAACAGCATAGGACTGTTCAGAACTTAAAGCTATTTTTATGGAATCAAGAGAGAAGGGTGGTGAAATCTAGAAGTAGCCTATCACATACAGAATACACAATTCTGATAGGTTTAAGACTCTTAAAATAGGGGCTTCATTTTTAATTTTTGTCATTAATGTACACCTGCACAGACTTGAACTGTATTATGTTAAATATCACACACAGGACTAAATCAGCAGAAAGGACGAAGTTCTGCCATCCATTTTCCCACAGAAAACACTCTAATAATGTACACAGTGGAGATTTTTGTTCGTTCTCCCTCTTGTGAGCCCAGTTCTGATTCTTATTTATATTTACTATGACATCTACCCTACACAGCCTGTTGGTATTCCTTGGTGTAAACAATGAATATGATATACATTCATACAAATAAGATCAGAATATAGCCCAGAATATATATTTTTCTACAGAACCACAAATAACTTATTTAAAGATAAAAAATCTTCTGGTAAATCTTCACAAGAAGAGAGCAGTATGCCCTTTTTTTATCATTGAATGTAGAACCGCTCATGAATCCCATCTGAATACCTGGAGAAACTTTCCCTACAGAAATCCCAGCATTTTTAATGGAGAAAAAACACCCTGAACCTAAGTCCCATAGTTCTTCATTTGGATTGTAATTTGAAGAACAATCATGCAGGCAGATTTCTTTTCAGAAAGTATAATTTCTATTGTCCTTCTTATATACCTGAAAGTGGAGTTTCAGGAGATGCACTTCAGCTAAGCTAGTTTTGTCTGTTCTTCATCTTTAGTATAGCTGATTTTTATCTTTGGCTGTGATTTTTTTCTTGTTATAAACCAAACAGTATTACTCTTTCCACCTTGTTCTACTCACATATGTAAAAAGAACTCAAAAATCATGTACTAATTTAAACAGGAAATATTTATTAAAATGTTTTTGTGAACTTTGGCTACATCTTGAAATATCATGAATGCCATGAAAAATTTTTAAAGACACTAGGGTTTATAAAGCATCACCACAGATAGTTCTAAAATAAGGAGAGAGGAGTATGTATAATTTAATTTTGCCTTTTCTTCACTTGTTTGGAATCTTGAGAAGAGAATGATTTGCACTATTTTACATGTGAACCATCAACTTCTCTTCAGGAAAAATATTTCAGGTTTAACATGCAATTGGGCCAATATGATCTTCAGCTGGGGGGACCATAGTAAACTAATGACCAGCCTGTCTTTGACTGGAAGCAGCTAAGCTGGACTTGGAACTGCAGTCCAAAGAGAATAAAATGAGAACACGATGAAGAAAACCAAACAGAGTGAGAAGACATTATTATTTGTTCAAATTACTTAGAACTCAGCTCAAATGCTGGGTATTTCAATCTTCAAAACAGTATTCCATACTAAAGAAAAAAAAAAAAAGCAAATGCTCTGAAAGACACTTACTTGACTTTCAATGTAGCTGTGCTTTTCAGTTCAGCGAAAAGTATTTTAAGGAATGAAAATTTGCTTATTTATATATGAAAAAGGAACCTTGTTACTTTTTCCAAAATAGTCCATGATCTGGATTTACTTTTTACAGGCTGTGACTTCCTTGTAAGTTGTTTCTTGCCCACAGAATAAAATCTGAAAAAAATGTAGCATCCTTCCTTCAAGAAACTCTGGTTACACATATGAGTGGGCAGCTACCACCACTGAGAAGAAATGTGCAGTCACTGAAGCCAACAGGTTTCTCAGAATAGGAAACCTACAGAAGTTGCATGAAATACGTGAAGGAGAGAATCAAACAAACGTCAAATGAGAACTCAAAAGCAAAAGGAGGCCTAGGTTTCTGTGTCTGCAATTACTCGCAGATACATCTTCTGACTTAAGGATAACAAATAGCCCCATCTTCACGTGCCAACAGGTATGCAACCAAGTTATAAACAAATGAAAAAAATAATTAAAAAAGTATTTCCTCCACAAAGTACTGGATACAGATGAGAAACTGCTCTAAAAGGTTGTGGAGTCTTTTGTTTATTTGTTTATTTTGTTTTTTTAATATCAGACCTAAAAATTTGCTCAGAAAATAACATCTGAGGAGGCCGGAAGGACACAAAAGGAATATGAAATGAGATGAAGTGCAAGATACACATACTTTAATCCTTTCCTGAAGTCAACAGTTTCATATTGGTTTGCTTAGCAAAACAGGCTTGCATACCTGAGTGCCCACATTTGAATTCTGTGGCTATTTACATTTCTCTGTGCTTCCTGTTACCATTATTATTCTATGAGTACAGCAGCACATGTTCATTCAGTAGGTAAAATAATGAAGCCAACTTTGCTAAAAATTAATTGGGAGGACGGAATGGAACTAGATAAACAGAACTTTACACAGTTATGCTCGAAATTTTTCTGAGCCTTTTTGGGTGGAAGAAAATATGGACTCAACAGAATTAAAATATTCTACAGGAGCTAATTGAATGTGGATCCAAAATCAGCTATTTCTTAGTAAGGTGAAAGTGTTTAATTTCAAAAGCATCAAAGCATTTTCCTTTGACTTTGTTGTTCTGACTTAATATTATAGCAAGGCTGAGTCAAAAACATTTAAACTAAATGCTGCCTCTTTATCTGGCTTCACTGGGGATATCAATCCCAGAATCACCCAGAGCATCAGGAAAAAAGAGAAGACCTAATTTCCACTAACTGTCAAAACTAAAATATGCATCAGCAGTTTATTAATTGTGATTCCTAAGCTCCATGATAATTGGATGGAATAAATCATCAAACTTAGCTCAGTTTTATTGACATTTTGTTCATTAAGAAGAGGTGGGCTACCCTTCACCAAAAAATATGTTTGGTAAGACCACAGGGACAAAAAGGGACTCAGAAATTAAACCAAGTGCCAAGATGCACACCACTGTGTCTTTTCCTTCCTTAATGATGGACCTGGGTAGCAGTGACACTGAAACAATCTAACTTTTTTTTAGAGTATTAAATTTTTCTATTCTTACAGTTATTTTACCTCAAACAATGTCACAGAAAATTTACCTTTGATTCCTGTCTACTGTCATATAACCTATAAACTTTTAAAAACTTTTTGTTGGGGTGCATTCACTTAAAAGAAGGATTAGGATGAAAAACACATATGGAACAGAATTCTGGGATGATCATCCAGTTCTAGTGATGGTCATTGAACACTAACTGAAAATACCTGAAGTATCCATAATAAATGTATTTTCCAGTGCTGGCCACAAAGCTAATTGGCAGGAATAATCCTAGTAATCCTAGCTGACTCCACCCATACCTCTAGAACTGAAACCTAACAAAAAGAACTGACCTGGTAAAGTACGGTTCATATGTGAAGGCTTTTAATTAAGACTACTTTTTCAGTCTGATTAATTACATATCCCTCCCCCCACCCCACTCCCCCAAAAAAGAAGACAGGGAAAGGAGTAAAAGAAAAAAAAAAAACAAAAAGGCAACAGGGACCAAAAGGACAGACAGAACCAAAGTGTTCCAGATTCTTCAGCCAGCACATTTTTTCACAATTAATTTTTAATCTGTAAGATCTACACACTCTTTCTGAACTTCCAGCCATACGCAGAGCAAAGCAAACTACTGAGTCAATGAAAAAAACCTAAGATATTATTATTCAAAACCACCTGATATTCATATATATATATGTATGAATATATATGAGTATATATAGCTATACATGTTAATAGCCAGAGAGATGATGATGGAAAAATATTTTGTAATAAAAACTACTGGATAATGTTAAGAGTAACTAAATTAGTGTAAAACTACTATTCCATTCCCTGCTGATTCTGCCCTGTTGAAGTACAGAGGCACACATGGACCTCAGACAAAATCCTGTCTCTTCTTCAAAGTAGCCTCCTTCTCCAAGCCTCTGTAAAACAAGTGTACAGAGGCTGCAAGAAGCACTGAAATCAACAGTGCAGTTGTAAATTGCCTCTCAAAACTTCAAAATTGAAACCCTCTGACTTGCCACCCAACAGGCATGGTGAAGTATCAGCCCATCACTGGTAGCTTCTAACAAGGCCAAGGTCAACATACAGCAGCACTTAAGGATTTTTCCTCAGAGAAGCAGATTCACTGACATTTATCATGATCTGCACCAATACACCTAAAAAAGCTCAGAATTAAGAACGCATTAATAATGAAACAAGAAACAAATCTGCAGCAGCAGTGACAGTTATAATCTTACTCAGTGAAGCAGATGACAACTAAAAGATGTTGGTCAAAGTCCAGACAAATTAAATGTCATCATCTTATTCACAAAAACTGTTGACAATTCACCTCCAAACATTTTGATGAACTAGACCCACCCACACAAGCCAGTTTGTTCATCTTTAACTTACTCCTAATGAATAAACTCATAAATTCTGCACTATTGCAATGGATGGGAAAAATCCATCTTCTAATGTGGCCCTATTATCCATGCTCCTAATAACCATAAATACTGTTCCAATGTCAATTACATTTCAGCTGTGTATTTTCTCTATGTCAGTATTAGTAAATGAAAAATTTATCAGATGGATGCAAAAGGCCAGTGAGATCCATAATTTTTAAAATATCACCAATTAAATAACATTTTATTTACAGAACATTTAAATTTCACCTTAATTTTTTCCCTTTTCATTTGGAAATTCAACATTGGATGACATTAAATTGTCATTATTATTGGATAATTGATTTAACTTCTCATACTTAGATATTCAGTATGGGGCAACAGGTTAACAGGAAACACTTAATAGCACCCTGTCTCACTTGAGTGATGACAACACATTAACACATTAACATATGTGACATTGCATTCAGAAGAGACATAAGGTTATTCATTAATTGGCTTTCAGGATCTGTATATAGAGAGCTACTACAGTAAAACTTAATTCTTCAGAAGTACTCCGGATGAGCTATCTTCAAACTCTACAGCACTACAGCAAATTACAATAATTTCAGAAATTACGAAGTTATTCAAAATTTTGAATTGAAACTCAGAAATTTCAATGAGTTCTGCTGGAAATCAGATTTTGAATCATCCTAGTGGAGTACCAGTTATTCCACCAGAGAGTCACATGAGTGTCAGGTCTGGCTTGGTACCACATTGTCACAGGACCCTATGCTACCTGATCTCTCTGATGCACTCCAGTGAAAGGATGTAGAAGTGAAAGATATTCTGATCCCAGGAACTTTATGTGGGCATTTTGAAGCTGCTCTCTAGCTGTCCTTGCTGAGCTGAGAGAAAACTCCAGAAGTCCTTTGTTTTCAGGCACAGCTAATAGCTCTGCATAGCTCTAATTCATTACTGTGCCTGCTCCCTCTGCTCTTGCCTAACAGTAAGTAAGAAGAGAGAAAGAGACATAGCATTCATAGCATTTAGACATTTTTGTTCAAGCATTTTGCAAATTACAAGTGCCAAGAAAGAAAATATTTTCTATTTACTTAATAAACCATAAAAGCACCTTTAGAAAAGCAAACAATTTTGCTAAGGCTGAGACTCTGTGTGCCAACTTTCAGCCAGAAGCAAGTTATTCATTCAAATTATTAAAGTCCTACAAGCAAGATTTTTACAAAAGAACTTGGGACAAACCATTATAGTTGGAGCTAAAACAAGTATGTATGATTTCAGATTATTTTTGTCCTTTTTGCTCCGGGATTTAACAAAGGACTCTTACTCTCCAAAGTATCATCATAACATGGAATTCCTTTTTCCTGTTGTTGATTCATTTTTTTTTATTACAGATTTTCAAAAGGAAACTAGATTTCATTCACAGCTGTGACAGAGCAACATTTAAATTCCTCACCTTGTTCTCTAAGTGTATAGTGATTGGAAGGAACAATGGAGTGATGTCTGGCCATGAAGAACTGATATCACTGGCCCAGGCTTATGAATCAGAAAAGAAGATAGCTTATAAAATAATCTACTATCACGTGTTTGGTCTACACTACAAAAAAAGATCAGACATCCAGGCCTATGTTATACGCTCACGATATTCAGAGTATTTTACATTTGTTCAGAAGCTCTACCAATGTTCTCCCATATCCAAAGCACAGCCGCAAGGGTTGGCAAGAGATAAGGCCCTGGAACAGCATATTTCCTACAGCATCTGGACCTCACCATTAAATATGTGCAGGTGATTAAGATGCTTCAAGCACTGAATTGTGGAAACAGTAAGTCAGGCTAGATCAACAAATTGTTTAAAAAGCTTCTATTCAGACATATCTCAGCCACTGCAGTGACAAAATGGGGTAAGAGAGAAAATTACATTGCAATTTAATGACGTTTTAGGACAATCTAATAGGATAATACTTTGGCTGAGGCTGCATTGACCCTTACAGTATAACCATTGCAGACTTTGATTTTGATATGCTATTCACAACTCATCTATTACCATTTACATTGACAGAAATTTTCAGCCTCAAAACTATTCCTTTTAATTAAAATGAGGTTAGCATTGTTTTAATCAGACACATGAAAACTGTGTAACGTTTCAGACAATTTTCTCTCCATAGCTCAGATTTCATTCAAAGCATTGCTTTTTTTTTCTTTTTAGTGGGGGACAGAGGCAGTTTATAAATAATAAAGGCTATGTGACAGCAAGTCACAAAAATCTCTCTCTCTCTTTTGCACACACACACACACACAGAGGTCACACAACTGAAAGCCAGGAATAAAGCAAGCAGCTGGTGACACAGAAACTTAATTCACCTTTGCCACAGACCATCTATTAAAACAAAGAATAGTAATTTCATATTCATCATCTTAAAGGAGAGAGATGGTTAAACCTGCAGTATGAAATTTTAACCAAGTCAAACCTCCAGGACCCAGTTCTCATTTACATGGGGCCTTCCTTGCACACCTATGCAAGGCCTACCTATTTGCTGAGTTTCTTTACATTTACATTTCTTTCTGGCAGTATCTTAATGTAAATGAGACTCCAGCCCTTAAATCAAAAACTGTCTGCTTTACATAGCCTTGGGCCTGACCTGAATAAATTAGAAATAGCATGCTTAGTTCTGTTATAAAACCATTTATCTTTGATTTTTTGTTTTCAGTTACATTTTGTTTTTAATAGTGCTATCCCTGAGAGCACTGGATAATTATTTTTTTCAGCTGACTCAGAGAACAGGTATAGCAGCATGGGGAACAACCGTGCAGGGCTTTCCCACTCTAATCTTTCCACGGTAAGAACATACTGAGTAAACATATTGTTGCGATTAACTAGGCTATAGATCTTCATAAGAATATCCCCAGTCTCAAACTCCAAAATCCCTATTTGCCCAACTGTGGCAGGAGATACCCAAGGACTTCCTTAAGGAAAGTAGAAGTAATGTAGAGGAACAGTATGAAAAACAGTTGTGTCCAGAATTACTCTTGAAATAAATTATGTTGGAAAATACAGATATATGTATGTGTATATACATATATAGATATTCACATATATGTGTGTATGCATATGTGCATAAATTTAGTGTATATATACACAATTCAAATAGAGATAGTGATAGGAAAACCATCCACAGCCAATCTTGTTTTGACATACACTTAGTATGGATGGCTTTAGCATAGTAGAATGGATCCTATGTTCAATTCAGTCCCGTTTCTAGTATCTTGTAAAATAGTCTCTGAAAAATCACGTAGTGAAATCACTCCTCCTATAAGATGTATTATCTGCCTAGTGAAGGCTCCTATACCCAAAATCTTATAATCTAATTGAGGCAAAGGCACAGAAATGGGAATGAAAAAAGAAAGCATAGAGAGATAATGCCACAACTCCAAAAGTACACATCAGAGACTGTGGCAGAACTAAACAGAGATTACAAAATCTTAAATCTCACATACACTATACTGTGTTTTCTTTCAGCTCACCCTGGTAAAGCTCAGCTCTGGAGCCAGTCTCTTCATTCTACACAGCTAAGTGTCCACTCTACTTTAAAAGAGAATTCACAAATAAATCACTATGGACAGTGCGTCAATTTTCTAAAAATAAAAAGCATTTTCTCTCAAGCATAATCCAAAATTTTGTTTCTGATACAAGATGAACATTGAGAGTTTGAAAATACAGTAGAAAAAATAGTCTTCTAAATAAAGTTCAGCTTTAAAAAAAGATTTTAAACGCTTATTTTTGCACAGGTGATTGTAACAACAAAAAACTACACACCATACGAAGGTAGCTTTGATGTTAGCATATTTATAATGATGTTTTATTCATGTATTCCTTTTGTAGTTCTGTCACTAAGAATCGAATCACCTAAACTGAATCAGTTACTTACTGCTCACTGTGCAATGGGAAGGACATTACTGCTTTCTGATTACAATAAAACCAAATGAAATATATTACCTGCCTGTTCTGCTGTGATTAACAAATACAGTGAGTGTGAGATATGATACATATCGCTGGTTTTCAACAAGTTCAAGTATTGGACATGTCATGATGGGGCTAACAAGGTCCTAAACCATCTTCAAACAAAACTCCAAGATACCTTTGCTCTAGAAAAAAGAAGAGAATGAGCAACTAGTAAAATCATGCACTGATAACACTCCTGCACTTCAGTGACAGGAATACAAAAACCCCATGACACTGATGACACTTTTACTAGAAGACAAACTCCAAAAACTTCAAGTCCTGCTGCTCCGGGCAAAACATAAAAAGACCTGTTAAATAATCCAGCTCCCTCTGGCATGCACTGCATAAAAATGACATACTCCTTATATCAATACGCGACGTCTAAGCAAATTTCAGAGAACGCCTAAACAGCTTCACGCGTATCTGTAAGCAAATGTAAGACTCCTAAGGAGCTACAGTCTTGGATCTCATGTGTAAATACCACTCATGACAGTGGCATGTTTACCCTCAATTTTGAAAGGTGCTGGCATGCACTAGAAGCAAACAGTAAAAGTAGTTTCATGTCACAGGTATTGAGTACAAAATTTGTGACTTTGGGGGCATAATGTGAATTCTTAATTCACTATAAATAAAACATGAAATTAAGATCCCTTAGAAGCACAAAAAATTACAACTCAGACTAATGCCATATGCTGCCATGGTACTGTGTCATGCAAGAAGAGGGATCCTCCTGGTGGCTAAAACCAATTCTGAAATGTTGGGGAATGGCTCGAGGAACAGGGACACAATTCTATGAAGATGCTGTATAAGTGCTAGTTTGTAGAAAAATACAGAGGCCTGACCTTCAACTAAAGCACAGCGTACGAGACAAACAGCACACAGCTAACGGACATGAAAAGTCCCTGGCAGGTGGCCAAGAAGAAGTATCACAAGGGAGTAAAGGGAAAAGGGGAATACCGGAGTAAAGGAAAAAGGGGAATACTGTGTATTGCTTGCGTGTGCAAACTTTCATCCAATGTATATGCGCCACGTATGTAGCTAAGCATAGAGTAAACTATAAAAACAGTGCCTTTTAGAAATAAAGCCGAAGCTTGTTTATCACCCATATTGGGTCGTCTCTTGCTTCCCTCGTCCGTCCTGCCCCGACATTTGGTGGAGAATGCGGGCACTCCCGGGCAAAAGCAGGGAGGTGCAATGAACAGGGACGAGTGCGGAGAGGCACTGGGCAAAACGTCCGGGGGGCTGAAGCCATAGAATCCTGCCTTTAGCAGGGTGGAGGCTTGGCCTGGACTGACCAAAAGGAGTCCGCCGTCCGCGAGGCTACACTCTGGAACAAAAGGACGACCCTATAGAGGGGACCTGAGAAGAGGACGACCCTACAGAGGGGATCCTGATACGACTGGCATTGCGGATAAAGCAGCTGGTCAGGCAACATGGAACGTGAGGTAGCCTGTTAATTACTTATATGCTTTTTAGAAAAGCGGGGGTTAACAGATGCGTTAAAGCATATACCAGGGACTGTGTTTGAAGAAAGTGAATGAAGGAAATTAGGTGACGCGCTTTGGGGTATGGTAATCGATGAAGATAAAGTTACTAAGAAATTAATGAAAACATGGCAGGATGTGATCAATTGCTTGAAGCGATATAAAATGGAAAAACAGGTGGCTGCAGTAGCGACACAGAAGTTAGAGAGAGCAGAGAGTGCAGCAGGCAAGCTAACATTGTGGTGACTTATAAAAGAGACTTTACAAGAAATGAAAGGTGAGCGAGCAGCGACTATCTCTGCTTTTGCTACATTTTCACCTACGTGACCATCTGAGAGACTATTTGAAGTAAATATACCGGGTCCGGCACCAGCAGACTATCAGTGCGTTCCGTCTCAGCCACCTCAGCCGCCCGTGCCTTTGACGTTATCTCAAAGTGAAGAATTAAAGTTAAGGAGGACTCGAAAGTCTCGGAACGGTGGATTAAAAGGGAGTGCTCCCGATGAAAAGGGAGTGGCGTCAGTAATTGATTTGGACATTAAAGTTAATGAGGAGGAACGAGATAAATCGGAGAGACCAGCTAAATTGTATTCGTCTCTGCCACCTTCACCCCCAAGAAGAGCTACAGGACCGCCTCCAGTAGTTCAATAATGGCTCCACGCGAAACCGCGGGAGATAGCGAGGAAGGTGGAACAGCTCGAAGCAGGCTCGGAGAGCGGGCCGCGCCTAATTTATAACTCTAATTCCCTTTTTGCCCCCAGGACCCTATTCATCATCAGTCTGCCCGCCGACGATGCCGGGGCGGGGGGGGAGGGGGGGGGGCTGCCGGCGCCGTGGCCGACGGCTCCGCCCGCGCCCTTGTTAGTGGGTGGGGGAAGAGGCGAGGATCCGACTGTCCGGTGGAGAGGGATCGAAAGGGAGGTGGTGGCAGACGGACAAGTCTTCCCTTCCGCATTCCCTGTAGTCAAGGGACCGGGAGGGGGAGGGCAGTGGGTTGCCTTGGATTAAAAAATTTTTAAGGGGACAAAAGCTGCAGTCATGCAATACGGGTTGTGTTCACAATTTACCACCTTTATTTTACAGTAATTTATTAATACCTTATGATTTCCAAATGATTATACAAACTTTGCTGCTGCCATCCCTAGACAGCCACAGGATCCATTATTTGGGGTCCAGTCACAAATGTTAATGGGCATGGGACCTTTTGTGAGGGCTGATATGCAGGCACAATTCAACATAGAAGTATTGCATTTGTCCCAGCAACTTGCGTTTCAAGCCTTGCAAAATGTGCATCTGCCAGGGCAGGGCACACCTTCTTTTGGTAATGTTAAACAAGGCAATACTGAGTCTTTTGGTAGGTTTGTTGATCGATTGCATGATGCGTTTATGAGTAATCCTGACTTGGGATCAGATTTGAAGGGGTAATTGCTTGACACATTAGCCTACGAGAATGCCAATGAAAAGACCAAAAGAGCGACTGGGGTTTTGCCAAGGGGAGCAAGCGCTGCGCAGATGCTTGAGGCAGCGGAACGCATGCTGGAAACTGACAAGGCAGCCTATATTGCTGCTGCAGTTGGGGCAGCGGTAACAGCACGGTAGAGATGGGGCCGCCCGCGAGTGCGGACTGCCCACAACCCCCCCAACACTGACCCGGCCTTCTGGAAAGGATCCATCGCCCCAGGGCCGCTCGGCGAGGCGTGACTACACCGGCCGGGGACGCCCCCCGCCTGCCTCCTTCCCTCCCTCCTTCCCCCTCCCACCCGGCCCTTCCTCTCTCCGCCTGGGCTGCCTTCACCGGTCATGTTGCCGGAGCATTGGGATCTTTTAGTAATTGATTTAAAGGATTGTTTTTTCACAATTCCCTTGCACCCCGAGGATGCAGGAAAATTTGCTTTTACTGTTCCCTCTATTAATAAATCAGAACCTGCAAAAAGGTATCATTGGGTGGTATTATCGCAAGGCATGAAAAATTCTCCAACAATGTGTCAGATGTTTGTTGCATGGGCCTTGAAGCCGGTAAGGCAAATATTTGACAGTATGAATAAGGACGAGGTTTTGCAAAGAGTCACGAGCATGTTAGAGCTGAGAGGTCTGAAAGTAGCGCCAGAGAAGGTTCAACAACATCCCCGGTGGCATTATCTCGGATGGATAATTTCAGATAGTACAGTCAGGCCACAGAAAATAACACTGACAATAGAAATCAAAACATTGAATGATGTACAGAAACAAGTAGGAGATATTCAATGGATCAGAAACATATGTGGAATTATCAATGATGATTTAGGGCCACTGATAAAACTGTTGGGAACATCAACCCAAGCAAATGACTCACATCAGCTGGGTGCTGAGCAAAAACTGAGTCTTGAAAAAATTTCACAAAAAATTGTTCAGTGCCATGCAAATCAATTAGTGGTCGAATGTCCAATTATGCTTATGCTTATAAATTCAGGAAAACAACGTATGCATCCCTTTGCGTTGATTATGCAATGGATTGATCAACGCCCCAATCCATTGAGCATATTGGAATGGGTGTTTCTGCCTTTTAGACCAAAGAAAACAGTATTAACAAAAGCAGAGGCTTTTAGTCAACTCATTATGAAGGGTAGAATTCGAATAGTTGAATTATCTGGTCAGGAACCGAGTGCTATATTTGTACCATCGATACAAGAATATTTGGAATGGTTAATGCATATTTCACCAGAAATGCAAATTGCAATTGCAGGATTTACAGGGGTAATTACTAACAAACACCCAGCACATAGAACAATCACTGTGTTGCATGATCAGACCTTTGAAAAGAGAAGTTATCACTCTGAAACACCAGTAAAGGGCCCCACAATATTTACAGATGCTGGTTAAAAAAAAAAAAAAAAAAAAAAGCTATTAAAACAAAAAACGGGGGAGAACGGTTTGGGGCCGAGCGAACGGCTAGCAAAGACACTATATGTGCTGAATTTTCTGTGCTTAACAGGGGGACAAGAAGAGCCTCCAATGATTGTACATAGCAATGTATTAAAATCAGGGGTAGAGAAAAAGGAGAAAATTCTTGTTCAATATAAAGATTTAAAAACGGGACAATGGAAGGGACCTGTCGAGGTACAAATGACTGGTAGAGGATATATGTGCTCACTTACAGATGAAGGATTTCTTTGGATCCCAGCAAGATGGGTGAAACCATGGATAGAGTCCAACAAAGTGGGCCAGGACTCATTGTAATCGCTCGAGCTGTAATTACTGCACGCGTGTAACTAAAATTTAATTATTTGATTTGCTTTGATTTGGCTCTGAACTTTTCTGCAGGAACCTAGGGTCAGGCCCTGTTATGGTGGCCGACACTGTCGGGGCCTCTCGTCTCCAAATGATCATTTGGCGCCATCGGGTGAGTTCACCTGGGATCTTTTGGCAATAAGAGGCACCGAAAAGATGAGTCTTAAATTCCTGCCTAAATTCTAAATTCTAGTCTGGTAACAGTGCACTGTAAGGGGTACGCAGGCTGGCCACCGTAAGGCGTACCAGGGGATGGACGTGACTCCCATCCCCAGGGTTTGAGTGGGTTTTAAGTCCCTAATGATGTTAATGCCTGTAGTGCTATTCGTCATATTGATATGTGTTTTGTGGCGTTGTTTGATAACACTGGTGTCTCGATCAATCAAGAGTGTCTGGATTGCTCAAAGAAAAGAAGGAGGATTTGTGGAGGATTTTCTAGAGGAAAACGGACACGTGAGCAATCCAGCCCTAATGCTAATAGCAAGAGTGTGAAAGTAGGTTTTGCGGCCTACCAGTAAGGTTACTAGAGGGCATGCAATGTGGTGAGAAACTAGGCGCCAAAAGAAGTTTACACATAGCTTTAATGCCGAGTGCAGACCAGACGTGAAATTTTGGTCACCTGAGGCTATCATTGCAGCTTCCTTTCTGGCACCGGAAGTGGCCTCAGCCGGAGCATTAGCTCAGTTAAACAAGCTTGGTTGTTGGTTGGCTAAACAAACTAATGCCACATCCAAAGCAATTTCAGATCTGCTGCTCGATGTGGATTCAGTTGGACATGCAACATTGCAGAACCGAGCCGCTATAGATTTTTTGCTGTTAGCACAAGGACATGGATGTGAAGAATTCGAGGGAATGTGTTGTATGAATCTTTCTGATCATTCTAACTCGATTCACGCTCAATTGAAAGCTTTAACACAGCTTACCCGGCAGTTACAAGTAACTGATGACCTAGGGATGTGGAAATGGCTATCCTCGTGGGGCATCACAGGGTGGCTTAAAACATTACTAGGTGAAGGGTTACGCTTTTGTATTATTATTATTTTGCTTATAATAGTTGCTAGGCTTGTATATGGTTGTTTAATGAAGCAAGTGAACAAAGTGACTAATAATGTTTTGCTGGCGCAAAAGGAAAAAGGGGGAATTGTTGGGGAATGGCTCGAGGAACAGGGACACAATTCTATGAAGATGCTGTGTAAGTGCTAGTTTGTAGAAAAATACAGAGGCCTGACCTTCAACTAAAGCACAGTGTACGAGACAAACAGCACACAGCTAACGGACACGAAAAGTCCCTGGCAGGTGGCCAAGAAGAAGTATCACAAGGGAGTAAAGGAAAAGGGGGAATACCGGAGTAAAGGAAAAAGGGGAATACTGTGTATTGCTTGCGTGTGCAAACTTTCATCCAATGTATATGCGCCACGTATGTAGCTAAGCATAGAGTAAACTATAAAAACAGTGCCTTTTAGAAATAAAGCCGAAGCTTGTTTATCACCCATATTGGGTCGTCTCTTGCTTCCCTCGTCCGTCCTGCCCCGACACTGAAATTGTTGGTACAACTGAATATGCACAAAGACAAAGACAACAGCATTACAGATGTAGCCAGAAAAGGCAATGGGAAACAAAGAAATATCCAAGGAACTCTTGTATTATGAACATAAAAGAAAGCTCAGAAACTGTGTCTCAAGCAGAATCTTGACGCTAAGGAGCATTCTGAGAACACAGAATGAAGAGAATGCTCCCCTTTTTATTCCTTTTTAAGTTTGATTTAGGAAGATATTATTTTACCCAGATTTGTTTTGCAAACAAATAAAGATGCATCATAGATTATAGTCAACTCTCTCATCACTTTTTCTTCCCTGCAGAACAACCTGTAAGACTTTGAATACTGATTAACCATTTGATTTAAAAGAGAGTATATAGAGCTCCTTTTGGATGTAGTTGCAGTATAACCAAATATTATACTGATCCTAATTATGCTTCTGCTATTAAAGAGCTTAAAAGAAAATACAAACCCTAGACCACATATCAGTATCCAAATCAATCTATGGAATAGCTAGGTATAACTATCAACTGCTTACCAAGAGCTCCACTGCTTTGCTGTGGTGAGTACTGCAGAATGGTGCTGAAAGTTCCCAAGAAGGAATATTTGGAGGGGATTATGTAACCCATCCTCTTGACCAGTTGTCTGTAGGTTTACTGTAGATTCAGCTAATGCCATAGGCTTTTGGCAGTTGGCAGTATGCACAGTGTAAAATGTCATTCAGCTTCACTGTCTCAATCACTGTGCTCCACAGAGCAGAAAATTAAGTTCAACAGATTTGGAGGAGGTTCTTGTAATTTACTATAATTTATATAAATCATTATACATATGGCTTTGAAATCTCATCTGTAACTTCCAAAGAACTATTACCGAGTCAGTGTGGTTATTTTATAACATAACAGAAACACCAAGTTACAAGTTTAGATCAAATACTGATTTTCATTCCTGTAGACAGAAGCATTATCATAATTTCTGTCTTTAAAGATAAACTCATTTTCAGAGGTGCCTAATTTCTATATCATCCAGCCTTACTCAAGATTACCTTCACTAGTAATCTTTTCTTTTATATTGTAACTGACTAAGAATTTTCTGCTGGAACTGCTTTTCATTGGAAATAGCTGATTTTTTAGGAAGGATAGGGAGAGAGGGGCTGTATGATCTGTCTGTATCTGTCAAGTTTTATGAATGTCCTACAGAATTTAAGCTTGGTACACATTGCTTTCTGGATGCTACATCCACTGTGCTGGGGACAAGTAAGTCAGGAACCAAGCCCCTCCAGCACCTTGGGCATGCAAATCATCCCAAGTCTGGAGAATGCAGGACCTTCTGCCTCCAGAAGAAGTGCCCTCCCAGGATTCACAGGGCTGCTGCAGATGCACCCCACCTGGGAAAGTCTTCTTCGTGTTCCTGGCTCTCACAGACATGACAACTCCTATCTACACTGTCGATTATTTCACTTCCTGTTTCAGTGTGTAGCCCTTGGCCTCTCAGTATCCATCCTGTATATGTATTAGTTGACATACAGACTCCTATTTAGAGTAATCCAAGCAGTTTCCTTGGTGAGAAAACCTGAGCACAGAAGAGAAGATAATTTGCTCCAGGATTCATATCCTCTGGCCAGTACAGACACCAGCCAGTTCTCATCAGTCACTGCAAGTCTTGCTTCTTGGCCTCATACCAAAGAGCCTCCCAAGAGCTGTGCATCTCGGTGTTTGGCCATATATTCTGAAGCAGATAATTTTGTTCAGAATTCCAAAATCTTCCATACTACAAACATGCCAACTCTAAACCTCAGTTTATTTGCCACAAAGAAATCAGGGTTGGATGCAGGTACAGCAGTAATGCCTGAAGATGCTAAAGTGCCACTGGGAAGCTACCATCCTGTTGGACCCCCTTGTAGCTCTGTCGTTGAGAGCACTGTGAGAATGAGTTTGATTAAGTGCTACAAGAGGCTCTGATGGAGTGCACTACAGCCTCCCTTAACCCTATAATATTTACATCGGTAGTGTATTACTTTTCTTGCATATTGTCCACCTGGCTGTCTTATTTTTATGACATTATGTGGAGATGAACAGAAAAAATGCTAATGTTTTAAATAATTTCTCCAACTGTTTTTCTTGGGTTTGAAATATTTGGGTGCCATCAGATACACTTGATCTTTTAAGAAAAAATGACTGATGGTATGCGTATTAAGTACCTCAAGGGTACATTTTGCTTTTTAGCAACAATTATTTGAAGATGAAAAAAATGAAGCATCGTTTCACTGTGATCTACAGGACCTTGGCAATTTTCTAGCTACTGAGAACTCTTGAAGATAACATTATGTTGAGTATGGAGCTTATCCCATGGTTTTAGTAACATAGTGACTAAATGAAAATACAGATAGCTGTTGACAACGACTTGGTTAAGTTTCAAGAAGGATAACAACACCAAAACACAGAACCCCTCTTCCAGCTCTTCCCTCACAAGCTAAAACCTCCAAATCTCTTCATCCAAATGTTAATGGTCCAAAGTTATTGACAGTAATTTTTTTTCAGATTATGTACAGCTATCATGATCGAGTAGCTTCTAAAATTGAAAGTTTACTTAATGTTTGTCTTTGTTTATCTATTCATTTTGTAAACTGACCAATATCTGTTTGTCCATCAGCCCAAAGAAATTACACTACAGAACAGAATTTATCACTGGTATCAGCACGGGGAAGCCTTAAAGAAAATGTCACCTAAACAATTGAACAAATTATTAATAGAGGTAGCACCAAGGCCTCCTACTGATTTCAGTTCAACAGGCATTCAGTATCCCAAGCATGCAGACATCAGACAGCCCAGACAACAGAAATTGCTGCTACTGAACTATGAGGTCCAGGCTACTGCTATTTAGCACTAGCTCCATTTTTGATAAAGACTTTTCATGAGGAATGAGAGGAGAGGCATAGCACAAAGGTAGGAGTGATAATTCTCCTTTTCCACTGGGAAATGTCCTCGGTTGAGGAAAAATCCTGTCTACTCTGGTTCAAGGACCACATCTCCACAAAGCAAAATCAGGAGAGAAGCTCCCTTTGACTGTTTTCCTCTTGTCCTGTTGCCTGGTCTCTCTGGTGGTGATATTTTGTGAATTATTGTGAATAAAGACATAGTATTACAGAGCGACTCAGAGTATCCTCATAGGAGCCTGAGTTTACAGACACACACAAAGTCATATACACAAGCCAGAATCTTTCTGCAAGTGAAAGAGTTAGTGTAAATATAGTGTAAACAACTAGCTCATTGGATAAGGGGAGAGCTGCGGACATCAGCTATTGATTTTAGCAAAGTGTTTGACACAACCTCCCAAAACATCCTTGAAGACAAGCTGGACAGATGGACCACAAAATGAGAGGAACACCTGCTTACCTGCTGAGCTTAAATATGGTGATTAACAGCTTAAAGTCAACTGGCAGCCAGTCACAAGTGGAGTTCCCCAAAAGGCTGATACTGGGTCTGATACTATTCAACACCTTTAGAAATGATCTGGGTGACAAGAGTGACGGCACCCTCACCAAGTTTGTGGATGACACTGAACTGGGAGGAGAGGCAGACAGGCCAGAAGAGAGAGCCACCAGGCAGACACACCTCAACAGCCTGGAAGACTGGGCCACCTGGAATTGCATAAAGTTTAACCAAGATAAATGTCAAGTCCTGCACCTGGAATGGAATAATCCCATGCAGCAGTACAGGCTGGGGTCTGGGGGAACTGCAGCTCTGCGGAAAAGGCCCTGGGGGTCCTGGTGCACAGCAAGCTAAACATGAGCCAGCAGTGCACCCTTGCAGCAATGCAGGCAAACATGTCCTGGGCTGTATCAGCAAGAGCGCAGCCAGCAGACCAAGGGATGTGATTATCCCCGTCTACCCAGCACTTGGTAGGCCAAACCTGGAACACTGTACCCAGTTCTGGTCCCCCCAGTTCCAGAAAGGCATGCAAAATTGGAGGGAGTCCAGTGGAGTGCCACCAAGATGATCAGAGTGTTGGAGAAGTCAACATAAGAAGAAAGGTTGCTGGAATTGGGTTTATTTAGCCTGGAGAAGAGAAGGCTCAGAGCAATCCAACTGCAATCTTGCAATACCAAAGGGTAGTTATAGAGAAGACAGAGGCAGTCTCTTCGCATGGATGTACCACAACAGGGCAAGATCCAGCAAGCACAAGGGGGAAATTCCATCTGGTTATAAGAGGGAAAATAAATAGAAATAAAAAAGCCTTCACTGTGAGAACAATTAAACACTGAAACAGGTAGCCCACAGAGAGGTGGAATCTCCTTTGCAGGAAATATTGAAGATTCAGCTTGGCAGGGCTGTGGATAACTTAATCTAGGCCCTGCTTTCAACAGAAGGTTGGACCAGATGATCTCTAGGTGTCCCTTTCAACTTAAACTTTTCTAGGAGTCTGTAACAACAGGGGCATCTGTAAGAACATATGAATGACTGAGCCAGATCAGACTAAGAAAAATCCTGAAAAGAGGACAAGCATACGATGATATTCCCATAGAACACTCCTCCAGGCTCCAGCTATTCATGGTTCTGGTTTGTGATCTACAGGTTAGTCTCCTGTATTTAACAGACTTGATGGATGCTTCTTCATTAATTTTTCCAGTTGTTTTTTTAAACAAAAACACAATATCCATGAATTTCTGTAGCAAAGAGCTCCACATATTAACTAGACTACAGAAGGCATCAGTATTAATATTAATGTGAATGCATGAAATGTATGTGACTACCTGAGACAGCTCTTTCCAAACTCCTACACAGGTAAAGAAGCAGCCACCATTACTGGCTCTTTCTGCCTCTTACCTGGCTTTTATTTTGATTAAGCATAAAGAAATCTTGGTAATAGCTTATACTAATCTTGCATGGGTCAAAAGGCCCTAGGATTTAGGAAGGAGTCCCCTTCTGTGAAGAAAGCCCTAACTCTGCTTCCTGTATTAGCCCCTACTCAAGCTCCCTTTGGCCGTATACTGTTCTCTAGTAGAGCAGTTGTCTGTTTTCCCAGGTGCTTACAGGACTGCAAACACTCTACTATAGCAATGAAAAGAGTTACAGCTGATAGGGTGTGAAAACCAAGCCATTTTCATTCCTGGAATCTATCTTGAAGTACTTGGAATTTTCATGAATTAGAAGGTTGCTTTTCAATCGAGTATTTTTAAGCCTTTTTATTATATAGTTTATGGTCAGGTGCTCTATAACCTTAATGAATAGAGGAATGGATTGTGCAGCATCATCAAGTCAAGCAATAACAATATTCTTGGGAGTACTGCCAGGAAACTGTCACAAACTCTAGTTGATATTAAGGGTACTTCCTGGCTAGATACTTTTGTACCTTTGGTTAATTGACTGCCAATTAACTCAAGGTATTTGATTTAGAGGCCAGTCCAGGGTAAAGAGCAAACATTTATAGTCTGTGTTACAGAAGGGGAGTGTCCGCATTAGTCTTTGCAGTTAACCATAGGTTAAAAAAAAATCTAGACAACCAGCACTGAATACACACCTTATGGCTTAACTTCTATGGATTCTGTTCCACAGTCTCATTTACTACACATCACTTATAGTCAAAATAATGGTAGAAATGCTTGCCTCCTACAAGAGGTCTCATGATCCAACAATTTTTGTGCTCCGTGTAGATGGATTCTCAGATCTAGTCTATCTGTATTCAGAAAACCTCTGTCAATGAACATGCAGGCACTGCCAGTGAATATTAATTCATGCTTTACACCTGCAAATGAAAGCTGAGGACACCCCCCTCCACATTTGGAATTTCAGTCACACAATGAACGGAGTAGGCTTCAGGCACCCACTTCCATCTGAGTGCCCTCCTGATGCCCTGTGGTACGCCCTACTTCCCAAAATAAAAATATTTTGCAATCATGTCAATGTTCCCTGTCAATGTAGTGACTACTTTTTGAACAATGAATAGAGAAATTCAACTGTTTTAAGAAAGCATTATCTGAAATAGCTGCCTAATCTGCATTTTTGCATTTGTTTTTGTACACCTGAATGCGGACTGTATACACAGTCTGTTTAGCCCTGCTGTGTTTTTCTCAGGGTACTGTAATTGGTTCAGATGCAATTCAGAGAGCCACTTCTGAAATATAGCTAAACTCAGGAACAATTTCTTCAAGATGTTTTTAATTAGAAAAAAAATAAAAAAAGCAGCAGCACCCAGCGCTTTCAGTCTCTGTGGCAGTTCTCCAAAAATAAAACATTAAACCCTGAAGCCACTAATCTATCAGCTAGCCCAGGCGAGGTCAACTGAGAGCCAACAAGCAGCCTCCCTTGCCACCAAGTGTGATCATTTCACAGGAACATAAAAAAGAAATCTCATGAAATAATGAAAGTATGTAGATACTGATAAGGACTACTACTTGTGTAACAGTACTTGTCTCCTTCTTTAAACTTCAGCCTTTGAAATCTCAAATTTTAGGAAAGAAAAATGATATAGGGTTCTAGGTCTTGTGGCTGCAGAGAAACACTAGAACAAGATGACATTCATTTCTCCTCTTGCCTTGCAAGAAGTAACGGGATGTTACTTCCCCTGTAATAACTATTTAAATGTCTTCATTTGACTAGAACCTGATATATAATTTTTGAGCGCTTAAGATGGCGATCAAAGACCCTTTCCCAGAACAAATCACATGGAAACACAAACGCTGCCCACTCATTTGGGCTGTGGTGGGTATGACTAGGTAAACTAAGCAGGAAAGCAAAAGCAGCAAATGCTTCATACACGAGTCTCCTGTTCCACGCACACAGTTCAGACACTGCAAAATGTTCCATGGTGTATTTTACCATAGCAACACAGAGCAGGTGCCTCTGGCTTGCTTAGGAACAGCAGACACATGACCAGAAAGGCTAAAGTCTTCGTAAATTCACCATCCTAAATCCCCACAAAAGGCAGTGGGTAGCACATTTTTAGGCACAACAGCAGCTTCATGTAATTCATGGAACTGTCTCATAATTTAGTTTGAATTTATTTTTGCCATCTCTCACTAGTCTTTGTACAAAACTTGGTTCACAGGGTTTTTTCTTCCTTTTTTGTTTTTACAGCTGACAAGATAGAGGTTACATCTACATATAAAACATGAATAATTAGTATTTATGCTTACAGCCACTTACATACTTGAGACTGAGAAAAATTTCTCAGGCCATGTAGTTAATGCTTTTTGGGGGATGGCTGGGAGAAAAAGTGGTTCTCAACTAAGCCACTAGAGAACCACATATGCAGCCAAGTTTATGATCATCACTTCAATACATCTTTGTATTTTCATCCCAGCCCATTACATTTGCTAACTTTTATCACAATCACAAAATGTTTGAAGTCAGATTTTATCCTCCAATCAACCATGTACTTTCAGTGTGCCTGAGTGAGCTGACTTGCTAAGTGTCATTACATTCTGAAAACATGTTTTAATTAAAAAAAAGACCATATGAAATAATTGGGGAAAAAGCTACAGAGGAAATGCAGAATATTACAAAATGTGAACATACCACATACTATTATGCAAATGATCTGTTTAAGTTAATCAAATATAAGACCATTAAGAACAGCATTACAAACATCAGAACTGAATTAGCATACCTCTGGACAGCCAGAACATGGAAATGGTAAGTCTTTACTTTATAACATTACAACCTTTTTTACCACCTCTACTATTCTTACACAAAAAGATCAGAAAACATCTGAAGCCCCTTTGCAATGTTCTGGATGAATGTCTGCCTGGAACTGTCAGCTCTGTCTGCTTTCTCTGGGAGCAGAGGGAGTACATACTTTCTTGTCTTCTAAGCAGTCAGTTTGCACCTTCTGTTCATCATTAACTAATAAAATCCTCCCAAAATACACCTCCCCAGTTCTGGGCTGCACACTATTTCTCATCTAAGACTGTAAATGTAATTTAAATATCTTCCTTCACCCCTGCAATAGCATTTCATATATGCTTCAACTTGAAAGAAATGTGTCCACTCGGCTGTCTTGCAAGGTTTGAAAGTTGTCTTTGTATGTTAATATTTATTACTTTTCAGTCTTCTGCATACAAAAGATCTATGAAGATCTTTCTTTTATCACTCTGGCAGGTCAGTCTGGGATCCTCTAATCATGCTGGGCCTCATCTTGCTGTGCCTCATTACTTAGCAATGCAGGTTCTGCGCATATTCAGTGCTCACAGACTTTCACAGCCATGACGTGTATAAGATGTTCCAGCTTCCTTAAGTTCAATCCACTAGCAGCAATAGACTGCTAAGGTATTTGTTATTTTTTAAATTAGGTATTATGCACACAAATATCCCTATTTTAAATATGAAGATGAGAGAGTCAGTCACTCAAATATTTGGAAATGCCAAAATTAATGCTGTGTGTACCTTTATGGTACAAAGCAGCTGAGATTACTTAGCACTTCTGTAAACTGCAATAAGTTCTCAAGCAACCAGAAAATAAGCAACAACCTAAGAGTTTGCTTAACGATATGACACACCATCACCTTGGCAGAGTCAGAGATAAAAAACAACTCTGAAAATTCATTCACCCATTCCAGTCATGCTACAGTCTTTTTCCTTCCTCAAGCTCCCTGCCTCATTCAGTACACGTTCTCCTCCTGTGCATGTAGCTTCTGCAAGCCAGGACTCCTCTACCAGAAACCTTGACTCAAGTATCACCTGCCGACCTGTGCCTCAGCCCTTTCTCTCTTCCCTAAAAGCAAGAAAACTCCTCACCCAAGTCTTGCCCTGTTCTCCAGCCTCTTGACTATCTGCATCTTCAGTCTCTTCACACCAATCTTGATTCCTTCCGCTCAGGCGCCCTAGTGATCCACTGAGGTATGTCCAAATCTTTAATGTGCTCCTCCATATCACAGAATGTGTTAATTCATGGCACGTTAAAAGAAAGAAAAAACAACTGCCATTCAAACAGAAAAACAAAGATATTCATCATTTGGTTTTACCACCACATAGCACATGTGCACATATGACTAAGACATGAGGGAGGAAAACCATATGTAGCTAACTATTTGCAATGCAGATTCAGAGAGGTTTTCCAAATTATGTCATGGATGACAAGAGTATCAAAACAATTACATACATACTCACACAGTCTTTTTACAATCCAAATGGAGATGGGGCTGGATGAGGACTACTTGGGTGTAATTTATGCAACATGGGTTTACATAAGACTGAGGTAACACTGGTAACATTATGGAAGCAAAAGATGATGTTGTAGAGTTTATTTCAGTTCCATCAAGAAGGGAATATGACCTGAACTGGAGCAGCTCTATTTTTTCTGGATGACCAAGTATCAGTAAAGGATCAGTAACATTTATTTCCATTTATGTATGGCTGCTGGGTTGCCAGGTATTTTCTAGAAAGAGACATCACAGAGGCTAGCCACTGCAATCTGCTCCTGAAAAATTCAGTAGCATAGAAGTGGGCAATATTTTAGAGGCACAACTTTTTGGAAACAGCCATCTGTGCTTGATAACGGTTGGAAAATTTAGAAAAATATTACTTCTCTCTCTTCTCCTCACTTTTTTGTCAAAAAATTGCTTGAAGTTTTTTGACTAGTTCTACTTGTTTTCCCATATGTGCAGTGGCTTTTTTTTCCAAGGTAGTAATGAAAAGAAAGAGGTTTATAGGCAAATTTACTGTGATAGCCTACACAATACTGATTCATTCCTCTTGACCAGAGACCTTAGTATCCCTATGTTTCTTCATGTCCCAGACTTAAAATTATTCAATTTTCTTTAAAAAGTCACACTGTGATGTTTTTGGAAACAAACCAAGATATAAATCTATATTAAATTCTCCAAAACTGCAAATCCACTTCTGAAAGTCTTGCCACAGAATCTCAAAAAATTTTTCTCCAGTGACACCTAGTTCTGTTAAGATTCACTTTAAGACCTATAGCTACTTTTTCATCAGTTATGAATGGAATGAGTGGACATAAATGACAATGTATTTCTAAGACTCTTTCCGTCTTTCCATTAAGTTTAACATTGTCAGTAACCCTATGAAAAGCCTGCACATTCCTTGTTCTATGCATTGCTATAAAGACTTATCTCATGGCAAAATCAGGGTTTTACTCTCCTAGGAGATCTTCACAGTTGTCTATTTGTATCACATAGCATCTCTGATCATTCCTGAGCACTATCAATAATATAATCCATCCAAAATTCTGAACACACAAAGACAAATATCAAATATTTTTATGAAAATTGAAGAAACTGCATCCTTTAAAAAGAATGCAAACAAACACGCAGTATGAATACATGTTCTATATCCATACCAGTAATATATATTGTATGTATAATCCCCAAATATAACTTCTTCAATGAATAAAAATATGGTATACTATGGATACACTTGTATTCCAGTTGGAATAGATAAAAGAACAAAAGAAAACAAAGTGATTTCGATGCATCATTCACTTAATGTTCAAAAGTTATTCATATCAGCGTGATGCTATTACTTTGCATCCAGAGGATTCTACTAGGCAAAACACTTTTCTCTGCATTGTACTCTATCTTTTCACCCTAGTAAATCCAAGTCATAAATCTCTCACATTTAACTATTACTGTTATCTTTAACATTATGAAGCTTTTATTTGAGGACAGGCAACATTCACACAGAAAATAAAAAGGACACATTTTTACTTTGCAACTTCCATTAATCTCACTAGATTAATGTGATGGCACATAGTATAGGACTAAGCACTTACATGTTTCATAGCCATTTCTGGGTCACCGACAGCTTTTCTTTTCACATTTATATTAAGAGATTCCTTCTAAAGAAGTTTTAAGTAGTAAATACTTCAAAATATTCAAATATTAAATATTCATTTTAGTTCCAAAATGTATGATAAAATATGATTCACATAGTATACCATCTATGTTACTTCACTTTTTAAGACAAAGCACACATTGAATATTTTACTCTGTCTTCCACCCCCTTCCTCCAAAATATTTAACAAACATTAGCAAATCCTGTTTGTAGTCTCAGCTGAAGCTCATAAAACTGTTAGTTCAATGTACCTACATTTCCTTCACTGACTTAAATTGTAAGAGACCAACTTCAAAACTGCTGACTGAAAACTAATCTTGAACACCGAGTAAGTGTAATGGATCCTGTAACTATACCTCCGGAAGAAATGCATTAGAGATGCATGAGAAAAAGACTGCCACAGAATAATTACAGAACCTTTAGGTGTCATGTTAACTCAAACATGTTTCTTTTTTTGCAGGCCAATAGCTGAAGGCAGGCTCCTATCTGATTCACCGCGTTACCCAAGCGCAAAAAACAGTAACAGGAGAGCTCTCTGGCACACAGCAATATTGCAGTGGGCCAACTCTCTCACGCAAATGGGTGCTATGCTTAAAGTACTGGATAGGCATCAACTGTACTGGTTCGGCTCCTGCTCTGCCACTGACAGAGGCAGTTACCACGTCGGACACACAGCTGGAAGGAAGAGTGCCGCTGACATAAGACTGAACGGCACACCATCATTTTGTTTATAGCCATCCACACTACAACCCTGCAGACACAAATGGTGTGCAAGATGCAGGAGCAGAGCTCCTCCTAGTAACCTCCAACTGTGGAATACCATCCCTCCTCCTTCCAGTTAGTGACTTTGGTGGATAAAGAGAAAAGAGACCAGGTCCACATGAATGCAGGGGTCCTTCCCCAAATGCTCAAAGCTTCTGAGGCCTGGAAGCAGTCAGTTGACCAGGATGCATCCTGTTGTTTCCAGACACCAGACAAAGCACAACCAGCCATGCCGGACCATGCAGCTTGGTGTGACACAGACTGCTTAGGCCACATATGCAAGTTGCAAGACAGTATAGAAATAAAGAGTTAAGCTTACTGATCCCAGGTATGGATGCAATGGAGAAGCTGAGAAAAACTGTTTCAGGCATTGAAGGAGTCTGGCCTTTTCAGAAAAATTCCTTCTTGTCCCTGTTAACTCAGGTGATTTATTAGAGTGTGTAACTTTAAGACCACTGACCTAACTGAGTGCAGGATGTTAGAGGCAGGTGTGACCTGTTTCTGAATCTGGACAAAATTAATGCAATCCGAAGGGAGTCTGTTTGCTGGTTAAAGAAAATTAACACTTGCCACCTCTGAGGTCCTTCTACAACTTTGTTGATACAGGGATTTGCTAAGAGTTTTATGTCCTTCATCTTGTTAGTTGTCACCCATCTTCTGGATTTTAAATGGTCTACTTCTGTAAGTAAAAGGCACATATTCTTCTACAGTGAGCATCCCCAAAGTACTTCAAGTATGCACAATATGGTAGGTCTATATCTACCTTCAGGTAACAATTAGCAAGCCATTCTGCTTTTAACTTTGCTTCCCTTAGACCAAATCCATGTCTGCACCAACTAAGCACTGCTCATGCCTTTTTGGCATGATTTTGTATGAAAGCAATACAGCTTTGCGAGACTCAATGAAGGGAGAGTGAGAAGGGGTATTTTTAGCGCAGCATGCCACACACTGACGATATATACCACTCCTGCTGTGCTGCTGCCCAATACTCTGCACAAATCAGTGCAGTACCTATTTACCGGAGTCCTTTTGATGAGGTATCTGTTACCTTCCATGTTTTTATCTGCAATGTCATTAAAGAATAATAATAACCTTTTGAGTATACACAAGTTTTGTACTAGTTCTGCTACATTTCAGTTCCATGGTGTATCCTTCGTTATATCAATATTGATAAAAAAGTTAATTTTTCCTGAAATGTTGCCCTCCTCTCTCTTGAACATGGACTCTTTTTGTTCCCACCTGACAGAACAGAGTGCATCAAACTAAAGCAATATCACATTGAAAGAATATCATCTACCTCAAGACCCAAGCTGAGGACAGCAAACTAAGATTAAGTTCATCATATCCTGACCAAGAAAATTGACAAAGAATCACACTTACAGTGAAACAAAGCTGGATGCTTAGCTTTTTCATAAATTTCAGTTACTAATGATGCTAAAAACGCAGGAAATGGAAAAGGGATTTCTAAATAGGCTGTGTAATTGAACAAAACCAGGCCAGAAATAGCCCCTCACTCACTACTGATTTGTGTCATGGAAAACAGCTGGGTTTTTGTATGCCTATCTGAGAACTGAACCACACATATTATTTTTGAGAGTGCTTTAAAGTCTACTTCAATGATTCGGTATCAGCCTTCAGTGACATTTTTAGTTTGAGAGCACACACAAAAGCATTTATAAAAAGAACATTTTCTCCCTTCATGTCTGACTTATCTAGAGGATAAAACATAGCAGTGAGAGGAGGAGAGGGGATTCTAAGGGAAAACATTTTTCAAGTTGAAAGGACGTGTCTGTTTTGACTGACACAGCAGAATCATTACAGCCCAGGAAACATTTCAGATACGGCAACTCCGTTTGCTTCTCTGAACGTGCAAGCGCTCTCCCTGGAAGCAAAACTTCAGTCAGTGGGATGCCCATACATCCTGGCTTACATCTGGGCTCCAATACAACATATTCCAGCATTTAAATGAACACCATCCAATCTCTTCTGCAGCATTGAGGCAGACAGTCTAGACCTGAGGCTGAAGTTCTTTAAAGCTCTGCTCTCTAAAGCCCTGTGTTTTACTGCTTTGTAGTTCAAGAACTAAAGGCAACTTGCATAAATTAATGTCAGAAGCATCCTCAGCAGCTCAGGGGTAATCTCAGCATGAAGGATTTTGTTCCCTATGGACTGTTGTCCACACCTTCTGAACAAGTGCCTGAAATCTTTGAACCTACTTTTTAGCCAGAACCAATCTGATTCACCTAGGAAGCAGACGGTAACAATTTGTCTCAATTCTCTCATGCTATTCTTATGCCAGCACCTCCTTCTCCAAAAAAAGTTCAAAATAAGTCAATTCCTCTTAAAGATGTGATAATTCAAACTACATGCCTACATTTAAGCACATACTTAAACTGAGTGTCTAGTGATTAACTAGGTAAGCATAAAAAAAACCCCCTTACAACTGTACAAACAATCACAATCTGATTCAAAAGGGAACATACTATTATTTTCAGCAACCATCTTTTTGAAAACCTGAAGTAAAGATTATTTGAACTCAGCATGAAATAAAGACCACGGGAAATCATCAGTACATTTCCTTGTGTAAGCTCAGAGGATTTCCTAGTGCTGAGCAATCTCCAAAATCTTCTAACACTGAAATAAAAACAAATTCTACCTGGACTAATGAAAAATATTCAATTTGCCTACAATCTCAAGATAGAAAAATTAAATTTCTTTTGTCAGGTAAAATTGTAAAATTAATTATGCCCATTAAGCTACTACTAATCAATAAGCTGCAAAAACTTTAGACAAATTTAAATTCTGTATCTGTAATACCATATATTTCATGCAACAATACACGTGGACTGTATTTAATTGGTAACTGTATTTAATTGGTACCTGAAAATTCATGCAATGTATCTTTACATAGCTGAATATGTAAAGGATAAAGCCTACATAGTTTACTTTAAACTGCATACAGCCATTCAAAGTCAGCAAACAGCTCTCCTGATTAACCTAATGTCTAAATAAATTCAGCACATACAGTGCAGTTATTTTAAACACTGCATGTGGGCACAAGCAATAACCAGTTGTTAAAGTAGTGATGCTCCTACGTGACATTTTGAAATACATTTTCTCCTGTATTGCTAGCAGTTATTCTGGGGACATGCTCTTATTTTGTAAACCTGTTCTCCTCTACTACCTTCATTATCTTGACCGAGCTCTTTTTTCCTCTGCTCTAAAACTGTACTTAGAATACAAATAGAACTAAATGCAAGCATCTTTCCATACATTATCTCTATTCCTGTTTTAAAAGATTATGGTGTAACTGAGAATCAAAATGGCAGATTATGACTGTAGCTATAGCATATAGCTATGCGAATCCAGGGTAATTTGGTATGGAGTTCCTTTGGATTTGCCCCATTTGGGATTAAGTCTGATACAAAGAACTGACCACACTGATAATAAATGTATGTGCCTCTGTTGATTACCTATTTATTCTGAAAGGGAAGGAGAATTAAGTTAATCAGTACATTACCCTAGCAAATCTGTACCTGAAACCATGAGTATGAGAGAACTCAGCTATCTGTTTATGTCTTGTGGTTAAGGTCAGAACAAAGCCTCAGAAGGCATTATAAAAATGCCAGCTCAATTAGCATAAACACTCCTTGGAAACAAACAAAAATCTGACATCCCTTATTACACACTGCACAACTGCTCAGCCAAAACTGACACCTGCCTCATTGGTCTGAGAGTTACATCAAGACTTTTTGTGGGTAAAGCCCATCCAGAACAGGGGAAGCCACAGCTTGCTCTTTCTAGAGTATGCACTTGTCAAAAGAATCATGATCTCTTAGAAAGCTGACGTTTTCATTACCAGTAAAAACATTTCAAAGTGTATTTTACTGTAATGCGTGTCAGGCATATAAGTTAAAGTTTATGTATGAAACTTTATGAAATATAAATTATGTTATTTGAGAACAAATAAGTTTTAAGAAGCAGAGCTTAGCTAAAATAAGATGCAATTAGTAGCTTACATTTAAAAGAATAATGGTCAATGTTTGGTAGAGAGTTGTTCATAATGCTTCATAATCAAGATTAAATGCACTGAGTAAAAAAAGAAATGCAACTTGAAACAATTTACTAATAAGTTGCTTTAAAAAATCAATTTTACAAAATATACTTTGCAAGATTTAAATAGGAAAAAAGATCAGGCTTCATGCACAATCTGATCAGATAGCATGTAATAGAGGTGACAAAGTCCTTTGAAGTTTCCTATCAGACTTGAATTCCAGCTAATTTTCTTATGCAAATATGGGCCAACTAGTTATTTTTTAAATTCCAGCTCTTTTGACTACAAAACCTTTAAACAGATTATTCATTGCCTTCGTGATTAAGCAGTTTTGAATACATATTCTCATCTCATTGCACAGACAGCTATGCGTAAGCCTCTCAGTAAGGATAAACTGCCTCTCACTGAAATGAGAATATACCCCTAAGGGTTTCTGAATTAAATTCATGTTCAGTTATTCATGCAAATTATTTTACATTTTCATAGCACGCTGACATAGTCACTGTAACTTCATGGTAAAGACAGATATACTACTCATAATCTGCACTAAAATATGAAAGCATTAAAGACTGCATGTTAGTACATCCCTTGAAAGGTGGTGGGTTGGAAGATGCATTTGGCAAGACAGTTTTGCTACATGTCAAGAGTTCTGTCGGTGCTTGAGGACTGTTTACTATTTGTCATGCCTGTGCTGTTATTTTGAATAGAGATCAAACTAAGTTTCTCTGGACAGAAGATGGAATTCCAAAAGTTCCTTTTACAAATACATGCAGTATTTGATAAAACCCTTGACCGAAGGGAGACACAACCAGTACACAAAGTTTAGGCTAAGCTCAAATTAATCTGAAGCTTGACTGTGTTCTGATACAGGGTCTCGTATACCCTAGAAAGACATTATAGCTAGATCCTGATCTTCATGTGGATTTTTATTTGAAATAGCTATGTAACCATTTGATCAGTTTGTGTTACATTTCTCCTTTATGTCTACCCACAGAGGATACTCATCTGTGAGCCTTCTGCTATAAACTCTAAACTCTTCAACTTAAATTTAGGATTCATGCATCTTCCTTTGCACATTCTCAATTGAATTAGAAACCAATCAATTGGCCAACAAATCAGAGCATTCTTGAAACCATGATTTGATAAGTTTTTTTCTCCTACCTTAATAATTAGTTAAAAAAAAAGTGGTAATAACATGCAGAAGATGTGATTTTTTTTTAAAATAATCTCATGCCCCTTTGAAGCCAAAAAGAGGAGCGAAAAGTAAACCTTTCTACTGTTCAATCTACAATCAACATCTATCCAATTAAAGCTCTTATTTCTATGGTAAGAGTTGGGGAGAAAGTAGCGGAGTGACCTCTCAAGATACTGCTGAGCAACCTACCTCGCTGAAACTTCCTCAGTATAACAATAGTATTTCCAAAGAGTACTGAAACAAATTATTCTGAGTTTTTTTCATGCTATGAGTAATACATCCTCATTTGAAAAATGAAGAAATCTGTGAAAGCACTGGCCAGAATCATTTCACCTTTGACTTCAAAGCAAATACGAAAAGACTGAATTTGACCCAGTGGATCTGTAGACTAGCATAGGCTCTTTTGGTTACAAAGGTCTCAGATCTACTAGTTGAGTAGCTCTTCATTCATTTGGGATCTGATATTGTGCTGAGCACCTCATTAGAAGTTCTGAAATTCTCAATTCTCACTGACTTCAGTGGAAAACAAAAGCCCTTGGCATATTGAAAAGGCTCGCAAAAATGTACACTTCACACTGCTAACAAAACAGCCTTTTCTCAAAGATCAAAACCAGTATTTGTCTTCACCATTTAACATATATTTTTGGTTTTTTAAAAAAAAGGTGTAGAAAACTTACACATTCAACATAATAGTAGAATTTTGCAAGGGAAAAAAAATCCTTCAGCTAATTAGCTTTTCACCTAAAATGCTAAATGCTCCAGAACTTACTGAGACTATCATTTGTATAGCTAAAACACAAGCTAACTAGGAGAAAGTATTACTTAGAGAATTATAGTCAGATACCAATCTCATTTAGAAGTCGTTATCTTCTATAAGATTAACACTTTTATTTACAACTCCACAATAATATAATGCACATTTACCAAGCAAGGAAACAGGCTTTATAATATATTTAAATGCCTTTCATGCTTTAAATTGTAATAATTTAGACATTTCAGATTTAATTAAACTGACATAAAGAAAATCAATGGGAGCTGTAGCTGCTTTGCAACTGCCTCTTAAGGTTTTATACAAACTGAAAGCCAATACTAAAAATATAAAAATAAAGCTTTGTATATTGGCAACCCTTTGCTCATATTAGGTTCCACTTGATAAGCAGTAAATTTTTTTTAGAGACACTGGAAACAGTTTTTCAAAGTCACATAAGGGAACTGGGTGTCTAACATATTAATTTTACTGGACAGCATAGAAAAATTTCAGTGTAAATATTTAATGTCTAAGATTACAAATGACTCAATTCACCTAGTCAGACCCCCTTCCTACTGATTTCAGTATGAGTTCTGCATACAAAATGATCTCAGCCCTTACAGAATTTCATTTAAAATTACATAGTACATCCTTTCAAAATATACAGAATATGCTCACTCATCAAACATGCACACTCATGACTGTAACTTGAATCTGGAGTTGAATGACTTAAAAAGCAATTAGCTGCTCTAAAGAGTAACCGGTAGTTTTGAGCACTTGACTGAGGAGAGTCAGAACACATCAAAACCTTTGAGTTCGTATTCTGTCAGGACTGCTATTTCAGTACACTGGCTCCCAATCTCACAATTCTGGAAAAAAGTGTTCCTTTCTAACAGAAATTTTCCTGTCTTTGGTCTCAGCTGAGAGATTTTTCCTTTTTTAATCTGATTCCCTCCAGCTGCTTTTAAGCAGAAAACTATTTTAAGCTGAAAATTAAAATAAAACACACAATGTAAAATACCCAACAAATTCAAATTAGATGGTTTCTTATATTTCATATTATTCAAAGGGCTAATTCTGACTGACTTCTGCTGTTCACTGAAGTGTCAAAAATCAGCAAATAAGAACACTGAGGCAGAAATGGAGCACGCAGCAAATAAAGACAGTAATATCACTGGGAGATGAATCAGTGTCTTTTTTCATCGATAGGCAATAGTAACTTTTGTTAAAATGGAAAGCTACAATACTGACTATAGCATTTACAGGTAATTATAAGAAAGTCAAGTAATTAAGCACCTCAGTGCTGATGCTTAAGTTAGACTCATAACCAAAACAGATTATGAAGATAAGAGAGAAAACATGGATTGTTTTAAGCATGTAAGCAAAGTCTGCTCTGAAATCCTGGGGAGTGGGGGAAGTAGGGCATAAAAATTCTGAGTATAGAGAGCTCTCCAATATATTTTTATAATCAAGTCCATAGCATACAAAGAAGATTCATAGCTTTATTGTATAGATCAGGAAAAGACTATTTTACCTATAAGCCACACTTCCATTGAAGTATGTTAAGAGTATGCCATTCAGGCCAGATTCTTCTGCTTCTACTCCTCCAAAGAACAGAGCAGAGACATAAAAATGGAAATTCTGCATGCCAATCTAAAGTGAAAATTAAGAATGTAAATTGTTGAGACAAACTGAAAATATTACAATTCCACAGGAAGGTTAAGCTCATCATATATGTTCTGATACAACACGTTTTCTGGATTGCTTAAAAACAAACAAAAAAGCACAGTTCTACTGGCATTGTTAAGTTAGACCTGCCTAACCTCGAAACTTCACAGCATAGAAAATACTGAAGATTTATATCTTATGTTTATAGGATGCTTTATATCCTCTCTATATATGCTGTATATATCTATCCTATATAGAGAGAGCATACTTTATATCCTATATATAGCACACTTTATATATAATTATATACAAATAAACTAATCCCTGTATATTCATACACATACACAAAGCATGGATATGAACTTTTTAAGTTGATTTTTAGTGTCAATCATTACTGGCAAGACATCCAAACTCTGTGCTATCAAACATGTTAGAAGATTTCCCTAAAGCAAAGAAACTGTCTTTGGCACAGATTTGGAGAGGATATCCAAGTACTATGTGAAAGGACTGAATGCTTCAGTCCTTTGGGACTCTTACTCATTTGTTACAACAGTCTTCAGGCTTAATGCCAGTCCTAGCACCAGTAGAGTACACAATATACAATGCACACCTCTTTACTGTAGCCAGACATGGAGCCAGTACTAGTTTTAAATTACTAACGATTTCTTATTTATCTTTGATGCCAAAAAAGTCAGTTATTAAGTTAGGAGTAGGAACATGATAGCATAACAACAGCACATCAATAAGACAGAAATCCAAAATACTGCTGCCTTCAAAACTGTATATATCACTGGAATATGTTTTGTATATTAGAGACATAGCTCTCTCAGTTTGACATTATATAAAGCATATTTTATGTACCAGTCTTAACAGTATGTTTTTATTTCCACACCTTCACAAACTTGCATGAAACCGATGGCTCCCAAGGGAACTACCATTTTGTTTTATTTTTCAGAAAGTTACTGAAACTGATACTGTCATGAAGGAAATAGATAGTTTATGCTCTACATGCTTGAAAAAAATGAGAGAAGTGTAAAGAGGATGGCTTCTTACATACCTATTTATTCTTTTCATTGCATTCAAATATCTCAAATACTTTTCTTTTAAAAGTGTGTTTGGGCCAGTGGACTGGACTACGCTCTGTACAGAAACAGATTACATCTGGTGCAACTACAGCCATATCCAACTATTCATCAAGGAAGTGTTCCTGAAAAGTGCAATGGCTGTTGATTTGAAAGACAGCAGAAGCAATTTTTCCTTATAAGAATTAATATGATAGAGGCATTAAGTAAAGCACACAGTTTAAATGCATAGGGACAATATACATGGCACGGAAAAAGGAGAGGCAGGAGCAAGCTCATTAGGCTTGTCAAATGAAGGAGAAGCTAGTTTTTCAGAACAGATCTCCATTCCAAAAGATGTCACTCCTTCTAAAAGACTGAATGCCTAACCATTACCTCCTTTCCCATGCTTTACCCTTGGTTGATGAACTGGATCTTGATTCATCTATGGAGGACGATGATGATGATAAAAATGAAACTGTACAGAAAAAGGCATCAAGAAAGCTCACAGTAAAAGATTTACTTTGGGTGTTCACTTTCATAAATGAAGCAAGATCTTTCAAACAAGTGATCTGCTCTGAAAAGTCAGCTGCTGAAAAGCCAGCATCTTAAATTGTGTGTACTTCTTAAGTTGGTGCACACAACGCTTTTCTTGCTTATTATGAAAGCAAGCGAAAAACTGTTTCTCAGGAAAACACCATCAGTAATGCATTTCTGAGATAACCTGCCTCTTTGAGGGCTATGGGACTGTCTTGGCCAGTTCTAGGCCTGGGACTGAACTAAGGTATTCTTGCAAGTATGTCCCCAAGAAGAGGAGCCTTACTTATTTAGGATATTATCTGTGTGCATGGCTCAAAATATCTAGCCATAACTAGCCATGATCAAACTGCAGTTCTTCTTAAGCAGGAGGGATTGTGTTAAGACGGAATACAGCATGTAGAGGTTTTAAGCTCTTACTTCCCCCACAGTAGTCTTCCCCCACAATGAAGAACCATAGAACTGTCTTCACCCTGCACCTGGAAAATTGCTGGAGAGATTACAGCTGGCCACAGCATATATGAATGTGGCCACAGCATATATGAATGAATTGTTCTATATCACGTAAATTTTAAAGAGCTCCTAGGCAGAAAAACCTGTTGATTCTGGACATTATTTTTATTAATAAATTTGAAATAACTTTAAAGAACAATTTACAGTAGATAATCTTCTATCCAGAAAATCTGTAGGTGCCATGATGCCTTTCTACCAGATACTGTCCAGACTCAGGAAGCTTAAAGGCATACTGCAGAAAGCATCACTACATACCTGCCCTCTCTCAGACTCGGATGTAGGCATTCACTATTGCCAGCTGCCGGAGCCAGAATACCAGGGCTAACCAAAACTTACTCATATACTGTAGTAAAATAAATTAATTTTAAACCAAATAAAACCTAGTGAGGAACGTTTTTAATTACAAATATTTTGAAAGAAAAGCACTGTGTTCTGGAACAGGGTTAATTCAGACTGCAGAGTGGCAGTTCCTCTCCCAGCAGAATACATGGAATAATTCGTTAAAACTTGCTGCATTTATAGATTCAATGGCATTTAGGGGCAAATCCCATGGCATTTATCCAATCAAAACTCCCAGTGAAGTGAGTGAGTATTCTCCCTAAAGACTGCAACATTTGGCCCTTAGTAATGGAAAACATTCAATAATAAATAGTTTGGATTAAGTAAATTCAATAGAAAATTAATCTACACAAATACCAAAGAGAGAAATCCTCTTTTGATTAGCTAATTAAAGTTAACATGCTTCTAAAAGTCTACTATATTTATACATTTACTTATAAATTATACATTTACTGTATGAATATCATAGTCAGTTTAGCACTTGGAAACCAGATCAAGTTTTTAATAGCTACTGGCACAACCTAGTTAAACTGTTGGTATTTCACTGTAGATCCTGCCATTCATGGTCTGTAACTTGGTTATAAATGTTGGCTCAGGGATAAAACACTGCATAAAAAGTTTTTGAGTTGGTGACTTTAGTGTGATTTAATAGAATTTGAGCTTTAAAAACAGATGCTGTAGTTTTTCACTATGTTATGCACGGATAAAAAATATTATGTGTATATATATATATCTGAATGTAACATATATTCCATATATGGAATATGCATACCAACGTAAATTTACTTAAATTAGTCTCTTTATGCTTCAAAATAAGAAAACAAGACTATTTCCTACATCACAAAAAAGATTCCACTGAAAATCAAAAGAAAAATTCTCACTGACGTCAAAGTAGCCGATAATTTACCATACATTTAATCCTAACACTAAAGGTAGGACACATGAAGCCCTGGGTGAATTTCTCTCTGAACTATGCCACCTACAGATAACAAATATCAGAACATTCAGAAGTTTATCTCACATACAAATTGAAAATCGGTGTGCTTCTCTACACCAGTTTAGTTTTCTCTGTTTCACTGATCTTTCTGTTATCCTCCCTTCTCTCAGATCATTATGCTTCCTCAACAGCATTATCTTCTTTCACTTCTCCCCTGCTGTTACAGTTCAAGCATCTTAATCTTTTATAATATATATGACATGATGGACATTAGGAAGGTCAATTTTCTAGACTAAGTTACAGGTACAGGAATGTGTTCTGGAAAACTGCAGAAGGTCAGTTTACACAATGGGGAAAAAAAAAAGGCTGAGAAACTACCTGACGTTACTGAAAAAGCTCCATTATACAAAAAAAAAAGGAAAGAAATTCCTCTTTCAAGGATGCTCTTGAGACAGAGAGCTAACTCTACAAAATCATTAATATCTGCTACCTCAATTTAGCATAAAAAGTCTCAGTCTACTGAGATGGAAAAGGCATCCAAATTCACAGAGACTACTATGTTTCTATACACATAACCACATTACATAATCCCTGTTGATAAACTTTTCAATTTTTATCTGAAAAATATTCCCATGATTCCTCTTGGAATGTTGCTCTAAAAACCTCACTTTAGTAAACTTTTCTCTAATTTCCAGCCTGTAAGTATCCACGAGTAGGTCATTTGTTTGTATAGCAGCACTATCTTTTGGCTCAAATAGTTGTTTCCTCCTTGGTGTTCAGCTCCTTACATATTGCAAAGAGCCATGTTGTCACCTTTCAGCCTTAAAAACCGCTTGGCTTTTTTAGCCAAACAAAATATTCTGTTTCCTGACCACATAAGCAGCCTTTCTCCACTCAGGAACTCAATTTTCCCCCTACACAGTATTTCTCCTTTCAGCATTGCCAGTAGTCTCTCTATTACCCAGGACCTTGCCCATCTCACAGCTCCTCACTAATCTTCATAATTCCACAATTAATATCTCATGTGGCACCACAATAAGTACTTTATTAAAGTACAAACTGACTATATCTGTCACATTTCTTTGCATGGAAGAACATATACTGCTTTTTTTTTTTTTCTTTTTTTTTTTTTTTTTTTTTTTTTTGAGGTAGAGAGCTTGTTTGACATGATCTGCCTCGGCCAAAACCATATAAAATTCTATGCAACCTTTTATTTACCTTCGTATTTCCAATCATCCTCTCCAGCAATATTTTTAATCTAAGTATTGGCAAACTGTTAAGTCAAAACAAAGGTCCTGAGGCTGTTCATATTACTTAAGAAAAAGAAATGTCAACAACCATTCCAAAGTTCACGTAAGGTATTACTCCAGATGACAGAGACTGGATATCCATCTTGTACTCACTAACATTTTCATCCCTGTTACGCCTGCTGTCTTTGCCCTCATAGTCAGCTGTATCATCCTTATTGCAAACAGAACCAAAATGTTAGTATACCTTTCAGTCTATACCTAAACTCTACACCTCAATCTCTGCACCTGAATTTCTACTTACTCTTAACTATGTTTCTTATTCCTTATTCTTTTCTGTTCATTTGGCTGAACAGCCCTTTGCTGCTTGTTAAAACATTTCTTATAAGATCAAGCTCTGTCTTTTAGCAATTTTCATTCCAACCTTTATAGTTTTCTTTAGTGATTAGCCAATATGGAATGGAGCATATAGACTCTTTTATTCTAGATGATTTTTGGAGAATGATCATTTCACCCAGTTAAATCAGCAAAGGCCTCTTGCAGGTTCTTCCTGTGCTTGGAACATTAGTTTCAGATAGCTTTTTCCATGATAAAAGTAATGGTGTGCCTCCCCCACATATAAATCCTGAATTCCTCTGTCCAGCAACTTCCCTAAGTACTTTTTCCAATTCACCTAGATTTGCTGTTTTGAAACTGAAGACCTGAAGTGTTTTACTGACACACTTTCATTTATGCTTCTCTTTCAGTCAAAATGAGTCAGTTGGTGAACACTCAATTCAAGGTGGCTTTCGCAACTTTTTTTTTTAATAAATCAAATTTCTTTAGTTATCACAACTTGCTGATTGTACATCAAAGTTTTTAAGGCTGTTGTATTGGTAACAGTATTTGTTCCTCCATCTCCAGCTGTGAATTTCTGCAGATACCTTCTCTCTTAACATCACTGAAATATCTATCCACATTGAACTCCACGTCTGGGGTCTCCACGCAGGTCTTTCCGCACCCACCAACGCAATTGCTTTTATCACCTTTCCCTGAAAGATTTTCATCTACCTTGATTATTTTTTTTTTTTAATCTATGCTACTCCTTCTTGTACGTCAACAGTATGATTAATTAATCACTTTCTCTTTAAAGACAGTTGTCAGTGCACTTAATGAAAATATTGCATATTATTGCCACGGGCAAAGGGAAAAATTTAACCATAAACATAATATACTTGTATACTACATAATACATATGTAGTATATATACATAATGTACAGAACTTGTGCTATTGGGAGGAACTATGGCTCAGAAAACTAAATGTAGCTAGCAACATGATAAAATCTTTAACAAAAAAAAAATTAGAAATGCACACCAGCATATCATAAGATCTTTTTCAGCCTTATATAAGGCAGCCACTCTTGACTTCCCAGCTTCACTTATCTGTGTTACAACTGTTTCTTCAATAACATCATCTCTTTGGTATGTTCAAAATAAACACAGATATAAGATTTTGAAGAGCTTTTATATGAAGCAACAGTGTATCCATAAATTATTAGTATTTTTAAGGGCAACTGATTAAAACACTAATTACTACTGACCCGTATGACTCTTAATTTAATTACAGTTAACTGCAGGAACAAAGAGGAGACCAGATACCATAGAGACTGCCGTATCCTTCTGTCCTCTTCCATCCAAGAAATGATTTCAGAAGCAACCTTTCAAGGCTGCGCTGTTTCCCTTACAAAGAATACAACAGAAGAGTATCTACTGCTACTTGTCAAAGCAACCTCTATGAAAATATTCTCAAAAAACAGAGAATATAAGATCACAGATCTCTAAAACAAGCAAGTAAACAAACAAAAAAAAGCCAAAAATCCCAAACACAAAACACACAACTTCTCAGTCTTAGTTCTTTCTCTTGAAAGAGAAATAGTAACTTAAAGTGTAAACATTAGCTTAGATTAATTAGTATTTTGAAGTTACTCAGAAAAAAAGATTGCATAAATGATGGTGATCGATAAACCCAAGAAGGAAAAGGAAAATAGAAGTCAGTACAGTCTGTTACAGTAAGATATGCTTTAGGAACAGTTTCTTTGGATTTTTGTTTTATTTTATTTTAAGGAACATTGACATACAGACACCTCAAACCAAAAATTTCACTGTGGCAATGAAAACTGTATTTTTCTTACTATTCCCTCTTTACCCATCTATATGTTTAATTGGGCAGTTACCAAACTACAGTTACTTCTTCCTTAGGCAGAATTTGTAGATCTGCATGATTAGACTCTTTAGTGAAGTTAATATGATCATTCACAAACTACTTAATATATCTAGAATGTAAAATATTAAAAAACATGGAACACCACACATTAAAAAAAATATTTTTCTAGTTATTTTCTTCTGCTTCAAAATGAAGATTTTTTTGCCGAAATGGAAAAAACAAAACCATAAACTTACTATGTAGCCACCTCTACCAGCTATAGCCACCAGGTGTTTATATGATATAAAATGTTGTGATTTGCACTGTTTTAACAGATATTCTTTCCTATTTATAGTAATGAAACAAAATTACCAAAAATAATAAAATTCTAGTGTAATGATGGCTTGGGAATTCACATGACAGTTCACTGTCCCCCTCGCCTCCCTGCCCCGACCTCCTCAGAGGTCAACAACATTGTGATCAGGAACAATGTTAACTAATGAGATCAGAGCTGCACGTGACTTCATCTCATTTAGCTTCTCAGAAGACAATAATAGGTTTCTCTGAACTCACCCTATATCTAGTCTGACCACACATACAAATCCAAGTTCCTAGGCAGTTCATTAAGATTTCAGGAGTACACTAACAAATTCCAGGACCTGGGCATAGGAGTCTTTCTGTATGGAAATAACAGATGAGGACAATAGCCCCCAAATTCTAGAATGTAGCTATGGGAAATTTAGAGTTCCCACAGAGCCAGATCTAGGATCTGGTAAAAAAAATTTCTTGTAATATTCAGATTCAGATTTGCAGAAAATGAAGATTGTGGTCTAAGAGGAAAAAAGCTTTATATTCACTGTCTTGCGCTTTATGTTTTGCTGAGCAACAAGGTTTATTTTTGCTTTCAGTAAATATTAAGTAGATTATTCTTCAGTCAACATAAACTTCTCAAGCCAATAAATTTTAATGCATGTCTTTTTAATGCATGAAGTCCTAAGTGATTATTACCCAAAAGAGAGTGGAAATTTCATCTTCAGTAGTTCATATGAACCTTTGGGAAGCAGTTTCTTTAGCACAAGAACATTTTAGCCAAAATTCTGCCAGCCACATGGAGGAGGAAGCCAAACTTTCCCAGCCTTATCCAGTGTAGATTACAGATGTACTCAGAATTTAATCAACAAAATGTGTCCTTTATGAAGACACCACTTAGTCATATGAAATACAGAAGTATCTTAGCTGAACTTCATTAATCCCTGGGACCTGGAAGATATATTCAGAACTTCCTAACTGGACAGAAATTCTGTGGGGCTTTGTAAAACAGGAGACTGACTCCATGGGGAAGTAAAGTTGTCCTTACACCTCTAAGTCCCAGGTTGCAACGATGTCACTGATGGCCAAAGAACATCATAACTTTCCTTGTATCTCGCACCTGAAGGACACCTGAGCAGCAGCAGAGAGAAAAATAATCTTCAGATTATCATCTAACTAGCCTCCATAGAGAACCCACCACCACTTTGAAAAGGTTCATTTATATATCTGAGAACATCTGTACAAAGAATGTATTTTACTGTATAGACAGTAGCTGTCAGGAAGCTTTTTAGAAAGATAAAACTAGTTTAGAAACACTAGCCTAAATGAGCCAAGAAAATAAGGTGCAAGGAGTGTGGTTTGACATTTTTCATTAAAAAAATTTAGATTTTCTAATAAGGAAGAGTGAATTGGAGGGTCACTAAAATCAGCATTAGATAAAAGGCACTGAACTACTTACTGCTTGTGCATTTTGTGCTTTTGTGTACCACTGCACTTATTTAAAAATAATTACTCATTTTTTGTTACCATTGAGTCTGAGCCCCAGACCTCCTTTCCCAGATTTGCAGTATAATTGTGACTAGCTAACATTCTGAACTTTCATCCACTAATTCGCGAGATTAAAAACATGCATACCTTCACTGAGCTTCTCCTCTTAACTCTGAGGAGAAACCCTTGGGGACTATGCCTCAGGAGAGTAAGAAATCAGAATCTTCATACTTGGAGTAAGGGAGAGAACTAATGAATTTCTGGCTACCAATCCTCTGGCTACAATATCTTATGGTTCTGGCCCCAGTGGCCCACAACAGGAGTGATATTGTTCTGGTATGTTTTAATGTAGGTCACAGCTGACAACACAAATCTATGTTATCAAGTCTAAAAAGTGAGCAAGTGCAAGCCAGATAAACAACATAAAAATCACTTCCAAAAGTAAAATGCTTTATATAAGAAACAGTAGTGTCACATGTTTGATAACATAAATTTGTAGGAAAAATACGTATTTTCTCAGTTAACGGTTGATGTCATCTGTATGATTGCTTTTCATCTTTACTATCTATCTTCCTTATTGAAACATTATATTTCTTTGTGGTTCTATACTCAGTAAATATAAACCTCAAGCCATTATTTTCCTTGAAGCATTCCTGGAAAAAGAGCCACAGGATCAGATGCAGGATATAATCACTTAAAATGGTAGACAAAAGTTAGGATCCTTTGAATTTCAGCAAATCTCTGTAGCTTTCTTATACCAATTTTCCTTCAAGCCTTATCATTATAGAGCACTCACATAATAAAACATTTTCTTACACTAGTTCCAAATGTATTTTTTTCATTTTATCATTTGCTCTAAAAAGGATCTGAAAATAGGTCATAATTTCCATGTAGTTGTTTAATATGCAAGAATTTTCACCAAATATTTCATGCAGAATTCTCTCATAACTATATGAGGCACACAGGAGTATTAAATATTCAAAATTTCTTTTGTTATAAAAGGATCAATGTTGACTTACTTATGGACCATAAAAGATGCGATTATGAAATAACTATAGTTTCAATGCCACAAAGAAATCACCACAATGATTACAGAGATACTTGATTTGGGTCTGTTTGAAGCCCATGTTAGCTTCTGTCAAATTAAATTAATTTTGTATTAATTGCTGAAGCATAAAATCCGTTTATTCTCAGCAAGAATGCAGTTTAATCCTCTAAAAATTGGTTCATAACCAAATAATGCTGTTAAAATTTGAGCTTATTAAGGCAACATTTTTAATATCAAGGAAAATAAATATAATTTGTCTGTGTTGCAAAGATGAGCTATTGCCACACCCACAGTTAATAAAAACAGACAAATTAAGAGGTAACCTCTGAGCTCTGTAGAAAACAAAAAGCTGCAGTGAGACACTTAAATAAAAGAAACATTAAGAGGCTGTAATTAACTGGACAGGAACTGGTCCTTTTTTGGAACAGCTATTTCAATTGTATCAGAAGCACTAAACAGGTTCTCTGCCACAAAAGCAAAATACCTATATCCTCTCCTACACTACAGAAAATAGAAACTCTAATACAAAATGTAAACAAAAAGACCTAATTCAGTCTTCTCTCTGAGGGACAGCAATACCTCCTGGAATATCAGTTGAGTAGGAATGTTCTTTCTGAAGCCATTTAATCTAAGACAGAGTACTAATACAGAATAAAGAGGTAAGCATTTAAAAATGTACATATGCACAAATAATTTCCACCACACAACATAAAAAGTTCTAGTTACACTCAACTGGGAAAGTGGAAAATACTGTCTTACAGAGTACTAACATTATCTCAAACACTAAAATACAATGACTGTTTGGTGTCACCATTACTGTAGCATTTTAATTGTGAACATGATTTGAGAAATACAGTGATACTGAAGATTAACAACATTATAGTGCAAATGGGAAGGAAAAGAGTTTATTATTAGCAACAGAATAAACTGTGTTCTCTGTCAAGAGGCCTCTAAAACCTGAGCGACGTATCATTTTTGTACAGCAATTCTGAAAGGAAAATAGGAGACAGAACATTAAAAATATACATTCTCTTTTAGTGAAAACAATCTCTGCATATCATTGCTCACCCCATATACAGAAGCCGATGTTATTTATATTTGATTTCATTACATTAAGGAGCAGAGATGTGATCAAATGAAGTCAGCAAATGCTGCTGTCTAGCTGAGGACGGTTACTTTAAATACTCTTTTTAAAAAACTGGAAGCTACATTATCACCCAATGATGAATTTAACTATTGCCATATGTAAGTCTAGCATAACCATAGAACCTGAAAGTAGTTTAGTTGCTTCTTTACCATTTTAGGCACTATCACAGTCTCTCCAATCCAATTCCACTAAGAAACTAGGTATTTAATAACATTTATCCTCCCTCTTAAAAGAGGAAATCCATCCACTGAACTCTCTCCTGAATTGCAATCTAGTGTAGTTTCCTCCTGATGTCTCATGGAGTAAATGTTCTATATATTGTGTTTTAAGCAACATCTCTCCTGTTGTTGGGAACATTTATTAAAATATGCAATTCAGCACGTCAGTCGATTTGTCAGGTCATCTTAGTCCTTCTGCAAAGCCCTTTCCAAAACACCTATGCGATCTTTTCCCAAAACTATCTTCATTGCTTTTGTGTTGAAATCTAAGTCTCTTGGCTCACTGATATAAGACATTCTTGTGTCCAAAACTTTAATAACTCCTGCTATCTAAAAAAAGTTCTGCTCCTTCTGGCCAAGTTCTTCCTTCTGCCATCTCTCTCAAAGTACCTTTTCATCAGTAGCTCTTGATTCCAGTTTCCTCTCAATAGCGAGCAACATCTTTAGATTATCCTTGGGAGCAGCTCCACATCAGCAGCAGACACTCTTCTGCACTGCACTGAGCCATGCCATCATGCACAGTACCTGACCAGGGAGTTCCTGACAACCTCACCTGTTTTATCAACAGCCCTAAGGGAAATCGCCTATGCTGCTTCATTCTCTGTTACCACCACAGAGTACCTAGATCGAAGCTCTTTTGATTTAATCATTCATCTAACTTTATTTAAATCAGAAATGTAAAATGATCAGGGTTACAGAGAAACCGTGAAAAATGCCCGAGTTGTTCAGACAAAGCTCTTACTAGTTTTGAGAAGAGCAACTGAGATACTTCTGAGAATAAGAGCTAAAAGAATGTTTTCCTTAAGCTAAATTTTTTAAAGTATCTCACTGAAAAGTTATCACTCCCATTCTTAAAACATGGCAATGGGATTGTTCTGACTTAAAAGCTATGAAAATCAAAAGGCAACCTTTGAAAATTGCATTTTCATCTCACTCAGTAGGAGTATATTAGAAGCAATAAGAAAAATTCTCCTCATACGCCAATTCCACAGAATATACTCCACCCCAACATCAGCCTGTGAACATGCCTCAGTCTGAAGGTGAGCAAGAGCCTTTGTGCCATTCCTTACTGCTGTAAAAAAGGCCACAATGGCTCGACTATTAAAAATGAGATTAAAAAGATATTCTGTTTCTAGTACTCTCTATTCTCCATTCATGCTTTACCAAAAGCCTGGAAGAGAAGGCAGAGCCTTGCAGACCATAATGCAAAAAAAAGGGAGAAAGAGGAGTACAGCACATACAGAAGGAACATGAGTCAAGATTAGGAGACAAAGTAGTCAGGCGAGGGGAGACAGATGAGACAGGGGCAGGAAGATATGCAGTCACTGAAGTATATTTCATTCCAGAACTTGGAGTGGAGCCCAGAAAACTGAAGTCTCCAAATCCTCCTCTGCTGTCAGCTAGTATTTACAAAAGCTAATTGCAAAGTTCTTGTCTCAGTTCTGTGGCTGCATCACTGAAAAGACAACAGTCCAGTACAGCTACCAGCCCCTTTGCTATTGCAAGAGGTAGACACCCTTGTACTATAGTTCTTAACTTGTCTGGGTACCTATATGATACTATTAAGCAGAGAGGAATTGTTTGTTTTCTTTAAAAGCATAATACTTAATACTGTAAAAATGTTGAAAGATTCAAAGGGTTGAAAGGAAAAATCAATGCAGAATGAATTAAACACAAATACTGGAACTGATCCTGTACACACCAGAGCATGCACGCACATGACTGGCACTCACCTACTTTCCTTTGCAGTCATGGGCAATTAACACATGGCCCACAAACATGTATGCCAACATCAGTGAGGTTCTCTTTCTTCAACTGCAAAAGAAAACTCCATTCTTGTTCTGTGAAACATAGCTTCAACCATATATATGGGCTGAAGCACAAAGAAAATGGTCTTCTGAGCTAGTGCGGATAGGAAAAATGAAAGGCAAGAGGAGCCTGGTCAGATGTGCATCCAGGCAGTCCCTGTCTGCTAGTCCAATATTCTTCCACATAATTTGTACCACACAATCCTTACAACTTTTTTCCCCTCTTGATATACGTCATGTATCAGGTTGTTCACTGTCAACAGGAAGCTCTGGAACTGCTTTAGAAGGTTAAGACATGAGATTCACAGGAACACACTTTAAGTTCTTGAGTCACAGTGATTAAATGCAATAATCATCCTCAGGGAGACATACTAAATTAGCTCAAGGATTCTGAGTATTAATTGCACATATCTCTAAAACTCCTATTATTCTCAGGAAAATTTTTCAATCTCCAGAAGTTGAGAGATGTACCTTTACCACATATTTCTATAGTTACTGTATTTCTTCTGCATTACTCACCATTAGTACCAACTCACCACTGCAACCCCTTGCATTGTTTTTCCTGAACAGTAAAAAATATTCCCTCTAGGTACAAGCTAGTGAATATCAAAGTGTAGAATACCAGTGCAATGTTAAACAAAGAAATGATATGCATTGACCCACAAAGCAGAAGTGTAGCAACATACAATAGGCTTGTGTGCAAAATATATTTCTGGAATATTACAGCATGCATCTGCATAAGTCTGACTGTTGATGGGAACCAAAGCTGACAAAGACAGAACAACATAAAAATGTATCTGTGATCTTACTCTTTATGTGGTTGAAAGTGACAGCCCATCAGTGTACAATTATCATACATTACTAATGGAATATTAATGAAATATTCATTGCTTTAATTAGAAAATCTTGTCTTGAAAAGCAGTCTTACTTTTCACCTCTGGAACTGTAACTGACACGGAAATGAATCTGACAGTCTTAACGACTATAACTCCTTAGTGGAAGAAATATACAGTGTCTTAATCTTCCAGCATTTAGCCTAACAACCAGTTTTCATTCTCTGTGGATAAAATTCAAGTCAACTTGGATGGTCTCATGCACTACTTCAGTCTCAGTTAAGTCCTAAACATATATCTAACATGGGCCAAAGATAATACATAGGTCCTGTGCAGGTTCACTGGATGGGAATTCATTTTCCTTTAAGAGAAGGGGGGAAAAAAAAGAAGTATCTGCCTATAATTTTACAAAGTCAAGCCTAAAGTGGGATTCTAATTATCTGTGTACATACACACTTTTTAACCTGCACAACTTTTTTTTCCTCCTTCAAAAGTGCCATTTTTGTGCCCATACTGGGTAAAAGGTTAAGGAACTCATAAATATTAACCAAATACAAAGGAGAAGGCGTAGTAGGACAAAGTCTGCCTTTCAAACAATATGTGTGAAGAAGAAAACATTGCAAATATTTAGGAGGTAATATTCTGAAGTGCCAATAAATCAGCAGCTCTCATCAAAAAAAGAGGTGCTGATCTTCATACTTGACAAAATCCAGTGCCTGCTGAAGGCAGTGATAGCCTTACATTATATTCACAGTGTGAGCCACTGATTTCAACAAGCACTGGATCAAGTTCCTATGGATTGTCCTACCTATTCTAAACCACAAGACCTTCTTCTAGCAATAAAAGTTATAAACATACAGGTTATAGGCTCCACCAGGCTATACTACTACCTCACTAAAAAAAAATCAATGGATAAAATCCCAAACTAATTTAAGTCACAATGAGTTCTGTTATTTATTTCAAAGGGGTTCATGATTTTACCCAATGCAAAAGATACCACCCTAGCATTTCAAAACTTATAATACCATTTGACCTTACAAGATACTTGGTAAAGTTAATATAAATAAATTGAAATTCAGACTGCTGACAAAATATAATGGAGAATTAATTATAATTTAGAAATGTGAGCATATGTTAATCACTCTTGACTTCGTATGTCAGATAATTATTTAGTGAATATGAAAACTGTGTTGTTTAGTGCTATAATTTGTTTATATGTTACTATTTCAAATTACTATGCTATTTTCATTTATATTAACAGACACTCTCTGAAATTGTAGGAAAGGACCTCTGAAACAGGAAATTCATTTGGAATTGATAAAAGTCTAAATATTTAAAATTCTAAAAGCATCAAAATATATTGTTTCCTCTTTGTCCCTGGTTATACATCTTTATCATTTTATTTTTAAAAAGCCATTTGAGCTAAGTGTTCATTTATAACTAAATTAGCAAAGAAATCTCAGAAATTATTCCTATTGCTTCAGTTTGATGTGGTTTTCTGTTACTTAAAATAATTTGTATATGAGCTCTTTTCCTTTTGATAAACATAGATTTATTTCAAATACATTACTTTGACAATAACATACTATCAAATAAACAGTGACCATTTTGTACCAACAAGAGGGATGGAAATATTGTACTAGTCACTGAGGAAACAATAAATGCATCTTATTTATTACTGTGGATAGCACTAGGCAGATGATTTGCTGACTGTGATATTCATTACATAGAAAACATTTCTTTCACACTTTCCACTCTAATTTTACCCACGGTCTACTCTGAAGCTTAGTGTCATTATGTACTGGATATTAAAGTACTAAAATCCAAATTCATTCCTTAATTGACTGTCAAAGCTTACAAAAGTGGTGAATTTAGTCCTTTTTTTTCTTTAGTTATTGTATTCTCCACTACACAAATAATAAACTTTTCCCCCACTTTCTTTAAAAAAAGCACTGGGTGAAACAAAAATTAATCTCTATTCATCTGTAGGCACTAGAAGATTAAAAAAAAGTAATTATATAACAAAAGGAGGTTTTAATTTGGCTTTCTGCATTTACATTTATACCTACTTGAATCCAGCATTAAGTCAAATTCATTCCTGCTTTCATCCCACCTACCTCCCTGTAAACACATCAGTCACAAACCCGATTTTCTGGATTTTCTATCTGCCAAGATACACTCTAGCACATATACATTTGTGCTTGTATCATTGAAGAGGTACTGCAAAATACATGCATGCTATCCATTCTGGGAGCAGAAGGGAACAAGATCTGGTCTATTTTGATAAATTTAAGTTTTTTTCTTCACTATATCTTTGGTTTGATTTCACATTTATTTATCAGGCACAAGTTGAGTTATTTAAAAGTAGTTGTTGGATAAAGCATGACTAATTTCATCCTACTTTCAAAAAGTATTTGACTCAGCAAAAAATACAACAAAATTAACCCTACTGCTTAAAATATCTCCATATAATCTGCAAAAAAAAAAAAACTTTACAAAATAACCCTTAATACTACATTCGCCACACTTCATTTTCCAGCACATATGCAAACTTAGCTCTAGTGAGACTCTATTGAATTTACTCACTTTAGCTAGTGTGTTGTAAAGATAATAATGGACTCTCTTAAGAAAGGACTACTCGATTAGGTTCCATAAAATTGTGGGCAACAATCCATGACTAATCTGCAAATTCAAAGAGTGAAGCAAAATGAAATGTTTTATTTATCTATTTTAAACAGATAAGATGTGCAGTCCACATATTAATTAATTCATTTAAATATTTTGCTTGTAATACTGTAGCTGCAAAACACACAGCAGGCAGCTTACCTTACAACAATTCATATTAAGGATGAACAAACTAGAAAGCAACTAAGCATTTGGGTCTACGCCGTTTAAATTTCAGCATCTAATGTAGGGAGGGCCCAGTTTGGAGAATAATGAGAATGGATGTTTTGCCATTGAAATTTAATTAGATCAAGAACTGTTCTGTTGACTGCTAAACTAAATTTTGGCTGCTGATCATTTAAATAGTATGTGCTCTAAAAGATGTACTTTTTCCCCCCAAATATATATAAATAAACGCATTCTACTCTGTAAAATTTCAAGGATCCTAGTACCATGTAAAGCATGCATTCAGCTTTGAGTAATAACTTACTACACAAATGTAAACCAATTTGTATCCACTAAAATAGAATGAATCATAGCTATGATACAAAACTGTAGTAATAAATTACTGGGCCTTGTTAGTGGTGGAAGAAAGCTTTATCATATTAGACTTTATGGTACAGCTGTATTACAGTGAACTTTTATTCATTTATTCAGTCATATATCATAATATACTATATGATATATTGGTTATTTACAATATGTAGAGGGCACATCTGCCTAGATTAAACTGTTTAAAAATACTATTTCCTTTATTATGGCTAAACTGCTGTACTTATTACTAGAATCGGTAGTATGAGTGTAGTTAACTGAGCTACTAGTACCCAAAAATACTGAACAGTCACTGTGACTGAAGAAAAACTCTGTATAACACATTCCCTAAGTCAGATTCTTGAAAAGTAGACTTGTGACTATGCAAGTCTACCACATGCATGTAACTGTAGATCTGATGTATGGTTTGGGGAACTACTTATTTGAGCTAGCAGGTCTATATTTCATGTTCTTCAGATCACCTGATGGAAATAATTACAAGCTGGAGTTTTAGCCTTTAGACATGAACGAGGAATGCAGTCACTGCCTTTAAAAACTTCCAGAATGGAATTCCCAAAAGGAATTCGCTGTTCCTCTTCTATGTTTCTTTATGCTTCCACAGGAAAGAAAAGAAACTCTTGTAAGTGTTCCACTCCTAAGCAGCTCATCTCAGCTTATCTTCAGCCCTTTCCACAACATGAGGAGTTCCTGAAGGGTAGGGAGAGACCAACATCAAGAGAAAAGGAGTTTAAAGGGAACTCAGTCTCTTGCCCCTATTCTTCCCTTGGTTGACGAATAAAATCCCCATCACAAGATCAGTCCTGACTTGAGCATAAACTCAAAGCACATGGAAGCCTTAAGAGGTACTCCACCTATATCAAGCATATTGCTAAACCATGGCCAATAGCCACTGAACATTGAAGGACAAATGAGCATGGCAACAGCTTACAGTTAAAATAAATATTAAAGCCGCATCAACAGATAGATCTGAAATAATTTATATTCTACAATAACACAAGGCAAGTGTGTACATACAATACTGGAACAAACATTACATTCAGTTCCGAATGCAAAGTAGGAAAAAAAACAAACGCACACACACGCACACATATACAAACAGGATGCACCATTTCCTTTAGCATGTGTTCAAACCAACGTCTCAGCCCGCAAGCCTCTGCATATTCAGGTCTTGTAAGGTAAGGGAAGCCAGAAAGATTAGATCTGGCTGACTCATTAAATAATTAATGATACTCGTTCTCTATAAAAACAAACAAACAAACAAAAAGAAGCACAGTTGGACCAAGTCAAAATCCACATCCATTTTATTAATTGTATCTCTTACATTAAAAATAAATAAATAAATAAAATACTAGTTTTTTCTGAGATAACCTCAGTTTCAAGCACTGGTTTTTGCTTCAAGGACTTATCTCACATGGAAGTCTTTAGGAGCTGCACACAGAACATTTGCAGGATTTGTTCTAAATAACATACTGTGTTAAACACCAAAATGAACTTTAATATGATAACATTATACAATAATAAACTGAAGCACTTTTTAAACCTGATTTACATATGTATGCTTTCCTACATATTAGTTTGGTGTACCTGTGTTTTTTAAAGAAACTATATCTCCTTGGCCAAATGGTCTAATTACTTTGGTCCTAAAGCAGTTCAGATGTCAAACTTCAGATAAGTTGAATAGCAAAACTCAAGTTATAGTCTCTATAGCTGTACAAAGTCAGCCAGAAAACTGAGTGAAGACACAGAGAACTGAAGTCCCCAATTTTCTTTTTGGGTGTAAAACTTTTCCTTCTGGCTCCGAACGAAACCAAAGTGGGCACCAAGGTGAACTCTCATCTTTCTCTCACCATGCTCTGGTACATGTTTTGTTGGAGGCACTAGAAATTTAGAATAAAGCATAATGATGTAACTTGTTTCTCCTAGATCCTAGAGAAACACTATGATCCTTGTCTAATCCCTTAGCAAGTACTTTTGTCTTCAGAAGAGATCTACAAGCATAACACACAAAAGCTTCACTACCACGTTTCAGCATTTCTTTCTATGGAAAATCTCTAACCCAGCCCTGACCAATTGCTGCTCAACATTAAAAACTCAGAGCCTGCTCCTGCAGTTCACATCCAAAATGACAGTCAGTGGAAAGAGCAAAGGATCAGGTCAAGCACTTTAGTGTACTCTCATATTTTGACTCAGTTCTGTCAGAAACTTCCTCTGGAATGTAATTATAACATAGGAGATGAATTATTTTGCAGCACATTGCACTGATTTTAAAAGCATCTTATACAATGTCTGCTTTATAATTGACCAAAATGACTTGAATACTGAAAAACTTAAATGTCTTCCATTTATTGTATTTATGATTTCATTAACAGTGCAAGTTTCTTTTTTCTACATTAAACATTGAGAATGGTATTTCTCTATCTACATCGTCTGTCTAAATCTACCACTCTAATAATTATTAATATTTATTTTTATAAATGCACAAACTATTATTCCTTTTCTCTGTCTGCCAGGGTCCTGATTTCTGAAAATATTTCTTTTGCTTAAATGACCTTTTACTTGAAGACAGACAAAATGCAACAACTCAGACATATGCATGGATTAACGTGTCCTGTGTACTGAGCTTGTTGTAATATCTGTGATATACGAGTGGTTCCACAGGCTTCATGATACCAGTTTTGCCCCTTGAGTAACTATTAGTGCATGACACAGCAAATAAATGATCCTTTTCATGCACAAATACCTTTGTTCATATATAATTTTGCCATCCAACTCTCTTTGCAAAATACAGCATGACAATTTGGACTGGGTAAATTCATATCAAACATTAGCTATAGAGATGTAAAACACCATACAAATACTCTGCAAGTCAGATCACACACAATCAACAAAGAGTAAAAACCACCACACAGATCTGTATATTTGAAGGAACAGAAAATTGGTAATTTGTAACTAAAACCCCCCACCCCAAAACTTACACTTCTACTGGAGGTGAAGTAAACTGTTCTTCAACTGCCATGCCCCTTTCAGATCTGTAGTTGACTTTACACAGCTATTGTAAAAGATGTACAAAAACATATCATAATCTTTGAAATGAATTTTATGTGTTTTAATGAAAAAATGAAAAACAAAGTGGATGAGGTAGCCATTGTTTTTACATGTCTGTAATATTTAAGGAATAAAAAACATACATATTTCTTTCTGAGATAAAAGGACAGTGAAATGGTTTGTTCACCATTTAGTGGCCTCTCTGATTTTAATATCAGTATCTCTGTTAAAAAACTCTTGTACTGACCTTTTTTCCAAGAAGCAGTGAGATCCAAATGCTTAAGTAAAAGATTTCTTCTTCAGTTTGTAATGACTCTCGAGTTTATTTTTATCAAGTAGATATCCCATGCCATGAACACCTATTGTAACATGCAATTACTTTTTTTGTTGTTTTTAAAGAAACACATCTTTTTCATTACAGTGACAGTGCTTCCCAAATGAACATTGTATCTCTTTCTCTAAAGCCCTGTATTTCACACATTGGTATATATCCAATACTTTTTCTAGTACAACTGATCTAGTAACTGTTAGCACTATTTCACTGTCTGTATTAAATGTCATATATCATGAATATAGTTATTATAAATTCTATAAACCAATATATCTAGGCATTTGAGAAGATTTTCCTCTGGAAATTGTTCAAATAATCTCACTAAATATTATGTTTTACGCATGCAAAGCTTTTCCCCAAACTGAAGTATAGAATTTACCTGCCTTTTCAGATCTAGACTGAATTCAGTTGTTTTGACTTCACAATTGTTGTAATACTTTACTTATACAAAACAACAGTTATTTCAAATATGTCCTACTAACTCTACCTCTTCTGTTCTTTGCTGGGGTGAATTTTTCCTATTTATTCTACTGTGCCCTCCCCACCAAACCTGCATTTGGATATTCATCAAAAATATTGACAAAAGCGTGCACACATATTTCACAGTAAATACTTCTCTGCAAAGAAGAGATCGGTTAGAAGGAACAGCTAGATAGATGGCATTTCTGCTATGACATGTTCTTACAACATGGGATCCTATAATGGAATATACTGATGTTCTAAAGCATGGTCACAAAAAAGAAAACACAGAATCATGGAGGTATTCCAGCTGTAGAGCTGCTGACAACTTTAAATAATGGACCAAACCACACTTGAGCATTATGCCAGCTGAAAAGAGAGCCAGAAGATGCAAATTGGAGAAAACATAGAATCTCCTTTGGTATCCTTGTGAAACATTTCCACCAATGCAGTTCCAGTACCTCAAAAACAGAAGCTGCATTCTCCCTCCCTCACCCCAAAGGAAAGAAAAAAACCCTCAAGGAATGCTTGATTAGATCCAGCACAGGGTCTACCTCTGCACTCTAACACATCAGGATAGCAAGAGACTGAAATCGCAAGCTGTGACAAATCAACTCAAGCTTATGCACCCTACATTCAATATTAGTACACAAAGCTTTAAAAAAGCACCTTCTTGATCCAAGACATCACCCATAACTGCTGAGATCTTTGGTTAGGAATATGTCACATGCTTTTGTCATCTAAAACACAGCAACTGCATTTGAAACCTGGATCTAGACAACTAGAAGTGTACATTTCCTTCATCTGGTTTGAAGTCCATTTCTCAAAACCCTATTTTTTTTTATGTGGGGAATCAGAAGACAAAGAACCTTTTAGCTTACTCAAAGGTGGCGATAAGATTTTCAAGGGAAGGGAGCAGACTGGGATGCAGGGTACCCACTGAAATGCTATCGACACAGGGACAGCACACCATGTGGAAAGAGAATTAAAGTTTCTTATATACAAAGGTTGAAGGAAAAACTCCACAGACCACTCTTTGAAAATGGCTTTCATCTACCAGAAGAAACTGAAAAGATGCATAAAGTCAGGCTTACTTGGCAAGCCAGATTATAAACGTACTGGTTTTCATCATCATGGTTTCTGAGGTCGATAATCGAATGGCACAGGCAATTCCTTCTGAAACATACAGAGATAAAGAATGGCAGGAATATACTGCATGATTGCAAAGCACTATCAAGTGTTTTTAAAGACAATTTGACAAAACAAGAAGTTAAGAAGGCTAAAGCCAACATTAGTATCTGTCTCTTCCAACTACAAAGTCAGAAAAGACATATCACTCAATGACAAATGATGTCTGCTGTCTATATTAAGGATGGTTACTCTAGCAGATGTTTTCTAATTATCCCAAGCTTGTCCCAAGCCAGGGAAAGGCAAAAGAACTGGAAATATGCCCAGAGAGACCTGGTGTACCAGTACCCTAAAGCAACCATTTTAAAAAGTCATTTGGTATCCTTTCACAGGGCCTTAGCTGCATAAACTGCATACAGAAAGGAATGGGGAAACAGCAAATACGTTTGTTACATTCCTCAGTGAAAGTTCTAGTTATCTGCCCAAGGGATCATCTAGAATAAAAAGCATTTACTTGTTCTTAGCTTGGTTTGAGACAGTCCTTCTCCAAAGAAACAACAGTATTAAAAACAACAACAACCACCACCACCCCTGTAAAGCAAGGCCCTGACAGAGTCAAGGCAAAAGAAAATCTTTTCACTATGAATGTCTCCAAACAGTAATCCTGGTATTTCATACAAACTCAAAAAAATAAACTTAATCCCTGCTTCCCAGTAAGAAAAGGTAGACTGCTTTTACTGCTACAAAACCCCTGGGACACCACAGGGAAACTCTGTCCAAAAAGAGTACAGAAAAATAAAAGACAAGGAGACAGAAAGGAAATGACCACCCTTATTTCTGAAATGGGCTAAAAAGTAACATTCTGTCAGATCTTCCACACCCTTAGAGGCAATACATGACTGGTCTTCAAGTCAAAAGCCTGACTGAGAAAGCATATTACTTCCTCAGATCCTGTAGTCAAATCATACAGGTATGCAAACCCTGAAATACAATGCAAATAGAGAGGGGGAAGAGAGCAGGGAGAAACACAGAGACTGTGCTCATTCCGGGTAACATCGTTCTTAAGAGCAGTGAGAGAACAACAAAGCACACACCAGTAGACAAAATAAGGACAAAGAGGAAGGTGCCAATGAACACTGTTACAAGTTAAGGAACGAGTAGGCATCTAGTCTTGACCTATGGTAAGGGAGACAATTCTCTTTCTCGTTACCATGGAGATCCCCTTTTCAGGTTTCTTTGCATAAGCTTTGTGCATGAGTGCAAAATTTGGAATTAAGAAGAGAACAAGTATTAATTATGTGCCCCTGACAAAAATAGCCTTCTTAAATCTTGAGAGATAATACAACAGAGGCTGTAAAAATTAAGTTTGGTTACAAAGATTAAGTGCTGAATAAACTATCTCATGTTCCAGTGTCTTGAGCTCTATCTTCTTAAAATGGCAATGCCACTCCAGGAGTATTGCACCTGTCTATTACAATTTGGGCAAAATCTTGAGTTACTGGATAGTATGAGACCTGTGTGAAAACTACAATGAAGAATTGCTTGGAGGATACTTACTCATGCTGTTCGCTACAAGATTGTTTTTAATATATTATTTTATCAAATATCCATGCCATTCTTTTTGTATTTCCAGGTGGCAACATTGATAGCTAAGGCTGCACAGAGATGCACTAGCTTATCAATGAGGACAACACTACAAAAATTTAACCCAAACAGATTATATACTTATAAGTGTTTGTCTCAGAAAAAAATAGACCAGAAGGAGCCCTGTAGTAAAAATTTAGTATCTATAGTTCTGGTAAGAAAACAAAGAAAACGTTAATTCAGGAAGATATAAAAATGAAACATTATTGTAGCCTTTATGTTGAAATTGCCAAATTACCTCTTTAATAAACAGTACATTTTGCTGCTATGTGTTCATTAACTTCCAATATGTAATTTGTAATAGTTCTGAAATACACAGTATCACGTAGACAAGTAAACTATACAGAATAAGGAACTGTGTTGCTGCCATTAAAATTTCCTAATTTTCCTTTAACTATTCATGTTATCAACTCTAAATTTATCTCAGAATATCTTCTAGACCTAACAGAGTGAACACTGATGAAGCTCACAACATCTTTTAAGTGAGGGGAAATATCTTAAGTGTCTACACCGGACCCACACACCTGCACAAGTTAGCATTGCCTTTTTAAAGGTGTATGAACACTGAAATGCAATACAACATAACACCACGAGCATGCACCATTCCTATAAGCACTACTTTTAAAATTCATTTATAAGTAGGCTATAAGGTTAAACAACTACTGTTAATTATTTTAAACGAACCTCATATGGTGTCAGCTATGTTTCTCACCATTTTTGCTTCTATTACGATTTTTCCTTTTTCTTCCCATCTTTAACAGTGTATTTACATATACACTGGTAATATACACCATACACTGGTAAGTGTAGAAAACAACATGAATGAAACAAGGTTAACCATGTGTGAAATCAAAGCATTTCCTGTTAAATATTAATTACTCAGTGAATTTTCACTAAGATCCAAAAAAAAAAAAAAAAAAAAAAAAGCCCAACCCCATCAGCCTTGTTAAACGGGCACGGTATAATAGCTCCCTTACTGGCATCTTGAGCTGTGTTTAACAACAACAAACAAGACATAATTATATAACAGACCTCGCTAAACAGGCTACGTTTTGCATGCGGAGAGGAGACGGTCGCATATGTCACCCTGACCGCAGCAACCGCGCAGCGAGGGCCCGGCCGGCGCACGGGTGCGCGGCGCTGCCCCCGCTCCCAGCAGCACCCGAAATGGCCGGGGAAGCGGCGCGCCGCTCCCGGGGCGCTGAGCCCCCCGGCCCGCCCCGGCCCCGGGCGCCGCTGCGCGCCAGCACCTGCGCGGCGCTGGCCCGGGGCCGCCCCCACCACCCCCGCTCGCCGCCCCGGCGCGCCAGGCCGCGCATCCGCCCTCTTCACCTCGGGAGCGGGGCCCGCGCTCTCCTCTGGCTGCCTCCTCACACAACCGCGGCACCATTGCCGTACTGCGGCCGCGCTGGGAGGGCTACTGGTGCCGACTGCCGGGCCAGGAGTGCCCTAAGACCGGCGAATGCTGTAGAGCCGCCTCTGAATTAGTCCTCGCACGCGGGAAGGACCGGGAAGGCGGACTTGCAACTCGCATGAAAGCCCTGAACTCCCCTGCGCGCGCGAGCGGCTCGGACTAAGGTGGTTTTGCTACCGGTTGACTAAAAATACCCTCCGCGTCCCCCAGCACCTCCGTAGCACCAGCAGAGGCAGCAGGCGCGGCCGGCGGGGAAGGGCCGCGGTGAACCCGGCCTCCACTCCGCCATCCTCCGCAGGCGGGGAGGGAGGGAGGCAGCAGGGCTCCGCTTCCGAAATAACACGGCAGCGCAGCCTCCTCAATGCCGTCTTCATCTCTTCCCCTCGCTGCCTGAAAAGCCTCGCCCAGCAGCTGCACTTCCAGTAAATAAAAGTCTAATTTGTTATCCCCACGGCCCTGCTGGGAGGTCATTGTGTGATTTCAGGCTAGCCCCGCTCTATTCAATTTGCTCGCCTGCGCTGCCCAATGCAGGATCTCCTCTCGGGTTCACGGGATCCCCAAACAATAAGGGCTTTGCTAAGGGAGGAAAGAGAAAAAAGGCAAAATTCACCGCGCTCTTTTCCTGCCGAGGAGGGGACACGGGACAAACTCGGCCAGAACAACAGGCGACAACTAGTTGTCAGAGCTCACGCAGCGCGCCGCGGACCCTGCCGGGGGGCTCGCTGAGGCGGGGGGCAGCGATGCTTACTGCCACGGCCCAGTGGGCGCGGGCCCAGGAGCGAGCCGGAGGGATGGGGTCTGGGAAGCCGCTGGAGACCAAGCGCGGGCACGGGGGCAGCCGAGGGACGGAGCAGCGGCGGCGGCGCCTCCCGCCTCGCTCCCTGCCCGGGGTAGACAAGGGGCGCCCCCGGCGCCGGGCGAAGGAGCATCGCCCTCCGCGGAGCAACCTGGGCGGCTGCCAGGATTACCACGGGGCGGGGGGAATGAGGAGCCCCGCACCGCAAGGGCAGCTAGAAATTATTCAGTTGAATGATGCAGCTATTGGGGGGGGGGGGCGGCTTTTCCTTCCCTTGCCACTCTCCAGCCCCGATTAATAATGCACAGGTTCCCCGCCGAAGCGAAGAGACCCCTCTCCCGCGCGTGCACACAGCACTAATTAATAGCAACCTTCAGCCCGCGAAACCTTCCCCAAGCACTCCCACACGCTCGCAGTCTGAGGGGGCAACTGCGAGGAGCACAATAGCGGGAACCTTCGCCTCGCCACCCGGGGGGGCTGCGGAAGAGCCGGGAAGCGAAACCTCTCGCAGCAAACCCAGTTCCCCAGGCAGAAAGTCCCGAGGAGGCGCGGGGAGAGGGAGCAGCAGCCGCCGGCACGGCAGGAGGGCAGGCTGCCTGCCTGGCAAGTGGAGGGCGTACCGCACAGCAGGCTGCCAAAACGCGATTACCCATCGCTATTGTCAGCAAACAGCGCACAAGCATTTACCTTTTTATGCCCGCCGTCCGTCAGTCAAGCACTGGAGGGGGAGAAGGAAAAGGAAAAGGAAAGGAGAAGAGATACAGAGAGAGAAAGAGGTGGCTGCTAATCCCTGTGCAGAAAGACTTCCAGCAGCAGCAGCAGCAGCATGCGTGTGTGTGTGTGCGCGCGTGTGTGCGTGTCCGGAGTGGAAGCACAGCCCTCCTGGCGATGCACTGGCTCTCGCCCCGAAGTACTGTCATGTGCGTATCTCGGTGTGTGTACCCATGGAACAGAGAGAAAAAAAAAAGGAGAGACGGGGGGAGACGAGTCAGTCACACACCCGGCTGTGCACGTTAATGCTGTGGGGTTGAGGAGGAGGAGCCCAGCTCTCCCTAGCCCAACCACCGGAGCAGCAGCAGCTCCCTACTACGGCGGCGGGGCACCACAAGCCGCCGACGTGCTGCCCCGCGGCCGCCGGGGCGGGCGGCCCCACGGCCCGGGCGGCGGGAGGCAGCCCCCGCCTCACGCAGCCCTTCGCCTCCCGGCCCCAAGGGCGGGCGTCCAGAAGAGCCCCTCTCGTGGCCTTTGTCCCCGGGGACTCCGCTGCACCGGGGCTGCGGGAGCGAGGGGAGGTGGAAATAGCTGAAAAAAACGTTTTTGCCAAAAAACGCCACCCGGGGGGGCGGCCTCGGGCCGCGGCGCCCCCGAGGGAGGAGGCGCAAGGCGGGGGCTCGCCGGAGGCAGGCCGCGCCATAACGGCCGGGGACAGCCGTTACTGCGTCCCTGGCGGAGGGGCCGCGCGCGCCGTAACGGCCCTCCTAACGGCCGGGGCGTGGGGCGGCGGGGCGCGAGGGAGCCGAGCCGCGGCGTTTCCGAAGGGCCATGGCAGTTAGTTGCACTCCCAAAAGCGCGTGTGTAGCGATAACGGGGGAAAAAAATCCCACCTCTTCTCTCTTCGTAGGGGTGAGCAGTAACACGGCTGTGGGTCAGGAGGATGCTGAGGGTGACTGCGAGAAGTTTGGGCTGAATATTTGTAAGAACACCTTCCTGAGTTGCCCTTGGCTGTATTCTTCTCCGTTTTATGTTCACGGCTAACTGAAAGTGAGAACTGCAAAATACATTCACACGACACAAAAAAACCCTGAATTTGTGTTTGCCAGTATTGAAACTGGAAATGTGGTGAAAGGCCGTCCCAGTCCAGGTCACTGCGCAGACCCTCAGCTACTTGTGTGTCCGGTTAGGTAAATTCAGATTTGAACTACTGTGCATGAACTACTGAAAAGTATTTGAGCAATGATAATATGTTCAGATCAAATGTTGGCTAAATAGTAAATACTATATTTGTCTTTTGGATATGTATATCATCTATACATATAATTGATCATTTGACATGGGAGTCACAGAATGAGCAAATTATTTTTACAGTCTTTGATATAAGTTTACTACTTGGTCATGCCAGTAAGTTTCAATCAAAGAATTCTTCAAGCCCCAAACCAGAAAAAGTCTATGAGAAATGCAATGTCCTTGATTTTTTAATCCATGTACAAAACAGGTAGTGCGTATGGACTAAAGTTCATCTTAGCAGTAGAAAAAGGGTTATTTTAAAACTTAAATGACAGGGATGAAAAAAAAGTTTTGGGCAGGTATATCACATATGGTGTTTTCAGTCCTTTTTGTTTAGCTGTTAAGCTTTTAAGTTTTAGCTCTTCACACTAAAATATTTTGAAGCCTCCCAGAAGTCCTGCAATAAAATCAAAAAAACCCACCAAATTTATTGTTATTTAAGTTGTATAAATCAAGTGAGTATGAAATCATTAAAAAAATAAAATAAAGCACACCCCAAAGCTATATCTTAGGGGGTTTTACATAAAGTAAAGGTATACATACCCTTTAGTTCTTCGACTGCACAGATGCTGAATCTGAACTAACTCAGGTAAGTTAAAATAATATAGCATTCATTGTTTTATTCCATGTTTGTACATACAGCAGTATCATATGCAATAGATTATTTTGCGTCTTAGCAAGAATTATTTGACCTGTCATCACGAACTGTATTTTCATGCTAGCTTCAATTCTGGCATAATCTGTTGTTTAAAATATGACGAAGATCTGTGAAGACCTCATAGTAGAATTTGTGTAATCTTTCTTATGTAATTATGTACATAATTTAGCCTGCTCTCAATAGACCTATGAAATTATAAAGCAGATTTAGTCATGTTATGTGTGATAGTCCTACAAAAATATTTATACAAAAAGGGTTCATTATATTTGAGGCATTCAGTAGAACTAGATAGTAATGAAAACATCTAACATATGTTGGGGCTTCATACAAACTTGCAGCAAAGAAGCTAGATCCTATTTTTTTTTGAAGATTGAAGAGTGAGAAGGAAAGAGTAGATGTTTTTGCATGATGGTCTTTCCTTGTATTCTTTTATCAGAGCTCAAAATGAGAGCCAGCATGGAATTTTTCTTCCCTTTTCCTTTACTCCCACTTGTGAATCTAAGCCATATATTGAATTTTCTAGCTCCTTCTTTGTGTCTGGGACAAGGGGAAGAATGTCCTGGTATACATTCGCTCCTTAAGTGGTCTAGAAGAATCTACGTCTTGGAGAAATATGAAATTCAAACCCTCATTACATAATGATGTAGATTGTCTGTGTGGACCGCTTATTCTTGTAATTTTAACAACAAACAGTACTTGTGTGTACTGGTAGTCTTAGTTCTCACAGATGTCTTGGAAGACATGCAGCTTGAGGAGAAGATTTACAAGATAACAGTAATGATTCTTCACAGGCACTATGAAAGATGACACAGAAACAAAACATCATAGGCTGCAAAGCAAAGAGTTTAGGTACAAATAATAAGTATAGGTGAACAAGGAACAAATGGAGAAAGCAAAATCTAGAAGAAAGATAAGAAACAGTTTTCAGATCAAAAAAAGTAGGAATGGGAAAGGAAACAGGGATCTTAAACGGCCTGGATAGGTGAGATAGTTCAGTGTTAATATCTTCAACCATCTGTAGTTTAATTACTTCCAAATGTCAATGTCCGTATTATGTATTATACTGCGGCTTTGATCTCTTTCTTCCTGGAGGAAGCTTTCATTGCTTTGACTGATGGTGAAAGAAGTCTTCATGTAGACTGTCATTACTATATAATTAAACTGTATGCATACTTACATGATCTTCTTCCATATGCTGGTATTTACCGTGTTAGAAAATTGTGACATTTTGAAAATGCAGTTAGTTTTTGTGCATCACTGCCCTCTACTGGAGAGAAGGTCAGAACCACTCGATTAGGTCTTAATAAGCCTTAGAACAACTACCACTAGTGGTGTTTCTCTTTTGTTGATGAGTTACCTGACTATGACCCAGGTTTGCAAATGTAAAGTTGTGGATGGCCATCATCCATAAGATTTCTTTTTCTTTTTCCATGTGAGTTCAGATAATTGATTATATAGTTTGCTGTCTACGGTTTGTTCTCGCAAAGTGATGACTAAGCTATAGTTGAGATTTTCAGATACATGTCTTCCATTAACTTCTGGGCAAGAGGCATCCAAATTCATCACAGAGACTGAAAATCTCCAGCAGTACTACTTTGTTAGTATTCATCTGTAACTTTATAGATAACCTCATCACCTTCCACATCCATATCTCAAACCATCAGTTCACACTCTATTGCATTACAAAAAGATTTCCCTCTCCCTGTTCCTACTCCTACCCATCATGCCTCTATGCTTACCTTTCACTGTCTATATCTCTACTGCCCCAGTACCACATTTTTGTCATGTTTTATTTTCATTTTCCTCACTGCCTAGGCATTAGCAACTAGAACATGTAGAGCACAGCAGTGATAGTCTCCCTGTTCCCCTGTGTCTCATTTCCTCCACCTACTGTCACAACAATTCATGCATGTCAAGAGCGATTTCTGTTGGAACACACTTAACTTTTCCTGCTGGGAAGCCATACACATAGCCAAGGCACAATGAGAGTTGGGAAGGATAAAACATGCTCAATGTGTACCATAAAGAAAGATTCACTATCAGTCTCAAAATATGTTTTCTATATACTAGATCGTAGCATTTTTTTCTGTTTGCTTTTAACTTAACCATGTTTGTTTTTAACTTAGCCATATATATATTGAAGAAAATCACATGCCTGCTCCTCTCATTCCCTTCCAGAATCAGCTATTGTCAAGAAGGCATCCCAGAGGTGGATGTAAAAGTATCTTCAACATGGACAAAAAGACTAGCTTTAGTGGCTTCTACCTCTAATCTCATTAATGGCAGAACCATTTAACCTGAAACTACGATTCTGCTCCCCCTCTGAGCACCCTGAAGCACCTGGAAAATTTTATTTAAAATGTTTTCACTTTCCTAATATTACAAAAGTCTTTTACCGGAAAGGGTTAGCATCTACCACACCCATAGCAGGGTTGTTTGTTGTATCTTACTGGGTTACACTAAAGGCAGTAATGTTGTAGGTAGAAGAATTGTGCAGGTTGCCTCATTTCGTGTTACCTAATTATTTGATATAAAAAACATTGCAACACTTCCTCCCCCAGCCTAATGGATAACATGAAAGAGTTAAGAGGGCATGGAGTAGAACAGCTGTTCCCAAAGAGTGACTTACAAATGACAGATGCCCTCCAAGGAAAAGGTCACCAGCTCATCTTGTAGGACCGCACTGCTTACCAAGTGGTCACAGTTAAAGATGAATGATAGGAAGGCCTAGTGAGGCACTGGTCACTCATCCAAAAAATTTTATGAAGAATAGCAAAGAATAATCCAAATACAGTGCCAGTTGAGCATAGCTACTTAATACAAAGAAAAAGAAAAGCTTCAAGCTTGGCTCTGCCTTATTAACAATATACATGTTCTTTTATGTTTAAGAAGTAAAAGAAATGCTATATTAAAAGGCTATCAAAGAAACATGTAATTCCACCAAACCTATGACTTTTAATCCATATCAGGAAATGAGGCAGAAGGTGTCTTTTGAGACTTCGCAATAGGGTCTCTATTTTGGAAGATGAAGAGAGTGAGAAGATTTGAGAATGACAGTTTCCCCCTCCAAAAAAATCTTTGTTCAGGATTAAAAAGAAGAAAGTTTCTGTGACTTTCAACTATCAAGACATGTTTCAGTGGTAGCAGCAACATTATTTTGAATAAGCATAAAGAAAGAGGAGGAAAAATCAGTTCAAACTAATAAACCCATGAAATTCACTTAGGAGAATGAGAGTGCTTTTATAGATACTGAAATATAGTAAATCTGAGAGAATGATAAAATGCAGATCAGCTTGCAAACATCTGCATCGAGGAGGTGCATTCAATTTCCCATCATTAAGGAAGGCTATAGTCATTTATAATACCATGTTTTTAAAATATGAAACTGCAATTTGGAAGAGGAATGCAATACAACAATAGGATTATTTTGTTCCTTCTGACAGAAAAGTGGAGAAACAGAGAAAGCTTTATAAGAACTTTACATGAATGAGAAGACTAGTAATCATGCAGAAAATTGCTTCTTACCTAGGATCTTAAGTGAGGTATTTTTAGGTAAAATGATATTTTATATGTATTTTTAGATGAAATGATATCTCTGCATTAATTCCTGAACAGGCAGCGCAAATAGCACAAAGCAATTTGAGCTAGCTGAAAGTTACCGTGACTAGTTTGTACAAAAACACCATTCTATACCGGGTGAGCTAAGATTACAGTTTCCCTTTAACAATAACAGTGGGAGATACTTTGAGATACTTTTTCTCTACTCAGAGCAGCTACGCATCAATCAGCCAACAGCAGTCAACAGAGATCCAAACTGAGACCAGGACTTCATTACTGTGGACATGCTCTCAATTCAAACATTTGAAAAAGCAGTTGTTTTCATAAATAATTTATAATTTAATCATACACAGTGTGGAGCATGGATGGGAGAAAGAAAACTTGAAATTTCCATTTTGCAGGTGGAAATTTGAGTACCAAAAGAAGTAGAAACAAGAACTGGACTCTTCTGTTTTCTGGATTTTAATAGTAAGGTTGTCATTTTCATCTAGTTTAATCCATTTGAATCACCACATGATTCTTAAAATGAAGGGTTTCACACTACAACCTTACTGAAGGGACACTGGAGAGAAAAGTCCTAAGTACATTCAGTCGGGCTTTGCGATGTGATATCCAAGTCCCTCCCTCTCCTAAAATGACTGGATATAAAAGTGTGATAGATGCAATGACTTTTCTAGATGTACTGTTAAGTAATAATCTTGTCATTTATACAGAAAAGTGGGTATGGAGATAGAAGTTGTCTGCCTTCTTGTTAAACCTATCCCAGACTGAGAATGTAATTAAGCATTAACTGTGCATTAGAGTAGAAGGAAAGACATCCAGAGCTTTAGAGATGAGATTGTGCATTCTTCTGAGTTCTTTTTTTCTTTTTACATTATAGGAAAAGGAGACAACAATTTGGTTTGTTCACTGTTCTTCACCATTCTTTCATGTAACTCTTGATAAATAAAGCAGCAAGCACTACAAAACTGTCAATGGCCCCATATTCAAGATTTAAACCACATTTTTATAACATACTCTATTGCTTTCCACTTTGTGTCTGGAAGATATGTTGATATCTCACAATTAGCATAGTTCTGAGGAGAGCTTTTAACAGGAACTTCTAACAGAGTTATACTCCAGAAAGACCAATAATTAAGACTTACATCAATAATCGTGTCAGTCAAGTATGGGAAAGGAATTATTTTAAGGCACAATAAAGAGCTGATAACGTCAGTGGAAGTGGCATACATGGATATTTCAGGCTTACTTCTCCTCCCATGGAAGTCAACATGAGTTTTGCGATGAAGGTTGTAGCAGTGTAGGGTAATAAAATATCCAATCATATATCAGGAATATTATTTCCTGTTTTCCATCACTGATCTATAAAGCACCCAGAACTGACGTGCTTATAACAGTATACAGTCTAATTATAATAAAGTAGTCTTTCATGAAGGTTCTGCTGTAAAGACAAACCAAAGACAACACAGGAAGAAGTTACTTAAGATTCTAAAAAAATGTATGAGAACATATTCCAAAACATTTTTGTCTCTGGGCAGAAAAAAGTTTTCAAGTAGTGGTATGATTCTACAGCTGTTCACAAAACAGGGTCCTAGTATGAAAGGTTATGCTAAAAGTTTTAGTTTAATATTAGGAATTTGTGAAGTGAGGGCTTCTCAGATCTCATGAAATCCTCAGACTTCTGCATTTTATCAATTAAATTCTACCTGCACTTTTCCAGAGAAGTCCTTTCTTCTTAAATCATGCATATACAGAAGATGTTGCTATTGTTAGCAGGAGTTATGAAAAATTATGCACCCCTCTTTCAAAAGTTGTCTGTTAATGGACTATGCAGATTGACATTCCCAATGTTTTTTTCCTTTTGAGGCTATTAAATCTTACGTACCCCATACAGCTACCAACAAAAAGCATGGGAAAAGTGTGTATTAACAACAAATTACGTTTTTCAACATTCTCAATGGCATTTTCTGCCAGGTGCTTTTTTTTTTTTTTTTTTTTTTAACCCAAAAAAGCAGAAAAGACAGTTTATTGAGCACATTTTGCTAATCACCAGAAAGCCAGCAGCTGTTGTTAGTGGCACCACCCATGTTCTGATTCTGAAACAATATTCGGATTCTAACAGCTTCCTTTCCCGTTAGTAGCAACCATCCAAAGCTAGTTTTATCCAGTCTACTGCTATTGCTTGCTTACTTCCAAATGGCTGAAGCAGATTGTGGAACTCACAAAAACCCAGACTTGTAATATGCAAGAAAAGACACACGGTTTGTAACTCTTATAAGAGGAAATCTTTATGAGCTTCTTCCTTTCCAACCTCCTAGAAACCAACTATGCAGAAATTTTTATTTTCTAATAATCGGCAAACTAATCTGGAATCATCCAGTCTTTAATCGAGCTAGTACAGTCTTGGAAGTCTGCAGATACCTGTAAAGTGCTGTACAGCTCAGCATGTTTTATATGGTTGTTTGGAGGCAGCTATAAAGCATACCCAACAGCATTCATATGTAAATCATTCTTGCATGACAGAGCTCCAACACCAAAAGCTTTGATCTGACCTGGTAATATTTCATTCCTAGAAGCTTGTAAATAAAAATAAAAAACCCACTTAGCTCCTTTTTTAATGCATGTGAAATTTTATTTTAATGTTAAAATGGCGTTCAGTAAAGGACAGCAAACTAATGTGAATAAATCATCATGTATATATGATGCAGTTTCTCTGGAGCAGAAGTCCTTGGCACGAAGAAAACTAGCATATTGTACAATTTTAGCACCTTGGTGTAAGGAAAAAGAGTTTGGCCAATGAGAAGAGATAAAATTCCCATTCCTATGAAAAGTGCCACAATATAACATAGTCAGCAATTTGGTGATTAGTTATACCTTAGGGAAGAACTTCTGCCCTATAACTCCTCTGTGCTGCTGCTTCAGTGACACAGGCCATAAAGCTAGTATAATTGACTACCATGTACAGAAGCTGAGGGCAAGAAAAAACCTACAGTTTTGAACTTGTTCATAAAGAAATTGCATCATGTGTGAGGCTGGTGTAGCCATGATCAAGAGGATGCAGTAGCCATCAGGATGACCAGAGAGCAACAAAGAGGACAGAATATTTTAAGCATAGGTAAGCTGTCAAATTTACCAAGAATAGCATTATAGGGTTCTATGCTAATTTCTTCTCAACACCTTTGATTTATTCACTTAAAGAGCTTTTCAAACTGCCATCCTTGAACGTAGACTGGGGTTGAAAATGAAGTGCTGTTCTTTCTGCATCACTGTAGGTTAGAATGATTCACGAGCGTGCCTTGGCTTAATGCTTAATAGTGTTGCTTTTCTTTGAGCCAGGTATAAAACTGTTTCATCTTGCATCAATATATTGCTTCTGCAGGTTTAGCAAGAATAAGAAGTAGTAGTATATACTTTTTTCTTTAAAAAGAATAAGATTTCTTTAAAAAGAAGAAAGATTGTTTATGTAAGAAAGTTTTGGGGTTTTTTTAACCATAAATCCCATGGAAAAGAGATGGGAAGGGAAGGGAAGGGAAGGGAAGGGAAGGGAAGGGAAGGGAAGGGAAGGGAAGGGAAGGCAAGGCAAGTTTTCACATGTAGAGGTGATGAAATGCCTTAAAGTCTCCTTACAGTTACCAGTTTGACCTATTACTTCATCTGTACCTGTTTTCTTTTAGTCCCTGGCATAGACTACTGAGGGAAACTGTGAAAGCTCCATTTCTTCATCATTAAACACTGTTTCGGAAGAGAGCACTTGAGATTATACACTCGTTCTGTCAAAGTAGCTAAATAGGCCTATTCAAATACAAAGATTTGTTTGCACTGATTTTCATGCATATTTAAATGGATAAATTCATAGCCTTAAATTAAAGAGTAAATGCTATTACCAATATCTCTGTGGCAATGGGCGTGGTGTTACTCCTTCCTGATCATTTAGCACTTTGTTTTCTCCTTACTGTCTGATAATTATCTAATATTCTTTAATGGTAAGTAGCAGACTACAGGAACCAACAACAGGCCGTCTTTATCTCTGGGATCAAACTGTTCATTGCAGAGGAGCCATTCTAAATCCACAAGAAGACTTTGAACCGAAGACCAGCAACCAGCTTCTGACCTTCACTGTCAGAAGCAAATGGTGCCTATTTGAAGTAGTGCTTCATTCAGGATTGGAATTCATAGAGTTTAAGGTTAAAAGGGCTGTTGCATCAGCAGGTCTCCTATTTATCATCCTTTTTTTTTTCTATACAAGGTCTGATAACTTGCTATACTTTTATCTTTTATCAGCATAGCCTGAAATGTGCTCAGAAAATGAATGATTCTTCTTCTTTTCCTTGAAGACAAACTAATTAACCACCATTGAGTAAACCAGCTTTGAATAATTACAACCCAGTATCAAACTGGACTCATAGAGGAGTTAGCCAAAGGCCAATTACAAGCTGATCTAGCTAAAGCCAGTATATTCTGGACCTAGGACAACCTGGATTTAGGCCAAGACCTAGGATGGAAAGAGCTTTACTGGATGATGAATTATCTCCTGCTGTCAACAGAGAGTAGAAAGACATACATTCTCATTCTCCTGGACACCTTAGCCTAGAATTACATACCATAAGAGAAAATAACCAGTGCCACTTAAAGGTATCATAAATCTTGTGAAATACATTCTCAATTACTTGTGATGTTGTGCCTGCTTATTTTCTAGCATTTTTGTGAACATAATATGGGCTATTTATCGCAAGTTTTATCCCTCTGCATCCCATGCAATTATTTAGCGCTCTGTTTTTAAGTAACTATGCACACAAAGAATACACCTCAATATAGTAGTTGGCTTTTGAGAAAAGAGATTTTTTTAGTATTCATGTTGCTGTAATGCCTAGGAACCATGCTCGGGATGATCGACTCTCCTATGCCAAGTACACTGCAAATACAGAACAAAAGAGGATCTTCTGGAAAGCTAATAAAGTGAGAAAAAAATACTAGAGACAGAAGTTGCATACAGATAGATGCGAGAGTGCAAGGGAAGAATTAGGTTGAAGCTAGCCAAGGTAACAGAAGCCCAGCCCTGTACCTAGCTACAGACCAAAGAGGAGAAATTGCTACCTTAAGGCCAAGTTATTCATTCAGTTAATAGAAGAGTCTTTTGATATTACACATGTTGCTAATATTATCACTGATAATTTGTTAACTGGGTTCAGGGCACCTGTTCCAGCTTCTAAATATAAGTGAAAACATCCAGAGTTCACTTACAAAATGCATTTACAAAATGCACTCTATGGAAAGGTGTCAACAACTTCTGGATGTCAGAATTTTCTGCATATTTAACAAGAGGTTGATCTGGGTAAGGGACTGGGTAAAGGTTCAACTAGCTGATTTCTCTGAAAGTTTTACATCATCCATGTTTCTGAAAAGGTTGCAGAGAGAGTCAGAGACAGCTACTCTTTATAAAACATCTAACTTTAAGAACAAGGCCAATTAGTTTTAAAAGTTAAGGATGTGCTAGCAGTGCAACAAAAGTTAATCAGAATTAATGCTTGCATATATTCTTACAGACATCACATTAATCGACTGTAAAGTAAACAGAGAAAGGTATATATGGCCAAATTTATCCTTCTGTGGATACAGACAGGGGCTCACATATTGTGGAAAGGAACTTTCCCCATCTTCAAATAGGGTACATTTCAAGCAAAACTCTATTCTAACTCTGCCCATGCCAGAGTCAGTCCACTTCTCCCTCCACCCACCCTGACAAAAGAAAACAAAACTAAATATTGGTATTAATACTAAAGTATCTGATTGTGTGAGCAAATATTGCTCTCCATTTCAGCCTAACAGGAATCTTGTGGGGTTTGTTTTTTTTAAAAAAACCTTAGTTCTTATTGCCGTATGGTTTGATTATACTAGCATCTCACCCCAGACTGGAGAAGCATTTTGTGAAAACTACAATATGTGTGATGATGTAGGTGAAGACTGTACTCAAGAACAGGATTGCTAGGCAGGAGGTGGTAGGACAGGGAGAAAGGTTATTTAAGATTTTTAAAGTAAACTTCTTCTCCGAACTTGAAGTATTTTCTTTGTACCCTTAGCAAAATGGTAAAAACACATTTTTGTGTGGTAAAAAAACAGTTCTACCCTGATGTATATACAAATCTCACTACTATGTTGGTGTAAATGTAATATAATCTGAGAGGTCCCATAACTGACTTTCATTTCTGCAGGAGTTTGAAGTTCTGAGCATGTAGTATTGTTATAGATTTAGACTCTCAATTCAGTGGAAACCAATGAGGTTACTCTTAAGGATAGGGTGGAACACGTGTCAACATTTATAGAATTAGTTTCTTGGCCTCTGACCTGGAGCATTCTTTTTCATCTTAATACTTTCAGTTTTAAATTTGACCTCTGAGAAGCTCCTTGTATCACTGTTCAAAGCACAGTTCATCAGCTCTCCCTCTCCTTTCCCTCTACTTTGTATTTTAATACTTTGTTAGCTATATTTTCGGTTTGGCAAGAATGTGTATAAATGCAAGAATGCATAGAAATGCATATTGTCTAAAGGAGGGAATAAATGACCTTTTAAGTACTAAACCTTAAACTTTTAACACTGTTAAAAATTTCTCTGGACATTTTTGACAATTACATGTGGTGAACAATTAGGTAACATGAAAGCAGAAAAATAGCATAAAAGCATAAATACTTATTTCATAAATCGTTTCAGATGCAAGCACATATTTGATATTTATAAAATAGAGTAGGACAATCTTTTCACCACTTGTTTATACAATACCTAGTGCTCCAGGCTTCTAGCGCATAACCAGGGTTTCTAGGTGCTTAGCTAACTTAATATTAAATTTAATTCCTCTTCCCAACCCAAACAACTTATCCATAAATGAGTAAGTTCATACATACCTTTGAAGCACTGTCCTATGTCCTATTTCTATAGCTAGGGCTGGATCCTGCTGCAATGCAGAGCATCTTACTCCAGAGGAACTCAGCAGATGATTAGAGGTGCTACCTCCACAGCAGCAAGGTGCCAATTTGACCCTAAATGAGACAGCTTGCTCCAGGAAACTGTCAGGAGGTGCTGAATTGGCCAAAGGGAATGAAAGAATTCTTGTTTTTTCTATTGGCAGTAACCTCACCCACTGCTATGTCAAGACTGTGAGCCTACTCCGTGATACACATAAGAACATCACCAGGACCAAGAAAAGCCTTAAACAGGCCTTTCTAGCAGTAAACTAGTACTGCAAGAGGAGATTATGACTTTTGATTTAGAATTATCAAAAATATCTCATAGTCCATTCACTTAGACTGTAGATGGCTTTCTAAACCCATAGTGCTAGAGTCTGAAATACAAAGCTGAATTTTCTTGCTTGTAAAGAAATTACTTCATTGTATGGAACTCAAATCAACTGTCAAAAGGAATTTTGATGATGCAATTGCAGATATGCATGCTTTTACATCACTGCCTTTCTCATTCTGCTTGTTACAAGAAAGATAGTCTTACATTGTTTCCCTTCATCATCATATTTAGTAGCTTAACTATTCAATTATGATCAAACTGTCTTAAAAAACTCATACCATGATGAATTCATATAGCTTCACTTTCAAGAAGCAGGAATCTTTCTTCTTGATTCAGGCTTTTCTCTCCTCTAAGGATTAAGTTCTTTAGTTCTATATCTACTTTCAACAGGAATTATTAGTACATAAGGAATTGCAGTACTTGTTGCTTACTAATAAAGAATTTGGGGAATAGTTAATGTATAAGTAGAGTGAATGAACAGCTTAATCATGCAAAGAGAGGGGGGAGAAAAAGAAGAAAAAGGGCAAACTGTACAGACACATGAACGGCCTGACCAAAGTCCATACTTTCCTGTGAAACAAAGCATTTTGAGATTAAATTTAAAACTCCTAACTTATTTAGCTATTTTATAGGTAGAGAATTTGTGTCCTCAGAAAAAGTAACATTTGCTTGCAAAAGTAGCATTGCTTGCAGCAATTTTTCCAGTGGTCTCTAACCTCTAATCTTTTTCATTTTTTAGTTCTACCAACTAGCTCTCACACAAATCTCAATCTCGTTCAAATGCTGGATCATTCATTCCATTGCATATAAGGGAGCAGCAAAGATGGAGAATAACTATACAGATAATCAGGATCAGGTACAGATAACAATGCTCCAGTTTAGGTTTGCCAAAAAGATTATATTCAGAACATGTACGTAAGGTACAATTGCAATTGATAGTAAGAAAAGGAGAAAGAAGGAGAGAAATAGTATCATGAATATGGTTCCTCATAGACAGATTTATTTCTTCACCCTGTAAAAGAGATGATTGCTAACACCAGCGACTTTGCACAAAAATTTGCTATAACAAAAAGGGTATGGAAAGTGAAAGTAGGAGTCCTGTTATAAAGTTATTTAACAAAGCATCTTGAGTGCTGTTTTGCAATTCTTTGTTTTGTTGAACAAAGAGTGCCAAACCACGACAGTGGTCTTTGCAACTTGTGAAAATATACAGGCAAGAATTATTTAATAGTTCATTTAAGTGGTATTTGATGAACACACAGAAAGAGTATGTTAAAGGTGTCTTTGTGTTCATATTGTCAAAGATGTAGCCTTTTGATTATTTTGTATTTTGAGGATTTCACACTGCTATCCTCAAAAATGCATTTTCTTTGTAGCTGTTTTGCCATTCAGCCAACAGTATGTACCCTAGTACACTGTTTGCATTTTAAAGCAAATATAAAAGATGCATGCAAATAGAAGCAAGGGCAATCAGGGATGATTTAGAAGAATCATCAAAGTTCATTTATGTACTTTATTGGTGTCTCACTATTCAAGACAGGTGGGTAATGTGTATTCACAAAGGTACAGGGAGCCAACAGGTAAAAGCCAACCTCAATTTTTTATAAAAATCAGACACAGGAAGTAAGTTTTATGACTTTGCAGAAGTGTTTCAGCTAATGGTATTCCATAGGAAAGATTCTAAATTTAGTGTTAAAATACAAAGATGCCAATGCAAAGTGTCATTAGCATTCATGCTAAAGTTGAACAAAACAGTAGAATAAATTAGAACCTTGCTTCTCTGCAGGGGAAAACTGAGAAGTTCAATTTCAATTGTGCACAGCATTTCCACTACAATCAGATGCAAAGTTACCATTCTCTGTTTTATCACTGGAATATTCAGCAGTGACTAGATGGGAAAAATGTACTACGCAATGAAAGAAAATAAAAATTTAACTGCACGCTATTTACAAAAAACATATTACAAAACAGAAATAAGGATAGTTAGCAATGAAAGAGCATGGAGAAGCTACAGAATCCATCCTTCATAATATAAATATCCAGAATACCTCAACTGCTATTTGTTAGTGCATCTAAACACACACAAATTTTAGAAGTGCTTTTTTACACAGGAAAATGTATGAATTAATAGTACTGATATATGTCTCCAAAGTGTTCATAACCCAAGAAGGTTGCTAATTGTTAAATTAAAAATTAAATTTACATGATGCTAAAAACTAAAATAGAAAATAAATACACAGAGCAATAGAAACTATGACACTGAATATTTCTTAACTTGTAAACTTAGTGGACTAAAATGCCTTATTAATATATCTCATTTATTCCAATGCATAATTGGATGCATATCTCATAGTGCTAAAATGCTGAAGAAAGTACTATAGCTACATATACTATTATATCAAATGAAAAATAGATATGAGAAATTTAGGATTAAAATTTCTCTAGAAACATATCCCTTCTCTATCAACTACTCTAGTGCACCTGCAGGCATACTTCCTGCCCAGAAATAAAAAGATAGAGTTTTCTGGCACCCTGAAATTACTTAAATGCACACACATGCACATACCCTCACTTCATCTGCTCATAATTAAGAATGCTATTTGTACCTAGAAAGAACAAGATGGACCTCTCTTTTCATGCTATGGCTGGTTTTCAGGGTGGACTCTTCCAACACGTGATTTCTCAGACATACATGACCTATGGCATTCTGTGTACCACCTGTTTACCTACAAGTGAGGTTGAACTAATAATGGATATTTGCTGCTGAGAGATAAGAAGTGCAGATTCTTCCAGTAGCCTCCCTTTGGACTTAAGAAATTTCAGCTTTCTTATTATATCTTATTCTTATATTTCTTATTAGTAACCATAGCACCATGTATGAATCTAGGTGAGATGTGAGTTATGGCCAAAGATGTTGGCCAAAGATGCAGGATAAATTATTCTGAAAAGAAATCCGTTTTCAATAACATCCTCTCACTGTAAGTCCAATAAATCTGTCAACCAATCTGGGAGCTGGAGGGCTGCCTAGTGAACCACATTAAGTTTTCCAGGTAGTCAGAACATTGAAGAACTGTTCTGGTTCTAGGTAAAGAACACTGAAGTCTGTTCTGAAAAAGATGGGAACAGACATACTTCATGGCGAGGAATAAAAATCTTGAGTTTTCTGGCAAGTTGAAGTTATTTAAAATATGCTTTCACACAAAGTTATTATTTGGAACAGCTGTACTTATAATAGAAATGTCCAACATCCAACTGCAGCTAATTTCTTAAAACATATCTCCTTTCCTATTCCTACAGTATTGCCTGTACCTCACCTGGGTTGAATATTGGTGAATTTTTATTCTTTATTTTTTCCAGATAGAAGGAAAATTTGAAGGAGAGAACTCATGCCATTTGCTGACTCTAATATCTATTAACACTCAAAACTAAGTAATATGAGTGCAAACCAAAAGATCAAGTAAGTTTCCTGGGTTAGGGGTCTTTGCAATAATAACAATAGTAATATTTCTTTCTTCAGTCTGTGCAAATTTAAAACAGTATCCCAATCATTTCATAATGTAAATGTAACAAGGATAGTTTCATACTGAGCTAGCCTTACTCCTGGAGAAGTGAACACAACCACTCTGTTTTGGGAGAGCACACATGCTTCTTCCTAAATATATGTGCTCTGACCTCTTCTGCCTCCATGCAAAAGAACATACCGGAGGCAGTAAAAATGTGGACATTTATGGTAGAGAAAACATGCCAGTAAGCTCATAGGTGGAATAACTGTGATATGTCAAGCTCTGAAGTCCTAAGGTGGCAGCAGAAAAAATGAATTGCCTTCACCTTCTGCTGTGAACATTTATAGGCTAAGTCTGCTTTCCAGGTCTTCATATAGGAGCTAATTGAATCAAAATACTTGGGGCAAATCCAAGTTAAGCACTTAAGTGCCATGCAAGCTTTAGAGATAACCTTACACTGGTTATGTCACTAATGAATATATATAGCATCCTACTGAGTTTCTAGATCTTGATATTCAGATACAGAATTAAGGTTGCCTTTGACTAGAAGTCAAAAAAGCAATGATGTTTGATGATATATTGCGTAGTGAATGTTATTATGACCAACAGCAAAATGCAGCAGTTCATCAAGGGAAGAAAAGTAAAGTGGAGAAATCTGTCTTTATCCATTGATCTCATGGATATTAATTTTACGTTCTTTGCTGAAAGCTATTTCTTTTTTATTTCATTTGTTTTGATCAGAGATAATACATCTCTTTGTTGCTGTGCCATATGAAGTATTTCATGCAAGATTTATTATGGGCGAGTGAGCCATAATCCTCTAAGGCAAGTTCACAACTCAGGCCAGTCAGTTTCTTTTCCTCCTCAGTAGAAGTTAAGACTTATCCTACCATAGACTCATAGCAAAATACATCATTTCTATCTGATTAGCAATTTTTTTGGCCAATATCTAGCTACAAATAGATTTTTAATGAAATTATTTATTCAGAACTATCCATCCATGAACAATATTTGAAATTCTTCTATTTTATGCTATCAAAATATTAATTGTATTTTGGTTCCATGGGATTTCCCAGGAGCTGACCTTTACAATATAAGGCCAGTCAGACCCTTTGTATGGCTCTTCTGAGAGAGATGAAATTAGAAAATATCTTGTTATGATTTTCTGGGGGAGGTGGAAGGCTGAAGAACCAGTGTATGATGTCCTCCCAAATAATCTTTGTGGAGAAGAGACTTCCATAAGATTAAGTTACACATGCAGTTCTTAAAATCTCACAGTTCCTCTCTGAAAGCTTTTATTCCTTCTGACAGTTCTTTCCTAGGATAGAAGTCCATTGCAAACATGCAAAATGAAGCCCCAGGACATTTCTGAGCTCAATAATGTCTATCATAATTTTTAAATTTCCAACACTTTTCAACATGGAACTGCTTTTGTGGGCAGCTATGATCTCTCACGATTCAGAAGGAGGAATTCTAGATTAAAAATCTGCGTCCTATACTACTATGAGATCAACACCTGAACACTTCCCTAGGGATTATTATAACTGTATGGACAGAAAACTGATGTGTTCGTTTTTCCTTTGCCAGAATTAATTAGAGGAGAAAACTGCTTGATTTGGAACTTATAAATAATTAGTATTTAAAATTTTTTTTCCAACTGGTATTTTTACTTGTTTACAATTGTCTGAAACAAAATCAAACAACACAGGAATGTGCACAGGCATTAAACTAATCATTACATAGTTTAAAGATCAATCCCTTTGCTGTTACTTCACGTACCATTTTATAAATGGTAAAGGAATTTTATAAACTGAGAAGAAATAATTGAATTAGATAAGAAGAAATTGAAAAGTTCTTATGCCTAAAATAGTTTTTGGCCTACCAGTTTATATGCATATAAAAAAAGGACTTCTGTCTAAAATACACTACCTTGAAGAATGCAGCTTGACTGCAAATTAAAGAAATAATCTATAACAAAAGGCTTTCACAGAACAACAGTAAAAGAGGTTAGTCTAACTCTGAATTTCTCTCTTCATTGATTTTTAGATAGGTCAGAAAAAACTTTTTAAACATATACAGTTATTTTGTAATTTTATTTCACTTTCAGTAATCACTTTTCTCTAAAAATACGAACAATTCTATCTAAAAAGACATGAAACCTTTCTTGCTAAAATTTTTATTAAAAAACCCACAGAAACTGTAAAACACTGATGAATCATTCCTCTGAAGAATCAGAATTCAACTGACATGCTATGTTTATTGGGAAGGAAATTGAATTTCCTCTTAAATAGGCATTCTTTCAATTCACATTTTACCTTTTTATTATCTCTCCCTCTGTTTCATTATTTTGTCTGGCTGATTCTACTCGCTAGCAATGAAGATGATAATTTTCACTTATTTTAAGGCCAAATGAGAGAATTTAGTTCATCATCTTCAAATTCATGATTCACAGAAGTTCCATGGTTTGTGTTGGTTAATTACTGCTTGAAGTCCAATACTCATAGCTTAAGTAAAGCACATCTTTTAGAAAATGTTCTCATCTTCATTTTAGAACTACTGTTTATACAGTATCTGTCACAGGCTTTGGTAACAGTAAATAGCACTTATCTTATTCAAATTGGCATGTTATTTCTATGTCTGCATTACGGCATAAATTTCTATGTTCACTTTCAAGTATTTGGTCTTATTACACTTTGTTTTCTAGGCAGAAGTATCCTTCATCTGATTTGAGGCACTTACAGATAGATCAAATTACTCCTTAATTTTCTCTTTGATAAGCTAAATTGACTGAGATCCTTGAATCTCTAGCTGAAAAGTATAGTTCCCAATTCTTTAATGATGCCCAGGGCTCTTTTCCAAACCTGGTTTAGTTTCTCAACATTCTTCTAGGAATGTAGAAACCAAAATTGCAATAAGTATTTCAGTAGTGATCACATCAGTATAGTAATAAGTACATCCTGAAGTATGACATTAGCTCAATTAGCCAGTTTTGTCATTGGCATTATATTCAGCTAACTATCATCATAAGCTTAACTTTTTTTTTTTTTTTTTTTTTTTTTTTTTGGAGTCACTGCTTTCTAGGGTAGAGTCTCATATCACATATGAATTGTTATCTGCTTTGTTTTGGGATAAAAATAGATATCTTGCATCTAGTCACTGTTGAAGCACATACTGGTTTACTGTATCTACGAATTAAGTTATCCATATTGCTTTGTATTATGGATCTGCCTTCATCATGATTTCACTCTCCTTCAGTAATCATTTTATGTTTTATTTCATGTCATTAATAGAAACATTAAATGGTATAGTTCAAAAATTTGTTTAGAGAAGTAAAATCATAGGTGGTTCAGAAAGCTCATTTTCCATTTTTTTAACTCATGGTTGAAAGCTAACTCCTTAGTGAGAAATATAAACCTTCCTCACTCCAGTTTCACCATTGTTCATTTTGACTACGAACTGGTAAAATTAGAAGTAAATTCACCCTCTGATTTAAAGCTTCTTTTCCTACTTGATGGTTTTGTTCCATACGTCACTTTAAGTTTAATTATATATTTTATCTATTAACACCTGTTAAATCTTGGAGAGTTTATATTTTAAAAGGCAACTATAGATATTAAACAATGTACCAAAGTGACAGTAATACATAATTACTTTCTATTTTAAAACATCATGGTACTGCAAACACATGTGATTGATTAATTTTAAAAAGTGAGTAATCTAATCACAGGTATTTGTGTGTTCAAAGCTGAGTATGTACTTAATTGCTCACTGGTTTCTCTTTTAAAATATCACATAGTTCTAACTGCTCTTGCTCTTCTAAAAGCCCTATAAGAATCCTATTCACACACAGCGCTGGCTGGTAGCCAGGGGTAGACCCAAGTCAGGTGCCCCCTTGCAGAAACAGTAATGTACCCACTTCTCAGAATTGCGGATCCCCTCTCACTATACTCCTGCCTCCCCTGATGCATCCCCTGGTGCTACCTGCTGCTCCTGGCTCTGGTGAGGGCAGCAGCAGAAGCAGCTGCAGCAGCAGGGGCAAAGCTGCTTAGGTTAAATGTGTATCTGCACTTCAATGGTTGATTTTTATCATTAGTGTGGGGAAGATATACTTTTGCCTTGTATGCCTGAATTGTTCACAGATGTCTTTCATCAGAAAAATTATAAAACCGTTTCTGAAAAGCTGGCAACAGGGAAAGTAGTGAAAAATTAGAGGAATTAGTTTTAAACAAGTCAAACGAATATGTTTTGCGGATGAATATTTCTTTGAGAAGTTTTTTGTCGAGAACCCACGTAAGTGTGGTTAAAAGTTATCCTTCAGCTAACATTCACTTTCTGTGGAAAGGATACTGCCCAGTCCATTTCTTAAAATGGCTTGATACATGTTACTTCAGGAACATGGCTTAAGTTTGTTGCTTCAGGAATGGAGAGAGTGAACTATAGTGACGAGTAGTAGCTTCCATTGACTTCTTTTGGGCATCACAGAGAATACCACTGCCAATTGTCCTTCAAATCCAGTGAAGAGTTTCTATTGTTATTTCCAGTTTTACATATAATAAATCAGTACAGTTTGGATTTCTAATACTTAAGGTTAGGCATTTTGCAGCCAAGGTTTTGGTTCTCCCCATTACAATTTTAAGCTAAATTATCAGACACCTTGGAAGCTTGTCCATTCATGCCAGACTAATTTAGCTGATCCAAGTACAAGCTGCTAGGATTTATCCCAGACTGCTCCACAATTTTTAAAAGGAAGCTGAACGATCTTTATAATCATATGGTACTAAAATACAGTAAAATAAAAAATACAGAAATTTTGAAAGTCTTCCACAGTAAGAGATTGGAATGCAAGGGGTGAAAGGGAAGTTTCGGATTTTTAATGGTTTCATTTTTTTAAAGGAATAGAATATTCATAAATCTAGAATCACATTTGGGATTTCTTCTGTGGGGTACAAAACCTTGCGACATCAGTGCCGGTAAACCCAAAGTGGATAGGAACCGCACAGGTTCCCTTACTGCTGTTGGAGGATAATCTTAGCTTTGCACACTGACCAGAGATCAATTACAAATTCCTTCATGTTACATGAATAGATGGTATTTTCTTCTCTTTTGTTTAATGATACTGCCAGGTATTACTTAAATATTACACCATGCAGGTGACTCAAATTCCAGTTAAGTGCTCTAGTCCAAATTGCTGTAACTGTTATCTTAGCGTGCATCTTCTTAACACTGTAAATAGCAAGCATTATTTCTTGGGCTACTCTTCCTTTCTAATTTGAACACTTTTCTAATGGGAAAAATTAGCTATAATATGGGTCTTTGCTCAAGGGTGAAATTAAAGACATTATTGAATTTTCTGAAGCAAAAAGTCTACAGGAAATCAAAGTACCATCTTGGCCTTCTGTTAGAGATGAAAGATACACCTAGCAATGCAAGTTCTTTCTATTTTAAAGCTACAGAAATGTGCTCAAATTAATCTTCAACTTTTTTCATATTACCTGAGACACTTCTGATAAACGCTAAGGTCAGGCAATGAATTAGAGCTCACCTGTAAAATAGCTTTGATGTTTGGAGCGGACATCCCTTAATCGCTGGAATGATCTTTTCCTCTTCCTTATCCCTAGTAACACTTGTCATTTACAAGTCAAATGATTCTTTCTCTTCTTCTTAAGTGTGATATTGCAGAATTCTAGCTAAGCGATTTTATTCTGTGATTAGATTCTCTGAATGGCTAAGCAGATTAATGAAGACTCTCACTGTACAAAGTTCAGTCATATTGTATTGTTTGGGAAATGAATTTTAGAACCAGTGCTTGAGAACTGCAGGCCCTTGAATTACAGGTACCTTCAAAGTAAAGTGAAGTATTAAATGGGAAAAAAAGGCAAAACAGATATGAATAATGGAAATCTGTGAATATATTGTCTTGAGAGCTATATTTTAAGAAGGGTAGAGTAAAATATGGTAAATTTGCTGTACTAAGCTTTATTAGCTAGTTAAGAAAAAAGAACTTTGTTAGCAGATTTTAAATTATTGGTAAAATATCAAAATATAAAATGAGACATATTAAAGGGTGTGATAGTACAGTCAGCTTCAAAATACTTTTTAAAATAATTTAAAATTTTTTTAAATTTTTATATATTCAGTACAACAAAAATGTCCTCTGTGTGGAGTCCAAGTTATGGCATGATAAAAGAGCAAGAGTATCGTCCCTATAGGGTAAATTCTGTAGCCATTACCATTTCTAGTGAGTCCTTCAGTGTAGTTTCTAAATAGAAAAAAGCTGGGAAGTCAGAGCAAATAAAACTTTTACCACTTGAAGCTCTATGGCTTCCATTAATTTTCATGCAGACCTTTATTTATTCACTGCTTCTAAAACAAAACATTTCATGTACAAAAAGCCCCCCCTCCGTTTCATCCTAAATTAGGAAAGCCTCAGCTAGGTGGTAACTCTGGAAAATTTTTATGAGCTAGAAGCTATGTAGAGTATGTTGTAACCCACCCACCTCCACAATCCTCAACCAGTGTAGACGGCCTGGATAAGTGCAGCTGGTGACTAAGTTTTGCCTAAAGAGGACAGAATGCATTTTTTGGTCACTTTATTGGAATAAGAACTTCAGAACAGAATCCCCATACTAGCAGATGCTGAGAAAACCAGGAAAGAATAGAGTTTCATGACAACATTCATTTATATGAGCAACAGTGTTAGATGTTGAGACAGGTCAAAGGCCATGACGGAACCGAAGACTTAAGCATTCTTCTAATGTTCAAGGAAAGGAATTTCACTGATGTGAAGGAACAGTGCAAAAGCTACAGGTATCCAGAGCGGAGGATGAACAACTGTCAGTAATATCTTGCAGCTCGAGGCCCTGGGTCAGTAGGTGGATAACAGGAGTAGGTTTAGAGAAGGATAGGTAGATTAAAGCATGCAATATAGGTTGACAAGAATAGCTCAGGAGACAACAAAAGAAGGAATGGAGACAGAAGTGAAGAAGGTTAATAAGCAGTAGGACATTGGGCTAGAAAAAAAAAAGATGAACAGAGAAAGTAAAGGCTTGAAAATAATTATTCTCTCAAACTTTATCTTTTCTACTCAGCAATTTTTGTAAGAGGAAGCTATGCAATAGTCAGTGAGACACTGTGGGTTAAAACTTCTGTTATGAAAGTGTTTTTCTTACACTTTGACTTCAGAAACCACATTACCAGAGCACTTCACATGCCATTCTTTTATAGCCCATAAATAGTTGGAAGAAACTGACGTCTGACTTACTGGAAACCTGGAGGAGGCTTAAAAATTGTTTTAAGTGCAGATGGGTTCTGGTGACATCTAGCTGAACACAAAGAGAAGGTGCAGACTGGTGAATAAGAAAAACAAGGGCAACTGATCAAGTCTCTTTCATATTCCTGAAGGCCCGAAAACCCGCCCGTAACAGGTGAGGGGGTAATGCAGAAGAGAAGAAAAAGTCTTGGCCCATGGAAACTACTGATCTGCTGATTAACAAGGCATGCCCAACAAAGAGAATTTGAGTTGAAAAATAAAAGACATGAGAATCATTCTATACTTTGTTAAATATATGTGGGTACTTGACAGCAGTATCTACAGAACTTGAAGAAATATAAATAATAAGAACACAGTTGCAAAGCATATTAAATAACTCCCTGACTAGCAAAGGCAAGGGCAAGAAGACCTTCATTTTGATGCATGGAAGCAAAGGTGTTAACATGCTTAATTAGTTCATTTCAGCAGATTTCATTCTGGGTCATTCTAATTAAGATAGTGAAAAGGGAAGCAGAAAATGTGATTTTTGAGTTTTTTTAAAGAATCTCAACATTGCTACTTCTGTAAAGCTATTTCTCTCTTTGAAAGTATTCCTTCAGCTTTTTGTAGAATAACGTCCTTTATAAGCTAACGTTGCTGTATGTTGAACTTTAACTAGCTACATTGAATTGTGGAACAGTATTTATGCCCTTTAAGTATAAAAATCACTACGTAAATGTGTTAGCTACCATAGATAAACCCAGAAATAGCACTGCTATTTAAAACCTAAAAATCCCTAATGTATCCCACATATAAAAATAGAACTACCTAGGACCATCATGATACAATATTTTTTCAGTTCTCTGTGAGTGACCACAGTAGAATGACTGTGCTCAACAACACTCACAAGCTGAACTGTAAGGTAAGGCCAGTCCTCTAATTTTATGGTGCAAACCTGCACTGAAATAATTACAGAACTCCAATATGGAGAATTCAATTATTTGGCAAACTGAAAAAGCCTGATTGACACGATGACACAAATGTGCGTGAGACAAATTAGAAAATATCTGACATTAAATTTTAACATCGATCAAGAATGAATGTAATATGACATAAAACCTAGACAAAAATGCAAAATATCAGTAAAAAGTGTTTTATCACTCCATGAGATCAATCTGAGATCTGCAGTGTGCCAGACATAAAATGCCTTCACTTAGGCTGATGTTTAAATGTTTGTAATAACAGTCTTTTTAGAAAAAGGTATTACAAATGTGTTATTTCTGGACATGAAGAAATACTATTTGATACAGAATTACAATATTATTATTACTTTTTCATGCATGCTTCTCTTCTAAATTAATTTCTTTTCTGCATATTTGCTAGCTTACTGAGGTCTGAAATTCTGCAGAGTAACCTTATTGCTGTTCCAGTCAGTTTTTGAACCAGTATTACTTCATTTTATCTCCAGGTATCTTTAATCCTCTTTTTGTGATTACTTTTAGTCTTAGACATTGAAATGATGTATTTGATCTTTTGGAGAAGTCAGCCCCGTGACATATGTTACCTCTCTATGTTTGCATGACCCAAATCCTTCATAATACTCTGTTTTTATCAGGATGCTTTAAACTTTCTGTTACAAGAAACTGAGATCTTCAACACATTTGATTATATTAACCTGAGAAATTGAAACAGATGGAAAACAAGTTTAATGCACATGAACTATATTTCAATCGTCTTTATCAGGAATTATGAATTATATGTGGCAGCTTTATTCAGCCCCTTAGATAAGGACAAACTCAAATCTATGTTGGCTTCTGTATCTTGACAGCATCTTCTATTAAAGACTATATATATTTATATGAACTACTAAATGGATAAAGGAACAGTTCATGTTCAACTCAACTTTTTCTAGAGACAGAACTGCCTCTCGGTCAAATGCACAGTTTACTGTTCCCTACTTCTGATCTAGATGTTAACAGTAATCCTCGAGATGAGTGTAAAACTATTTGAAAGTGAATTGGAGTAAGTTAATAATGCATAATTATTTTTCACTCAATAAATGGTTTCTTCCAGAAATCTTTATAGGTAAAGTAGATTCCTAACGGAATTATGGTTGGAAAGACTCTTCTTCCTCATTTGCTAAAATGGAATGAATGGCATACAGAAAAAGGAAAGTGTGCAATTACATTTGTTAGCAGTCTGCTAAAGTCACTGAATATTCTTACAGTTTTACCTGTACTTCAGAAGTATCATTGTCCAATTAAAAAATTAAATAAAAATAGACCAGTGACTGAGTGACTGTGTAGCTTTATCAGCTATGAATGATCATGCAAATGGTAGCTCTTGCCTTTTAAACACGATGCAGATGTTCTTCACAGGGCTGATTTCCCTGTGTCTAAAACTTCAAATAAGCTATGAAGGAAGGTTATGCTAGCTAAAGTGTAAGTTTGACTAACCGTGGAAGACTGAACTAAATGTAATGAAAGCAATTTCAGTATCCACTAAGGTGTTAGACTATAAACTAAATTATGACAGGTGCTAATCCACAGAGATAAAAAAGTCCATTTTTTTAATTGATATTTTCTTTCAAGTAGCAGGCTGTCAGCTGGTGATTGCTGTGGAACCTTTTCAGAGCATTAATCAGAAGTAAGCTACTGTTTCAGCCCTAAGACTGCTACAAGTCTCTTGTGCTATCTGTCCTTAGGTGTGATGTTTGATAGAGCCACAGCTCTATAGGTTAACCCATCCTTCACTTGTCCTTTAGTTACACACAGTTTTTCTAAATCCTGGCCCCTTATATAGTGAAGCTGTCTGCACTACAGTGGAGACAGCAGAATTAATTCCATAACTGGAATAGGAATAAGTGTAATACAACAATTAAAGGCATAATATCAGTGATTAAACAGCCTCTTCCAGCAATTAAATGCCATCATTCCTGAAGGTAGTCACAGGCACAAGAGAATGAAGAGAGCTCTCGGAGGGCTCTTTCACACAGGTAGGAAATATCCAAATGTGGCAGACAGTTGTGAAACACAGGATATCTTCTGAAACCAGAGTCTGAAGTAGGAACACTGCTCTGCTCCATTCTACAGCTCCAAAATACCCAGTGATGTACTTACAGAGAAATATACTAGTACATATTTAGAATGTAATGTTTTTATGAAATAATAGCTGCTCTCACAAGAATTAAATTCAAATTCCTTAAATTCAATGGTTATGTGAAAATCTCAGCTTCTATTTTTTAGGAAGCAGTTTTCTTAGCAGTGCAATTGTAAAAAAAGAGCACAGATACATGACTACAGTATATTTGGATGGCTTTAAAAACACCCTCTAAAAACAAATTTTAAAACACTTAAGTTTCATATCTGGGAGCTTAACTTTTCATTTCTGAATACCTGGATCCAGTCAGTTCATACTGCAGAACTGGATTGGAATTCCGGAAGGGTGAAGAGCAAACTCCTTTGGTCAGCTGATTTTGTTAGTGTAGAAAGGCTAATGGGTTTACTCTGGCTCACAAAGCCAGAAAGGAAGGCCTCTGTCATCCTTGTCTAGCAAGACGTTTTGTTTCATCTTGGTGGACAACGTTTCGGCTGTAGTTATACACGCTTTTGCCACTTCCAGGCTGGACTGAGGCCATCGACACTTAGGAAACTAGCTGCAACAGTTCATTAGCACATGTGACCCTTCTTTCCTTTTAACCAGTTTGTCTCAGAAGGTTTTTGCTCTTTGCTTTCTTACATATTCAAAACCTTAGACTTAAAATACATAAAAGATTACTTAGATGACGACTACTAAGATAAGGACTACCATTAGCCACTGTTTCCTTGTAGTACAATAGTTCTCCTAAGCCTAAGGTTGAACCCAGTCCATGCAAAAGACAAAACCCTGCAAAGGGCTACTACCACCTGTAAGCTCAATGTAAACTCAAGCTCCAAAACACTGTGTACATTGCCACTTCAACCTCAAATGCTTAGCATGCTTTTTCCACCAAGATTTCTCAAACATATTAGGGTACATATTAAAAGGAAAGAAAAAAATCCCCCACTACAACACTCTCTGGTTTACAAAAGGTTCTTTCTCTGGGAGGGGGATGAAAGAGAACATGAAGCACATGTGACATCTCAGTGTGTTGCTTAATGTGCTACTGGCAGCCTCTCGGATTTTACAGAGATAAGGGTGGCAAAAGAATCTATATAGAAGAGATTAGCCAGGGATTTGGGAGAAAGGGAGCCAAGTGGCAGTCATACTGGCTGAAGAAAATGCAGGGAGCACAGAGAGGATTGTAGAAGAAGCACCTGCCTGTCAAAATGCCCTGAGTATATATTTATCTTCCTTTAAATATTCCCCATGAGTCAGATAGCATTAGTAGCTGCAAATTCAAGAACCCTCAGAATCCGTGGACATCAACTTTGCCCTGTGATCCAATAGCAATAGTTATTTGTCATTTTACAAGAACACCAGAAAGCTTCTTTTGTATGGCTAGAACAGTTTATGCTATAATAGAAAAGCAAAATTGTACCCACTACTTGAAATAACTGGTTTAGATTTTTTATAACTACCTGTAAGATGCAATAATTCTCCCTCTTGCCCCCTCCTGCTTTTCCTTCCTTTTTTTGGTGACATATAAGGCATAAATAAATAAATAAATAAATAAGATTCCAGGAATCTTGATTGCAATCTGTAGGACATTGTCTTCAATGCTACCTAAACACTAAAAGAGAGGACGTTTATTGCCAGCTGTAATACAATGCGGAACCTTATTTTAATAAGATAAAGTAAAGTAACCACCCTCTGGCTTCTATTTAATTACTTGAGAAAGTTATTACTATATGCTGCACCTTAAGAACACAGAGTTAAGATTTTCTTGTTTAGCCTGAAAACTTTATCCAGCTATTATTGATTTTGTGAAATTCACAAAACAGTTACAAAAATAAATAAATGGAGCAGAAAGACAGTTAAAAGAAAATGAGAGTAATTTAGAGTACAACAGCATATGAACAGCTGGGCTTTGGTCTCAGATCTGATTAGTCAAAGCTCAGAGCTTGTAAGGAATGGTTAGTTAATATTTTACTAAAATATTTGATTCAATGATCTTTATGTGGAGGCTATTTTGGTTTGTAGGAGACTAATTTTAATCCTGATAAGAATGAACCCCATTGTCTCTGTCAACACTGAGCATAGCTAAAGATTAGATATACTTTCACCATTTTTCTTCTGTTGCAGGTTGCAATATAGGGCTGCTTTTACAAAAAGCAATCAGAGAACTGAAACCAAGAAACTCAAACATCTACTATAGTTTTAATTTCTAGATTGTTAAAAATATTTGGCGCCATTATTCATTCTAGTTTTTTTCTGAGTTTGAAGTTTATATACCTGATTTATAACTCACTAGGATCCTCTTAAAATAAAATAGCAAAGCTTCTTCTGCGTATATGTATGTATTTAGTCTTCTGTACCTTGCCCATCCTTCACCTTAATGGTTCTGAAATTGCTCTAGGATGTTCTGTAGGTCTTCTAAGACAAATGTTCATCAGGCCCAACTCGTGTGAAAACAGCTACCTTATTATATTACCCCGTAAACCATATATTTATTGTGCTCTAGACTGAGTTCCTCCTCCTTTGGCTTTTTGAGGATCTCACCTTGAAAGTTGTCCTTGCAGACAGATCACAGTAGTTTTAAAATCTGATATTGAAACTTCATGGAATACATTTGTAAGACAGACATATAATTTTTAACTCTTTTTTGTTATTGTTGCCAAATTTATCTGCTAAATAATATACTAAACTTCCAATTTTTGCAATGCAGTCATAGCATATGTAACCCAGACAGTCATACCTAAATTATCCTTAATCTAGCCACCTGTGAACACAGATCAGTTGGACTCTACTGCAAGTAACATAAGCCTGTCAGAAACTCCAGGTGCCTTTTCAGGCTTCTAGTTAGAGCTAAAGACTCTGCTACTACATTTTGTCTGTTTGTATTATCCTTGTAGCTAGACTAAACTTCAAGATACAATAGATATCCATGCTAAAGCTTCAGCAACTTCATTGATGCTATATATGTATCCAAACATCACAGTCATTTGTCCCTTAATAAAATACCTGCAGTGATGACGAAAGAATCAGTAGAGTTCAGCTGCTTTCTGTTCATGGTATTCTATTGGCAATAGAGTGTTTTTTCCAGCAATTCCTTCTTTATGTGTCACTATGTAATAGATTACTTTGTGGCAGTATTTTGTTCTTTTAGTCAAAAAGACTGAATTCAAGTTGTTCTTTGTACTAATTATCTATCAATCAGACTTGTTGGTTAGCTTGGATTAGCTGTATACTCACTATATTTTAATTTACCAACTGCATAAATATGCAAAGGCTTAGGGCATGAATTCAGTTCACTTTAGTAGATATTTAGACTAGCAAGATATATAATCATATATATCAGTGTATATATATGCACTGATAATAAAAATAGTAAATTTAATATATAACTCGAATGCATAAATAAAAGCAAGGTATATGAATACAATGAGTACAATGAATACAAAATTAGTTTTGAAATATGATACAATATTTAAAAAACCACAATCACTCATTATATAAATCACTCATTACATAGAAATTAAACACGTAACATAATAGTGTTTAGTACTATTTACTTTTTTATCATTCACTTAACATTCATTTTTTCGAGAACATTATATTTAAGGAAAATATGAAGAAAAAGGTTTGGAAGCTAATGATACAACTTCCAACTCTGAAACACTTTGGAAGACCTTCTTTGTAGTTCATTTGATAAGTCTCAGACACAACCCAACATTCAATCTACAGAAGAAACAGGAGCATTTGTGACTTCTAAGTAAAGTGTGGTGTAATGCTGAAGCCAATGAGAAGGGAAGAGAAAAGGAGGAAGAATTGGAAGCGTATTTCAGGTCCAATTTAACATAATTTAAAATTAGTACCGGGGCATTCAACTAGAATAATGTTTTCAGAATCCAGTAGTGCTGCTCCAGAGACAGGTGGAGGACACTCTAAAGGAGCAACATGAAGCAATACCTTCCCTATTTTTGCTTCAAGGCTTGGTGTGACCCAGAACCTCACAGTGAGATCAGAAAAAGGAAAGGAAAGGGAAAAGTAGTATTAGGAAAAAATTGGAGGTGAAATTTCTTTCCTGAAAGTAGCGCTTCTGTCTTAGGGTGTCTAAAGCTAGAACAAAATATTCTTCTGTTCCAATCCTACATGCTCAAAATCATTAGTTTCCAGAACAGAACTCAAAATTGACTGAACTTTGAAAATGCTTGTGGTGTTATTGATCTGATGCCTTGATTTTAAACCAAACTAAATCATAAAATAAAAGATCTGCTTGGTTGTCACGACACCTTTTTGCTTGGTTGAACTGGGAATGGAGGGAGAGAAGAGAAGAAAAAGGGGTTTCAGTGAAAATGAAAACCACACAAAGAAGAAATAATAATTCAGGTCAAGCTGAAGTTTGGAGTTTGAAGACAAAGTGCTTGATTTTGTATCAAGGTTACTTAATCTTTTTTCTTAACTTCCACTCTTCTTTAGTTCTTTATTTCAAAGGAAAAGGCCATTTCAATATGAGAAGAGGAACTATTTCATTTAAAAATGTCCAAAATATTGCAAGCTTTCAGATACTAAAACATTTTAACATTTTTTAACACTTCCTTTTCTGCTTTTTTTCAGCTGAAGGTGTTTGCTCACACAGTCTCTTTGGAACTGCATGTACTTGTGAATTTACTATTTGCTAAGGAAAAAAGGCAGCAACCCAGTGCTAGCTGTTATTGAAGAGCACAGGATTGTCTGGGTAATAATTTGTTGCATTTGCGTGGCTTTAAACTTCAAGGAGAGAGATTACTAGGGGCTTGCTATTTTTAAACCAAATTCCTTGAGATACGTAGAAATGTCTGTAGATCCTTAAGATTCCAATGTTCTCATCAGCCTTTTTCTTTAGAAAAGAGCCAGGTTTGTGCTCCTGATAAACAGTGTGCAAGAAAATGCAGGAGGATCCAGGTAGAGGAGCAGAAATCTTCCCAGAAATCTGAAAGATTAAAAAAAGAAATAGATTTTAAAAATACCTCTCCTGTCAGGACAGCATCAAAAGCTCATTTTTTGTTAGTTTTAACTACAAAAAAAGACACAAAAGACACTCCATTTCACAGCAGCTCAATAGTTAGGTTATACATATGTAATCTGGGGGACAGCCCTGTCTTTTTTGCATACTGTCTGTCTCCCCCTATATATGAAATATTAATAAGACCGATAGTTTTGATGATGCACAGGATGAAGGTAAATATATGAAAACTAGGAATACTTGAATACTCACTTACATTAGTGGCACTTAGGCACAGGAAAACTTCTTTACTTACAGATTCAGGATGTGAAGTAGCCAAGTCTGGTGGAACATGAATTCAATACCAACCCAGAGGGAAGGCTCCCACCTACTTAAATATGAAACTTCTTTGTATCAAGTTAGCGTGCAAAGGCAGCCATGACCACATGAAGCTGGATCACAGTTTACAATAATTTTCTTACTAGGCCTTATAGCAGCTTAATTTCTAATTAATACCTAAATTAATAGTTCTCTCTCAAAATTAATTAGCCATGCATTTTATTTTTTTCTTATATGCAAAAGCTGTGTTAGCATCAGGCTGCTTGTGTCTATCCCAATATCAAATTCCACATCTGGCCATAACAGAATCTCTAAACCTGTCAAATAATGAAGTGTTACCTTCTTTACGTTAAGAGAAGTTAGTCTACGAACTTTTTAGTGACATGGAAATTTATTTGAATAGAAGAACTATTTCTTCCAGAAAACTTTTTCCAAATAGGTCCAGTTTGCCCCTTTACTTACTGTGTCCTCTAATAAAGAGGTCTCCTTTGCCTGTCACTTCTGGAAATACTGCTGAAAAGTCTTGTTTTACTTTTTAATCTTCCTAGTCAATGTTAATACCAAGATCAAATATTTGTATAAACAGTGTAGCATTGTGCTAATGAGACAGGATTTTGTCAGAATTACTTTTTCCTTGAAATTCTAAGAAAGTTGCACATTTTTGTTTTGTTATGAACTGAGTCATTAGGAACAAAAACCTCTACCTATCACTGTAGCATTAGGGAATGTAAAACTTCTGGGGAAAACTCCTCCTCTCCCTCCTAAAGACCTGTTTCCGGTGAATTGGGAAGGGTGAAAAGCATGGCTCCATTGAGCATGCATGTCCACCCATCTCAGTTCAGACCTGAAACGCTGGGTTAGATTGTGCCTCTACACTCATTTCTGCCATGACAGACTGTAGCAAAACACTCCACCAGTATACTGTTAAGATATTCTCACCATGCCTCTCTCAAAAACATCCATTCTTGTAGAGGCCAAGTAGCAATGATCAGTGCTCAAAGCATTGAAGAATAATGGCTAGAAATAGGACAAGCCACAGCAGGGGCAAATTTTTTGATTTCACTGCAATCCTTTCACAGCTTCTCAAAGACATCCAAAAATAATGGTTCAGCTTTTTCAGTCAGGTTTAAATTCTTCTCCTACCTTTTCTTGCTAGTAGAGGGGAAAAGCTGTTACTGCAGACACTTCAGTTAAGACATATTCAGGATAAAACTGATACAAAAAACCAGAAACAAGACACTGATGAACTACAAGTTCAAAGACAGAAATTAAGAATGTGACAAAGTTCAAAAACAGACATTGGAAGAAACCTTAGTTAAAGGTCTGGCACATGCACCATAGAAAGACCAACTGAAATACCAAACCACCAAGTGTTGTTCTTAGATGCATGTCAAGAAAAAGGAAGAATATGGTCTCACTTCCATACATGGTAATGCACAGGCCACCTCCTCGGAGGATATTGCTTTCAGCTCTAGTGTTCACCATCCCTGAGGAATGTGAAGTAGCAGAAAGGGTTGTAGCAGGTGGGAGTGTGCAAAAATAATGATCTATAGTCTTAGAGCAGATCTTCAGGTAAAAGGCTTCAAAAGATCTTAAGCCACTCAGCACGTTTCTTCATTCAGCACATTTCTTTAAAGCAAGTTATTTGAAACTGAAACAGATACACAAAGCAATGAACTGAGTGGATCTTAGGTTTGATTCACTGCTGTAATTCCAGCAATCCTACATGATGCACAAAGGACTGTGAGAAAAGCTCACACATTTTGATATTTATAAAACTCTTGAAATGTGACAGACCCCTCTACCATTGCAGGAGTGACTAATTCCCCAGGCGTCCTAATTCCTCTGATTTAAAATTAAATAATATTTAACAGTTTTCTCTTTCTCCCTCTCTCTCTGTGGAGGGAGAAGACAGCAAGGAACACTTCCGTGGGCCATATGCTGGGAGGTGTCTGTCCCTTTCCCTTTCAGGCCAAAGAAGAACTACCTAAACAACTTCTAGTAACAGGACAGCTGAATGAGCCATTCTTTAATTCTGGGATCAATATTTTCTTCAACTGTCCAGGCTGCCAGTCTACAATCATTATCACATTATCACCAATAGATGTACAATATATAAGCCTAGCCTAGTAAGAAGGTGATGGGCCTAGTTTTTAGTAAGTTGAAACCCAGACATGGGATTGTACATGACCAATTATCTGTAATTAAAATGAAATCACACTGTTCAGGTGTACAGGCAGATGACTAGCTATAGCCCAAGGTCAAACATGGTGAGGAAACAATGTGAGAGATCACTGGACATTGTATACAACTGAAGAAGAAAAGTAGTAGGTCAATCCTGAAGTGGACTAAAACTAACAAGACAACAAATGGGAGAAAATGCCAAAGTAAATGAAAAGTACTATAAACTCCCTTTGGGTGCATAATTTCCAAAGACAGTGAAGGGGGGGGGAGCTGGCATGTCAAAGCCAAAATTGCTAAACGAGGGTGTAGATTCAGCAAACCAGGGGCCAGTGGGGAAAAAGTAAAGATAGGGTTGGATTGTTTATGTGGGAGAGGGAGAAAGAGAATATTGGGCAATGCAAACCATGTGATCAGGGCTGTTCTGGGTTCACTTTGAGCAGCCCCGTGCGTGATCAACTCACCTCAGCCTTACCTCAGCAGGCCAATGACCCTGTTCTGCCAGGTCCCGCACATCTCACTGGGTAGTTGGGGGACCTGTGGTGCTGTCCTTAATGTGAGCAAGGGGACACGGCAAACGGCGTGGTGGAGGGACTCGAACTGCCTTAACACGGACATGGGTTGGTAGCATGCTGAGGCTACAGACCTGGCTTCCACTCCCGCCCCTCTCTGCTAAGGAAAAACAACAGATTAGTCACAGTTTGATTAGGAGCACTCGCTCATCGATCTAATTCACTTTTCTGTTAACTCATGCCACAGACTCCGAACAGTAGTCAAATAGCAGTAATGTAATCCTTGCTGATCAGAACCGGGAAATAAAGTGGTCGCATAGGCAAAAAGTACTTGAAAAAACAGTAGTAGAACCAGTTATGTGGTCAAACTGAATATAAAACTGGCATCTCTGCTGGTAAGACATTTCATTCTCACTTTGCTGCTGCTGTAGTTTATGGTTGTACACTGGTCCTACCAATACTAGGTGTTCTTGCAAGCTTCCTAGAGTCCTATGAGATCTTCCAGGAGTTTGAACAGAAGTTTAGTGGTACCACCGTGGCAGAATAGACCTTTTTACTGAATATGGTGATTCTACTGGTAAAATATTTTATATATTAGGCACAGCTTGCTTTTCCAGTATGGAGGCTAACATAGCAATTTACTCAAGATATTACAGGAAAAAGAAATGTTCTCTGTGTGAAAGCTGACTATATACTGTATGATATTCAGTCTCCAGAAAAGTGTAGACTTTTAAATAAAAACAGAAGTGCTTTAATGAACAAACCTAATTGGCCTTTGCAGTTTTCACTAAGCATTTCTCTGTATCAAAATGAGGAATGACTATCATGTGATTTTTAGAAAATTGGTATAGCATACACATTATTTAATAACTCAGATCTGCTTAAAACACAAGACCTAGAGGCCTTATTTGAAATATTTCACTGAAATGGAATAGTTACTGCCAGAGTACAAAGATGTTTCCTTAATCTTTCTAAGTTAAATAACATTTGCATAAATCCTTGCAGGCAAAATTTACCACTTTTATTCTAGTGTTAGTCCCATTTAAGCCAAAGAGCAGTAGAATTCATCCACAAGCTGTCCTTTCTGAAAGTCCATACTGGGACTATAGAATCCTCTTTATGAGGAGTGTCAAGACCCAGAATGTTTTAAGACCATGCTTTTACAGCATCTCTATCAAAGCTTTGCTGAAAAATTAAAAAAAGGAAAGAAAATCTTCCAGCACCTTCCAAAGCAAGAGATAGTATGAACAAATGGCAACAATAAAAACTAGATAAAACTGGATTAAGAGATTTGGTATTTTTAAGGTTTAACTCTTGCATCACATTTTTTTCTGGCTTCAACCATCATATTGCTTATATAGTGGAAAGGTTCTGACTCCAGAATAATGGCTATATGGTTAGTTAGGTTGTTTATCCTAAGAGATTGAATCATACCCAGTCCCTTTCATTCTTCAGTGAAGTATAAGAAAAGAACAAAAATATTTTTTTGGTGTTTATGCAGGTAAATATGAATAGTCACACAGGAGAGGAGGGGAAGAAATTTCCTGAAACATAATTGGAGACAAAGAGCATTTGGTGGAAGTAACACAGTTTCCTTACTCTGACCCCTAATTGTTCACTGCTAGAGGCAAGATCTTTGGCAGGACCTGGTGATGCTGCTCTTATGACAAAGAGGGAAGGAAGAAGTGATAAACACAACTGGATTTCCCTTGTATTTTTTCATAACTTCCTAAGCGGAAGTTTGGGAACAAATTTTGATGCTTGTATAACTAGCTTAAAAGTTGTGAACCTCCAAAAGTTGTGAATTTACTAATTTAATGTACTTCATCTGAGGAGTAGTGCCAATTCTCTTACTCAGGACCATATCCCAAACTGATGGACAGCAATGATGCTGTTTACAAGCCCATGTGTAAAATGTGCTTTGAATACAATCATACTCTCCCCTGGGACACCCCTATGTGGGGAAAAATATGAGAAAGAAAATTCCACAATGTTTTCTTTCTGGAGGTTTTTCTCCTATTCATTACTGTAAAGAAGCAGAGTTTAGGGCTAGCTTGCCACATTTTGTCTCTCAACACTGAGTTCCTGTTCTCTGAAAAAAAAGATCTTTCCAAAAAAAGTGTCAGCAAGGCGGTGAACAGAGCAAGGAAGTGGAGAAAAGTTTCTCCTCTGTAAGAGTCCACCAACATCGAAAGTCTAGGACAGCAAAAAGAAAAAAGAAAAAACAAAAAACCCACCACCACCCTCCAAAAAAACACACAACAGTGTAGAAGAGTTCTACTGAAAATGCGGCCAAAGGCTTAGAGTCCTCTTTGTGCACTGTGTTCCCTCAAGACATAATGAAATACATCTTTCTTTCTCATCTTTTTCCTTGGGGAAAAGCAGCAGTGACATTAATAAGCATATGAGATGCTGCACCAGGCAGAATTCCTTTAAACTCATATGGGAAAGGTCTAAATGCAATGTCCAAATCAAGGTGCAAGAATCTAATTACACTCCTATAAGTAACCTCAGAGTAATGGCACCCATTACCACTACCACATCAGTAACAGGAAACAACAACTGAACTGTGGACCTATGCAATATTTTTTGCACTTTTCTTGGTAAAGACAATTCTATTGCATGATCTTTATGTCTGCTTGATTGATGTTGCAGGAATTTTCAACGGGCACATCCGGGCACAAGGAGTTTAGCCAAATTGTTTAACTATGGAAAATGAGTACAAGCTTCCCAATTTAGTGGTAGTGGTAGGTTAGCACCCATCTTCCAGACATATGATTTTCTCTTGAAGGTACAAGGAATTAGGTAAATGGACCTATTGCATCTATAGCTCATATTACTGGTACAGGGTATTCCACAACATTAAACAAAAAGGCATTTCTTCTAAGCTATGTAATTTGCAGAGATTACTCTCCATCTTTGATTTTTTTTTAACTATCCAATCAGCATACTAACTGATTTCACTCATGTTTATAAATAGCATTTGTCTTTCTATTGCCATTCAAATACAATTTACACTGGGCAGAGAGATTACAGGCCTTGATTTTATATGAAATGTCTTTGAGTCACAGTGAGCAAAATGACTCACTTCCATCATGACTGTTCAGTAGAATGATTCCAAGATATCAAAATTATCTGTTCTGTCTAGTACTCCCCTTTCTATTTAACTATTTTCCTTAACAGTTTGATTACTGATGAGCAATGATTCAAGGCAAAATTCCAAATTTGCCCCCATTGTTTTTCAGGCCAATCTTTCAGTATCAGATCTCCCCAGCACTTCTCAAGGGCCGTATTTTGCTCTGGATATCTGTTGCATTCTGATTCAGAGTACAGAAAGTCAAAGAAATGCAAAATCTAGGAAGTAATCTATATGGTACAGTGACAGGTGGACAACTTTAGGCTTAGTTCTGGACTCCCCAGTAGAAAAAAGACATGGACGTACTGGAGTGAGTCCACTGAAGGGCCATGAAGGCGATTAAGGGTTTGGAGCTTCAGACATATGAGGAGAGGCTGAAAGAGCTAGGACTATTAAGCCTGCAGAAGTGAAGGCTCAGGGCAGATCTTATTAATGCATATAAATATCTGATGGGGATAAAGAAGATGGAGCCAGACTCTTATCAGTGGTGCCCAGTGACAAGACAAGAAGAAATAGGCACAAACTGAAATACAGGAAATTCCATTAAAACATGTCTTTTTTGTTTTGTTTTGTTTTTGTTGTTTTTTTACTATAAGGGTGGCTGAACACTTTAGCAGCAGGTTGCTCAGAGAGGTTGTGGAGTCCCCATCCTTGGAGATACTCAGAACCCAACAGGACACAGTCTTGAGCAGCTTGCTTTAGCTGACCCTGTTTTGAGCAGGGGCATTGGACTAGGTGATCTCTAAAGGTGCTTTCTAACCTGAGCAATTCTGTGATTTTGGTAGGAGTCAACCTGCTTGCACCTGCTGCCAGACTGTTTCTAGGATGTATATCATAGAGCCTGTTAGCTAAATGGACCCCTTTACTCCGAGCCAACAAGCGTTTTGCTTTAATAATGGAATAGACTTATAGTTAATGTGCTTCCTGTATCCTTGTTTGGCACCCATGTTTGCACTATAATGACTGTGTGCCTAAATATCCAAGCTGAGGATCATTAATCTCCAGCCCACAGAAGGAGGAAACGTTTGATTCTCTGTGCACTATATTAGTAAGAAAAGAAAAGAAGAAGAACGTGCAAGAAAGAGTGCATCTTTCAACTTTAAGGTAAATGAAAGCTATTAACAGTAAAACATATGATGGAATTGTGTATGAAACAGAAGATCAGTTTAATGCAATAACTTTATTAGCAACTTCAATCATGAGTGTGTGAAAAATGAGGATTAATCCTCCAAATGGAAGAAAAAGAGCATGCTGATTTCTGACTCATCAAGCTACAAATAAATTCTCCCTCTTAGGAAAGAAAGTAACATGAGAAGTATCAAACCTGTGGGAAGAACAGTAGAAACTTCACATGCAGGGTATTATACCAAAAACTAACTGAAAAGCAGTCTTGGTACAACCTCTATAATTTTATTGTTATTTTTCCTTGACTTTTTTTTTCCTCAACTCACTCCAGAAATACTTCTGTCATTGATTGTGAATTTTGCATTTTAGCAATGATGGCAGAAGAAAAAAAAGGTGCAATTTACTTGAGTGCTGGCTTTCCCCTGTAAGGACAGATCTTATGTTTGAAATCCCAACCAAAAGAATGGTGTCTGAGCAAAGTCTGGGGCAACACCTGATGTTCACGCATCTCAAAAGCTCTATTGGTGGGCCAGATCTTTGAGACTAGACCATTTCTCTCGTGCACTAAGCCTGGTAGAGCAGAGGAACCTCCTTTGCCCCTTTCCCACCAGGAGCAGAGACCCAGAAATGTCAGACACACTCTCACCAATGAATATTGGCCAGTGCTGTTGGCAGGGCAAAGGAGCCCAGGCTAAACAGATGCACTGGCCCATTTTCATCTCTACAAAGTGCTTTCACTGTCATTTAGATAAAGCCACCCCAGGGCCCATTTCCTAGAAGTGAGGGAAACAAGTCACCATGCAGATGCAAAAGAATATACAGAAACTGTTAGCAAAGGATTTGCTTTTCAAAATAAACATGCCTTCTAACTGATTAGTGCCCAGAGATTTTATGCCCTTTTGCTGCTTCACACTGTTCTTTGTGTTTCCATAGCTGGTACCTTCCAAATAGATGTTTTCCTTCCCAATAGGAAGCTATCACTGCGTAACCAATGGTATTTCCTTTGCTTTCTCAGAGACTATTCTAAAGTTACATTGAATGTCCATGCTGTTACCCTATCATAAATGCAAGTTTATCCATCAGTCCCTCCTTCCTAATGAATAACTTGCATTACATTTAGGTGGGAGAACATGACTAAGTAGTAATCTTGGAATATCTGATTTATTACAAATTCATACCCTTCACTAACCTAAAATATTTTGTACCTGCAGACTTCTCCTAGGCAATGTACCTGCTTTTCTGATGCAGAAGGTGGGAGCATGGTGTCCCTGTTTCTCTTGAAAAGGTACTAGCTTTTCATGCTGCTGTGGTATGGATGTTGTTTGTAAGCAAGCACATAGAGACTGATCCAGTTTGTCAAAGTGCAGCTGGAGCAACATGTTCTCTTTCTTGTATTTTACAACAAAATATTCAAATAAGTCATACTGATGATGCAAAGAAAGTGGAGTTTGGTTTACATCAAAGGAATTTATGAAACTTAATGCATATCAAAAATAAAAAGGCATCTGAGTCACCACACAAAAGCTATTTTTGAACTTATATAATCAAATATACTTATGTACAATATAGAGAGACTGTGCCAGCTATGGCATCCGTATCCCTCTACTGTAATTAATCTTTGCAAGCACTTTCAGTCATTTTAGATCTGCATTTACTTCTGCCTCACACAGTTGTGATGTTATCTCAGTTTTCACCATCTGTCACAGACATCAGAAACACTGACTTAAATCAAAGACCATAAAAACAATTTTTAAAGCATTGTTTTTCATATTTTACAGTTTCTGTAGGCATGCACATGTAATTGAGACAAAAAGCACCATGTTACTTAATGAGAACTGAAAGACATCAGCAAAGAAGCTCCAGTTTTCTTGAGACCTTTGCTTAATGCATGTACTTAGGTCTTGCATCTTTCACATTATGGTTCACAACTTACATTTCAAGTTCCTCTCTGTTTGTAAAGAAAAGATCCAATAGAATTAGCAGGGGAGGAAGAAATCTTTTGGAAGATAAGCAGTTGCCAGGGTGTCTTTTTACGCTCCAGCAATGTTAGGACTCTTATCCAATAGCTATGCCCTTAATGAGAACTCTAATGACTTCTATTCCTTTTCTAAAGGATTCAGCATGTCACCAGTATTTATGAGGAAGCCTGCTGTACCTACAGGGACATTATGTACTTCACTATATTTCAAGCTGAGAGATGCTGAAAATGGAGCATTGGTTTATCTACTTATTATTTCTTTAAACAGTCTCCCTTTGCCTCCCTCCTTTGTAAATAGACGTGCCACATTTCTTGCAGCCCGAAGCTAGAAAAATGTCTTCAGGCTTGTTGCCAGATTTATTTTCCTCCAAATATCTACCAATTCACCAGAAGCTCTTATTAACTGAGTGAACTGAACCTTTAGACAGCAACTGTTACAGTGCCTCCTGGGGATTCTTCTATCTGCTTATACTAAATAATTCAAAATTTGGAATTCTGCACACTTACTCATTTACCTTGCTTTATTTTTCAAAGCGGTCAATGGACTAAGTGTTTTATAAGCAAAATGGTGGTTTCTAACACTCAATAATTCTACTAAAAAGATGTCCAGCTAGCTGACTCTGGCTTCAAATGTCATCTCACTATATACTTCCTTTTCAAAATTGCTGAAGAGAAATTTTTTCCCTACCCTCCTGAGACCATGGACAGTAGTCTAGGTCCCAGTTCTGCAGACACATGCTGCCTTAGTCGCTGAAAGTGTTCCCAATAACAACAGTTACATTGTTCATGTGTGGAAACAAGCATAACCATAAACCTTGATTCTTTACTATCACTTTCCAGTTTATCCTCTGGATAGTTATCTATGAAGTATTTTATTTAATATAAATGCACCTGTCAGGATTTTAATGTAATCTGTCTCTTGTTATTTGCCAAGTTACCCATCCACCTTAAAGATTAAAGATGCGAAAAACAGATTCCTGGAAATGTAGTGACAATCAGAAGGATTAAAATTATTTAAAGTATAGAAATATTGTTGGAATAATACAGCTGTTATGAAACTAAAATTGGTCCTCCCTGCCCCAGTACCCTTACTATACCATTATTTCTCAAGGAAGTAGAAAGGAAATTCCATCTAATTCCCCACTCCTCCAAATAACTTAAAAAGCTATATATAAAGCATACATATATATATACATATTTGTATATGTATATATATTTGCAAGCCAATCCATTAGCAACTACTTCTAAAATGGACTAAGTGCTCTGGGTGAGTTCCATGACCATTTCTTGTACTGGTTATACAAGTGACAATAAAACACACAGATTCTCTCCCAGCCCATGTAAATGCAAAACTTTGTGCCTCGTGTGCAGAGAAAGCTCCATCATACTCACACATTTTTGTCCCCTAAGGAAAGGAAGAAGAGCTCTCCTCCTGTCTGATCCCTTCCCCACTCTTGTCACCATTTTTCTCTTGCACTCTCTTTTGGTCTATGGGAATTGTACCCATACAATTCTGCCTTCTGCCTTTTGTGAATAATTTTGACTGTATATTAATTGATGATCATGGGGATGTCAAACTTTTGCACTGCTTCACCATTCCCTCCACTATAGATCCCGCACAATGACTCTTTGAGAAGGAACGCAAAAACCAGAAAGAGTTTGTACTTGACACTCAAGGTTATCAAATGTGCAACAGTATTTCATAGGAGACTGAATCTTTGAAGTCTAAAAGTATTGCTCAATTTTATGTAGGGTTTTAACTGTCTCTCTAAAGAAACTCAGATTTTTATTTTTATTTTTATGCAATATATAAGTTTTGCGTCCAGTAAAAGCTACCTGAAAAGTTGCTGAAAGTCAGCTATCATCACACTTTTTTCAGTGTATCTTTATGGCATTTCATTCTGATTAAGTATCATGCGGTGGAAAATGAGTCATAGAATAGCACTGAATGATGTATTAACATCCTCAGTTCTGTTTTTCTCTCTTGCTGTGACTAGAGTTCTTCTGCTGTTATAGTGCATCCACCAATACGTTTGTAGCATATAACACAGTTATAATGGAACTATGATGTACTTTGGGATACCAAAAACTGGAGCTGGATTTTCTACCTTTATTACCTCAGAGATTTCCAGCTCTTTCAAGTGCTTTTAAAACTATCTTCTTATAAATGACTCATAAGATTCTTAACATGGTCAGTATGTTCACTCCCTCTAACCAGGCTAACAAGAGTTAGCTACTGCTTGGAAGTTTTCTAGGGCAATATTTTTCATAAATATTAGTCTTTTTCTTTGCTCCTTCTTGCTGCATCAAACTGATAATAGAACACAAAAGCAGATTGTATCATTAATCTTAAATCTGTTAGAAATAACACAAGGTTAGAAGAAGTGATTACAATAGAAAATATTATCTCAGCCAAAGATCAGTGTTAAACTAAACTTTTATGAAAGCTAATACGCTAGTAGCAATAATTCAGCACACTAATGTCCACCAGCTGAACGCACTACCATAAATCAGGAGATTCTCCCAGGACTTCAGGGAAAAACCAAGTGGAAGGAGGTTTTGAATGCAGCAGCTATGCTAAGTGAGGAACAATCTCAAATGTTTGCGAGGGGAGGAGTGATACTTAACAAGCAGAAACTGATTTATAAAGGACGTAGAGCTAATCAGAGTCTCCGCTGGACTTAGGCCCCCTGAGACACTGCATCTTGGGGAAATAATGGATGCCGTTAAAAATGGCATTATTGCACTGTGGCACATTTTACTTACAGGATTTGTAGTATTCCCTTGAGAAATCCCTCAAATACCGCAGCAAATATATCGGCAGTCAGTGGGAATTATAATGATGTTTAATGTAGGAGATGCATTGTAAGGTACAATCTAAGACATAGGTCAGAGAAATCTGACAAGCGAAAACCATAATTGTATACAGTCAATGAATCTAAATGACTCTCTAATTATAATGTAAGCTGTTATGAATCCACATGTTACTGCATGAAAGAGGCTTATTACTCACAAAAAGCTCATTATTCCCCTATACCCAAAGAATGGACATTGCAATGCAAAAAGCTATTTTCATAATGAATAGCATTGTGAATCCATGCCTTTTAGCTGGATGTTGTGAAAACATTTTAGTAATCACAAAAAATGATTATTCCCTTGATTACAGCTGATATTTCAGACAATTCTCATAGTTTTATTTCAAGCCTTGGAGACCACTAAGACTCCACGTCGTCTTTATGTAGCATAATTTTTATTTGTCACAAGACCTTCTCTTTTGTTTTTCGTAAGTATTTTTTATGTTTAACCTTAAGGGGTATCCAGCCATTACCTATATGTATGTGTGTATGATTATACTACTTTAACTAATGCATCAGAAAGCAGCTTTGCAAAAGCAGGAAAACAAGCTCATAACACAGACCCAGGGAGGAGAGCATGGAGAAGCTAGAGACTAGGTCACCTCTTACCTGTTCATACTCCAACACCCAGACCACAGAGCTTTCCAAAGGGAGGATTTGACTTCCAGTTACTGGCACAAGCAAATACAAATATTTTTGACATACTTTAATGGCTGTATGCATGTGAACAAGCAGCTCTCGCACAACAACTAATGTGAAGTGGGCACCTTTCCTGCTATGTGCCCATAGATCAGTACAGATGCAGTTTTCACATAATCAGAGCCACTGGGAGAAAACAGTCAAAAACACTGCTGATTCTTCCATTAGCAAGTGGACATGGAGTGCCCTTAACTGTATTTTTCACATGTAGAGAGACAGCAAATGAGAGGAAACACTCTAAAATGGTTCATCAGTAAGCCCTTGCTAGCCTTTTGGTATGTAGAGCCATGAAGAACCACACTGATGCAGAGAAGAAAAGAGTGGAAAAGTGTTAGAGATGGGATTGCATTTCTGCAGGAGCTAACACCTAGGTCAGTGATGAAAGTAGATGATCGTTTACCAGCTTTTGGTAATACCCAATCTTGTCAGGTCTCACGCTATCCCAGCACAAGATGCAGGAATTTCGTTTCCCATTTCCCAGTGGCCAGCCTCAGCATCTTCCATACTGAACTAGTTTACGCTTGGGCTTCATGTTCAAAGATTATAGATGCTTCAATATACAGCTCCTCACTGGTGAACAAATCCTCCCTGTATTTAATTGCTATTAACCTCCTCATTCCATGATGCTATACACACATTAACCCTGACTGGCTACCCTGCCCCATAGCTATGCCAGCAGACATACAGTTTTGTACATTGCCTTCATGTCCGGCAAGATGTTTGTGAAGTGCATTAGATAGCTGCTGCTTGTGCTATAGCAATTTTTGACACTGTGGCCATCATAAGCTGGTCTTTCTTGTATACAAATTTTAAGCCAGTATTTTTAAGAGCAAATGGAATACAGCTCTGTGGGAGAAATTCCTATATATTAGAAAGCGAGTAGTATTCTACAATTGGAGCCTCTCCACTTAATGTATTGAAATATTAATTCTCAAGAAAAAGATTTCAGTGAAAAAATGCAACTTGGCTTTTCTGAGCTCATAGCAAAGGGTTAAAAAGGACTTCCTGTGAAATACTTAGTAACTCTGCTGTAACCTGATAGTACCATCATTATTATGATTTAGAGAACCTTACCAAAGATTAATCATTGCCTAATTAAACTAATCAGAGTGAGTTTCACTGGGGATGGGGGATATCCGTGATGAAGCATTTCGCCTGCTATTTGAGGGAAGTTCTTAATATTTTCCCTCCTCTTTCATCAATATTCTTTACTCTAACTTGATTTCATAATATTTACATAACAGATGTAATTTATTCCCCCTAAGTACTCTATAAGTCTTTTTTATCCACCACCACAACAAATAGCCCTCTCAACCATTTAAAGGCATTCACACAGTTCTCAAATAGTGAAAAAATCCATTTTTCCTATGTATTTTTATGAAGGTACTTGAATAACTATGTATACAACTCTACCATAACATCAGTTTTGAAATGCCACCTGAATAGTATATCACTTCTTCTCCCCCCCGCACCGCAAAAAGAACCCTCCAAAAAACACAGAACAAACAACAACCAGCAACGCTAGTCCTCTATAGCAGGGCTTGGCATTGCTCTCCTGTGACCTGGTGCACTGGTTCACTGGCTTTCCTGTGGTGTTAGAAGGGCAGGACAGAGCCACAGGCCCTTCTCAGGACAAGATGTCACAAGCTACCAGTTCTCTGAGCTATTCAGGGCCATTTACAAGAAAATGAAACAAGACACTAGATTTCATCCTCAGTCTCAGCTCGGATTTGCTTTCTCCCCGGCACTGTAAGAATCTGAGCACAGATTGTTTATTCTTAATTGTATTTCTGTTTGTCTTGGTCAGGATTAAGTCCTACAATCCACCCACAAATTCTTCCTACAGAGAACAATACAAAAATATCAGATGGAGAGAAATACCTTCAGTGGTAAAAGGAAAAACAAAAGGAATGCTAATTTTTCACTGAAATTAGCAATTCAGTTTCTCAAAAACAAACTAACCACACTTTTAAAATCCACCTCCTCAGAAGTCTTCCCTTATTATTGAATTCTGACAGAGATCATCTCTGATGTTAAAGCACCAATTACTGACAAATATAACCCTTAAAAGAGGCAACAGCAACTCACAGGACATAAAATTTTTTCACATATCATTGCATTGGGCAATTTTTTCATCAGAAATCCAGAACTCTCCACTCTTCTGTCAATGTCTTGTAGTTATTCCTTGTGATAATTATTCCTCATAGATTCACAGAAGTTAATTCACCACCACTGATATCATCTTTTCTATAATTCTATAGCTTCCAGAAATGCTTAACTACAAAATAAAGCAATATGATTTTTAAAAGTATGTATAAGTATTTGTGATTATATAGCAACAAACCACTAATTTTGCCTGCTCTCACCTTAAGCAAATGAGTGTTCACTAATATTAGTCTCCTCAAGTATGGAGAGAAGTTGACTTTTAAATAAATTCAAAAGAATTAGCTCCTTTCTATTATAGTTTATGTTGCCACTGTAGATTTATGGTAAGTCAGACCTCTTCCAAAACTCAGAAGAGTTAAATGTATATTAATATTTTAAACATTTTAAAAATACAGGCACTTCTTTGTTTCCTTTTTTAAGCCTCAGGATTTACTCCCTGTAAACTTCCAAGCTTTCCTCTGAGGATAGTAATATCCTTCTTTCAAAAAGGAAGATTCCTTTGTAATCACTTGATTCCTTGGGCTGGAGATTTGAAGAAAATATGAAAGTATTCTGAGATTTAAGAGCAGATTCCCTACGGTCAGCTTAACACCAGCGTAAGATCAGGGCTCTTTTTGCCTAATGATCCAAACATCCAAGCTGCAGCTAGAGACAAATGACAGTTTGTCTCCGTGCAAAAGGTCAGTATCAAAACCAACGTGCTACTGAAATCCTATTCCCATCTTTCTCTGATGGCACTATGCTGCTCTCTGCAATTTCAAGATTGGTCATTGCTCTGTGTGTACACACACGTATTGTCTAGCATTTACAACCAATTAAAACTGTATGAATCGCTTGACATTTCCAGCATTATGGAAATTTTTATCTTATAGTTGTCATCCAGCTATGTCTTCTCTTTGACTGGCTACCAAAATAAAGAACACAAGAAAAACACAGCTACTCCTTGCAGAAACTGACTTTTTTGAGAACTCTGATGCTTTTGGGTAGCAATTAGCAATTTCTTTAACATGTGTATGCAACAATAGTCTCTGCAGCTAAGGCTTCAACTCTGCGACCAATTCAATACCCAATTAACATCACACACACACACACAATGAGTAGAAACTCTCTTATAAAGGAAATTTAAGTATGTTTAAATTTAAAATTATTTCACTAATAGAACAATCTTTGGGACACTTCTTCACATACACAGAACTAAAGTTTTGCATGAGATCCCAAGGCAGCTGGACCCATGCATTTGACAGTGCTCTTATCCAGCTCAAACAGGCAGAACTCACTGTCAGTGTCAGCGGCTTGGACTCTTTCCCTTGCCCTTTTCTCTTTTCAGAAGTATTCATGTCTAAAATGCAGTAAAAAGAAAAAAAAACTCTTTTTCTTTTTGTAAGAGACAGGTTGATTGCTGTCTCTTTTTGAGAACAAATAAGTGCAGAAATAAGGTCACTGTCTGAAATCACTCCCCCATCAGCTCTGTTTAGCCTGTGTGTCATATGGAATAAGAAAAAAGATTATATGAACTGGAATTAATGTAGAATTAAAAACAATAGACCAGCACAGCACAAAAGAAATGAAAACCCCTGTTTGCTTTGTTCCCCTTTTGCTTACTATTTTGTATGCATGAATTAAGAAAAATCAATAGAAAACAAGACAGTGAGTAAAAAATTGAATGTTCAAATGTGATTGAAGCAGGCAAAGAAATGATCCTGGGAGAATCATGGCAGTCTTGATGGAAAGGAGCATTTCTGATGACCTATCAAGTTTCCTGGGCATCAGGAAGAAATACTAAGGCTGTTACGAATTTCATCAGGGATGAGATAATACTCGTACATGTTGCCAATACAACAGACTAATGCTCCTTCTGGGCCCTAGAAATGAATCCTAAAGTCCTGAGGAAGTTACAGACACTATGTACAAGAGGAGCTGACACAAATGCAAAGTGTTTTCATAACAGCATAGAGGAGGTATCAGCACAATAGTTGCACCTTGCAGTCAGGTCTCCTGTTGACAAGAAGTTTTGAGAAAAAGAAACTCTCTCCCCCTCTGTTCTGGTCTTCCCTCCTATTAATATACAATACAGATTTGAGAAAGTTTGCAGATATACTGTAAAAAGAAATGATGTCTTCCAAAATAGATACTCTTAAGATTCTTTCAAGATAACATCTATTTTCTTTTCAAATTTTCTGTGTTCATCTACAGAAACAGGTCAAAAAATTCTGCAACTAGTTCATGAGCTAAAAATGCCATTTCAGATGTTTTGAAACTATCTGTGAAACTGGCGCCTGAAACAGAATAATTCAGACCAGACTTAAAAATAAATAAGTAAGTAGAAATAGGTCAAGAGTGACAAAACAAGACTAGAAAGACCCACTCTTGGATGGCTCTTTTGACCAAGTGTTAAAGGCTTTAGCTCTCTTTTTCCCCATATATATTCCCTATAAATTCCCTATAAACGAATATTGCACTTTTACCATTCAAGATAGACAGCTTTAACAGGATAGAAAGCCCAACTGGAGACATGCTATTCTGCTTCACTCTTTGGGCAGCTTGTATGATGTTTACATCACATTTAGGAAGAGAGAAGAAATAACTGCTCCCCTGCCAGATGCAGCCAAAAGCCAGGAGCTGGAGGCACCACGGCGCCGACCAGAGTGGGCACCCACGACGGGAAGCTCCTGCCCTGTGCGGTGGCCTGTGACCAAAGGCTCAACCCAAAATCCAGCCTGTGCTGCGCTGACGAACAAATCTCCTGTTGGGAAGCAGAGGTCGAAACCTCACACTTTTCCACTGGAGTGAGTGCCCAGCATGGACTCGCAGCTACCAGCCCTTGCTGACAACACTTGAGCCACTGTTTTGACATAAAAGTAAAGTTTTGTCTCAATTTTAATACATGTTTTTTAGCCACACATATAACTACTTCATCTTGGCAGCCAAAACAGAAAAGTGAGTGTTTGTCTAGATCTAGCCATCTCCCTTTTGCTTTCAGACTCAGATTTTTTGAGATATTTCTTGGTGCACATTTTCAGGAGCTTTGCTGAAACCAAAGGAAACTACTACCAGGACGGGGAAGATATTTTCATAAAACAGCTGAGACTCTGCAGAGTTCATCAAGGAGTAGCCTCAAGCAGAAGGATTCATTATTCAAGGCTTTGGAAGGGCAGGAAGAGGATAACCTAAGGCAAGGATTGAACAAAATGAGATATGTGACATACACCGAAAAATAAAAGTATTAACAAAAAAACAGAGTGATTGTAAAATAGTCAAAACAAACCTTTTTATGACTTGATTGGTAACTTTTAGGAAAGGACAGGGAAGGAAAGGAGAATTTTTATAAATAATTATTAAATGCTTTAAAAAATAAATCAGTTTCCAACGCCCATTCTTGGTAAACAAATCTGTTTGTTCCCTACAGGTCAAATTAAGAGTCAAAATAAAGCCCTTTTTGTTTCTTTAAAAAAGAAAAATGTCAGTTCACATAAATTTTTAAGTATATTTATTTTAAAAATTCAAACTGCTGTCCAAAAACAGCTCTAACTTAGGGCTGTACACTCTAGGCCCTTGCTTTTCTGTCAAGAAAGTATGCATAAAACAATCAATACAGACTAATAGCTAAACTCATAGATTCTGAGTCACATAAAGGTGTGACTTCAGCTCATTTTTCTAGGATCTAAGTTTGTATTTGGAGCTGATATGAATCCTGTCCTTATAAAAATTCATTACTCCTGTAAGCCCTAATCCTGCAAATTCTTGTGCATTTGTTCAGCTTTGCTAGCTGGCAGTGAAACCAGAGGTATGATGTAATATTTCATTATTGCTAGCTAAACAGCTAAAATGCGGCAAACTTGTATGTAGCAAGAGCCAATGCGTTTGCAGCAGGATTCGTTCAGTGAATATGCTGATCTACTGAATATTAAAAGTAGTAAAAAACCTTTCATTTCCTTCCAGTTAACTGCAGTAATAACCTCTCTGCAAGTAAAATAAAGTCAGGTAGAGACAGCCCAACTCACTTCACTCTCTTTCATTTCACCCAAGGCCCATTCTCATAAGGCATATCAATAGACATTAAATTAATAAGGCGAATCAACAGCTACAACTGTCCTAATAATTAGAAAGCAGAATAGTAGTTGCTGACAGAACCAGCCGGAGTGTTAGCCCCAATGGATTTCCATCTAGGGTTGCAAAATGTTGAAGAAAACATGGATCTAAACAGAAAAACTTCTAGCCAAGAGAGTCCTAAACTGCTTCTTATTAAGACTCCATTATTATCAGGATTGCAATCCCAAATTCTAGTAACACCCACCCCTCCCCGCAATTCTTCAGACTCGTCCCCACCCCCATAAACGCCACAATCCGCATTGCATTAGTGTCCCCTAGTTTGAGAACTGCTGCCTAGGTCTTCCCCTCCCTGTGCTATATTTGTATCCAGTCAATGAATCCGAAATCCCCTGCTAATTACCGTCTAAGCTGTTATAAAGAATCTACATGTGTTACTGCAGGAAAGAGGATTACTGTACTTTAAACTTAGCAAGGCTTGGTAATCCCATGTGCGATAGGACTGGACATCATAATAAATGCATGTTTACAGACAGTGTTTTAGGTAGCATTTTCTTAGCTGCACATTTAGCTACTACCAGCACTCTTTGTTTCTCCTGCAATACTTGAAAAGTCTCCATTCATAATAGCTGTGTGATGTGCTGAGGGGCACACACAAAAATAAAGATATTACTCAATGTGTATTTGTATAATTTAATAAGGTGCTTTTACAATTCTTAATGCAGCAGCATCCTTTCAAAACAATGACTGCAGATTTCCTTGATGGTACTTACAGCCTTTCTAAATCCCTCTAAAATCCTTTTTGGAGTTACTGATTTTTTTCACAATAATCTTTGAGAAAAAGAAATGCAAGTAAAGATTCCTATCATAAGAACTCAGATAGTGATCCTAAGTCTACACTCCTCTCCCGCTCTAAATATTTTAGGCATCCAAAACTCCCATTTTGCAAACAAGTTAATAGCTGAAGATGGCTTGAGAGTCAGTGGCAAGCACTCCATGGTATTAAAACATGTTTACAAATTTGATCACATTTTTTAAAAAACCAAAGCAATAAACAAGACTGCTTTGATTTTATCTGCAGACAAGAAAAAGCTCACTTTTGTTAATTACTTGCACAGTAACAAAAGTTTACCCTGTTCCATTAAGTGGCACTACAAAACTTTTGCTCCCTATATTTGTAGGCCAACTAGAAAGAGCTGAATTCACAAGGGTACCAGCAATCTACCTAATATCTTCCAAGACACATGCCTTTTCCAGAGAAGAGAGGGAATTAGTCACAAGGATCAGGACAGAGACTTTTCAGGAAGGCACTGCTGGCAAGAGAAGGAAATATCCATTGCACAGCTAAGAAGTGTTTAAAGACTGACATACAATTTACACTGAAACTATTCCAGCCTTCAAGTTTCAAAAAAAGATGGAATTAAAGTGTTGTTTTGGTGGTAAAGAGCACCAAAATATGTTCCTCACCTTGTACAGAGCTAAGTTCCAGCTATAAAACTATAAGCATCAATTACGTTCTCCTGAATACAAATTTCCTTCATGTGAAGTGATTAAAAAAAAAAGAAACAAGAATGCAAAAGCTGCATAACTTACAAAAATGTCTATTACTAAGGCATTTTTCAGGGACTCACTTTAAAAGTACAAGCAGTGCAGGGATTAAGAACTGTGCAGAAAAATCACTGAGTTACAAACCTTAAGAAAAAGGCTCCCTAGTACTCATTTTTTTCTAGCTTTTGATGACAAAATACTTTGAAAGAATGACCGATTAAGATATTTACCAACAACACAGTCATAACATTCTTTTTAAGCACACTCTCAAGAAAAACGACATATCAAGAAAGTATTCTCACTACCACTAGCATGAATTATCACAGCAGGCAAGGACCCATTACTCATGGATTAGTTTGCCCAGCTCCAGTAGTTTCAAGAATATTTTACTGAAAATAGATCCTTTCAGGGTTAGGAGTTTCCTCTTGATGGTGGAAAAATATCTACTACCAGACAAATCATTTGCTATGGTCCCTTCACATCTGTGACAAATGTATCCTGAAATGGGACAATATAATAACCTGTCACCAGAGAAGGGCTTATGCAGTTGAATATTCTATGCTAAGCATGAACATAACTAATTTAATTTTTTGCAGCTAGCTGGAGCACTTGCACTAAAACAAATGTTATTTGTAGAAAGAGGAAAGTAAGTACTATGCAGTCATCTTGCCCTTCATTGAGAACTGTACTGGAGGCCTCACTGTAGCTCTTTACAAGTGTCCAACTTTTATTTATTTCTTGACTGAAGCCAACCAGACTCTGATCCAGGACCTCATGGCACTGAAGTCCATAGTTACACATTTCCCCCAAATTTTATTAACCTGAAGTTACTCAGTGGTGTTTTCACTCAGTTGTTCTCAAACCACTGAAAACCAGAAAATGCAGAGCCATGAAAACATCTCAGCTACAAGACGACCATGAACGGACACAAGCAGCTCAATCCATACAGCCAGTGGGGCAGTAACCTTCACAAAGACAGCAGAAATGGGTAGCAAAACACTTGGAACCTCAAAGAACCCCTCTATTGCTCTTAATGGACTAGTGACACGGGACCAGAGCTTTTTTGCACAATGTCCCTGTGCATAAAATTATTTGATGCACACGTACAAATTTTTTGCTGTTGGGAGAAAGAATATAAACTTTCCATGACCTTTTATCGAAACTTACTTAAAACTTCTAGGTGGAGCACAAATTAATGGAGTTATTTAAGTTGTCATGATAGCTGTCTATAAAGGGCCAATTTTAGGCTTTCTCTTCTTCATTGAATTCAGCTAGGTTCTTCGTCCCAGCACCTCATGGCTCCAAGTTTTACAAACGAGCTCCTCATTTTCCCAGGTAGTCATTAAGTTGAAGTCGAGATTGCCCAGTAGTGCCATCCTTTATAAAGATTATAGAAATCCAGTTATAGAAATTTATTTCATATAAGAAAGGCTTATATATTTTTATATAATAGCTTCAAGACACTTATTAACAGGTTTTGTGCATCACGGTATCTTGAATTTTCTTCTGACAGTGTCTAGTTATTTTTCCTGAATTACAATCAAACCTCTTGGGGCGTGTCTGAGTAGTTCCATATATACTTCCCCTACATTAGTCTACCTAGCTTTCTCAGTGACTTGCCTTGACAGGGCTCTTTGGAAATTCCTGTGATCTTTTCTCATGTCAGTTAATATCAATAATTTCACCATGATAATAAGCTAGCATATATTTTAGTGTTTCACTATCCATTTATATAAATCAAGCCATGCTGGAGTTTCCACCTTTGCTAATGCAAATACCAAACCTGAAGTCTCCATATCTAAGAGATGCTATCGTTTCTCCTCCTTCAATAGTATTTACGAAATAAAAGGAAGCCTCAGTGAATTCTTTCTCCCTACTGCTGAAGGGCAAATGCGCATTATATAATCTTTTTTCTCCAAAGACAATATCCAAAGTCATATAATGATTGAGGTTTTGATGTCCTGTTTTAACTGAAGTCTCTCTCTACTCTTGGTAGAGAAACTGTGGAAGCAATCTTAGTTTGAAATAATCTTTTAAAAGTGATTTAGCATAGCATTTTAGTGATTAATGTTATTAACTCCTCTAAGACAAGTATACAATAATACATCGTTCTCATGCATGTGATTAAAAGGCATGTTGGAAGACATGGCTAATTAAAAATATTAGATCATATGATAAAAGAGTAGGTCCAGAAGCATGCTAAGGACCTAATTCACTATTGACATTCTGCTGAGCTGGTTTTGATCTCTGCAACAACCATTTTCCTTTTAAAACTTGCTTCGCAAAATGAAAGACAAAAAAGTGGGATAGATGTTGTTTGAGCCACATTAATCTGGAATTAGTTGAATAACACTCAAAGGTAACATTTCTCTTCCAGCTGGACTGTAGTATGCATGCCATGCTACACCACATTTTATATATGAGGGGCAATATTAATTGAAATTCCAAAGTGAACATGAATTAAGTTATGTTTTAACTCTATAAAGTGCTCTTTTTCATACGTAGTACTAAAGGTTTAGCATGATGGCCTGAGGATAAAAGGGACTCAAGGATTGTAGAGAAGAGCAGGTGATGTATCTGGGAAAACAAGTCAAATTTTCAACCTCCATTCCTTAAGAACATGATGAAATAATTCTGAGCTGAAACTTTTATATTTTCTCTCCCAGCTCCATCAGCAAGTCTAACAAAGGTATCGCCTATTGCCTCTTTTTACAAACCTGCTTCCTTTTTCAGTGTACTGCTTCAATGGGATCATATACTTCAGGTGAATCTTTTCACAGCTGGAGGAAAGACCTTATAACTGATCCTGCACCACAGAAAATAACTTACTTGGGTCCAACATATATTCAAGAGGAGCAGGGCTGGAGGAAAAAGAGGTGTCTCTAACAAAGAGACTCCAGTCACTCTGAACGCACCTATGCAGCTGCCCTAGCGCTGCTTCACCAAAACATTTCTCCTCCCAGGAAGTTTCCCTTCCCCCTCAATGACACCGTGCTGGAAACTGCCCTACAAACATGTCTCTTCCCCCCACAGCAGGTTAATCTTAAATCTTCTCTTACAGCGAGAAAATGATGCAGAAAGACTATCCAGTGTTTTCCAAGCAAAATAATTTGTTGACAGTCACAGGGCATATGGGCGAGAGGAACACTGCTTTTAGCAGGATATCTGTGCCCTCTGTCATTATTTTCTGCTCTTAGCATCTATTCCTAGCTCAAAGCTTCTTCCGTTTGGTACTCATAGCAGTCAATTAAAGGACAAGAGTTTTTTGTAGCTGTGCTGCAATTCACAGTGCAAACACAGAAAGCCTCATTCCCTCTTTACATTTCATCCAGGAATGAACAAAAAGAGATCGTATGGTGGAAGGGAAGAAGAGATGGTAGAGTGCGTCAGCATTTCTTTTGGCATTTACAGTGTTCTTTACAATGTTCACAGTTTTAATGTTATTACCTACAGGATGTTAAATCATAGAAACATAAAAGAGATTAAGCTAATTTAATTTCTAGAACTATAGAAGAAATACAAGTGTTTTATTTGGAGCAATTATCTTTGTATGACAATTGCTTTTAAACTGGTATTTGAATCCAGTTGCTATTTGGGTAAGGTACACATTTTTAACCATGTCGTAAGTAACCCCTGCAAATATTGCTAAGACTTACCTCCTATAATTCATGACTGCCCTTTATGTTTATTAAAAAAGTCTAAATTTGATTTTTCAAAGATATTTTCTTTTTCACACAGGAATTAATTTTGTAAGTTCTTTAGTGTGCTGTAATATTAAAAGCCACAATTTTATAATAAACTGGAATTGTGTATACTAGAAGATGAAAGCAGATAAGAATCATTTAAATTCCTGGAAATTTAGAAAATCACACTTCTATGCTAAATACGAACAGACTAAAGTCCTTCTATTGTCACTCATCAATAACCTGTCTTTCTTAGTGCATAGCTGCAGCATATTTTCAAAAGTTATTTGTGCCTTGCTACATGGGTGAAAATTCCCAGTTTCCATTGTAGAATACCACTGCAAATTAAAAAGCAGATAACAACAAATTTTAGTTTACTAATAGGTACTAGGGAGTCCCTTTGAGGAAAACCGAGGTAGGCTGTGTAGGATTTGAAGCAGAGCTCTGCTGGGGACCTACCGGCATGTGGGGCTCTGACACCCAGCCCAAATAACCAGCACAAACAAGGTGCCAGCTACGTAATCCCGCAACAATTATTATTCCTCCTACTTTAAAACTGCAACTGAGCATAATGGGGTGAAAAAGACATTACAGACCTGTGCTATTGTGTTCGTTTTCTCTCTAAAAAGGAAACATCTCCAGCCCACCCTATAATAATTTTCTCATTTAGTTAATTGGCCTTTATGCTTCCCTCAACTAAGAACTGGACTATGGATAATGCAGCATCAAAATATCTCCAGGGAAGAACTCAGTAGCCTCCTTTTCTAGGATCAATGTTCAGGTAGGTAAATTGAATGCAATCCCATTTTGCTGTGAGAGTAAGTGAAGGTTTGGCCCATTTTATACGAAGCATTGATCAACATTCATCACTTGGCAATTGAACTGGGCGTGAAAGGATTTAATTCAATAAATGATGTTCATACAATAAGCAACAGAATTAAAAGATCAAAACCTTCATTAAGGGAAGGTGTTCAAATGCAGTAAAGCAAAACAGTCCTTGCCCCAGAGGGCTTTTGTCTACTAAAATCAGTTGGATAACTTAAATTCTTCATGTAAACTGTTACAAACTTTGTAATACTTAATTTAATATGACATGGAGAACAACCTCACATACCCAGGGAAAAGAAGAGGTATGGAGTATTTCAGGTCTTGCTTCAGCTCTGCGAGGCCCAACCTTGCTGTTTGCTTCAGCGGTAATTAGATTAGCAGCGCTGCTCTCCAGGGAGCTCGCAGCCGGAGCAGCACACAGCGGCTTCCCCAGCTGTTCAGACAGCAGCTCAGAGCGGGAAACGGAGGACCTTGCCCATACGGCACCTGATGGTAAGGTCAGGCTGGCAAATGTAGAGATTTAGAAAGAGAATTCTGTTCCATTTTGGGGGAAAAAACTAGAACTCGATCTTTCTTTGTGAAATTAAATATTCTGAAAGCCTTTGACAGGCTCAAAATATTTTTCCGTATTACATGGCATCATACAAAGTTCCGCTGAATTTTGCTATGTTGTTTAAATGAAACACTGAAACTGGGCTAGAAAGTTCTGTGCTGAAAGAACACTGCTCTCACGTTGTGCCTATTTCAAGATCACATTTTCTCAATGCCAATCTGTATCACTGGAAGATGTCCAACTGACTTCAGGTAAGTATATAGCTATGAAAGGGCACATCTCCATCGCTGAACAAACGGATGCAGGAGAGAGCACCTCCAAGTCATGTTCTGACCCTCTGCCTTGTCCTAACACGGTGCACCTGTATGCCTTCTGACACGTGAAATTCATGGCAAAGGTAACTCACCTCCCTACTACACAAGCAGATCAGGTATTTTTTAGGCATAAAAAACCATCAGCACTATTTGTATTCTGAGGGGTATACAATTGTTTGAGAGCAACAATAAGCTTTGTAAGAGCCAACATAATACGTTCACAGATTTGTTTGTTTAATGCCAAATGATACTCCATTTTACAGTGCGTAAGCCCACCGTCTCTGTTGCAGAATTGACTGGTTTCTCTAGCCTACCTCAACACTGAAATTTTTTGTTCTTGCACACAGCCGGCAGTCTGGCAAGCTAATCGTCCTCTGCTGATTCTGCCAGATGTCTGTGAAATAGAAAGCTGCCCACCACCAAACAGACTGGCAGTTTTATGACTGTGACAATTGCTTGTGGCAAAATTATAATTAGTACACCAGTGCTGCTATGCATACTAAATTGGATCACCCCGGTTCTTGCTCCAATTTTTTTCAGTGCTCCAAATACGATTTTTAAACAACTGTGAAAACAGCTGCATACTGACTGCCATTAAAACCAACAACTACCAGATTGGAGCATTCAGACACTGCAATATTTCTCCCACTGCTCTGAGGGGCTGCGTATACCATGTTGGTCCAGGGAAGGCTGTCAATGTTATTTTTAGGCTTATAAAGCATCTTTGGTTGATCGGAGATAACAGTCCATGCAATGTCTCCAACTGGTTGCAGATCTGCAGGTTATACAGACTTTTCACCAAACACCACACTCCACGTAGGGCTGTCACCATGATTAAATATTTGTCATATGTATTTCCATTCCAAGAGTTTCTAAGCAGCTCCAAGCAAGGGAGAGTGGGTGGAAAAAACATAAGACATATAGAAAAAGAACTTTGAAATTAATTTTTCTCAGAAACTGAGCTAGAAGAGGTCAGAAATGCTGCGTTTCTCCCTGGTCGCCACCCAAAAGCAGCTCTCATCTCCCCCTCTAATTCCCGGGAAAGCCAAAGATGCAATCCCACGTAATTATTTTTTAAGTACTGTCAGTATTGCCTGAGGGGCTGTGCAGGCTGCACGCCTTGCTTCAGCTGGCTCCTGAGGTTATTTTGAGCATGGCCCTGGCCGGGGAGGCCCCACGGCTCCCGAGAGTGAGATGGGGCCCTGCTCGTGCCGCGCGGTGCTGCCTTTCCTGAGGGCTGTTGCCATGGTTGCTCACTTCTTTCTATATGGGGAATGGGAGCGTTTCGAAGTGACGCTGCTGTGTTGAGCTGCAACTGGATTTTTAAAACCTCTCGTCTCTAACTGCTCTCATAGTGGGAACTGAGCTAGAAAAACTTAAATTCTCCAGCGGTTTTCGCTGCACTTGTTTCTAGCTGTGGCCACCTACCTCAGAGAACTTAAACAAACTCGCAGGATTTTGCTCTTTTTGAGCAACTGAGCAGCTGCAGCAAAGGAAAAGGCGTTTGCAGAGGAAATTCCAACTAGCTAGGAGGCCAGGCCTTTCCCCCAGGCGTGTCCCATGAGATCTGTGCCACGCCGAGGCTCCCAAATTCATCTCTCGTTCAGGCAGGACACGCTTGCATCTCAAGGGAACAGCATGTGATCGACATCCTGGTTTGAAAATCCAAGTCTGGGGCTAAAATATACTGATTATAGATTGCCATGGCCACTATCGGCATGCTAAAGAGCCAAGCACTGCTTACTCTCCGGGATGTGCCTTTCTGCTGCTATTGCAAAGGCCATCATATTTTAAAGGGAAATACTGTTTTGAGACAACGCCATTGTTCAAGGCCTGGCTGCAAACAAGCAAATCAGCCTTCTACATGCAGTGATCAGTCCAGCCAACATGAGAAGGGGAAAAAAAAAAGAGACAAAAGCCTGCCTTCTGGGCATCTTCGTTATCATTCTGCATGATGAATCTTACAAAAGACAAAATAAAACCCAACCCAAACATCAAACAAGCAAACAGATACCAGCTTAAAATATCTCCCTTGAATATGAAAAGGCATCAAATCCATTGTGTGGACATATAAAAATGACTTTACTGATGAAAAATACTTTTGAAGCCTTCGAGGCCAGTTTCATTTATGCATAAGATAAAAATGTTGATTTTTTTAAAAGGAACAGATTTGCCCATTTGTTGATTAGAAAGAGTCACTACAAAAAAGTGTCAGTTGTGCTACTCAAATATAACTATTTCTTAGCAGCATGACTCAAGTCTCCTGGAAATTCAAGACAAGATTCACTGGAATTACTATTAAGATGTACTGCAAAATTCAGTGTTCATATGGTAGCATGCTGTAATATATTTACATGATCTAAGATATTATTGAATCTACTCATAGAAAACAGTAAGTCTTCTATGCCTTCACTGATGCTTTTATACCTGGAGTGAGAAACATCACTGAAGAGCAGAAGAGCAAAGACAAGAAAACAACAATTTTGTGGGTTTTATAGACATGCAGAAAAAGAGTCAGTGAGCGAAATCTGTTACTGTAAATTAGCAGTGAATAACAGATGTCTGAGGGACATCTGGAAAGTTCAGAGAGACTTCAAAGTTTGGTTTTTATTTCTGGTAGAAGCATATATCAAGTAGCAAGTGCTATGTCATAGAGCAATACCTTACACATTACATGGTTTTCTCCCACCAGAATTTGCTCTATTTAATAAGTTCTTTACAGGTTGGCTTCATGAGTGTCTGCTATGCTGTGAAAACAGACAGCAAATGGGAAACTATCGATCCAATTAAGCATTAGGGATGGATAAGCAGCAGTTTACTGTATTGATCACTTTCCATTCAGTAATTTGGAAAGTAGCTAGAAGACTTTAGGAACGTAATGGAAAAGCTGCAACAAAAAGCAACCCTCCTCCCCATCTTCTCCTGCAAAACAGCCAGCTTTTCCCATTTAGTAACTTCACTCTACTTGCTAAATTTTTCTAGTGATTTGCACATTTTGTGTAATGCCTTTATCAAATGATAGTCTTCTGTGTTTTTGTTTTGTAAGTGAAAATACGAATTGCCAGAAATTCAAAGCAAAATCCACAAACAGATGACAGCGAGAAATTGCACATGAGGATTTGCTTGCAGGATGTGCCTCTCACTTTGTTTCACAGATGTCAGTATGCAACCATCAGTGACTAACGTCAGTAAAACAATTAGCACAAAATCCTCTTCCAAATATCACATTTTTCACTAGAGAAACATCTTCGTGATCAGTTAGGGGTGTGCGCATGTGTTGAATGGAGGAGGGGAAGCACTATGCCTTCTTGTGGAAAGCTCCAAGTACACAAAGCAATGGGGACTGTCATCTCTAGTATATTGGGCAGGCATAAGAGTACTTAAACTTAAACATAAATGCCTGTCAAACTATTCCAGGAAAAATGAAAGTTAAAGTCACAAATATATATGTATATATAAATATATTTTATATACGTGTTTGTGTGTGTGTGTAAATAGGGGTTATATTCATTTATTTTTTCCCCCACCCCCACGCTATCCTGTAGCCTCCTGCACAGAAAACTTAGAGAAGGAACAGAATTCAAAGACATATTAGGCTTTTATAAGACGTTAGACAATTTGGTTATTAATAACACTTGACATAACACCTTCAGGGAAGCAAAAATGCTACTGAAGAGGAGTTACTATAGGTCATCTTCCTCTCAGTTGTGGCTACAAGAGGAGGGGGTTGGCAAAAGCCAGCCTTGCTGTAACTCATGACTCTAGAATAACTGTGCTCTCTCAACTATCTGGCCAAGATCTGCATTTTCAGTGATTTTGCCATCAGTAAATTAAAAACAATAAAGAGACAGCTAATATACTTTTGAAGCTTTGAATGCCGTTTCACACTAATTAACTAGATCAACCCCATTGCAACAATAAATTAGTTGTGGGAAGGTGCAACCACCAGTTTGCTGCTAGGTAGCACTGACAGAGCTGTTCAGCAGCTAACCCATCACTCAGAGACAGAAGGAGCATTTTGAAAGGCGATACAAAGCTTCGGGGATTGCCTGTCCTCTGCAGCCCACTGCTAAAGCCTGTTATGAATATAGTTGTTTTATTAATGAAGGAAAAAGGCAATGTTTTAAGAAACATCCACGTTTGAGGCCCCTTGTTGCCTCTATCACAGGGTTCCCAAAGGGAGAGGGCACCTGCAATACCAGGAGAAGACCAGCAGCCACCTGCTGAAGGGCTGATTTAGCCAATGCTCTGCCCGAGGCCACGCAGCGTTCCTGCGCCATGCAGCGTGCCGCAGGGTTCCCGCTGTGCCGCCAGCCCACCAAGCTAGTTGCAGGAGGAGAGCACTGGCTCAACGTTGCTGGTCAGTGGAGGTTTTGCATCGCAGCAGCCCCGAGAGGTGCTCTCCTCACGGTCCCCAGCACCGCTCTGCCTCATGCAGGGCCGGCGGAGAGTTTGCGCTGTGCAAACCCCTGCGTGTTTTGGGGGCCCCTGGGGAGCCTGCAGCGCCCTGGCAAGCCAAACTCCCATTTTCTGAACAGTTTTTTCCCGGCCTTCACTACAAAGTAATTCTCTCCCTTTGCTCTTCACAAATACTGCTCAGAAAGCCTAGTGCCAATCTGCTTAGGAAAGAAAAAGGAGCACTTGTCCTCTGACTACAGTACACAAATATACCTGCTGTATACAGTACAGCAAATATACCTCAAAGCTATAAAGGATTCCTTCGTCCTTCCAAAAATTATTGCCTAGAGTTTGCTCTCTGGAAGGGAAATGCAATTGGTTAAGAGTGACAAGAGGGGGTTTTGTTCTGTATTAAAATAATTTTTCTGAGTCTTGATCAAACCAACTTCTGTTAAAATACTGTAAGAAGCCACAATTTGCTGCCGCCAGCGTGCGTGCTGTACAAGACTAGCCAATCAACGGGCATGTGAAACTGTCTCATAGTGATCCAGGCCAACAGTTTATTATGCAAATCTTGGGGCAGTTTCCTCAACCGAAAACCCCAGTTACAGAAGACAGGCTTGATTAGTCTATTAGGTCTTTCGCTAACTGTTAATACCCCTGCAAGTCACTTTAGCAGAAGGCACACTTTAAATTTCAACAAAAGTTATCCTATGTATTTAACAAATCACAAAAATAATTGCTTAGCCATTGCTTTTTGACCTAATTGAAGAGAAGGCAAGACACTGAAGTCAATGGAAAGAGTCCAGTCTAAGTGATCATTATCAGGTCCGTGGCTGCTAGATGTGAAAGTAAAAAGAAAAAAAAAAATTGATGCCAATTTTTTTTTCTGGTTAGGCACTGTGCAATTTTTCTGCTTTCCCTACTCTCCTGCTGAAGATAACATACGGCTATATAGAAAACTTAGCCAATGCAGTGCACAAAGCATCCACATCTTTTCTCCCCATCACAATCTGTAAAATAAAACAAAACTAACTCTTCTTTCATGCGCAAGATCCTATCGGATCTTTTTTAAATAATAACCCCCCCAGTATTTTAATCCCAGAAAAGAACAGGCATTTCCAGTGTGGAGCCATCAGTATGGTTGCTATGGTGACATAACAGTTGGCTAAATTCAATCAGTTCTCCCTATTATTTTGGTATTTTGTTTATGAAATGACCATTTAAAGGGGAAAGCTCCCACTCCCCTTCCTTTCATATACACTTTTTAAAATATCTTAATGGGCTTATTACTGTATCAATCACTCTGACATGATCTCTCCTAGAAGTAGAGCCTCCTCATGAGGACACCTCAAACATACAGTAAGAATAACCAGCTAATAAACTGTAGAGACATGTGACATGGTTGCATTTCCCTATTATCTTCCCCTATTGTTTCTAACCTATCACTATATTCCAATATCCTTATACACTAATGTCTCTTTGCTGAGGCTATTTTTAACACATCAGCTACCGAAGCAGCTGACTTTTTTTTTTTTTTAAAACTACATGTTTTCCCTTTCTGTCTTTTCCTAGATAAGTAGAATTCTGTTTTCAGAAGTGCAGAAGTTTTAGCTGCAGTGGAACCATTCTGCAACCCTGTGTGACATGTGCAATATGGGATATCTTAAACGTCTTTAAAACTGGGAGCCTGTTAGAGTCACTAAAGACAAAGTCCTCGTTCCAACTAAGACAGGTATTAAGGTGCAGTGAGGATATTTTTTTAAAAAAAGTCTGATTAAGGTAGATGGGAGGCCACTTTAGTTCTGTTCAAACATCTAAAATGGCTGTTGAAACAGTACAGTGTAAAATGAGTATAGTTAACATGGGACCAGAGAGACAGCATTGTGCATTGTTTGGACTTTAAGAACCAGTTGTTAGAGGTTTAACAGGTCTGTCGTGAGATGTGGCCATATGTGCCCTGTTTCACCATACAACCAGTCTCAAGAAACCATTCAGCTAAATTACAGAAAACACTAGCACACACTTGATCTGCAGGTACAGAGTGCACCTCTACATTGCAGGTGGTGGGGAGTCGTAGAGTTCGCTGTGCAGGAATAGACACCATCCTCAGGACAGCTAATAACTGTGGAGACACGTGACACCTTCCCCTATTGTTTCTAACCTATACACTATATTCCAATATCCTTTACCTGTTTTTCCTTGTTTTTCCTGTTTCTATCCTTGTACCTGTTTGTTCTTATGCCTGATTTTGTGATAATCTTTAAGACAAGCAAGGATTTGAGCAAGACCACAGATGTGGTTGTCAGCAAGATGTGCAAGTCTTTAAGCATTGCAGAGATAGACCAAGGAACCCATGAACTTAGCACAAGCTCCTCTTTCCACTTGAGCCCAACTCATTTCTGTACATGTAACTCCTGCGTGTATACTAGGTCTCAGATCAACTGGCAGCCTTGATCCAGAGCTGGTAAAAAAAACAAATTCCATTTCCTCAACCTGCTATTAGAAAAGTGGCGCCACTGGGTTGAATGATCTTCTGAGCCAGAGAAGTAAAGTTAGAGCCCAGGAAAGGCTTGTGCTGTACCTGCAGTGTCTTAATAACCTCAGGGTTCCCTTCAGTTATTCAGCTGTTCCTTTCCAGGCTTTGCTGTTCATTCATCATAAAAACAGACAAGCTCGTATTTTAGTGACAACTTGAGAGATCTCTTTTCCTCTCTCTCCAACCAAGGACATTGGATTCAGCCTGAGATACTGTTTCAAAATGTTTTCCCTGTTTAGAAAGCTTACCGAGTTTTTAATGCATCCTTAATAAATGCTAAAAAATTTATTTTATGCAGCAGCTTAAAATTATGCCAGCTATGACAACCAATTCCCAACCTGAAATTGTTGTGATAATAGAGAAGAGTATATGTATATTTTAAGAATGCTTTTCCAACCTATGTGGTAGTATACAACAGTTGCACCTAACCATAGAAAATATCTTACTTGGATATATGGCTGAAACCATTGTTCTGTCCTACCATTTCAATTCTAATTTTATTTTTTCTGAAGATACATAGTTAAGTGAACAGTAAAGGAAACAAAGCACTCTGCTTAAAGGTAGATAGACAGTTCTAAGTCATTTTAATGTGAAAAATATGAATATTTCAAGACTTTGCAAAGGATTGTCTGGTACAGACCTGCAAAGCAAATCTGAGGCCCTTGCAGAATATGTTAGTGCCATTTACATTCATTTCCTTATACTGAACCCTCACTGACTGATGCTTGGCAGAAGAGATGCATTCTGTTCACCAAAGGATCGTCCATTTGGAGCTTACGATGAGCAGAGGGGCGTGAATGAGAGTAACAATAATTTTCCCCCAGTGTACTTAAATAAGACACCAGCTATTGCCTGGTGTCAGAACAGAATGAAACTAATGCCATCTATGGATATTACTACATTTCTCTGCACTCAGAATCACTTAGGAAGTTTGACAGTTTTCAGGTGCTACTTAAAAGCTCATTCAGGAGTCCTGGCTTTATTATGGAATAGCATGAGTTTTAAAAGACAGAGACTCATACCATCAGAAACTTTGATAGACAGCCTAGTAACACCACCACCAAAGTCTCATGAGCTCTATAAGGTGTCAGAAATGCTTCAGCAGATAATTGAATTTTCAAAACAGATTTACAAAGATAATGCACATCAATTCTTTACTTGCAAGTGCTCTGAAGTAGCTGGGTGTCGAAGCACGTGAACTGAGGAAAGACCATGCTATGATAGATGTTAAAGCTCATGCCTGGTGGACTGGCTCAGGCTAGATGCGATAAGCATGTCCAAGAGGCCAAACCACCTCTTTGAAATAAGAGCAGGCCAAACTACAGGGCCGACGACCTGGTCACTGGTGCACAAGTATAGACAGATCCCTTTGTGTTGCATCTTCACTGCTGATTCAACTCCCCTCCACGTAACCTCACTTGGAAGAGTAGCCACATGTCAAATGATACTGAAACTACGAAGACATTGTTTTGGTAGCAGATAGCTGTGCAAGTTGAAACGTATGAACAGAGATGGGCCAACCAGGAAGCCAGTTCCTGAGTTCAGCACCATTTGAAGGGGACATTAAGCAAATATAGTCAACTTTCAGAAATTCTTCAGCAAAAACAAGCCAAGAGTTTCCTATCCCCGTCTATTTTTTGTCTGCCCTTACTTCACTTTTTCATTTTGCTATTGTTAAGCCCGTGTCCTCCTTCAAAGTTTCCTTCTACAGATAAGGACAGATCCAAACCAGTGAAGCACCACTCACAGCTGGCATAAAGGCAAACCCACTTGGTTCTGTACACTGGTGTCTTGGTTCCCCAAAGATAAATTGTGGGAATGGAAAGCTTGACATTTCTGTGAAATAAGGAAGTACTTAGTGAATATCTGTGTGTTTTCCTAACTCTCTATAAATACTTTTTAAAGAAAATCATGATTTCTCCCGACTTCCTGCTCAGAGAAGAGATTACAGTGTAAATCTTAAAATAACCCATGTGCAACAGCATTGAAAGATTTTACAAACAGCTGTAGGAAACATTTATTTCCAACTATTTTTTTTTTCAAAACACTGAGTATCCAAAGAAAGACAAATTCCGCCTGATATTTACAAGTACAGGGCATCTGCACATCGCAAGTTAATTTAAGCAGATCACAGAAAGTGCTTTTTGTCTACAGAGGAGAAAAAAAGTTTGGAGAAATCACTTTGGGTTCAGTCCAAAAAACAGCTAAGCGGGCTTTAGGCACTGCCTCCAACACTGCAGTGCTAAAATGACCTCCTCAGCTGTTTTTGGAGGTCAAGTTCCTTTGACTCTTGGAAGTTTTACCTCTGCACACATGCAAAAGAGTACCACAATACAGAAGGCAGCTCAGTGCTCAGCCATAACTAAAACATAATTAACACTCAATACTTCTGTGCCTGTATCTCTGATAACTTAAGCCAATAAAACATACTCAAATTGTTGCTACAGTATACTAACAGGATTAGCTCTTCTTGCCACCAAGCACATTTCAAAAAAGTTTTAAAAAATCATGATGAAGAAAGTTAGAACTACAATAATAAAATAGCACAGAATTTCACATGCTTATTCAAGAAACAGAAATTCCAGATTCAATTCCCCCCCTTATGAAAAAGAAATCTATTCCCTTTCTCCCAAACACTAAAACTAACCAGCCACAAGCAGGCTACTCTGAGCCTATGAACCTTGGTCACGGTACAAAACATAATTTAGTAATTCAGTAGGATGGAGAGGGCAGAAATAGGTATAACCATATCGCCTGATGGCTGGAGCCTTCACTTGCAAAGAACTAAGTTCTGCTTTTTATTTCCAGGGCAATTTATTGCAATAGCATATGCAATAACTGTGTAGCAATTTATGATAGCATTGAGTCCAGTTACTAAATTTTTACCTGAGGACTGATAATACCACACCGTTTCCTGAGCGCACAGCATGAGAAATGACTGTATTCACTGACTCCTTTGAGAGAAGGAGTTTGCTAAGAACAGATGAGCTACAAGCCCTCAGGAGGGGTTTCCAGGCAGGTGCTCTGAAGCAAGCAGGGACATGGCCTCTCAGGGTGCAATTTAGACCTACCTCACTCCTCACTCGTAATTACTGTAAGGTGGCATATGGACCTCAGACACCTTTCTCTTCTGCCTGCTGCCTCTTTCAGACCCCTTTCTGAAGGGCCTAGCTCATCCCATCTGCTCTGCTCGTGAGTGTAGCCACACTCTGCTCTGGGCCTCAGCCCACATTAGACACCACAAAACTTCACATTTCTGGGTTTTAGACCTTAATCTGCTAGAGTGAACGGAACAGTTTTGTTAAAACAAACAAAGAACCTGAAGTCAAGAAACAAAATGCCATGAACTAAATAGCCCCGGGGCTACCATGCAGCTCCAATGCAAAATCAAAACTCTCACAGTGCTGCATTTAAAGCAAGCCTCATGCACTTCCCTAAGGATTATGTGAGGGTTTTCTAAGTGCAAGGACATTTCTCCGCCTGCCTCAGTCCTGCTTAGCCCAATTTCTCAAGTGGAAAGGCTCCTACTGGCCCCCAGGGCCACCTTGCACAGGCAAGCACCTATGCAAACCCAACCATCTCCCATGCATCTCTGCAAGATGGTTTTCTTTTTGCAGGAGGGATTCCTTTCCTCAGCTCAGCATATCAGCTGCACACAGTTTTCATTTAAAGAAATAATACATCACTTAAAAAGCAGTACCACCTGAAATAGATTCTCTTTTTAAAAACCTTGGATGCATATGTAACAAGGAGATAAGTTGCTATTTAAAAGCTCCTTATGAATACCTTAATCAACTAGGCATTGATGGATGTCTGAGATAAATATTTCTACCCTCCTCTTTCACACACAGTTTTCTCTGAAGTCAGCAGCATACACATGAAAGTCCCCACAGGAGAAATACATTCCCAGTTTTCAACAGCACATAGACATGATGCATTTTATTTTACCTATGATCATTTTTCCCATTTTTGCCTGATTGCGAGGCTTAATCTTGAAACTGAAATGCCCAACCAAATTTCAAAGATTCACATTACATTCTACAGAATGGTGGTTGTTTTTTAATTTTTAAATATCTTTCCTGCAATGCCGTGACTCAGAAGTGTGAATGATAGAAGAAAACTTATTAGATTAAAGACAGTTTGTTGGAGAGAGTAGGGAAAAATGAATTCACTTGCTGGTCCAACGTGTTGTTTTATTAGCAGAGATCCAGGAGCCTGCTTCCCACTCCTCTCCAGCTCATGTGCTAATCATTGGTCCTCACAACAGCGATGGCCCCTTCAAGTCAAGACCAAACAAAGCCCTAAATGGATTAAATTTATTTCAAGCGATACTAGATGCAAGTTCAAACTTAGCTTGGGTTACAGTTTAAAGAAATCCATTCATCTCAGAATATTCCAAAAGGTGGAACTTTCCCAACTTTTATCACAAAGTAGCCCTCTATGGGATAGATTCCCCCAAAGGACTTTGCCTTTATATCCTAAGAAACACTTCTCAGTCAGTGCCTAATCCTGGAGTACCTGGCAGTCTAACAGTACTTTATATTTATTGCTGAACATTTTATTCAGAACTGTCTAAATCTTGACATGCTAACCATGTGGTTAAATGCTTTGTGCTTTTGCCTCAATAGGATCCATAAATCAGGTTTTTCCTACTGTCACAGCTAAAGGAGGCAGTTGTATTTATATGCCCTGAGAACATGTCCAAATAAACCCTTCAAAAAGTGCAGCTCAAGGGGAAAAAATGGTGTCCTCCATTTTTACTCAACACACAAGTGGTTAAAGTCAAGCTGTTGAAGACCCAGGCACAAAACCCATCTTCTTCTTGAGGAGGTGTGAGGTTGCACCTCTGACCTTTCGGGAAGAAGTGCACCACTACCAGTGGTGGGCAGATTTGCACAATGCCACTGCTGTGGGACAAGACGACCTGCAGAGATCCCCTCTAATTGAATCAGTCTTGCATGCTGTAGAGAACCGGTACTAAATGCGGTTTTGTCTTGACATTGCTGCTGCTAAGCTGCTGCCGCCAGGGCGTGCCGGGCAATGCCGCGCCGGCGCCCCCGGGAGCCGTCCACAAGGTAACCAACCTCATGTGCCTGCACGGGGAAAAAAGGCACGAAAAGGGCAGAAGAAGGCTTGTAGGGGAACAGCACTTCTAGCACGAACCGCACATACACATTTGCGATCTGTGCATGAGCAGGAGACCCCCCCCAGATGCCCCCAGCCTGTTTCTGGAAGGTTCCGAGAGGGCGGACTGCGCATGACCGCTAATCTGCATGGGACGTGAGGAAGCACCTCCCAGAGGCGGGGCAGGAACCTATAAAAACTGCAGACAGGGGGAATGGGGGGCTTGTTTGCGAGGGCTGGAGATCTGGAGTGGAGTGAGTGGAAGATCATCGGACTTGGAGTGGTGGTAGCTAGTTTCTTTTCTCCTTTTCCAACTTTTCTCTATCTTTTCCCCTTACCCTTTTTCCCCTCTCCTTCGCTCTTCCCCACCTTTTCTCCCCACTCTGTTGAAAATAAAGTTAAAAGGGTTGTACAATATTTGACTGGTTTTAGGGTCTTAATCTCGTCCTTGGTATTGTAACGAAACCTTCCCGATATTGGATCGGGACATATGCTAATACAGCTATGTCCTATGACCCCCTACATACCTTGGGTCCTACTATGCAAGAGTGTGGGAAGCACACAAGAAAAAGTGTTTCTAAATCCACACAATGTTTCTGTACTGCACAGATAACAGCAGGTGACATAGCATGCAGGGCTAGCTCTGTAGTGGTGATTTTTTGAGCATTTGAGAAACAGCCAAAGTGTGGGGGAGAAAAGGTTATGAAGTGGATGTCCGGCATGGCTGCAAAGGGGCGCCCAGGTCATGGAGACAAGCAGCGTTGCAGTCATAGGCAAGGCAGAGCCTAGGAGTGGCTGGGCAAACACAAGGGTGGTGATGTTTCATGCTGCAATGGAAACAGAGATATGGGGAGGCTGGGTCAAAGTAGGTATGGCAGTGCCAAGTTAAAAAAAACATCGCTAGTGATTAGAATGAGTTATGAAGCATTTGCTCAGAGGGTCTCTCAGTTTCTTCCACTGGAAGTGTTCCTCCTGCATAAAACATATTTAATATTCATTGGATTAAAAAAAAAAGCATTGATACCTCAGTGGATCACTGAAGAGATATGCCTGCCATTTCAAAGACATTTAAGCACACGTGGAAAAAGGGCAAACATTGGATAAGAGATACTGAGTTGCAGGAGACAGAAAGATAACTTTCTTTGGGCAAAAGAAAGATTTGAGCCAGAGGTTTTCATGTCCTATTATCATGTCCTGACCTACCAGGTGACTCGGTAGAAGAGAGATGATTCTGCCTTATTCACTGATGTTTTGTAAGGAAAGGGCTGGTTATGCTCCTCAGGGAGAGTCCCCAGCTAAAAAGTCCACATGAAGTCTGCAGTCCTGTACCTGGAAATGGGCCATGAACTTACACCCAGGTGGCTGTTAACTTCTAAAAGCAGCCACTCACAGGAATATTTCATACCGTGTAACATAAAACGATCAGCTGAATGGAAAAGTTCAGAATATCATCAGAAGAGTATTGTCCTATAGAAATGAATCCCCAAAAGAAATTGAGAGTTCATGAGAGAAAGTGTGATTTTTAAATTACCTTTACAAATTTCTTACCACTTGAATTTTATTCAATATTTCTAATAAAGCATATTTATAAAGAATGCTGTTGCTTAATGAAACAATTTGTTCTGTTGTTTTCTCTTTAGAAATGTCACACAGAGAATAGTTAATTTCCTAACCAAGTAAAAATGAATATTTAGACCCAGCTACAGGAAAAAAAATGAAAAATTAACTTAAAATATATGCCTTTTGATGAGATCCATTTAATTATACTGCTTTCTGAACATAAAACATCATTTATTTCTTCCTGCTATTTATTCAAAATATAATATAATATATAATGAAACAGGAAATAGCTTTTTATTAAAGTAAGGTCCTACCCAAATGACTTTTTTCTCCTTTAATAACTACTGTGCTCGCAAACTTGGAGGCTCTGATTACATGTCTGAAACCAGCAGGTGCATTAGCACTTCAGCAGAAGGTAAGGAACACCGTTACTCAGTACTTTCATTACATTTGGTGGCTTGACAGATGTTTTACTAGCACCTGGGAAAGGAATAATTGACAGTGAAGTGTGTACTACAGCAATACATTCTGCTGCCAAGCAGCAGGCACAGGGGTTTAGGTCGCATATAGCCAGAGAAGTGTTTTAGCAAAACACCCCAGATGAGGAAGAAAATCAACCAACCTCTTGATACACAAAAAGGCAGAGGAAGTATTGGGGCAGGAGGGTGGGGGGAAATAGGCCTAATTTACCCCTGATTTAATCTGCTGTTTTCAAAGAGCATGAACATGGCCTGGGTTTTCTGTAACATGGATTCGTCAAATATAAGGAAGGTAAAAGTACACGACACATCAAAACTAAGTCACAAAATTGCTTGTAATCCCTAGATCATACAAGGATTCTTCTTGGCCTCCAAGCTAAATGCACAATGAAAAAGAAAAATTAATCTAGGGCTGTCAGATAAGTCATCTCAGACTCACTGGACAACTGATATTACAACAAGCAGCTTCTTATATCGTTTGCCTGCTTTCTGTCTTTCAAAATTACATGTAACTTTCTCAGGTCGTCTGTGCATAAGAAACGTCACATCAAATAGCTGGGGCAGCGCCAAGACAATTCCAGGTTGTGAAACAGATCTGCAAGGCATGGCTGGGGAAAAGCTGTAAACTGAGCAAAGAGACTGCTGAATTAATGCAGGTACAAAGTATAATGCACAAGCTGTTGTGCTAAAAGCAGTTACCCTGTGGAAAAGCAAAGTAAAACTTCACTGCGTAAAATCCATACCACTGGTCGTACAGAAGCCAACAGGCAGCACAGAGCTGCCTCCTTGCGACTCTGACCTGAGTGCCTCTCTCCTTATCACAAAAGCCTTATGATCAAAACATGGTTACATCCAGAGGAAGGATATCCTCAGCATCAGCAAGGCTGCATGTCTGATCAGCAGTAGAGGTCCATCATTCAGTTACTTCAGTATCTGTAGCGGTTGTTCATTTTATGCCAGTTTTCCACACTAAAATCACTCATATTTTTTAAATGTTCTATAAACAAAAGCAAAACCTGACTATAACCTTAATCTCAAAGCCATCATCAACTGAAATTGGCTATTTCATAGAAGTTACAGTAATAAAAAATACTCTGAAAATTCAAGATATGAATGACCTTGGACAGCTTTTGGCTTTGGAGCATGAGTGAAATGAACCACCCCGAAAATCTGAGGTATGAGGCAAAAGTGTACCCTGCTATGCAGCTCTGCCTCTCATAAGAGATTCTCAGGGTGTGTAATAAGTATCTGCTGAGCTTCGTAACACCCTGGGAGATGTGCATGACATTTTATGGAGGGATGAATTGAGGCACAGAAAGATTAATTGACTTGCCACACACTGACTTTGCATCAAATATCTGTCAGATATTCTGCAATGCACAAACTAATTCAGCTTCTCAAGGGGAGGAAGCTCCTGCAAATTCTGCATAGTTATGCCCATAGGTAACTGCAGAGGATCTGAGCAAAACAGCGAAATTGCTCAGTAGAAATGAAACAAACCAACCAAGCTTTAGTCCTGATAAAATCTAGATCTGAACCTCATTCATATCTCTGAGATTGAAAGATTGGCCCAGTGCAGTATAGTCTTAAATCTTTCCTCAGGAGCAAAATTTCCAATCAAAAGAGTTAAAGATGTTTCAAAAAATTTCTAGCTTTTAGGATATGGAAAAAAAAATTCTTCCAAACATTTCTGATGTTGCAGATATTTTTATTGCTGTAGAGGTCTAAATTCAACATTACGTAAGCATGTCAAAGCATCTAAGTGTACAAGTAGTTTGATAGAAGTTCAAGCTCAATCATATGTATGTACCTAAAAGATAACGTTATAAATCAGTTTCATTTAGAGAGTCTTAAAAGGAAGCATGTATCTTCCAAAATTAATCCCGGTTCATCCTTCTAGTGTCCTGTTCTGAGCTGCTAGTCATGGAACAAAGGTGTGTGAGAGAAGAGTTAGACACAGTATCCACATTCAGTTCAGACAACCTGAATAGGAAGTTATGCAGCGTTAATCAAAATTAACAGTTTCAAACAATTTTCACAGAAGCCAAATGGGTGAGATTTATATTGAAATACATTAATGCTTCAGAAAGAACATCTAGTGTTCGCAGGAATTATGATATTAAAAGGCTTAGAAAGCACACTTTTCTCAGGCAGTAGTCAGTATTTCAAGGACAAATTAAGCCACTAAGCGAAGCAAGAAACACTTGCAGGTTGTCTCAAACTAAAGCATCTATTTGGAGAAATATTTCCACTAAACCACTAAATTAATGTGCTATATGTTGTCAAGATAATCTTTCCTTGCAGGGGAAAAAAAACCCAGCCATAGTCTCCATGGAAATTATGCTCATTTTAAAGAGCAAAAACAAGCTGATTTATTTTAAAGATGGAGAGAAGTTTTGTGGGTATTTGTGAAATGTTTACAATCTCCCTCATGACAACAAGGCCCATAAAAGACTTTCAACTCTTACATCCCCAGCGCACAAGTAATTTTCACATATTTGCCCTTTGCAGATGAATACAAGCTTTATGAGCCATTTACCTCAAGTAATTTATGTTAAAATAGTTTCCTTCATAAAATTTATAGTTTTTAAGTCCTTTTCCAAGGGGCCACATGAGTATACACTAACCAGTTCACCTCATTTTAATTTTTAACCATGTTAAAGTACAAAAACAATTGGATATTGCCTGTTAACATTACAAAGATTCACCTAAATCCACAGGGCTATTTTAAAAAACAGTTCTTTTCTAATCTGGAGGAAATATTTCAATATTTACTTCAGATTTTGTAATGCTTTCCCCTTCTTTCTCTGTTTTATAAAGCCTAGCTACAATGTCCAAGCTAAACTGTCTTTTCATGCTGTCAAAGACTCAACTTACTTATGTAAGTTCCCTAGTCCTGTGAAACACGTGAGGTGAAGTGATTTGCATAGCATCTTACATCTCAGCTGCACAAACTGAAAGAGTCAGCAGCAAAACTCTCACTTAATTTTGTTCTTAACATTTAACTCTTTTGCTTAATCCCTCTTGTTTGGGCTTGTGACTCCCTTTTATACAGCAGGACTCTCTATGGGTATGCAATCTCCGAAAATAAATGCAATAAGAGGAGCTACGGGGTTGATTTAAACCAAACAACACCTAATCCTACTGCTTTTCTTCCTAAAGCACTAAAGAGTTGGCCTTAGCTTTTATTCTTTGTCTTCAGTTCATGAAAAATAACCGTTGCATAAGGTGTGAATAATACTGTGTTATATAAATATCTTTTCATATATGTACATGAAAGTGCATTTATGGAGTGGAAGATGTATAAAATGCCAATTGCTTTCTTCCCCTTTAACTTTGTGGGAGTTTTCTCCAACAGTTTTCTAGACTTTACTCTTTAAAGCTCAAGTGTTTTCCAAGCAGATTTGGGAAAAGCTGCCAGAATTTCTTTAACTTTAAAACCTACAAAATTAGTGTCATTTCTCCCCAGATTCTTAGGACTTAACAGATATGAACTATGTAAAAAATTGCTTGTTACCATGCTGCTTGTCAAATTATTAGTACTGTATGTGAAATCTAAAGTAGTAATGAGACAAAGAAGCCTGGGTGACATATGCTGTAGTAACAATATCATGTTGATGCTGCATTTGAGTATTCCTTAGATGTTACAGTACTGAGGGCTAATTCTAGGTCAAATTACCGGTGCTATTGAGATGACTTTCCTATGTTCCTTTACGTAGCATTGTGAAGCCCTTTATTTTCCAGCTGGGTTGTTTTCCTTTGATGCGGCTTTATTAATGCGCGTATCCCTTCTACTTTGCTCATGCAAAAAGCTGAAGTTGAAAGCCAGAAAGAAAACTATGATAATTAATATTCTGTATGCTTACTCTCTGAAAGGACTAGCTGGCATAAGAGATCTGTAAGAGATTTTGTATCTTTCTAAACCCAGCACAAGGCGTTGTCTACTATTTGCCTATAATTCTGTTCTCAGTGTTTTCTTATTCTTCTACACTTAGGCTTTGCCTATTTTAGAAAAGATGCATGTTTTCTAAAAAATATTTTTAAACACTTTCATTGCTGTAGTTAAATCAGAGGTAGCTTAATCCAGTTGTTTACCAAGGCAAGCCAAAGTGGTTTAATCGTGCACTGTACTACTTTGGGCAAGGGAGAACGAGGCTGGGCAGAGCCTACTGCTGGCTTCCAGAAAGCTCAACCTGATCCTTCCCTTCGAATATTCATGCTTTGCTGAGGTACAGCATGCAAGAAGCCATCCTGTAATTTTAGCACCTCGAGGTATTTCCAGGATTTCATTAAAATGCACCTTTATGAAAACTCAATCAAGAAGATGATTTTTTTCTTTAGCAAAGAATAAAAATGCTTTTGGACAAGACAGAATGGAAGAAGCTAAACTAAAAGCTGTGGCTCAAATTTATTATGAAAACCAAGATAGTAAATTGCCTCAGGACCTCTCTCATGCATGATTTTTGTCTGTTTGAAGAACTATAGATAGGAGCTATTTACCACAGCAGCAGTCTTCAATATATCTTGTGGATTTACTACCCAACAAAATTACATAATACACTGTCAAGACTGTAACTCTTTAACAGCCAGATAAATACACAAGGGGCACTGATCAGAGCACACATCCCCACCATCATCACGAGAGAAAGTTTGATATTTATATATTTAATCAGCACTGGCACGATATAGCCTTGCAAGAAAAGTCAAAGGTGAGACACCCACAAATGCACATAGGATGCTTTAGGTCAGTTGCAGGCAGCTGGTTCACTGTAATTAAGTTTTCCTTTGATTTCTGCACGCATTGCTCTCTTCTTGCCTTCAGGGGCAAAACTCCAGCAGTACCAGGCTCCATCGGCCACATTAGCCACAGGAGAGGCCACAAGAGCGTTGCGCCTCAAGGGCAGAACGCAGCTAAACCACAAACACCTCCACCAAGCCCAATTTCTGTGAGGTACCAAAGCAGCCACCCAGCAGGGCGCCCGTCTCTGCTCTGCATGGTGAGAGTCCATTTGTCGCGCAGGAAGAGGTGGAAGCGGTGTGGGAAGGGCTTAACTGGTTAACCCGCAAGACTGCGACCAGAGAGACTCTGCACCGTGAAGTATCCAAGAAGTGGCATGCCGTAAATCACAGCTCTGTGGCAGTTGCTGTGGTAACCACACCTTTTTAGAGATCAGCTAGCAGATAAAACAGTTAAAAGCTGTATCACTCATCACTTGTGCATAGGTGAAGGCTGCAAAAGTATGCATCCTTCACTTTGCCTTTTTTTTTTTCCCCACCATGCATTCTTGAACACTGCCTCTCCAAGTACTCAAGCAGAGTCTGCAGAGAAGGAGCAAGGAGGATGAAGCAAATATACAGGGTTCCCTGATTTCTCTGTACAGCTTTGAATAGCAGCAGCCACTCAGACGAAAGTCTTCCTTCCTTCATTGCCTTTTTTTTCCCTCTCCTTTCCTGTTTTCTCAGGCTTATGAATGCATCATTCCTAACCTGAATTTCAGCTGGGCAATCTCATTTGTTTTGATACATAGATGGTTATCTTTATGAGTCTACAGAAAAAAAAAACTGTTAGCATATTACAGTGCTGCTAGAAAGCTTTTTTCTCATTATTACCAGCTACTTTCCTAAATGTGTTAGTACAATTCCTTATAAATAAAAAAATGCTCTACAGCACAATAAATCTCGACTCTTGCCCTGTGGAGGACAGATACAGGACCTAGATTTGAACCCAATCCCAGGTCACTTTATGCCAAACTAAAAGTCAGAGCAGGCTTAAAGAAAATACTATTGCAATTTTGCATTCCACATGATGGAACCATTATTGCAACTTTTCTTTTAAACTTTGTTTTGGTATGCTGGAGCTGTTCTCCTCCACGAAAGACAGAAGTGAACTCGCAGCTTAATACAACCCATAACCCAAAATAGCTATTAGGTCATACTGAGACCTGACTCATTAACAAGTATTTCTGTTACGTTGAAATGAAAGAAGAGCCTATCTTATGAGAGAATCCCCAGTGCACCATGTGTACCACGGCAGGAGCCAGCCCAAAGGAGCCGAAAAGCTTATGGAGGCACTGGTTTATACTACGTCCCTATGTATGCCCAGAGGTGCTGCGTATTTGTTAATGGATGAGTTAGCTTGGAGACCTCTGAGTTGGCTGATGCTAGAGGCCAGTTTACAGTATGGTTCATTACACTTGTGAGCATGCTATGACATGTTGCATGCTCCTATGTTAAATGTAGTTTGCAACGTTGAGCTTGGGAGGTACATATTTTAGCTTGCTGTCTTCAGAATCCTGAAAGCAGGATACTTATTTACCTTGTTAGACATGGGGGGCAAGAAAACAGACTTGTGTAATGCTGCTCTGTATTCACCACTGGTAAATCGAAGGAGAAAAAAAAAATAAAAGAAAAAAGAAAGCCCCAACAAGCCACACAATGCTTCAGTGACTTTGTCCTTAAGAAAACTCAAAGTACAACAAAACGCAGTCATCGATTTACAAAAAAACCCTGGTATGGCAGAAAGCCAAGTATGCCCTGTGCTAATTCAAAGAAGTGGATTAGGAACATATTTAAATGATGTCTTTTCAAGCATATAGATGTGTTATAGCTGAGTTGAGAGTGAGACTTTGTATATGTGGTTGTTTGTCACCATCAAAAACAGATTATCTGTGACCAAAACTAATATCAAAGGTCAAGATACTTGCAGAATCAGGACTAAAAATGAACATTGTGAAAATGAACATGGTAAAACAGTAGCACTGAAGGTTGGAATAGTGCTACAATTCACTCATCACCTACATGCTTATGCATGAGAATTACGGACCTAAATTATTCTCTGATTGATATTCAGAGACAGAAGACAAGTTTTAAGCAGTGTTGTTATTACAATTCCCTCATTTGGGGAAAAGAGAAAGCCACTGAAGCTGTTTAGAGCTGATACAGAGAAAGCAGATAAATGTGCGTTTCCACCACCGGTCATGCCAGTGGAAGCTGGTGCCTCCCTCCTGCCAGCCCACCACAGCTGCTCACTAGCACCCAGCACTGGGGATTTCTGCCTTCCTCAAATCCTTCCATCAAACCATAAAAAGGCTCTTCTCACAGCTTGGACCAGCCCAGTTCATTTTTTTCTGAACTGGGAGGAGGAGTGCGCACTCACACAGCTCAGCTGGCAAAAGTGAGGGGGAGTAACACTGGCACAGGGAGGGGAAAAGCAGCTTGCCTTAGCAGGCTGAGGATTTCTGTCTATAGCCTAAGTGATGCTGAGACTTTTTGGGTTTTTTTTTTTTTTTGCTTCAGCTCTAAACATTTTTCCAAATGGGTATCTCAAAGAGTTAATCTAATACTGAAAAGCAGGGTTGGGGGTTATTTCACTGGCAGAGCATAGCCTATCCTTTCACAAAAAGATAAGTAGCTGTCAGTGAGCCAGAGGCTCAGTGGGCAATATTCCACTCAGGGATAATGGTGCAGCTTCTCTGACTTTCTCCTTTAATAGTCACCTGGAAGGATTTCCTACACGTATGATAGATAACCATTCCTCACCTACTATGGGAGTTGCTTCTTATTATCTTCACTTCATCTGCTGTACTTCCCAGGCATTTATTTTATTTCCCCCTTTTCCAATTTTGTTCTTTTTTTCTAGATAGAGTCTTTTCATTATTTCAAGTACTGGAGATCAGCCGGATATATTAAGTAGGTAAGGCAGTGTGGATTTGCAAAAGAAAAAAAAGAAAAAAGAAAAATAAAACAGAACAACAATCCCCCCTAGAACCCACATAACCCTCCCAGCTCTCCAACTGTCCATCCCACCATGAGACCACAAATCAAAACAACACCTAAAACAGCAATAGTGCTTTATTTCAATTAAATATGACAACTCTTATGCTCTACTCATTGATTTTAATAGCAGGGAATTAAGCTGTACTAGAAGGTTTTTTGGGTCTCCTGCAAAGCTGGGACTTCTATCTTATTCATCTCTTCAATGTGTAACTATATTTACCTCTGATGTAACCACATTTGCTTTCATCAGGAAGGAATCTGGCTTATCTCAAATGTTAGTGCTGTAAAGTAATTGCACAAAAATCCCAGTGAGAAAAGCCTTCTCCTGCTCATAAGACAAAGGTGCTTTTGCTCTAATGACCTTGCCTATTAGTGGAAAAGGGGAAAAGGTAAGAAGCAAGAGTGTCCTCCAAAGTGAAAAGCATCAAGAGGAACCCTGACTGTTGCCATGACACATCTATATGATTAATGATTTCAGTCTAAGCTCCCAAATATCAAACCATTTCTAATGCTGTTGCTATAATATAAAGCACCCTGCTTCTACAGTGGGAAAAGTCTTCCCTTCCCCACCCCTCTTTCACTAGTGATTCACAGATTGCATGCTTTCATCTCAGTTAAACCCTCAAAAACACAGTACTTATTCACCAATGATTTTGCTATTGATTCAATGGCATGAAAGTTATTATTAGGTTTCTTCTACAGATGCCTCATCCCCAGTACCAAGCTGACTTCCAGTGGTATTAGTCCACCCCTGGTAGACTAAATTTGTCAATACCTCAAATCAAAAGTGCTTGAGACTGATTTAGATCAATAGAGTTGATGGATGATGCACACTGCCACCTCACTTAGAGAGCAGAAAATAATATAAGCAATTTTAATGGTATTTCATTCTGTAGCTCCTGCAGCCCAGTCATTAACATTCTAGACTAATTGGGGTTGATGGATTATTGAAATAACTGTGCAACTGAATCAAAATGATTCCTTCCCCACACTTGTTTCCAACTCTCGATAGACACAGAAAAAGCACAGCAGCTTGGACTCCAGTCCAAGTCAGGTCTGAAATCATCCAGCTCTGCCTTTTGCCTTGGGACCTTTACAGCAGGTACAGCACAGAGTCTCTAGCAGCCTGCTGAGCCCAGAAAGGTAGCTTAACTAGACTCCAGATGCATAGAAAAGGGTAGGTACTTCAGGTGGGCTATAAAAGGCAGCTCCTGAAGACAGGTGAATTCAGAAGTGGCACTGTGAAACACAGAAACACTTCTCATGCAGAGCTGGCCTGCCTCCACCTCCGTGTATGCTGCTTCATTCCCCCACACCCCAAAAAGACTGCTTGGTATCACTATTATGATCATAAATTGACCATTGCTTACAAGCTCTCGAGAGGAAGAGTGCAAGCGCTGGAGTCAGGAGGAGGATCTGTTGGAAATAAGCACAGGGATATCAAGAATACCATGGCCTGGCACACAACCTAAAAAGAGGTTTCTATCCTAGGGGACAGGTGAGATAAAGCATCCCAGGTGTGGAGACTATATTGCAAGGTGCCTGTGAAGGCCTGAGGTACAGGCAGCTTTGGGCACAGGCTGCCTCAGGGGCTTCAGGAAGCCAAACACCTCAAACTGCCTAGCCTGCTCCCAGGTTTCCTGGGCTCAGTGCCCCAAGGGACTCTGCCAGAGGTGAGCACCACTAAATGCAGTGGGTTCCTACATGATGGGCAGCAACCCATCTCCAGAACCACTCAGATCTTCAGGCCACAGGCCTGAATGTATTTACCAAACCAAACCACATATTTACTAAATCAAATTTCATAAAAACCACTGGGCTGTTTTTGCCTGTGAACACTCAATGCCTCCACTGACGCACAGTTTTAATTTGCCATACAACTAAAATAGTACACTATGAAGCTGACATTAAGTCTGCAAGGACAAGTCCTTTCCTCCCTAAATACCGAGTCTTCAAAAATAACTTTCCCCTTATTCTCTTAGGGGCTGTGCCAGCTACTTTCCTCAGCACTTTACTGCCTTAGAAGACTTATGGGAATGCAATCAAGGATGCTTTAAGACCACTGGATTGTTTGTCTTAGGCAGACGTTCAGAGAGATAATGCCTATCAGCATACTATGCGTGTACTAGACAGTTCACAAGGTCCTCTCTCAAGAAACCTTCTCTAGTTCTCAGTTTTCTCTACAGAATTCAACATCATAGCTTTCCACAGAATGGCTTGCCATTTTAATGTAGTTGTAAAATCACAAGCAGTGAAGGTCTTCTAGCATGACGATAGTTATTTTTTCCTCTCTCTTCAGTCAGAAACAACTCCCACCCCTACCAAGCTCTCTATACTTTTTTTTGATGTGTATTTCAGAGCTGAGAAATCAAAGTCAATTCCTTTCAAAATGAGGTCATGCATGGTTCGAAAGTTATTTTCATGCCAGATTTCAGTTTTCAAATAAAAATAGAAGAGCAGATTTTTTCCCCCCAGCAGAAGAATATTCTGTGTTCTTTCTTCTCTCAGACAGAAGGGGTTGAAATTTTTCATTTATTTAAACTTCTGAAAACAAACATTTGGCTCCGCAGGGAAGGCCAAAGAACAGAGTAATATCAGTTCAAAAGAAAAAAAAAAGAGGTCACTGAGTGACCGAAAAAGAGAAAGCTGAACATAGAATATTATACAACAGACACCGAAACAGGTCTTGCCAAAGCCCCTCAGTAATACTTAGCATCCAACAGGTTGCATCCTCAGAGGGATCCAATAGTGCACACCAGAAATCTCTGCACACAGCTAGAGCTCCCACTTCAGCCTCAGAGTGCATCATTTCTGTGGTAACATAGCTACTCAATTTTACAGCATGCTTTGACACTGTAGGATAAAAAGTAGGATAAAAAGTAATTTAGAAATACAAGGACAACACGATGTGCTCCAACAATCTGCTACCTCATGGATCTGCCTGATGTACTAACTTCACAGGGAGAAGAAAACAGTGACTAGGGCTGTAACAGGTCTTTATTCTCTTCTGAAAATTCACCACCCATTCATCTCATTAAGAAACCAGAGAGGAAAAAACATTCAGTGACCATAGCAAAAGCAAGACAAAACCTATATTGATAAAAATACCGTAGATCTCAATATATGCAACTATAACATAGTAAGTAGAGACACTTGCTCAGGACATCTTGGAATAGTTTATTTTCTAGTGTTGAAAAAACATTTATATGGGCTTTTAGAAATAAAGGGTAAAAATATCACCAGCAAGACCTTGAAGTATTTCAATATACTGCCAGTTATGGGCTATGCTGTTCAGCCTTTCATATCAAGCCAACATCATTCCTGTAATTATCCCTAACACACTGTACCAAAGTAGTTATTTCAGTGACATACAGGCATGAAATATGTTCTTTTCACTCACTAACATTGGAATAAATTGTCTGTAGAAATCAAGAAAATGAATAGTGAAGCTTATGTCTTTTCTTCTATGTCTAAGCTTCCTTAGCCACCATTTAGGTGGACCTGTGCTGTGACTGTGTCAATACTTTTTCTGCTATATCCTTGAATGGAAAGGCTTGAAAATTCAATCACCTGAGACAATTATTTCAGATTTTTTTTGTGTTGTATTGTTGAGCAAAACAGGGACTAATTGTTCACAAAAGCTAAATCAAGATGCTTTCCTGTAACATTTAGTTCTTGAATTCACCTGAAAAAGGTGTTCTCACTTAAGCACAAACTAGGCCAGTGAATAATTTAATATAGCTCATACACTGAAATAGCTAGAGAGACTCCATTTTTTTTGCTGAAGGAGAAGTGAATCCCATGCAACAGATATACTGGTTTCCATGACTAACCGTCTTTCAAATTTCATATCAGTTCACATAGATCACAGGCACTGAATGTAAAATTGAGTAAATGAGTAGTGAGGTACATTCCAGCTCCTGACTGGGGCTGCACTGGGAAATTGCTGGCACCATTTCTTACGTATGCCCAGGTGCTTCTTTTATGGGAGTGAAGATGCTTGGGAACAGCAGAGAGAAAAGGAATCAGGGGAAGAGCTGAGTCTTGGCTTGATCCAGACAAGCCTTGTGATGGATCCAGACCCAGCTTCTTCTCCACCCATAGCATGGGGAGTCATTGCAATCTTAGGACAATATTTTAAGGACAACTTTCTGCCTGGTTATTAGGCACGTCCCTGCAGTAAGTGTGGACCCAGAAATCAGAGAATCACTGAAAACTAGATCGCAAAAGCTCATTTACTTAATCCTTTCTCAGAGCCAGGGGACAGACTATGCCCAAATCACTCCTATCCAACATGTCCCTCCAGAGCTTCAGTGATGAAAACTCCACCGGTTCCCCAAGCAACCACCTCCTGCAAGCCACTGCTCTTGCCAGTGCAAGGTTGTCTCTAATATCTGACTTCCTTGCTGAAATTACAGTCAGTTTCCTCTCATCCTGCCTACCAGGGGTAAAGACTTTACTCTCTTCTTTGCAACAGCCCTTTTATACTTGAATACTTGCATTCTGCTCCTATATCTTGTCTTGATTTAGATGAGAGTAGTGGTTTCAGCCTTTCCTTAGAGACCATTTTTCCATCCTGAACTTTTTTATTCACTGTCTGGTTCTTTAGGCTTTTCACAGTTGGTTAAGGTCTCCTTTGATGTGTAGTTCCCAAACAATACATACCTGTAAGGCCTTCTCAGAGCTGATTAGTGCTGAATGATTACTATCTTGCAGTCTATAGTCTGCTGTACAGGTCAGCCTTTACCTTTCTACCAGATTAGGTCTAGACAAAGCTACATTTATATCAATTGTGTAAGACAGCCTTTATAGAACCTCCCCTTAGGAGAAAACTTCTGAAATTTGTCTCTGTATCTTGTCGCTTGCAGGTAGCTCTTTAATTGCCCTCTTTATCTGTAAAAAGGAAAAAAAAATTCTCGTATGAAAAAAATTGTTAAATGTTCCAGAAGAGTTTGAACTGCACTAACAATAAATTTCATGCACAGTGAAAGATTCTTGCCCATCTGTTTTTATTTTCTTTTAGTGAGATGTTGGGGCCAAATGGGATTGCTTCCATTCTGAGTAAAATAGTTTGTGCCTGTGAGCAATGTTGATAAACTGTGCAGCACCACACTGGTTACAGCATCAGCCTGGGCTATCTTTCTGCATTGTGTGGAACATAAAATCTCTGTGCAACATCACAGTCAAAGCTACTGAGCAGTGCAAGTTCTTAACTGCAAGAGGTCAGAAGGCATCCTCAAGATCCAGACTTAGGCTGCCACTAACTGCTAGTGTCTAGGAATATACAGAGACCTTCTTAGGCATTCTCCATATACTTAGAAGCAAGGAAGAACCAGCAAAGAACATTTTAGCAGCATTACTTCTAAAGGAATGCCATAGAGTCTGAATTTGATAGGTCTTAATGGAACCTAGTTTCTACTGAAGAAAGCCCAATATAAAGTTTTATTTACATGTGATTCAGCCTACTCTACATATCTTTACATTTATTGACCTCCCTTGCAGCCATGGAGAAGCTTGTACTATTTTCCTCTCCTTCTACAACCCTGCTGGAATTAACTGATATTTGCAACACTGTTTTTGTCAATACTACAATACTAGGCCAATTCAGAGAGGAAGTTATTCCAAGATCATCTGAGAAAGTAAGGTTTCCTGAAGTCAAAAATTCTAGATATGACACAAGCCTCTTTTCTCAACTAATTCCACCAGTTTAACTATTCAGTTCTGCTTCTAAAATTAATTTTCCATAACCATACTATTTTTATAGTTCGATTTCCCTGCTTAGTGATTTAAAATGATTTAGTGATTTAAAATATTTTAGTTATTTTACTGAGTGTGAAAGCTGATCTCATGGGATGGCACATCCTTTCTGCAAACTGTAGAGCTTTGGCCCCCTTACTGCAGTACTACCAAAAGATGCAGTTTGCAGGGGCAAACATGCCACAAGTTTGCTATTATACTACAAATGGCACCTTATTTTTAGCATGATCATTGCAGCATAGCTAAGATTTTGGGGAGCAATTGTCACCCTCACATTCAACTCCAGACAGTGTGGACAAGATCCACATTTTAGACAGAAGCTAATTACCCTGAGATATCAGAGACCAGTTTAAGGTCCATTAAACTGAGCAACAGACTTGAAACAAAAGAAATTGTTACCAATTTCTAAAATCCTTTGGCTATACAGCTTGCATTTTATTGTCTAGTGCTATTTTAATAGTATGTACTTATGTTAAAGCCACAATGGACTTTGCATCAGAAGAGATTATTGTTCCACTCAGGCTTAGCATTGAAAAAATAAGATTCCTAGACAACCATAAAAATAGCGTATCACTTGCTTAAAAATTTTCTTTAAATTTAAAAAACATTCAGCAAGGAGATAGCACAAGCTTGTAATGATTGTAATAATTATCAAGTAAGTTCTGAAATTGTAAAGCAAATGGCATTGCACATTGAGCAGTTAGACTAAGCAATGGAAGCAGCAATTGTAAAATAATTAACCTTGTTCTACTTCTGTAACTTTTTAGGCTAATATTAAAAGCCATTTGCAGTTTTAGACCTCTACAGAATATCGAAAGACTAAAAGGCATTATTCAACCAAGCGAAAATTTTGCTTAACTATCTGTTCCCTTAGCAGCATTTGAAAGTATTAGAACCTACTTTGAGTTCAAAGAAAAGAGTCTGATATTGGTGCAAATGGCTTGTGAAATATTAGACTAGTTACTGGTTATGTTATACCTTTTCCAGACTGTTAGGTTTAACAGCCATCCCTCGAATAGCTTTGAAGGACAGTTAAGCACATGACTCTTGAACAGGTAAGTAAAAAAGCACTTCAGGCATGAGTGCTCTGGTTTGAGGGGCTGCATTAGTATTACATGGGAACAGGGATGCAGATAGAGGAGAAGCAGTAGGCATGGTAGTTTAACTTTAACCTAGGTGAAAACACCACAGTTTCATTGGGAGATTATGTGCACAGAGATGAAACGTGTAACTAGGTGCAATGAAACAAATAGGTTAGCAATGACTCATTGCCAGACTTGGAAAAGCACTTCCAATGTGAAGCACTTGTATGTTCCTGTCTGGTTTCTTCTCAGCATCTCCCCTGATAACTTTGAGGACAGAATAAATAGATTCTTGAAAAAAAAAATGAAAAAAAAATAAAGGACACATGTAGATGACACCAAGATGGAGAAGCAGCAAAAAATTCTGAAGGACAAGGTCTATGATAAATCGATATATTGACTATGACTATGATAAATTGGAGGAGTGATCCAAGAGAATGAAAAACAGAGCAGAATGATTAATTTCTTTCTCCTAAATTTAACATCCAGCTACAAACAAGGACCACAGGACTGGAGTTTCTAGTCCACCAGAAGTAAAAAGGAGTTCATCTTGACAAAAAATGCTATCTATTGCTAATGAAGTTGTACTTAGGACAGGAGATCAGTTCTGTTCTACTCAACACTGGTGAAAAAAGCAACTGGAGTGTCCAGCTTTGAGTACTACACTTTGAGGAAGAAACAGAAAAGTAAGAGTAGAGCAAAATAGCAGTAAGCCAGGCTGCTTGTTCCTGTTGCTACCAGTATGAGAGGCTGTATGGGACTTGAAGGACTGGCTTTTAGTAATAGCAGCTCCCTCTCCTAGGCTTCCTATTCCCCTAGTAGTAGCAGTGATCCAGCTCTGCCTTCACCCCCTGCTCTATTCCCCTTTCCCCTCCTGTGTCCTGGCCATGGCCCCTCTCCTCCTTTGGGTAAGAAAGGTCAATTTGACCTCTCGGTAGGAATTCTTGAGTTGACTGAGTGATGATGTGATATGTGGTACCTATGTTTCACTTTCTATTATCATTTAAGTACAACTGAAGGTAAATGAAAGAGTTTGCTTTAATTGTACTTTTCAAACTAGAGACGAAAGTTGAAAGTAAAGTGTGCTATAAGCCTTCAGACTTGCCTAGGTTGATCCAGCTTGCTCAAATGGTACAAAGACTTATGATAACAACAGTGTACTTCCAACACAAAATAAGAGTGATCAAATCAAGAAACTGAAGCTTTGGCTTTTTACTGCTCAATTCTAGAAACAGTAAGAGTTGTGTATGTTGACCTAAATATGCAAATAGAAAAAAGCTTCCTCCACTACCAGAAATGAAATTGGACTGTATATCACCAGAAAGATTTTTCATTATAAAATTTGACCTGCTCTTTCCTTGCATTGGTATGCATGATCATCAAACAACTCAGTTCAAGTAAACAGCCTCAGGGGAGAAAAAATGACCTAAGAGTCCATGCTTCAAATCTCTCATTGCAGAAGTTTCCTATGCAATTAGATTTTCATGCCTTGGGTCAAGGATTGTATCACACTGTCTACTGCACTCTTCTGTACACCATCAGCGTTGTAATAAACCCCTTTATCTTTGAATCAGATGCCATGGTATTTCACACAAATTGACGCTTTTCAAGAAATAATGTTACATTTTTTCTATACTCCTGACTTAGTCCGTAAAACAATACAATGAACCTATATGTTCCTTATAGCACAGCTAACTCAGTTTATGGCAACTAAGTAGTTAATAAAAATTTAAAAAGTGAGATCTTGCATGTCATACTTTTTTACTTTACAATATTCTTAACCATTTTACTGTTGAAAAGGCATGATCATAGCATAGAATGACAATAACGTGTATTATGACTTTGTTTTATTTAAAAATATAATCCATAACCATAGCTGAAGAGTTTCCATAAGTACCAGAGTTCACTTTAGAGCAGATTTCTGCAGGGCTGTTAGCTTAGCTTGGCTTTATTCTTTTGAACTCAAAACTCATTGCTTCTGTGAAATCAAAGCAGCAACTTGTCTTTGCAGCACAACTACAACAAATGTGTAAGAGTCTTCTGTTAACTAGAAGATTCCCAATTTGTAAAGAAAACCCTCTGTAACACCACAAACATGTCTGCTCTTCTCAGTGTTTGAAGTTTGTTTTTTGATGGAGGAAGTTTTTAGACCATGAATCAAGATTTCCACTCAGGAAACAGAACAGCAACGCCCAAGACCACCATGAATTTACTGACCCACTCTCTGCGCACATTGCAAGGAACTGGGGGACTCATGTTTAGGATTCATCTTCCCCATCATTTCCAGAAGGAGCATTTGGCTACTTTTCCTTTTAAATTCTGTGTGAATCTAGATTATGATTACAAGCATCTTTGAAAGAAAGAGGGTCAAAACCTTGAAACTTTGTATCAGTCATGCTTAGAAGGGCCAATGCCCACAGATTAGATCTGTCCCTTTTCTAAGATTTCCATGGCTCCCACATTATAGTGATTTGATGCCTTGCTCAAGACAAGCAGAGAAAGGAGAGTGGCTACCACCCTCTCTCCTCATGCACAGTCAGCTGACTCAGTCCCTAGACTGAATTTTTCAGGAGCTCACCAGTAACTTAGTCCTCTCCACGCCAGTAACTCACTCCTCTCCACAAGAAAGCAACAGGTAAATCTCTTTCCTCTCTGCCTCTCCCCCTCTCCACAGATGCACTCCACAAACTCTTGGAAGTCTGTATCAACAGCATAAAGTACTCAAGATAAAATTGGTTTCACCAGCTTCCCACGACTTCTATAATTCAGCTCAAATTGCCAACACTGCAAGTAGTTTAAGTACACTTTAATCTTGCTATTCAGAACAAGAACATAGACATTTTATAAAGGCAGATTTTTACCTTATGACCACAGGAAAGACTCTCGATACCTTTTACGTGCAAGTTTGGTACGATGATAGCAAATCCATTTCAGCATGCTGAAATTGGAAGTAAGATGAATTACTTTCTAGACCTGCTTTTCATTTCATAGAACCCAGATCAACAAGAGCTCTTACAATAGGTGATTGAAAATAAGCTGGTTCCTACACTCAACAGAGGGACAGGTTCGCCCCATTCTTACGTGGCTGGCATTAAATTTCCTATAGCTTCACATAAGTGGTTTTGCAGTACAAGTCAGCACAGGCCTATGTGTGCAGACGTGATAGTCTCTTACAGCATTGTTTCTAGCCTTCGTATATGAAAGCCTGCTTGCAGTTTTCAAGTTTACCCTACAGTCTTACCCTTTTACACAGTCATTTAGCATTTGGGCTAAATAACTAACATGTACTGACTGACACTGCACACTTTGCACAGCATCCATACACCGACTTTGTCTAGAGAAACTTTACATTAGCCAGAATACAGCTGAATTTCCCTTTACAATTTTTCTCAGCAACACAGGGAGAAATTGACTTTATTTATTTATTTTTAAAGTGCAGTGACATTTCACAGAAAGCCAGGCTGTACTGCGCTTGGGAATGCTCAGAAGAGAGGTCAGGGCCTTCTCAAAAACCCATTTAAAAAATAGCTGAGAAATGGAAAAGAATCAGGTACTGTATAAAATCTAATTGAAATGCTGCTTCATTTTACATTTCTGTAATGAGGTGCACTATAACACAGTGACTGAAATAACTTTGGTAATGGGACTACCTCTATTAATCTACTTATAAGGAAGCTGTTCGTTAATTAGGGTGGACAGAAGAATCACAGGGTTGCTGAGCAATAGCAACACTGATTCACATTGGTGACAAGTACCTAATTAGAAATTAATGATGGAAAACTGAGCAAATACACATCCTGTTCCTACCAGAGGAGCACATGATGAGAGAATCTAACACATCCATGTTCAGATGATATTCAGGAATCAGTTTAAAAACAGTTAAGCCTTAGACAAAAGCAGGAGCTTTGTTGAGATTGCCTTATTAGCTCATAAGTCTAATAAGTCTCAAAGTTTAGTCACTCAAGGATTAAAACCCCTCAAAGATTTAAAACCCCCGCCACAAATTCCCAAACCCAAATTACTTGAAAGATACTCACCATTCTGAACAAAACCAGTTTGGAAGAAAGCTTTCTCGAAGAATTCAATGTCTATTTTTACAGTAGGGTTAATGCAGTGGAGTCCAACAGCTCTACTTATTTTAGACCTGTTGCCTACCTTTGGATTCTGTGCTATGAAGAATGATATGAGATTAGTCTAAATAGTTGCATGCATGCTTAAGCATGGTTTGTTTGTTTGTTTTTTAAACTTCAGGGAAAAACTAAAAGCCTGAGAATGGTTTGTCCAGAGTCATCCAACTCATGCAGGGCACAAGATACATTTACCTCACAAAAACTTATACATCTGGAAGTGCTGATGTACTTAAAAGATAGCAAGACCAAGAGCTTGTTAAGAAAACATATTGTATGACATGGCTCATCTTATGGCCCCAACAGTTTTTTTTTTTTTACTTTTTAGTGGGTACATTTACTAATCTCATGCTTCCTAACACGGCATGTGGAACTAGATAGTCTAACACCTTTCATAAGAAGCTACCTTAGTAGCATCTCTGTTCGTGTTGGTTAACAGAGAACTTCAGTAAACGAAGGGACTGCAACTTCTAAAGAACATTGAAATATTTATGTCAGAAACAATTTGACTTCACTCTTGAAAACCTTAAGACTATGTGTCTTCCATTCATGATACCCTAAAGGAGGAGGGAGACTTGACCACTCATGTTTGTGTTATGCTGTGGGAGTGTCACTGGGCTAGACTGCATTCCACTGTTCACCTTGTTCACCAATAAGGCATATTTACTCCTTTGAGGCATAATAAGGTTTTCAAATAGGGAGGGATCTTTATCCTCTGAAGCACTGGACATGGACCAAACTGAGGTCTAACTGGAAAACAGTTAGATGGTCCTCATGGCTTCAGGATCGCTTGCCATACATTATGCTCACTCAGGCTGCAGGAGCACATTTTTGCCTTGCGATGTTCTGCCACTATGGGGAGGAGGACTTGGGCATTACCTTGATCTCTCTCCTGTTTTATCCCTGTAATACATTAGACATCTTAGCAAATACAGCCACAGGCACCAGGCTTGTCATGCAGCACCTACAGCGTTTTGTAGATCCTGTGGACTACTCAGCTCTTGTGCTGCCTTGTTTTTTTAATGCAGATGCTTGGGTGCTCTGTTCCAGATTTTTTTCGGTTCTGTCTTCCAGTTTACCAGGAAGAGAGAAAATTTGTTTCCATTTTTTGAGCTTTTTTTTTTAAAAAAATCACCTTTTTCTAGTAGTTTATTTGATCTCTCACATTCAAGAAAGATGAAATCAAGACAGGCTCTGCAACCCACCAGCTACCCAGGTGCTTTCAGCACACCAACCAAAACACAGCAGCCTTGCTGTGATCACACAGAATCTCATATATGTGGGCAGTCTTGCATTTCACATCTTCTAACCTTCAAGAACTTGACCTAGAAATTGAAACTAGCCTTAGTTATTTCCATATACATATTTCTTTGAGATAAAAGGAACTACCAATATGAAATCTCTTCATATAGGAGCTAATATTACCCTCAGAATGTGCCATAAATACTGTTTGATCCCTGATCTTCAGCCTTCCAGAATACATTTCTACTAGTTCAACCAGCTACTTTCACTGGTAGAAGTCTGTACTCCAAGGGAAGCATGGGCACTCAGGCCAGGTGCTGGGAGCAGCAGGAAAGGCAGGTGGCCTTTACCTACATTTTGGAGGTGGCTGCACGAATGGTCTCCAGTTCTGTCCAGCGCAACACACAGCCACACTCAATTGGTTGGTCCTGAACACTTGCCTTGGACAATTTTTCTCTCCTTGGAAGAAAAACCTGACAAGCTGGATGGCTTCTGTTGGCCTGGATGCTGAACCACTCTGCTTTAGCTGAGTAACACTCACAATACGAGTAAGGAAAAATCAAGGGTTTGTGACTTTTTAATCTTGTTTTTGGACGCTAGCAAGAAGAAGACTCAGAGTTTCAACAATGTTTGAAGACCTCTATGTGCTTCAAGGCCAAAAAGTCAGTTCACGCTTTTGGGGTTTTGCACATCTTTTGCTTGCTACAGAACACAGTGACCTCCCTCCCCTTTTGGCACTGTACTACTTGGTTACAAAAGAACTAATACAGACTTTTTTCTCCTTTTCTTTGAAGCTATACCGTGGAAAAAAAAAATTCCTCAGCACTGAAGCCCAGTGTGCTTCATCCTCGAATTTAAAGGAGGGGGAGAGGGGAAGACGGAAGGTCAGAAAGAATGCTTTAACTGTGAATATTGTCTCTGCCAATTTACTTTCTATATTAATTTGAACATTCCCCTGTTCAAGTACCATACAGCTTCACTTCATTATTTGCAGTTAACTAATGTGGCTAAAAGGTAATGATTTCTCACTGTAAATTAGATGCTATTACATGAGTTGTTTCAGATCGGCATCTTGACATTAGAAGATGGTTATATTTTTAGAAGTAGCCAGGAAGTAAATTTGCTCTTGTTCTTTGGAAACCATACGCAAAATTTTACTCTTTCAAGATGCATACATTCATGAATGGCTAAACAAGCCAGTTTCCCCATAGACATGCATTGTTTATCAAGCATCCTAGAGAGACTGAGCCAGCAACCCCCACCACACAACAACCCATTTGAAGCCAGTAGGGTCACTCTCAGAGACACAGGATCAGACCACTATATTTGATGCAATCTTAACAAGCAACAAATATTTTGCAGATTATACTGAATCCACTGTCCTGAAATATCCTGAGCTTCCAAAAGTGACCTTTGGATAAGGCCTCACTGCTGATCTGTCCTGACAATCTGGCGATAACCTCCACTCTCAGCATTTCAGAATTACAAACAGGGATTGTGAAGGTGATCTCTCTTTCCCTCTTCCTCTGTAGTATGGTGTGTTTATCTGAAAGAAGAATCCTTCCTAAGGAAAGGGCACATCTAGGAACATCTAGAAAAGGAGCAGCAAAATAAAGGAAAGGAGCTGACATTCAAAAGTGGTGGAGAACAAAGAGGAGAACAAAGAGGGCAAGCAGCAGTCAGACACAAGTAACAAGTTTCATGGGCCATGAAACAGAGGAACCCTGATGGTGCTGCCCCATCCAGTCACTGCTGGGTGCGATCTGTGGCCTGGGGTACATAAACAATCTAGCACCACATGAGGAGCAAACGCAATCAGGAGCAGTGGTAACCAAGCAAATTACTGTCCGTCCCTTCCGTCCCCCAGTATCTGCTGTATTCTCTTGCATCTATTTATACTGGAACACTTACATAAACTGCATTGATGCAGTAATGGGAATAGAATTGGGGATAACTAATGTTTTCTCTCATGTCAAGTCTTCAGGCACTTCTGAAAATACTAACAGGGAGCTGCATCATTAACATAACTACCTAGGCAACACACGCTTCACCAAATTAGGATGGCCCAGCAACACAGTCTTGAAAAAAGACCTGTAAGTAAACATGGTAAGGGCATAGCGTTCCTTCAGAGTATCTAAGGTAAGTTAATCCTCTGTACAATCAATAAAGACATAAGGACTTCTGAAGAGTGCTTCAGATTTCCTTCAGCAAACCACTGCTCAGGGACTCTTGCTGAAAAGGCCCTGGGGGTTGTGGAGGACAGTGAGCTGAACAGGACCCAGCAGTATGCCCTGGCAGCACAGAAGATTGTACAGCAGCCTGGGCTGTATCACCAGGAGCACAGGCAGTAGGTCCAGGAGAGCAATTAGCCCACTCCACTCACCACTTGTCAGACAACACCTAGAGTACTTTGTCCTGTCTTGGGCCCTCGATAAAGGAACAACATCAATAAACTGGATCGAGTTCAGTGCAGGGGGCATCAGGATGGTCAGGGCTGGAGCACTTGCCCTGTGAGGAGAGGCCGAGGGGCTGGGGCTCGTTCAGCCTGGACATGAGGTGGCTTCAAAGGGACCCAACAGCAGCTGCCTGCTACCTACAGGGAGGTTATGGAAAAGAAAGAAACAGGCTCTTCAGTGATACATGGTAGGAAAATAAGGCAACAGACATAAATTGAAATGACAGGCTCAGGCTGGATATAAGGAAAAAGTTTTTCACCCTGATGACAATAAGGCAGTGGCACAGGTTGCCCAGAGAGACAGTCTACATCTTTAGGGGTTTTCAAGATCTCAAAGTCCTGAGCAACCTGGTCTGAGCCTACAGCTCATCCTGCTTGGATCAGGAGGCTGGACTAAAGACCTCCTTAGGTCTCTTCCTACCCGATTTATTCTATGATCTGCTTTTCCTGAAGTCCTGGCCCTCAGTGCTGTCTTACTTGCTGTCTGTACCTTGAAACAGCATCTGGAATCCAGTTTTCCTCCTCCCCAGGAAGCACCTCTACCTCAGTGGAGGTGTCCCACCTCTCACTTAGTCTGCTCCACTACAGCTGGCAACTCATCTTCCTCCTTACAGACAGACAAGGCTCTAGCCTAGTTTTTGGACATCTCTTTGAAACTGGGAGATGTGGATTCAGGAGCAGAACCCAGTCTCCCACTTCCTGGGCAAAAAGTAGGCAGGAGGCACAGAAACACCATGGATCTTTCTATTGCTGGGCATGTTCTGATCACAAAGCTAATCTTGCAGCTTTGCTGGAGACCTAAGTTGAATTTAGGTTTGCCTCCAAAGCTAAGGTATCTGGCAGGGCAAACTAGGCCATTAGTGAAGAACAGGAACACCCAAGTTTAGAGTGCAAATTTGTCCTGACACCTAAAGAGGAGGCTCTGTTGGCCATCGGGGGACACAACTGGCAGCTGACACTGCACATGGGCAGTCTCAATAGCTTTCTTGGATGTAGAAGCCAACGTTCTGCCTAAGGCAGATTTATGCCCCATCATAGGCAGTTCATAGGTTCTGGTGATTTGGAGTGGGAGAAGCTATCAGCATTCAGTACTTATACCACAGCAGAGTTTCAGAAATAAGAGAATCCAAGACTTATATTTAGCAAGTGAGCAATGAGACAAAATGGCATAGCAAGTGCTAACGGTAGTGGTGAGGCTGTGGGGGTGGGGTGGGGGCGTGAAAACTGGCAAGTTTTGGTATTTCAGTTTTCAAGAGATACAGACTAGATGCCTGTTATAGCCTCTGCAGCAGGTACTGATGTTCTTGCAGGAATTTGAATGTCATCATTTGAGCTTTCTCCTGTCTCCCACCCCTATCTTGTTTGAAGACACATTTACAATGGGATGAAGCAAAAAGACTGCTTTCAAACATAATGCAACTATAGCCATGCCCCATGTTTTCTAAAAATATAGTTTTGCTAAAGCAGTAAACTATCTTTTGCTGCAGTACGGCATTATGGCTTCTGCTTAGCAAAAACCTATTTCCCTTCCCTTTTCAGGGCCCTCCCAGTGTTTGTACTCAGCTCTCAGCTACATGACTCTTTTGCCATCCCTCTCTAGAGCAGAGGAAAGCAGATGCCCTTAGTCCAGCTCCGGCTGCAGAGAACAGACTCATATTTTGTAGCTCAGACCTATCTAATTGTCACCAATAGAAAAGTGATTTAAGAAGCCTAATGATTCCAAGCTATATTTGGGGTACTGTAAATCATTGTGTTTAGTCATCATTCATTCTGTGTTTCTAGCTAGATTCAGAGTTCTCTAGTGCATAATAGAGACAGTGCAGACAATTTGCATTTTTCCCCCCTTCAACTTTGTCTTTGTGCTTGTTGCTGTCCTGCCACCTGCATACATACCAACAGGCCTGTTAGAAACTTAATTGCCCTTGGATTTTGGCATGGACAAATTTGAATGCACAGCTCATCCCTTTTTCTCCTTTTCCATATGAGGCAAGCCCAGCTCATCTTGCATAGAGACTTTATCCTAAACATAGGAGAGAGATTGCACAGAAACATGTGCTAGAGTAATTATTTGTATTTAATACTAGCAAGCACTGAACAAAATGGCTGACAAGTCTTAAAAAAAAAAAAAAAAAAAAAAACTGAAGTAGTTCGAATTCCACATTCATCAAACAGCAGCCAGAAAATGTTTTCCCTGCCTGCCATGTCATCTTCCACTATTTAGAAATCAAGTAAAGTCAAAACCTGCAAGTATTCAGGAAAGCTAAAGAAAACAAACATTTGCCTTCCTGCTCCTTTTATTCCCTTTCTCCATTTTTAACTATGCAGTTTTTCCTTATGTTTTTCCCCTTTAAGGTAAAAATAAAGAAACGCTCATTTGTGTGCTTAGCTTAGTTCTTTTTCTGGAAGAAAAAGCGGGTGGGAGACCACAAAGCAAACTTTCATGCAATTGGTTTCACACATTGTGGGTTCACAAGGCCTAAGCTGTTAACCACACAGATTTAGTTCAGACTACCTAGCATGGCACAATTCTGGATGTACCCACCCATGAAACAACCTCACACCAGACCTAGCTGCAAAAATTACTTCCAAATTCTATTTGCCTAAGGGCCTGCTTGTCTTGGCATCTGCACAGACTTCACACTGATGGCTTGGCTAACAGCCAAGGAGGAAATCAGTTATTTTTTAATCATCTTCCCATAAGCATCTGTTTTGGGCACTGCTGGAAAGAGGCCCTTGGGCTAGACGGACCTCTGGTCTGACCCAGTATGTCCATTTTTGTGTACTCTCTCTGAGCCAAATGTTCATATCACATTTAAAGGGGTTTCAGCTAGATGATTTATTTCAAGAAGAGACTGCTGAAATACATTTGAATCAAAATACAATACAGGCTGTGAAAAGCAAGGAGTTGCCTTTCAGGAACTGGTAAGGATATTGCAGATAGACATGTTCAAGAAGAGGCTAGAAGCAACACAACAAGGCTATAAGAAAATAGTGAAGACGCTAAGATTTGTTTTTCTAGAAGTTCTGCATTTACTCTGTGCAAGCACATTTTTACTAGATCTGTAGTTAAATGTATGAAGTATTCCCTTCTTCCCAGCTTTTTATAAGCTATTCTAATATACAATATTTAACTCTTAATATTAAAGGAAAAAAAGCGTTTTCAAGTAAACCTGTACATTTCAGAATTTTTCATGCCATTTTTAACTACTAGATAAAAAAAAGTATAGAAAAAATCAGCTGAGAGAAGAGGAAATCATGAAAACAAAAGCCCTAAGGAAGAAACAGCTACATAAATCCAACCTTCAAATAAGATGCATTTGCCTAGCTGTGAAGGTAATTAAACATTGCAAGAGCTTATCTGGTAGGTGGCAGACTCAGAGATTGGAGTCTTTAAAGATTAGATATCCAAGAGATTCCTCAATCCAATAGGGAAAAAATTGTCTGTTTTTAGAGGAGGAAGTGAGAGAGGAGGCAAAAAAAGCCTGGATGATCAGAACAGCTTCTCCTGACCTCAGAATCTGTGAGCATATAAATATCCCTATATATCCCCTTCAGCAACCATGCATAGAGCTTCAGACACAAGCGAGGTGGTGGGTGAGCAGGGGGGAATGCACAGTCATTCCCTTCTCCCAAGATATGGAGTATGCCAGCAGATGGAAACAGCACAGCCTCTGTAACCCCACAGATAAATCTACCCTTGCTTCAGGCACTTGCATGCAGGAGAGAGAGAAGTCTTCCCCATTCCATCACCAGACAGATATTCCAGAGGTTTAAATTGATTTCTTATCCCTCCTCCTTCCCCCCCCCCTCCCCCAACCCTGTGTACTTCCTACTACCCTTCTCTGGCAAGGAAAGCAGCTAGCTAAAGGCTACACTGGGTAGATCAGGACAGTGAACCCCATTTCTCAGGTACCTGACTGAACTACTCAAGGTCAAGCCAAATGCCATGCTTGGGAGCAGAAAGGCTTTTTGCCCCCTCCCAGAATCTTTAGCCTCTCTGGGTGAAGGGGATATTGCCTTTTTGGGAGGAGGCAGACTCCAGCATAAGTCTCCTGCTCACACGATCTGCGCAGCCCCTCTCATATCTCCTGCCATTTCTTGAGTCCTGAAAGCACAGTCTCTGCCTGCAGCAAGTTTGTTTTCCAGGGAACTGGACTGGGCTAATGAAAGTCACTGGGCACAGATCAGGTCATCTGAGAGAAACTGGATAGCTTAAAGCTCAGAAGCAGTCAGGTGAGCTGATTTATAGGTTTTTGTAATTTAGGACCAGAAAAGCCTTTATAAGCTGCAGGTTTGCTCTTCACTAGCTTTCCTGCCAAACATGAGCAAAGCAGCAGCCAGCAAAGCACAGTGAATCATTCCCTTGTTCTGCTGCATCTCTATTTGCGTTTAACATATGACATTAAGGCCTTCTGAGAGTGTCTAGAATTGCAGAGACAATGACAATAATGTCTTATCAAACAGTTTGAGTATATAAATAACGTGTTTCATACAAGTCTTCCCATAGCATGCATTTACATAACTTAGGAAAGCCCACAACAATTTACCTGCTTCATGCTGTTCTTCAAAACTGTAAAAATCTATTCAAGACTCTTGGGAAAATGAGTGAGTGTATGTGAAAGATTAACATGCTGTGAAGCAACTGTTCTCCTAGAGTTACTGGGGACCTAACGATATTTTTACATTTTAGGTCTCTTTCCTCCCTTTGTGATTTGATGAAGGCCTATGGTCAGGCCCAGGTTTTGCATTCACCGCAGATTCACTCCAGGCTCTGCTCCACTGCTTTCAAGTGGTGCCCCCGAGCACATCCCCGAGCAAGGGAAGTAGCTCAGGGAAGCTTGTGCGGCCAAAGAACTGACAGGCACGCTTCATTTCAGCGGGGACTGACTACATACAATAAAATTCTTCTGCAACAGTGGTAACAAAGCTTTTCACAACAGAAGCCAGTTCTCTCTCACCAGTTCTAAAAAGCTGTTACAGGGATATTTTCAATTTAACTGTCTTTGGCACAGGATCATCTTATTTCCCCTGATGTTCAGGCATGTGTCTGCCTCAATTTTCTGTTGCTCTTCTAGGCACTGCTGCTGGAGCGCTGGTCTCCCTGCAGAAAGAATTAAGTCCAATACCACCCAGGTTTTGACCTTATTTAAGGCTTGGTAGTCTCTTGTGACACTTATCCTCAGCAAGAGCCCCAGGAGGGAAGCCCCCAGCAAGGATGACCAAGGGGGACACCATCTGCCACACTGAAGAGACCACCTCCTCCTCTGGGAAATCTCGGCACTCCCGCTCAGAGGGTCAGCCCCCCTCAATGGGCTGGCCATCTCCTCACAATATGGCTTTGTTCACTTTTTTTAAGGTCTCAGTTTATCAAACTCGCAGAGATTTCCAAACCACAGCAATCACACAGCTTGCATTGCTTTGGTCAATCTGTCTTCAGGTCCAGGTACTTCCACCCCCAGCCCCACAAAAGCAAAACACCCCCACTTCAGTAGCAACACCAAACTAAAGCTTATTTTAAGCTTTTACTTAAGGGAGAAAAGCAGAGTAAAAAAGAGCCAAGCTACCTGGCCAGCATTACTCACACTCTGATGCCAGCTGCATAGCTGAGTAGGGCAGGTTCCCTAGATTTGGTACCATCAGTTCATATGACGCCTACTCCCACCTCAGTATTTGCTTGGCCCTGGCACGTCACCCAGTGGGGCAAGAGTAAAAAGCAGTTTTAAACAACCATTATCCCCCTGCAGGGTAATTTCAGTCCTTAGGTAAGCCTCTCAGGAGAGAGTTGCTGATCAGTTATATACAGTAAAAATATTGGGACAATATATTGTTAGAACTAGATCTCTAACAATTCAGACCCTCTTTCCAACTGATAACCTGACTGCATTGCTATCCTCCCCAAGAAACATTTCCAGCCTTTTTGCTACATTCAGGGTTGATCTGAGACTGAAAAATACTCAGAGAATGCAAGCTTTGCCTGCTTTTAGTTTTAATGAAATAACATTTCCTGCCTTCCTAAAACAGGAGAGATTTCTATTTAATGATTATGGCTATTGAAGATTTTGTGCAAGTGAAGTTTTTTCTGGCTTCTAATTCAGCTAGCTGCTCAGTTGCTTTTTATGACCTCAAACATGGGTCCAGGATGTAGATAAAGTTTAAATTGAATCTTTACCACTATAACTGGCAATGGGATGTTAGTGTCTCATCACAGGATGGTTTCATTTGTTGGATCTTTCTTTCATTCTCAAAAGGCTCATACTGAGAATTGTCCCACTTGCTGGTTATGCATCAGGTCCTTTCATTATTCCTTTAGTGATTTTTTGAATAGCTGCAACCTGATTCTCTGAGTGTTCTTGACCTGGTCAGTAGTTTTAATTTTGCTTTTTTCCTCACCCCAGTCACTGGGGCTTTGGCACCACTGTGCAGTCTTCAGGGTAACCTCTATTACAGTTCAGCAGCTTACCTGTGAACTTTGTAAATTGGAAGTATTCGGTCAAATATTAGAACAAGTAGAGAATTTCAAACCTTGCTGTTGACCTTGGAATTTAGCAACTGTGCTTGTCAGGCCACCACAAAGTCACTGCTGGTGGTTACCACAGCCAGTTCTCCCTGCGACTTTGAGGAAGAAGCGACTGCCTGCACTCTTATCATACAATCACTCATTTGTTGTGCTCTTTCTTCTCTGGCTGACCAGCGATCTTCCAGCCAAATGCCTGATATTTTGCAGTGAACTGGATATTTATCTGTGAAGGAAAGATACTGAGAGTCCTGAAAGAAATGCTTCAGCTAAAATTCTTTACATTTGTAACTGTGCTGTCTCTTTTAGATATGGAGCTCTTTTGGAAACACACTTCTGTTTTGCCATAGCTTGCAAAAACTTCCTGCATCCTTTCATGGATAAAAACAAATTAAGCAAAGCAAATTGATTAAAGACCTGTTTTGCATAGGTCAGTCCAAGTCAGAATGCAGTTTGCAACACAAGTTTCTCTGAAGTGATTTGAATTAGTAAGGTGAGGGAGAGAAGCTGCTTGATTAGATATTTTCAGACTAAGGCATGATAAGAGCCCAAACTCTGGGCCGTTCCGTTGTAACCTGCATCCGGAAAATGCTACCTTCTCTCACAGGTCTCTGGATTCAAATGCTTAAGCCATCAGGCGGGGATGGATCTAGCGCAGATATTTTCTGATCATGAACCAAAGTTCCCTGCTGGTATATATTGTCATTTTGCACATGAATCAAGTCTACACCACTTGCAAAAGTATTTCTTAGGGTTTTTCCACATCTTATAGTTGCACCAGTTGATGGGGAATCTTTATGAAAAAATTTCTCTCTAGCAATGTTATACCTTCCTCTAAAAGCAGACCCCACAACTTGTGTTCTATTTATTGACTCCTATAAAGGCATTGTAATTAAAACCTAGATTAATAATAGTTCATGTTTATTTTCATAGCCAATGCTTACACAGCCTCCTAAAAATGCCTACTAAACAATCCAGAATAGTGTGATTAGGGATTGATGCTCTTGATTTATCAGACAAATACTTAAATTAAATTATTGAGTGGGTCTGGAGCCAGAGCCTGACATTATTATTCTTTTAGCTTATGCCAAAGGAGCCATACTTTTTCTACACAAATGCCACAAATGTTTTCTTTAAGCTGGTAACAAGACGAGGGAGCTGACATCACCAGCATAGATGGCATGTTGTTCACTTCAAAGGATAACAAAGGAAGTCTCCACATTTGGTGTCCTGTCTTGCACTCACAGGGACTAGTTAGTCCTTGGTGAGGGCCCAGCTGAAAAACTGCAGGACCTGTAAGAAGATCTGAGCTCCTTCCAGTGTTCTTGCCTTCTAACCAACCCCAATCTTTCTCCTTTCTGCTCTCTGCTCTCTGCTATTTTCCTCTGCTTACTCCACTTCTGCTCCCTACTGCTCACACCTCCTCTGCAGCCCTCTAGATTTTAGAAGCTTCTTCACCCCAGCTGGGCATCAGCTGAGACCACAGCAGAGAAAAATCTCTGTTCCCCAAAATACCATCACAGCAGCTTCTCAGGGATGGGGCTCAGCACCCTTGGTGGACACACAGCAGTTGTGTACAAGAGGGAGCAGCACATAAGAGCTGGAGGTCGGGGACAACAGTGACTATTTGGCTCCTATGGACAAGAGATCCTGAGAGTTTAGCACATAAACAAATGCATCACCACTGAGGATATGCAAACTGTTTTTTCTTCAGATGTGTAACAAATCCAGGCAAACTTGCCAAAAGTGAAACCCCTTGGCTCTACTTCAAAGGCCATCCTTTGCCAGATTTCAAATCCCTGCACCAAGCCAGTGGCACAGAATCATCTTAAAGGAACTAAGAGTCTCTCAAGGTGAAGAAAACATTTTTTACTAGCTTTCTGTTCAGCTAACATGGTTCTGTCATTTCTGAGTTTAACCAAAGTCATTGCAAGTTGGACAACTTGGAAGGAAGATTTTTAACTTGAATAATTAAAAAAATTAAGAACAATGGTAAGTAATTGAGAATAGTGTCTTAAAACAAAAAGTGCTATGTAACCCCAACTACAAGTGCAGTTTCCAAGTATAATTCCAATTAGCACTGCCTCAGCAAACAATGATTTTGTAGCTAAACCTAAGGCATATAGTATAACAAAGAGGAAGGTTAGCACAATATATTATTCTTAGCAGTTTAGCGAGCATTCTGCTTGGGAAGTCCTTTAAAAGGAAAGTGAACATCCCTATGGTTTTCTATTGCACTTGTGAACCAGAAAGTAGGATTTATTCTCCTACCAGGGAGCACAATTGCCTACATTAATCTCAGGTGCATTAGCAGGGGAGAAAAAATGCTTTCAAGTAAAAAAAAGACAAAAATAAATGAATCAGTAAAACCATATAATTAGTTGCTTTTGTAACCTTTTTTTTATAATTACAGACACTGCCCTGGAAGGCACTCATATAGAAGTAAATATGTTTTTGTATGTCGTATGGAATATACATTGCTAGCTGGAGTGAGAATGGCAGTCTAAGATGAAAATCAATACAGAACAACTTAAGCTTTTTAAACTCCCCTTTCATGCATACTTGGGCTGTATATAATATCAGAGACATCCATCTTAGAAAAACATTCTTCCAACATGCCGATATTAGTGCTGCCTGAAATTTATTTCAATCTCATTTCACTTATAGCTTCTGACAATGTTAGTGACAGCCATGTCACAGAGCATTAGGTAGAATTGTGAGAATTAATTACATGTTATTTATTTAGTTTCTCTTGTCATCTGTCTGCTCCTTCAATTTACAAATTCATTGGCCCACTTAAATCATCTTTCCCTCACTCAGTACGTGCTACCCAAGCTCATATGTCCTTTAAGTATTTATCTCCTGTTCTTCAGACAGTGGAAAGAAATGAATTTAAACAACCAGAAATTCTTAACAGTGTTTATGCTCCACTAAAGCTTAATTCTGTTTTTAATCCTGGACCAGCGTTGATAGAGACTAGAGACTCAAATTCTATTTAATATGAATGAGTCTCTCTCCCTAATGAGACTAACAGAGCAAGATGATGCTACTCAGTGTGAGCAAGGATATCACAATCTGGTCCCACTATTTTTTTCTTCTTTATTACAAGTATTCAAAATTATATAGTTTATCACATAGCTCCCTCAACTTCTCTCTGATTAGCTATTACCAGGGTTCATTGTTATAACAGAATGGAGTAATAACTAAGGACTCATTGTTATTTAGGAGGAAGGAAAGCTGAAAGGAGGACAGATGAAGAGTGCTAGTCTCCCTGGCAGTTGGAATGTAGTTGGGCTCAAATATTCTTTTTACGCTATGCCAGACCCTTTTCTACCTTTAACTGTCAGACCCCGCATACTGGTCCATCCATTAAACCATTACCTAAATATAAGCTGCAACACCAGCATGGCTTAGCTGTATCCATTAGTATGATTTCTTATTGGTATGATCCTCAAAACCGGAACACCATTGCCATATGGTCAATAAACCAGATACCTGTTAGCAAAAAGCAGCACTACTGTCTACCAGTGTCTCAGCCTCACTAGTTCTGTTTCCACCTCTCAGAAAGGGGTCTCAGTGAGGCCAGAGCAGCAACAAATAATATTCAGCCAAAATCACATTGCTTTCCAAGTTAAACATAGCATTTGATACCTTTATGCACCAAGCTGTCTTTTTAATCACTTCAATTCTTTGTTTGATGGTGTGAAATTACTTAGGAAAAAGCCTTATTCTCCAGTGTCCTGCAATGCCAAAATCTTTCCTTTGCACTTGTTAGTCATAGCAAGGGAAGGGGGATTAGTCACCAGAAAAAGGAATCCTTTCCCTTGTAAATCAAAGCTGTACTCCAAGCAACCTCAGACTTGACAACGCTCCCTTTTTGGGCTTGGCTCAAGCAAGGGCCAGGGGATTCCCCAGGGGCTGGCATGGCACAGCCTGCTGCCCTGAAGGCACTGCCAGTCAGGCCCTGCCCTGCTCCCGTGGTTTTCCATCATCCATATGTGAAGAAAAGTCATTTCCCCCCCGCCACACACACACTCATTAGTGGTAGTATACTGATAACCAGGACAGCATCTTCCTGCAAGCCACCCAGCTGCTCCCCATGCCTGTCGAGCTCCCACAGCAGTCACACAGCAGCCACATGGCAGCACCCGCAAGTCCCTGCTGCCCCGATGCTCACTCTGCACAAGGCGGCGGTGCTCAACTCCTGCCAAGGGCCTGCATGGCCCCCTCTTGCTTTCAGTGCTCTCTGAAGACAATTTGACTTTTGCATCTTTACCTTCTCTGTGCTTGCACCAGCCCTGGTGGTTTTAACCTGGAGGTCTTCTGACAGCCTGCTTACCATATTTCCAAGCTGGTTTGCAAGTAGGTTTCCCAAGGGGGATACATGCTGGGGGCATAGCTGGTGCTTACAGTGCTGTTGAGCTCTGTCTAGCTGTATGCTGCTGAGGACAGAAAGGATGCAGTGTTACCATACTTGGATTTCACACAGCTTTTTTTTCAATAGCGTTTTTCCAGGAAAAGCATTTTCATCAGAGCAGCAGAGGCCTGACTGAGTCAGCAACCCAGGCGCCTTGTGATGGTGTGCGTTTCTGCTACTCTGCTCCGTGACATTTAAGTTACTGGCCAAGATTCAGCTGTGCTCTGCCACCCAACACCTGCATACAAGGAACATGCACTTCAGCTGCCCCAGGAGGGTAAAGCCTGCTGGCAGTCTAGAGCTTTTAAAGTTTCTCTGAAATATTTAGCAGAAAAAGTGGAAATGCGTAGTGCTGCTTTCCCTCTGGACAGCAGGTGGCAAAAGGAGGGGAAAGGAAAAAGGAAAAAATGAAAATAGAAGATTAACTGCACTCTTGCCAGCATAAAGTTTCCTGGATGAAAGGTGCATCACTCACGCTTACCCTGGGGTGCAAATCTAGGTCCCAATCTAATGCAAGTAGAAGCAGCACCTTACCTGAATGCAGGAAAGGGCCTGCAGGTCCAGGTTATATTCCCTTAATACAAGAGTGAGCCCATATGAGAACATAAAGAGACTCTCTGGGCATACCCCTAAAGGCATGAAGATTTACTTCCACAGTCTTCATCACCACAACATTTAATAGTTAGGTAATCCCCTTGGCTACTATGCTAACATACGAAAGTTATTTGCTTTTTGACATAAGTGGAGATAAGAATCATGACTGGGCCACAATTTTGTCACATACCAGTCTCCAGGAGAGCTAAGAAGTGAAATTTATTCAGCTGTATTGTAGTACTGCCATGAGCACAGAGTAAAAGCCAGCTGTACTGCCATAGACTGTGGATCAGACCACATGCAAGTCTTAAGTTACAGGTAAATGAGATAACACAAGTGCAGAAGTGCCTAAAGCAATTCAAACCCATTAAAAACAAAGACACAGTACTATCTGATAGAAGCAAGGGATTATCTGTTTTAGCTCAAGAGCATTTAAGAAATAACTACATTTTGAGCAAAATCTGCTAGGTGAAAAATACAGAACAAATCACAACTGACTCATGAGATCTCACTGGAAACTTCCTTCTTTGAAAGGCAGGAGAAGAAAAAGGCCTACTCCAATCAAGGCCTGAATATTAGAAATATTTATTTCAATTTGGCCAAAACACTTTCTCAAAGACAGCATTTTATGAACTTTCTGTGTTTTTTTCTTTTGCATTCATCTGCCTTCATATAGCCTCCCTCCCACTCTGTTGCTCTTCAGCACGGCCTCCTCTTCCCCCCACTCTGGTTCCTGCAGACATCTGTGGCCAATATTACACCAGACACTAAGTAGGTACCTGGATACCTTCAAGTGCTGTCAGCAATTGTCAGGTTGGGGAAGCGAATGTTCTCTGAGCTGCAGCCAGCAACTAAAGGCAGGTAACTACTCAGCAGCCAGTTCAAACTGAGAGTCCCTGCACGCTTCCTCTTCTTCTCTCCCTCTCACAACGCTGCCGGAGAAGCACTTAAACACCTTAAGGCTTCCTTAGACAGCGTGAAGTCAGGCATAGCTCACGCTATACTCCAAGTGATGTTGCATTAACTTTTCTTTACAAGATAATCAGAAGTTATTTGGCTGCCTGCATCAGAATAGGAAAAAAAGCATTCCTCCTTCCAAAGGGTCAGGCTGTGAATTAATAGGTACATTTGAGCAGCTTCAACATTAACTCAGAGAGGTTTATAGGCAGTTAAAGCTGTTGTAACTGCAAAAGGAGAAGATAAAGGTTTTCCAGCGTAACATATCATTTTCTTTCAACTGCCTTCGTTATCAAGCTCTTTATCCAGAATGGAAATTCAACAGACAATCCACAGACAAATCCCCAGCATGATATTTAAGGACACTAGGTGTAAATAATACATAAGAATAACAGATGGAGACTCAGGTCAGTATAGGGATGATTCAAATTACAAATTCAGACTGGAGTCTGAGGACATGGCCTGCAAAATCTAATTGCATTTCTCCACTGAAGTATTTGTGACACTTCACTGCCACCATGAGCTTCAAAAGCCATATTGTGCCGTTTATTTTATTTTTTTGAAACAGGCCTTCCCCCATTTCAGGATAGAGGACAACGGAAAAAAACACAGTAGTAAGCAAATGTTATTTTGGTTAGAGCCATTATTTCTGCAGCACTGCAAGTTTTCCCTCTCCCAGCTCCTTGTAGCATTTCATTGCTCAGGGACACACGTGTCTGAGCTTCTAGTGCTTCCTGTGCTGCTGTTTAATGACAGTGACTGGCTTCTGAAGCACAGATTGTTATGACTGAATTGGATTAAAACTTTAAGAACTATGCAGCAAGAACATATGACATATTTGCTCAGAAACAGATATTATCCATTCTTCATAGTGAAAATAAAAGGGAAAGTTGAAAGAAAGATGAAAGTTTGCACTAGAATATATCCCAAAATGTTTGGTAATAACTCCTATCAAAGTCAACAGGTATTTTTACAAAGAAGACATAGGCACCTCCACAATTTAAAATATGAAGGATCCTCACCCTAGACACACCTGACAATTTTTGAGATGTCATCTCTTATCTACACTCATAGCAGGCTGCAGTAACAGAATTTTGCACTATTTACGTTCCCATTCTTTGCTCTGCCTGTAACCTCTCCTAACTTGCATATGCAAGATGGCTTTCCTCCCTACCCACTGTTACCTCAAAGTCATTACAAAGACACCTTAAAAGGCAAACAGGTGACAAACCACTATAGTCCCCCAGAAACCAAACCCTTCAAAGTTACCAAAAAAAGTCACCATTCTAAGGGTAAATATTCCAGAGTTGATAAGGGGAGAAGTGAGATACTCAGAAAAAGTGATAACTTCTGAAGACATGTGGGGTGTCAAGCCACTGTTGCTTTGGTTGAACATATGGCCAGTGGCATTCAAGACATGTAAATAAAGCTCTAGTAAAATTCCAAAATGCAAAGTTATGTTTTTCAGTGTTTGTATAAGCACCAGCAACGCAAAAACACTAAAATTAAGAACTCTGCCCTCTAATATACACTATTTCTTCCTGTGAGAATTTCCACTGTGTTTTTCAAGTCTTATGTTATGGAACACAATACATCACTATGTACGAGAGCTAATCACATATACTAATTATTTGTTTCCAGAACAAGCAGCAAGCATTTAGATAACAACATCCTCTGTGATTTTTCCTTATTTGATTAGTCCATAATAATTGAGTTTGAAGAATTTCTCATTCCTTAAGCTTGATATGAGCCCCAAATATGCAGTTTAGGGATTAGAAAAATTCAGATGATTCCTTATTTCTGATATTTTACAAGCACAATGAGGAGAAACAGCTTTGTTTGTTACTCAATTAACCACAGGTCAAACGCTTATTAATTGCTGAAAGGATAACAGTGATAGTGATAAGTTGCAAAGTAAATAGCATAATCATTATTTGCAAACGTTAAAATAGTGCCTAAGGACAGGTTTAACAGAAAGCCACTATTCTGGCAACACACAAGCAAATTAGAGCCCATATCCTTGAGGAGAAGTTACAGTCTGAATACACTAGACCAGCAGAGGAAAAGCATAAGGAATAGAACAAAAGCAGAATAAGCAAATTTATGGCACTCAACTGTGTATAATACATACATATATATGTATTTAAGCCTCTGGTCCCAGGTTAGCAGTATCTAAAGAAGGCAGAAAGCTTGCTCAAGGGCAAGAGAATAAGGGAATAGTCAGGAGAACAAGGGAGCTGGTCTCAGTCACAGAAAGCAGAATGATGGGTCTGTCACAAGAAAGGGAGCCCTGCCTTACAGCTCACAGCCCATTCCCATGGGGACAACAGCCCCTCACAGCTGCAGGGGCACTCCACACCCACCACCAACAGCTGCAGGACCTGCTCCCAGGCAGTGGCAGCACCACCACTACCACCACCACTCCATCCCCAGCTCTTCCCTGCAGTTCCACCACATTTCAGAAACCAGCAGAATAAAGATAAGAAAACCACACCACAACAGCCAAAGCCTTCAGTATGGCTGCCTTTTCTACCCTTATAGCTGGGGGCTGGGGGGTGTACAAGGAAGGTGAGTGGTCCCAGCTGGGCATCATTTCCTCACCAAAGGTAACTGAAGCAAGTCTTGCACACTGGCTTTCCCATCCATCCCAGGTGGAGATAAAGCTTGTCACATTCATACAGGAAAATACACTGAATGAGTCAGTATAGGACTTATTTGAAGATAAATTTGACTTTGATGCTGTAAAGTTTCTTTATCTTCAGAGAAGCCCTATGCTGAGTTGTTCCATGTAGATGCATAGAACAGCCCTATGTTACTCCTCATTTTTTTCCCTTTGCTTTCCTGGCTGATCAGCTGGCTGGGCACTGGGCAGCAGTGTAGGAGTAGCAGGGGTTAGGCGGTGACGCAAAGGAGCAAACGGGAGGAGGCAGGTGTGCACAGAGCGCGAGGGGTAGCACGGCAAACGCGGTACCAGCCAGGCTGTGATGCTGAAAACACTGTGGGGGAAGCAAGCAAGCCCTGAGTGCTGGTGGGTGAGCCTCTTACCTCCCAGCTATGAGCAGAAAGCAATTTGCTGAGATTTACTGCTCTAATAAGAAAGAGGTTGTGAAACAGAGCTGGGATTGCAGTGTGTGAAGCCACCAGCGATTTAGCTTACGTGAAAGGTAGAGCTAATATCACTTAGTCCAAGTACCAACAAGCCGTAAGGTAGTAGTAACATGAGGTTTTCGAGTCATCTCAGTACTCAGAAGCCACACATGTGTGGTTTGGCTAGGCCTGTGACCTTAGCTGGTACCAAAAGTAGAGCGATGCTACCTGGGGTACATCTCCACATGCTGCTTTCAGACCTCACACGGTCACTCCCGAAACAGTGGGGCGAGTCAGTAACGAAAAGGATGCCAAGTGAGTACACTGTAGCCGCAGTGGCACTGCATTTGGAAGAAGTAATAGTGGGAGCATGAGGGAAAAGCCCTGGGTAGGAGCTGGGAGGAAAAGGCACACGAGGGGGCATCAGTGACCGCTCAGATGGGTTATCTGCGGGAGGCAGATGCAACGTAATGTACACTGTGTGAGAGGGAAATTAGGCTCCATGCAGCCATCTTTCTCCTAAAAAGACTCCAGCTGTTACATAAACCACTCAGGCTTTCCTCTGGCTGAAATTATAACCTCAGTGCTCGGTTACTTGCTGATAATGGGCTGTCTCTTCGGCTGCTATAAACCTGTGCAATGCTGCAAAAGCCGCAGCAGTTAAGCTGATTTAAGCCAGCGGAGTAGCTGGCCCTGAACACCACACAAACGCAGACCAAAGCGGCTTCCTCTGCTCACTGGGTTTGCAGGCAGGAAAATTCACTGCTTTGCGCAGCCCAGATGTTTCGAGCCCGGGTCTAGCTCGGCTGCGCCAGGGCCGTGCAGCCGGGCGCAGGGAGGAAGGGATGGGGCGCGCCTGGGCTCTCCCCTGCCCTGGTGCCCCCCGCCCCGCCCAGGGCTGCTTTTCCCACGCTGGGGGCAGAAGGAGCAGTCTGGACCCGCGCTGGCGGTCTCCCTCGCAAAGCTCCCTGGTGCCTGCATCGTGGCCCAGCCTGGCCATTAATAAGTATTAGGGAAGGCATTAGGTGCCTCCTGGTAAATTACAGTTTTCCCGGCTATTTTTGTCTCAGGGTTCTCTGCGTAAAGCCCATTTGGCACCACGTCTCTAGGATGTCTATTTACATAATTAAGACTGGCTTCTACTCTAACCCACAACCTAAGGAGTCCGCGGCTTTTTTCTGTGGCTAGAGGAGGTTGAAGTGTGCGCGCTGCCTTTGAAATCTGTCTCTGAAAATCTCTTTTAGCAGCAACCACAGGATTACATCTCATAAACAGCCACATTTTTCAATATAAATTTCACATTTGTTATTTCTAATCTAATTATTTATAGAAATGTCCTTTTCCTGTGATCTATAATCTTCTCAAATCCGAGCAGTTTCTTGCTGTGAAAAATGATTCATGTTGGGCTGCATACATCATGTTAGCTGCAAATTTGTTCATTGCCATGCATTTTCTGATCCAGACAACTGAGTCTGAAAATGGTTTCTTGGGAACAACTCTCATTAAGAGCATTGCCAGTGGGATAATCCAGTCTCCAAATGTTCAGGATGCTACCAAAATTAACTTAAAGTGCACGCATAAGTCTAAGTAAATGTCCCTACACTTTTTTCTGTCTAATATTTGCAGCATCTATTTTATCTTCATTGACAGATTTTTCCAGCAGATATTGTCATGAGTTTACCCTCATGAAAGATTAGCCCTTTTAATTTACAAAGTTAATTCTAGTGCAGAACAGACCCACGCAGGTTTAAGTAGATGGTTAAAATGAGAACTGGAAAGCTCAAGTGTTTATATGAACATTTACCAAATCAGTCCAGTCCTTCAAACCATCCCCAAACAAGGTCTATCATGGAAAACCCATGGCATTCCCATGGGATTGGAGCTATAATTGCTCCCAAGGGAGCGTGCAAGTGTAAAGCAGAACAAGACTGTGTGTGTGTATGGAGGAGGCAGGGGCATTGAACCCATTTTTGGTGAGCTTGAAGAACTTAATTCAATTCTGGTTTACAGCAGGGTTGGACCAGTGTGTAGGCAGTCAGTAAAATATTTTTCAGTCTTCAGACTGCCTTGTCCTACATTTCACATGCACTCATTTTGGGAGCAAAATGCAATTGCTTCTATCACGGGAGAAGCACTTGTCCATGCACAGTCTACATCAGGGACCCCCATGTGCTCTCCCCGTAGGCGATGTCTCAGGGCCCTTCTCTGATTTACTGCCCTCCCATCAGTCACACTCTTATCCTGTAGATGCAGTGCCAAATCTCAGCCTCAGGAGCGCTGAGTCTGCCCATCGCTCTTGCCAATCTCGGGAAAGCCATGGACAACGGAAATCTCAAGGTGTCTCAGAGCCCCTCGGCTGCTTTCCTTTACACACGCTCCTCACTGTCCTGTGAAATTCTCTATAGCGTATTTTTAAAAACCCCGTTGAAGACATTTTTATCTTGGAGTTGAGAAAGAGGTGTGTTCCCATCACTGGAGGGAGAGAAAAGCCCCCCACACATTACAAAGGATGGAAGTATTTGTTATCTGAAATCACTCAGGCAGTCCATATTAAGGTGTTAATTATGATTCAACAAGTCTAAAGTTAATGTTAATGTATTTGGGTGAGTTTTGTTAAGACCTATTGTGGCATGGTAAATGGAAAATAGATCAGCGCCAGCACAGTTTGCTTTGTTAAGTGTCATCCTAATTGACGAACAATACAAACTCACACAGAACATTAGACATGTCAGACTGGGGTGGTGGATGAGATTTTCCTTCCATGATTGAGCTGATTTATAGAACCACACAGACATACAAACTACAAAAACAGTATTGTAAGACAGCTGTGATTTTATCAATAATTGAATTCATCAGCATTGCATGGTGACTTGGCCTCTTCTTTACCTCAGTAGACACATAGCAGTGAGATTTTGTCATTTTTGATTTCTCTCTTAAACACCTCAGCTGTTCTCTCTAGTTACTTTTTCACAGGCAATTAAAGGACTTGAGACAGGAGTCGGAGTGAGATGGAAGACACTGTGTGTTAATTAGGTTTTTTTTGGCAAATAATTGACCCAGTCATGCAAAGGCAATATCTGAGATTTGTTTGTTGCTGTTGCTATTTTCACCAGTCATAAATCTGAAACAGTTTTACATTAACTTGACTTAAAACCCATACCAGACATGACAAGCTTCAATAGCAAAGAGTTTTGTTCTTTTGGGTGGTTTTGGGGAGGAATACAGAGAACCTACTTCTCAGCCATACTTAAAATTTGTTCTGTAAAAAACTCTACACCAAAACAATACTGATGTTGTTTTCTAGAATGAAGAGTATGAATAAAAATTACATGAACAGAGAGAAAAAAAGAATCCGTTAAATATAAAAAACTGTTCTCACAATGAATCACAGCAAGACACCAGACAGAAAAGAAACCTTGTTAATGTGGTCTCCGAAAGAGTCCATCAGAGAAATGATACAGGAAAAATGTTCAAAAACAACAGACTTCATCACCTCTCCATGTGTCAGGAGATGCCACGCTTCCTGTGTGGTAGGCTCAGTGCTTCACAGCTGAGCAACTCTATTCTCTGGACAAACCGAGAAACATTAATGGTATATGGAATTATTACAGAAGAAAGTTTAGACACTAAAATATGTTCAAATGAAAGAAAGAAAGGATGACAATTGTGCTTCATTTCCCTAACTTAGTCTCCTAAGTGGGACTTTGGTGGCTAAATCTTGTTCACAGAATAATCTCTCAAGGCCTTCAGGAGCACTGCATGTTTAAATAAAATAGCAATTCAGATTTGTATGCATATGATCCTCTTTCATGTGTGTACGGGGCTCATCCCAACAATTTAACCATCTATCTTTTCTCTAGGCACCAGACTGGTATGTTTCTTTCCTGCCATACCTCTAAACTCCATGTACATTATCTAAAGACCATTAATTCTCATCAAGCCTGAGGATGTTCTATCCTGGCAATAAGGCTCTTTCACCCGTAGAAAGGTTGCAACTTCCTGTTAGCAGTGATTGCAAACAAAGTGGCTGGAGAATTAACAAGCAGAATTAGTGGGTTTGCCCGGAGCTTTTTAGATTAGATTAGAGAAGGTGTTAGGAGAGATTAGCTGGGGATGGGCTCGGAGATAGTGATAGGGGTCAATGGGGACATTAGGGGGCACATAGGGACTAGCCTTTCTGCACTGTGGACTCCCCATGCTCAGGGGCAAGGTCTGTATCAGACTCACACTTCACACTTCATTTGGAAAGAGGTGCCTTTATCTTTCCTCTGGTGCTCTCCATCCCTTATATTAGCCTGCAGGTGGTGGAAATGAGCCCTTAGGGGACATACTTGGCTTACATTTCTTGGTCCCTGTATACAGATGACTACTCCAAAGTCCCCTCCACCTTTTCTTCTCTCCTCAAGGAAGAAGACCAACTCATTGCCCCTGGATCCTCTCTCCCCCTGCCACTACACAGCACCCCCAATGATTACAATAACTAGATCCACCACAGGGTAAGATAGAAACCTTGAGGGTTTACAGTTTCCCCTGCTGGCATCTGGTTTGGGAAGCTGTCTGCAGACTTGGGAAGGGTGAATGATACATTTGGGATCATGCATGCTCTGCATAATACACCCCTGTCTCCAAATGCCCCATTCGGAGAGTGCAACGTGGAGGAGATGACTTGAGCAAAGGTAACTGTGCGAATGGAGTGAGCCTCAGTGTCCAGGGGCTGAGGCCAGTTGAGACTGCTTGCCTGAGCCAGCTCTTGCAGGAGGAGGACTGTAGGTGGATAAGGGGTGGCTTGCAGGGCTCTCTGTACGGGAAGAAGCTCCTGGAGCTGTGTTTTATGTAGTCTGAAAAGACATGACCCACACTAAGCTCCTATGGAGTAAGGCTTAACAGACTGAAAAGTAAAATACTCTTAGAAATGTAGGAAAAGGAAAATGTGAGAGTGATTTTTAAAGGTCTTGGACCTCTTGGACTTCTGCCCCACAGGTCTCTGAGAATAGAGGGTGTTAGTGCCTGCCCCACTAGGCATGTGGCGACTGCAGCTGGAGGGAGGGGGAAAGGGAGCAGGATGTCTGCATGTGCAGGTAAGGCTGGAAGGGAGCCCTACCATTCTGGCAGAGGGCTGGGTGCCCTGGAGGTACCCAGGGGGATTGACACCAAAGCTGGCAGAACCACACTGTGCTTAAAAGGCAGCCTCCCAGTTAGGAGCAGTCTCTACCTGCCTTTTAGCCAGCCAGCTCAGCAGGCTCCAACTGAGACCTAAGGTACTGCCATAAAACTATGGAGGAATTAGAACTTAGACTAGGAAAAAAAGAGAACTAAACTAGAAGGTTAAAAAGAAGAGGATCTGTTGCATGCCTAGCACTTGGGTTGAGATAATTCACACTCAGTTCCCAGGTCTGCCCCACACCTTCCTCAGGTAAGTCACTCCCACACCCTATGCTTCTGCCCCCATCTATAAAGTAAAGCTGATCTCATCACACCTCTGTCCTCCAACCTACCTCTTTATGGAGCAAGTTTTTTAGGATAGAAACTGCTTCCTATCAGGCATATGCAGGGTATAAAGTCTAAGGACAACAAAGGTGATGAACTTAGAGAATACCAAGGATGTGCCATAAACTTTCCTTTCAAAAATGTAGATGCTGCAGTCAATCACACCAAAATCCAGCCAAAACCAGAGGTCGCGAAACAACCGACCACTCACCGCCGTAAGTGGCTATAGCTTCGTGGAGCGGCGGGAGCTGCGGGTGCCGTGGCGACGGCGGGGCGCCAGGGGGCGGCATTGCTCCGCCGGGCGCCGCGGCCGCGCTCCAGCCCCCGGCGACCCCCAGAGAAAAAACATTTACTTCCCTTAATATAATTAGCACGAGCACAGTTTGGTACAGATGTGCGCTGCCTCCCACTTTTAATCGGCGCTGATGATGAATTATTCGGAATGAATGGTTTATTAGGCTGTTTATCTGATATTTCTTCTCTTCGTCTTCTTCGTCTTTATTACGGGGAGTGATTTGGCACATTGCTTCTGCAAATATATCTTTATCTGGGGGCTGGGTGGGAATTTGTGCCACGTGGGCAGGTTTTCATGAGAAAATCAGATTTTCTTCTTCCACAGGTGGCGGTGGGGTGTGTGACAAAATAATCAAGTTTAAATGCCCAAAAGCAGTTTGTTACCTAACATGTCTTTAAGCTCTAGACATTCATTGGTCTCAAGGGCATCCTTGCCGTTTATGCCTTGCCACTATAGGTTTTCTATTTCAGCATGTCCCTATAAATGAAGTGTGCAAATTACTTTCTCTCTGAACAAATGTTTCTTGCTTTTCTAGTACAAACTCCCAAGTTTGTCTGAGCTATAAAAGCTCAGTTTCTGAATGAGAGAAAAATCCACCAGATGAGGAGACGGTTGGGATACTTCTGTTTTGTTAGGCTGATCAGCAATCCTGGTGTGTAAAAGAGAAGCTGGTGTGTAAAGCTGGGCGGCAGAAAACACCTCTCTGGTCACAGCAGATGTGGCTGCTGAGAGGTCACTGGGCTTTACAGCTCTGCATTTCACCTTGCCTTAAGAGGCACCTGGAGGAGAAAAAAAAAGAAAAGAAAAGACAAAGTGAAGCAGGAGTTAATTACATGAAACAGTTGAAATATTTTGACAGATTCTCTGTGATTTTTTTTCTCCTGCACAAGTCAGATATGTTTTTCGACAGTTTTATGAAATACAATTACTTAAAGCCCCTTGGTCCCAATCCTTAAGAGAAAGGTTTCTGAAACACTTCTCAGGGTCACTGGGAAATTGCACTTTGACAGAAGCTTGTGGGGATTTCCATGCTAGAGCAGTGGTTGCAGGGACACCATCCTACAATCTTGTGTTCATACAAATGCTAGACAATCTCCAGAGGATCCTTTCCAACCTCAACTGTTCAGTGATACTGTGATACTGTGAAATAGCTTTCACTCTCATAACTGACTGTCCCCTTGTCATTGCTTTATTCTGTTTTTTTTTCTGGGAGATGTTGCTTATTCTCAGTGCCTACTAAAGCTTGTGGGATTTGATTCATTCAGCAGTGTCATTTCCAGGACTGAGTCCAAAAATCTGTAACTAAACAAGTCTTGGACTGTTATTTCCCAGAAACTTGCTGAACACGTCAGTCCTTTCAAAATCTCTCAGACACACATAGCAATGAGCCTTTTCAGTCAGACTACCCCAAAACACATGCAGAGTGCAACCAACGTGTCCGTATCCAGCCCAAAGGGGCTTGCTTGCACTCTGACTGGAACTAAAGACTGTGCTTTTAATATAATTAGTAATCTCCTCCTTTGCAACTCATGCCAGCGTCTCCCCGGCTGCCTGCCACCAGCACCCAGGACCAAGACAGCGGACAACGTGACGCTCATTGGGGCACAGCAGAGGGATCTGGAGGCCGACGTCTGGGAACACGCGGCTCCCTGGGGCGCTCTGATGCTGTTGTGTGGCTGCGGCCTCTGGGACCGCACCGCGACGCCTCACTGGAAAAGTCAAAGCAAAGCATGAAGGTCCAAATACCATAACTGATGTTCAAAATAAAGGGAGCTGACCCGGCTTTTATGTTTCATAAGTGATAAATAACTAGTGTCAGCTCTGCTTACGCCGTATACCTCTTCTTAATGAAAGTTACATATGCTTGCTAGCTTGCTACAAAGAGGTCAGTAAAGATTTATGCTTTCTTTTAAGCACATAATAGAATGTCCTTGGTATTTATATAATCACTAGCCCATAAAATCTTAAAGGGAATTTTTATCCCAGGGTCTCATTTCTGCCTCTACTGATTTAGTAGCAGAAGTAAGCGCAGGCTTGCGGTAAATGGAAGTATGAAGAAAGATACTCTCTTTTAAGCAGACACTGCCTCCTAAAATGTCTGTGGAAAGAAAAATTAGAGCGGTTTGAAGTGACTTTCAAATTAAGCTTTTAAAGAAATTAAGATATTATTTGAGTGTAACAGCTAAACCATAAATCTGGTTTCTAATTAAATACTGGGGACAGCTGCACGTCTCACGTCACTGCTTGCAAATCTATCCACTGCTAGATTTGACCAGGGCTACTTGGAGGTACGTGCATTTCTCCTCCTGCATGTGGATAGCAGCTCTCTCTGGGAAAACAAAGGAAAGTTGCCATTGCTTTGTTTTCAGTCACGTTGTACTTTAAGACTAATATGAGCAGCTTTCACTATCTTGTCACAAAAGTTAAAGAGCAGACAATGGTAAGTCCCACTGGCAGCATTATGGGGCAATATATATTTAATAATTACACAGTATTATAGGTGTAACTATTTCTCTGAACATTAGGCCTGCATGGCTTTGTCTCTGTCCTCTATTCCCTTTATTACTTCCAGCTGTATAAATATCTCCCCTATTTCTCCAGTTAACTTAAATGAAAATCCTACCACACTTCTGGCTGTAAAAGTGAGCCTAGCCTTTTTCTTTTGTTGCTGTCCTCTATGATCCCCCACAACACTGGTTCAAAATAAAATGTTGTTGTACACCTGCACATTTTTTCTAAGATAATCCCTATAGATTCTCAACATGGGGAGCAGTTATGGGGATAATGTTAATAGTCTACTGGGACAAAAAGAACATAAATTCCTTTCAATCTATGTAATTTGGTGATAGTGGCAATCGGGGAATCACCTGAGGCTTTTTTTTGTGCTGCTCAGCTGAAGAAACATGTCTCTCTGCCAAGCCAAGCCATTGCTTTTTTTTCCCTGGTCATCATGTTAAAGACTTAAGCCTGTCTGGTCAACGAAGTGAGTCCAGTGTGAATGGGAACACTGGGGAACAATACGCTCTCTGACCTTGTCTCTTGAAGCTCCATAACCGGAAGGAAATCCCCACCTGGAGATGGCACAGCGAAATGATTTGACCTACAAACCTAGCCTGCAGCCTTCTCCAGAGGTGACTTGCTAACAGCTGAGCAGAAGCGCAGGTAGCCAGCATTACTTCCCCCGTGCTGAGCAGTAGACAAATGGGCTATGAACTCTACCCCGTGCTCCTGTCTATAGCATTTGTGCCATCCCACGCCTTCAGGGTCTGGGGCACCACATATGCAGTCGCAGTTTTATGCTGCTGAGTACTATACTGTCCACATGCCCTGCCTTGATCCTTCAGAAGGGCTTTGCACAACATTTCACCATTCTTAATCTAAATCTTCTCTCAAGTCTATGATTTAGGATTCCCCACCTTAAGCGTGAATGAAGAATTTCAGAAATCTCTGTCCTTTTTTTCTTGAAGCCAAGGAATAAAACTGTGCTCTTGTTTTGACCTGAAAACAGTAGAACACAGATGGTAGTTAATATTTAACTGCACTCCAATCTCTTTTTCATGAATAATATTTACCTGTACTATATCAGAATAAGAGATGCTTGAGGCAGTCAGGATTTGGAAAGCTTCACATATTTTTGTGTTTAAAAAAGCCAGCTGGAACCAGAACTCTTCTCACTCTGTGCCATGCAATATAGACTAATATTTTAAAATTGGAAATGTGTACTAGATGCTTGTTCACATATTCAATAAAAAACAGATTTTTGGGAGGGGAGATGCTGCATGTCTTCTTCTCTGTAAGCTTCCAAAGAAACTGTAGGCAATCACTGCCACTAAAAGAAGCTCAGCTCAAGCTTTCCTAAGCTCTCCATGCTTAGACTGTGCAGTACAGCTCAAAAAACTCCAACTGTGGGCCATACCTAATGCAGATAACTGCAGTATACATCTTCCCATTCTTATTCACAGGTATTATTCCGATCAGCAGGCTTTGCCATTTTTCTTTCTCTTTTTTAAATATACCCTTAAAAGAAGATTTCCAATGATAACTGATTCTGAGGGTTTGATTTGCCATCTCTCCAAAGCCTGATTTGCAGAGGGTGGTCGGTCAACATTTTGAGATTTTTCAGACTGCATTAAAATGTCGCAAGCTAGATAAAATACACAGACAAGTTGCAGGCTCTCATTATGCCCATTGATGAATGGCCTTACTAACACAGCCATGAGTGGGATAAAGAAATTCTATTACCAGAAAACAGTAGGAGATAGAATTAAAAGAAATGTTCAGAATAAGGCTGCCTAAAATACATGGCTACAGAGCTTTCTGATCAACAGAAATGGAAGGTAAAGCCTCCTTAACAGAAATATCTATAGTAACAAAACTGTGCAAGCTCCTAAACAATAAGGCAATAAGCGCAATTGGACAGTGAATGGATTTCTACGTAGCCTATGTCCCAGTGTGCTAGGGTTTGGGTCTGATTTCATAGGAAAACAAAGCATGTCTAATTAAACTTTTTTTAAAGTTGTGTTTAAGTCCAGTATCTGTTGAGTCTCATGTCTGTTTCCATACAGGTATGACAAAGGTCTAGTGATTTCAGAGAAATTAAGTTCTCTCAGGTCTTTGAAAATGGCTGAGTGAACAGACCTTTCAAGTGCCCCAGCTCAGGGAAAGACTTCACTGTGAGCTTCTGCATTATTAGACACCAGAGAATCCACTTAGGAGAGAGCTTTCTTTTCCAGATACCGTCATTCAAGAAAAATATTTACTTTTTTTAATAAATCACAGTCAATCGACCATAATCAAGACATAATTTATGAAGCCAGTTACCATTAATACTGTGCTTACAGAAAAACTTTTACTTTTTGGTTTTATAATAACTCTCAGTGCTCCAAATATTTCTTCTCTGACAATAAGCCCTGCGACAACTTCTAATAAGTCCTTCTGGTGGCCTACATTTCAAGGGTTGCTATTTCGCTGTTCGGGCTCATGTAGCAGCTTTGCTGACACTCTCGGAGAAAGTCACAGAAATACAGGTTCCAGCTCCTGAAAATGTGCTTGATGGATGATATGGACTTCTCTAGTGTCTGTCCTGCCACTTTGGGAGGGACTCAATTTCTACTAGAAATAGTACAAGTACATTGATCTGTTTATTGCCACATTCCTTCCAACTTAGTTCCTGAAGGCAATTCTTTCCTCTCTTGATATAACTCCCTTGGGCACATAGTTGTCACTATCTGCAGAGCAGTATTTTTGGCCCTTAGCACTGAAGGCTCTCTCCCCTTTTCCTACTTTCTTTTACCCATCCAGCTTTTGGGTTTCCAAGAAGAAGAAAGAACATCTTTGCCTTGACCTCAGTGTGAGTGACAGATCAGGGTAAGAAAAGAGAATCATTCAGAAGGGTTGGCCAGTGTCAAAATCATCTAAATATTTGAATGTTCTATTTGGGAAACATTTTCAGTTGAAATATTTACAATCTTTTAACTAAAGAAAACATTAAAAATAAGTATGCACCATCATGATAAATTTGCAAAAGCGAAAATAGCGATTTGAAATATCCTAAGATATTTCAATATGCAATGCCAAGGAGCAGAAAAAGTATGGTGATGTGGAAATTTCTTAATAAATATTTGGGTAAGTATTCTCCATCTGCCTTCACCTTTGCTCACTGTGTAAGACTTTAATACACTCATGTATTCTCTGTGCTATAAATCCTCAGATCTACATCAGGGAGTGGCATCTATGATCAAGTGGTATCTGTGATCCACAGTTTCTCATTACACATTGTGATGGGCACTGTTGATCTACCTACCAACAGGATATTCACCTGACTTGACATGAAGATTAATTAAGCTGTTCCTTCTCTGTAGAAAAGCAAGCAGCTTCTCAGTCTCAGTAACTGAACATAGAAATTATCAGCAGTATCCCCAAATGTCAAATTCATTATTTCACCTGTTGAGCAGTTTCCCTAAAAGGCAATAGAACATAGCTCCCAAATATCAAAATTACTTATTTTTACTTTGAAAGAACTTGGAATTATCATATCTGTGTGTCAAGTGATGAAGTAGTTCTTCTGGTTTTAACAGTGGTGAAAAGGTGTACCAAGTACCTGTGAAAATCTGCCTTCTTCCGTCTGGCTTTCAGTGCTAGCTCATTCCTGATCTAAGATGACAACAGTAGATGAAGGACACAAATAGGGGATATTCATGCTGAGCTGACAGGCACATGCCATGTCATTCTGTTGTTGCTGTTGCTGTTGTTCTTTGTTTTTTGTTTTTTTGTTTTCCACTTGTAAAATAAATAGTGGTGGTCATACTAGTGGTCATAATAACTGCCTGTTGTTGAGTTCTGTTAAAAAAAAAAAGCCTTTTACTACCTCTTTTTCAGCTTTGCAGTCCATGCTGAGGTTTCAATGAGAGACAATAACAGGCCCCAGAAACATGACTAAGTACAGTAGACAACACACTGCAGCTATTGGAGCATGCTGGCAAAGATGGGATAGGGACATGTGGGAGGTTGAACTAAAGCTGTCTAAGAAGCAGGAGATGGCTATGTCTGTCTTTTTATTTCTGGGCCAGCCAAGTACTCTTAGTAGCAATCAGAGTCACAATTGCTAGTATAAATGCATTCATCTGAGAGGGTAGCTTTAATGCTCTGAAAAAAAAAAAAAAAAAGCCTCTGGAAGGAAGGTGGGAAAAGTTCTTGAAGAGTTGCAGCAGAGCTTCCTTCCCTTGCAAGAGTGTCAAATTTTGAACTGATTTTTCATATAAACCAAGGAGAATCTATTCCAAACTATGATTAAGTAGTGGGAACCCAGTATTCCCACACTACATCTTCGTAATACCTAACACAACAAAATTGGAGCCTGTCATTCAAGCCTATTGCTATGTCCTTCTAAAATCATGTTATTTCATCTTTGAGAAGTCCATACTTGTATTTTCCTTCCTTATTTGAAAAGACAGAAACGGTAGAATTTTCATTACAATTCAGCTGGAACCTCAAGAAATGAGCTTATTATTATCATTGCAAAGTTGGCAACTGTGTTTAAACACAGACTAAGATAATCATCTTGCTTTCTTGGGCAAGCCCCTCAGAGAGTAGTGAAGCTGAAAAATTCACATCTGATTCCACATATCCTTATCCCAAACACTGTCTATATTGAGATTTCCTCAGATATAGGCATGGCCAAATGCACAGGTTTCACTGTGGCACTGTGCTTTTGCTGTCTTACCCTGCTACTCCATGAACTTCCCTTTCCCTTATGAGCCAAGTGAAAGATTTTTGGAGGAAAGAAGTATGGGGAAGAGCTGTAGGAACCCCAGAAAATACAGGCTCAAGCAGCTGGCAGCTGTTAGAAAGGTACTTCAGCAGGATGCTGATTCACACACCTTACCCACTTCTGCAGGTGCCTAGGAGTATGCCATGGGCTGGATTTTTTGTTTTGAGGCCAGGCACAGGCTGCAGGTCCATGGCTGGCCAATCCTTCCTCTCTACAGCATGTTGGCAGATGGATGCTGTGATTCAGAAGAGCTGAAATATATTGAACTAATGTCTAGACCAGGTAATAGGAAATGTCATCATCTGAAATTCCTCCTTTCTCCTGTGCACTCTCCTGATCAGTGTTCACAACCAAAACTCCTCCTTCTCTTGGGCAGCAACATCATCCTCTTGACAGCAGAAGTAAGCTCACACACACTTTGATCACCCTCAGTGATATCAGGTTATATAGAAACTTGGTGATTAGAGCTCCTGCTCTGTGAGCATGAAACCTGGATTTAGGACCTTCCGCCTTGTGGGGATTAAAACATATCCTTCCCGCACACAGCCTCGTAACTCCCATGTCCCAAATGAGGTTCTTACTGTGCCTTTGGGAGCGGGTCACTGCTCAGTCAAAAGCATGAGAGCCACAGGACAAGGAGCAGAAAGCGTGGAAGGGTGCAGGAGCTCACGTCTTGTGAAGGCACTCACCTGTGCCGGTTGGTGCCACACAGTTTTCAGGCCTGGTTTTGAGACTGTCTCTATTTCATGTTAAATTGTTTATAGATAAAATGGATAAACAAGCTGAAGGAGTGTGGACCAGAGTACTTTGCTACACGAGTGCCCTAGCCACCAATTTGAAGAGTTCTGCGCCTTCAGGTGTTTTCTCCTCACAATATTAATGAGATAGGTCAGTTCTCGGCTCTAAATCCTCCCTGTAGGATTTCCATCTCAACATGAATTATTAACAAAATTAAAAATGCCTCAGGTTCTGAGTCATCTAAATTCATCACACACTTTTAATTTATCACAAAATAATTCAGCTCTCATAGCTTATTTTTCTTTTCAAAAAAAAAAAAATTAAAAATATTACTGGCAATTACTGTTTTTTTCTTACCCCCGCAGCCTACTCTGCATATGATGTCTATGTGCTGCCTATGTTTCTGCCTCAAATACACAGTGAATCCTGCTGCTACTGCTGTGTTAAACACTCATCTTCTAAAGGGAGGGATCAGTTTTAATTTATCACCTCCATAACCTTTTTCATTAAGAGGTAAACACTATATGAGCTAAACTTCTAGTGGCAATACTATAAGGCCAAGTGAAATCTGAGATGCTGCTGCATATCAGGGGAAGCCAGCATTTGGAGCCTTCTTTCCTGTTTCAAGGCCAAAACCCTTTTACCTCTTCGAAGTGAGACAAATGCCTATGCCGCTCGCTGTGGCCAGCACCGCAGTGCCCCAGGTTGCAGTCTCTGATTTTAATCGGAAGAGACATTCAGTGCTCCAGCATCCTTAACTTGCCTCCTCTGCCTTGCCACATGCTGTACTATGCTGCGATCCCATCCTGGACCTTAATCCTTCCTGACTGGTTTGGTGCCGGCCTTGCCTCTGCTGTCGCGGTCCCCCTTCAATGCCGTCATGGCCCCACGCGGCCCACAGTCACCGGCTTACCAGATAGGAAAAAATAAATGAAAGTATCAAGTAGAGCTTTTTAGGCATAAGAGATATTAAATTGTTTGCCATCAGCAAGCTACCTGGTACTTAATGGGACAGATGGTTCACCCCCCGTAGAAAAACAGAAGGTAGTCCTGCCTCAAGTAAGGAGTTTCTGGTTTTGGAAGAAGCTCTAAAATATCACTTAATCAGCCGAAGTGCAATAGAGGAATATAAAATTAGGCTGAGTGCTATTTTCTTTGCTGTGTCCAGAATAATACGTTCATTCAAGGAGAAAAATAGACAAAGATCATCTGCATTGCTGATTTGGAAGGGCAGCTTGTTCATGTCGAGCACACCAAAGAGATTCTTGGGACAGTGTTACTCATACAGAGACTGCCTTATACTGCTGCCAAAATGAGTGAAGCTCTGGATTTTTGTGCAAGCATTTTGAGGGTACCCAGACTGTTTTAATGAGCTAAAATGTGCAAAGATTGCAAGGCCTCAAATTTATACTGTAAAAACACACAGCAATGGTGAGCAGAGGAAAACTAAAACTTCACACATGTCAGAGCACAGGGGAAGGTGTTCACACACAGCTTAAATTTAGGGATCTAATTAAGAACCAATTAATGGGTGCCATGCTGTGCTGAGAGGAGCTATACCCCTTCCAAAACCTCAGTTACTGCCTCATATAGCCTCACAGTCAATTTAAATGTTGAGAAAAGAGCTGATTTTTAGTATGTGCATTTGGACTGCAGGAAAATGAAGAGAGGGCAGCTGCAGATGATACACGAGTCACCTGTGGTGACTGAATTGTGAAATCAAGAAAGCGCTTGGCATAACAGCAGTGATTTTGCTGCCTTCTTTGTAGACTTGTTTTCATTCCTGGGAATGATTCAGAAAAATGTCAAGACTCTGAGGGCAGCCTAGGTTCATGTTGAGAGATTTAGAGGCTGCTGAAGACCAGGAGCTTAGTTAAAGCATGAATAGGCCTTGCTGTTTCTTGCTCACAGAGAATACCCATCCTAGATATTCAGGGGACGGCAGAAGCCTTTCTCCCCTCTCAGCATTTTCAGGAGATCGCTTTCATATGCTGAATCAGGACAATCAAACCTTGGGGACATCTTTCTCACCACTCCACAAACCAGGCCTCCAAGCTTTTTATCCTTCCACTGGCTCTTTTTTGGGGGGAGCCTTCTGCAACCCGGTGTCTCCAGCCGCTGCTGCTGCTGCTGGCTCCCAGGACACCTCCCGCCCATTGCTCTGAGACCCCCTGATGTCTGCAGAAGTAGATGCAGGAGCAGGACGTGGGTCTCTTTCCGCTTCCAAACAGCTGGAGCAAAAAAAAAAAAAAAACAAAAAACAAAAAAACCCAAACCATTAATGGACGGCCCAACAATCCATTTAATTGATGCAGTAATTAACCAGTTTTAAACAGCTCTAAAATAAACCAGACTGCAGTCATGTTAAAAAAAATAATAATACATCCATGTCTGAAACCTGATTGCAATCCAATTTCTTTAAAGGTTACATGATACAGATATCACAGAAACAGCTCTGCAGCAGCAAAGATTGATTCTACTTCCCCTTTTTTGCCAGGGAATAACCTTAGCAAAACTTTCAATTGATGGTAATTCACTAGTTTCAAAGGGCAAACAAAATAAATCTTTAATAAAGAGGTTTGCCCCAAGAAGGAACTGCCAGTTTAAAGCGCTTAGAGATCGAAATTGTCAGCCTGTGTGCTCTGTGTAATTTAATACTGGAGGAGCCTGGCTAACTTCATTAAAGGGATGACAGTGAAATTGAGATAAATCATCACATGAAGGGGAGGGGAACAATACAGAAAAAATGATAATCAACAGGACAAATAGGTTATATTACCACTTACTTCCAAATTAGTGTTAGAATGAGTTTCATTAATGCAAACAATCTATTTTACACCAGAGCCCACACTCTAGTACATCGTATGATTCATGTAAACACATCTATAGTTGCTGGACTTTGATCAGGTTTAGTTTTTGATTATCATCAGCCCACTAATTACGAGTGTATTCTGTCCTTTTTTCTAGCAATATCTCAGGCAAAGAACATTGTGATTTTCTACATCTTCACAAACTAATATTTCAGAAATTTCTATACTAATTGTTTAACTCCAATAGTCTCAGAGTTTTAAGTTCTATTGCTAGCTTGTGGTAAATTTTAAAACAGGTTTTTTACTCTAGGAAAAGATTCTCCTCCTCTCCAACCTTTCAATGCAATAATGCTAAGCAAATACTAAAACCTCAGAAATGGTTCACAATGGCTAGAAAGACCAATGTTAGGAAAGACTACCCCACTGTACAGAGCTTTAGTTCTGTCTCGTAACAGCAGATTTTTTTCACTGCAGGAAATATCAGCCACTTGTGAAAAGACTTTTCCTCCAGAAAGTTGAGTCACTGATTTCATTAAGCACATTCAGCATAAATCATGCATTTAAATAATGTTTTCTCTGCATTTTGACAAAAAATTGCACGGCATGACATTCAGTTCTTCCTGCTTCACAAGAGCTTAAATTCAGGAACCTCATTTCAGGCTTTGGTTATTTACTATCCCTTGCACGAGGAGCTTTCTCACTCCAGCTCTCTGCAGGACTACCCTTATTTATATCTATTCCTTTTAAGAGCCAGAGCAGTGAACATGGAGGGAAAGTGTCCTCTGTGTTAGCCATTTCCTTATCTCTTAGCTTCGGGCCATTGCTGGTGCACATTTACAGGATTGTCTTCACTCCATATTTTGAGGCAGCAGTACATACGGGGTAGGGTGGGTTTCAGCCCTTCTGCTCAATTCCTCCCATTGCTGCACTCGCCCCGACCACTTGTCCCTGTACGCTGTGAACCGCTGTGTGGTACCGTTTTTCATTTTGGATGGATATGGAGCATCATGCAATAGTGCCCCAGACTTGAAAGAGTTGACCATACCAGTCATTTCCAAACTCGTTTTTGCTGCTGCCAGTTGTAGCCCAGCGATGATGTCTTTTACACAGTGGCTGGACATGTGAACTCTAGGACAGTGCTAATCCCCCTGCGCTTGTAGACTGTGGATACAACTTTAGTAAATAAAGGAGCATAGTTGTTGCAGTTACGGTGGACACACAGCAATATGAGTTCTGTGTTATATCTTGTCCATTTCTAGCTCTAGCCTCCATGATGGTGAATATATTAATTTCCTGAAACAAAGAACATGAAAGGTCTATATTTTAAAATAAAATACAATAGTGTAAGACTGACTGAAACCCAAGAGCATTGGCTGAAACAGGAAATCTCCTTTTAATAGTTTCATTCCATTTGCATTGAGCTACAATACATTTCCTTATCACAGGACACAGAAAATATTCTGATAATTGATTGATTTAAAAAGGTTCTGCTCTGCATCAGCAAAAGGGAACAATACAGTGCTGCAGTGCCAGACAGTTGCTTTTGAAATAAGAGCACTAAGAATCACTAACAACCACAATAACTGACCTTTCACGTCATCTGTTTAAAAATATTTAAACACTGACTTATAATGTGAACAACAGACTGGAAAATCGCTAACTATGTCTGATTTCTTCCTTCATTTTTGAAGGCTGATGGATGCTTTTTGGGGGCAGCTACAATGGCTGTGTGTACCTGCTACCACCAGCTGTGACGGGTCACCTGAGTGCCCAGTGCTGGCACCTCTTGCAGTGGGCTGAGACCCTACCTGGCTGTGAGCTGAATTTTGCTTTTTCTGGGTATAAAGCCTGGAAGGAGGGAGGAGGTGGCCAATTTCCCCCAGTGAGCGCAAGGTGGGAGGACAGCAGCGACAAACCCACCTTGCCTTGAGGGCCTGCCGTTAAGCAAACACCAAGGGGAGGGCAAGCAAACCTGGTACCTCTTTCTAATATTCTCTGAGTCTAACCCTTTTTGGATCAAGTTTTCTGAGCAGGATATAATTTTCTGTATATTTCTGTATTTAATAACTCTGAATAGGTTTCTGTTCTGTGCCTGTTCTCCCCTTAAATCCTTTAAATCCTTTTTCCTGCAGCCCAAGGAAATTTTCACTGTTCAGTAGGAGCAGAGCTCACTCTGAGGCCTCTCATGGAGCGAGGTTATTGCAAGGGCCACTTCACCAGTCTTCTGCCTAATCCTTATTTCTCTAATTCCTTATTTCATTCACATCTCATGTGGATGAGGAAAGGCCTCATTTGATATCACGCACATACATACATAACAATATTATACAAACACAGAATGATAAAAAAACACATCTGGAAGGTAGATTGCAAGGTTTCTAGCCTGTTTACTATCCTAGGACAGGATCAATTATAACTCTGTTATTTTTACAGACATTTTTCTCATCTGTTTTCCAGAAACTGAGACTCCACAATCACTCGCAGAAGCTTATTCTAGTGCTTTTCCATCCTAACATAGAAAATGGGCTGTTTTTCTACCATTTAATCTCAGTTTTTCTTGCTGAAATTTAATCCATTGCTTCTCCTCTTCTACAGAGGGAACTGGTCATCTCCTTTCTCTTTGCTAAAGCCTTTTATTGTACTTGAGGGAACCGTTGATTAATCCTTGCATTCGGTGTAGCAACAAAGCCTGACAACCAAAGCCTTTAAGAAAGCCTATGATGAAGTTCTAAAAAACAGTTTATCAGCTTGCATTGTGCTAAGACTGAATTAAAAGTACTGAAATAAAAATCCTGAATGCAATTCCATACTCAAGAAGTTGCATGTTACATTATATTTCCTAGGCCTCTGTTTTAGCACTTGTAACTAATCCTGGTAAAGAAATACACAAGGAAGAAAATGTCTGGAAAACTGGCCTTGAAAACAGTCTTTGCTATGTACGGGCTTCGGTATGTTTTATTGCAAATGTATGGTGAACAAGTAGAGACCTTCTGGAGAAGTCTGGCTATTTCTAGGGGGATATCACCACCAGAGCTTCCTGAAATTCCCACGCAGACCTACCAGCCTACACGAAGGTGTGTATGCCAGCTCGGGGGACTTCTGCAGCGCAGTGCTGTGCTGCCTGTGCAGCTGAGGAAGCTGCTGGAGCAGAGCCTCAGGGCTCCATGATGCAAATGGAAGGGAAATGCACTGCTTTTGAGTTTAGGGCAATGTTTAAAAAGAGAACTGAACGGAGGGCTTTCCCTCCCCCCCCCCAAAAAAAAAATGAGATATTGATCTGTTTTGGACTACTTGACTGCAATCACTAATTGAATAGCCTTGTTTTCTAACATCCACACAGCTAGAGCTAGGACAAAACTTACTCATAGGACAAAACTTACTGCATTGCCATCATCTCTTTCTATATAGAAAGGAATCAGACTTGTCTAGGAAAGATGTGTTTTTTCCTCTGAAGCCTCAATCCATGGAAATATCATTACTGCTCATTTGATAGGAGAGTTCTCCATCATGTGAATCTCTTTGGACTACAGTGAAGGGGAATTAGGAATATTTACAAATCTAGAGATTGACTACAATGACATGACTTAAACTTTGGCAAACGTCCATCGTTTGCAGCTAATAATTCAGGAAAGCATTATAGCAGGGAAACTGCTGCATATAGGTCGTCATTTGAATTTTCAATGGCTATTCAAATACTTCAGACTGCAAGGGATATTTCACTGGAACATGCAAAAATGCTGAATCACATCTTCACCAAGTGGTTAACTATGTATTTGCAGTTGAAAGGATCTTAAAATGTTTTCTACATACTGGAGATTTGTATTTGTATAAATTTGTACATTAGGTGAGGAGTGCACAACTGCAACTTTTACTTTCTTTTTGCATGAAAAAGATTGAGAGAAAGCTCCCTTGACTAAACATATCATACTAATATTTCTTCCACGATATGAGGAATTTCTTAGGATATAGTCTGAATGTTAGAACAATCAGATCTTGTATGTGCTGCAGCTTATATTATAAGAAATTCTTTGGAGGATGAGCTACAACTAGGAATAAATGACAAACTCTTTGGTTGTAAACGTATCTTTTATCTCAAAATATTTTAATGGCAAAGGAGAATAAAAGGAATGGAATTTCATTCATTCATGTTTCTTAGTATTCAAGTACATGAATTCACTTTTTGCGTCCAACTAACTACTTTTTCTGAAATTTTATTTTGTCTTATAAAATTTTAAGCATTATTGAATCATAAAACTTGAAAAAAGCTGACTATAGTATGTTCATATAATGAATATTGTATAGGTAAATGAATATTGTATAGGTAGCTTCAGTGAAGAAATGCCCATGAAGAAATACATGTCTTGTATTAGGAAATGGTCTGGCATCCTGTCTCCAAATCTTTGTTCTCTCATTTTCCTAAAATTTATGAGTAGTGTTACTTTCTTTCCTTTGTCAAGTGCACCAATGGAAAGAATATTTTCCTTCTGTAAATTTGCTTAGGTAGCATAAACCTGTCAAAGATTGGTGTCTTTAAGCCTGAGATAAAAAGTTTATTTCTGTAATAGATGCAAAGAATTTAAAACCTTAAAAAAAATCCCCCCAAACCCCAAAGCCCAGCTGTACTGAAATGCATTAGAATGAAAAAAAGTCCTATTTTAAATAATAACATAAACCTTATAGTAATCGAGTTACATAGCTGAGACTGAGTGTGTGTAGTTCAGACATGCTCAGGGAAATAGTTTTTCCTTAAAGTGTCCCCTCAAGAGGCTGTAGCCTTACCCATTGTTTTTCACATGTTGCTCCATCTTTGTGCAGGAAGGGGTGTCACATCATGGGACCCTTCTGTCAGGTTTTGTTGGACAGGCCAACAGATACAAAAGCTGTTGGGAGGCACAAGTGTAGACAGCTAACGTGATCATGTAAGCCTCGCTTTCTTAGGAAGTCAGGCAAGGAAAAATTCACCATTGACCTCAGACATTTGCATAAAGGGGTAACTCAGGTTCAAGCTGAGCTTATTGTGCATTGTTGCACATGTTTTGTTGCCAAGATATAGACTAGCATTTGTGTAATGTGTACTCAACAGCAGCTCTGAGGCCAGTGTTAAAAGTCTAATTGGGTGAAATCCAGGCTGCTTTTAAGATGATGAGAATCCTGCCAGGAACTTTTAGGAGAGCTTGGGCTCCAGTCATTAACTTCAATTGGGTTCAGAGATAGGGAAAGCATGGCTAAGATTTTTCTCAGCTGCTAGGAAAATTTTCCTATGCCTGACTCAAAATATTGATTTGCTTACATAACTCTTCCAAAATGAAAAAAAAGGACATACTGTAGATTTCATAACGGGAATCAACTAGAGACAGTACTCAGCCAGGTGCCATTCTAATAGAAACATCAGACGCCAGTAATACGGTTAAAATCTAAACACGTACAATTTTAATACTCAGCTGGTGCCTGTGGCTTTTTTGATTTGCTTTGATTGTTATAGAGTCATGCATAATGGCTGACTTGGCAGACTGCCTTTTTGCAAAGGGACAGGTAGATATAGTCTGTGAAAAGAGATGACTTATAATAATCCTCTATCCCACTCGCTAGAAAATAATGGCTCCATATCATTGATTTATCTCTAGGAGGTATGTATGAGAATATCTGTGAAAGCAGAAGCTGCTCAAATGAGGTTTTAGGATCACTGTGGATGAGAGAGAGTGAGATCATAGGAAGTTCATTTTTACGTATAAAGAAGAGGTGCTTGTGAAAAGTAAAGCTTACTGAATATTTACTAGCTGCTTCTGCTCTAACATGCTCCAGGAAATAGCCTTAGAAATGTTTGTCTTCTGCAGTTGCTAATGGTTTCTGAATTTATGAATGTACCAAACACACATAAAACACAGGCACACCTTCATCTCTTGATCTCCTTGACCTGCAGTCAGAATGAGTTTTTTTTGTTTCCAGATAAATTAACATTTTTCCCTTAACAGCAAAAGAAAGATTTTTTAAAATACAAAACATGGTATCAACCTCTCTTTCTCTCTCATCCCAGACATACCTGCTAAAGTCTAATCAGCAAAACACACAATCATGAATAGTGAAGAAGACTTTTGGTATGGTATAATATTCTCTGAAAACAATGTTGGCGTTCTGCCACATATGTTCAGTTGTGGGGTTCGTGTCACCAAATATCACACATATTTTGTTACTATGCACAGGCACTAGATTTTCCCTGTTATAGAGTGTTCACCCCCAAAATGACAGTTTTTATACATGAAGCAACTAGCAGGCAAGAAAAAGAGAGCAATGAGACTGTATTCTGATTAAGGCTGAGCAAGTTTCCTTTGGTAAATAGTTTATCTTACCAAAAGAGAATGCTGTCTCAGTTGATCCAAAAGAATAGATGCTGTGAAAATCAGCTTGAATTTGTAATTTGAACCAAAAAAGGATGGGAGAGTTCTACACTCACAAACCTGCCACAGGAAAGGCAGCTCCTCTTTTACTTTATTCCATTGTGGTAGGTTATGGCAGTCTTCTGGCAGGAGTAGATGTAGTTTGAAGGCAAAAAAATGACTAAACAGGGAGTCTAGCATCCACACCCCCACCCCCTGCATGTCTTTCCTGCTGGCTTCACAAATGCTGAATTTCATTCCCACAGCTCTGTGTTAAAAAAACTCAAAGGGCACTGACTTACTAAGGGAGGATGCTTTCGTGCTGCTGTTTGAAAGGAGACCCTGGGAACTTCAACTGCCCCAGGGCCAGGCCAGCGGCTCAGGCACCCTCTCCCCAGAACGCTTCTCTCGTGGGCATGGGGTTTTATGGTTTCAGTCCTTCAAAAACACGTACTAGCCAAAGCAAACAGCACAGAGTGTGCCAGGCGTTTTACATACCTGTAAGGGGCTTCCGCTATAGGGGATACAGAGCTCGATGGGAAACACTAGGAAAAATCAGTAGGAAGGTAGCTTCCTCAGACTAGCCCCATAGCTCCAACACTGTCTCAGAATTCAGACCGATGCTTTTAGGGGCCTTGGGTGCCCACTTCTGACTTTATTTAGTCTTTCTTTCTGCCCTGGTGAGCCTATACGTTGATCAGGAAGGTTACATGACAGAAGAGTCTTCAGTCCCCATACCCTGTCGGTTGAACTTTTGCTTGGTTATCACATGCCAGAAGGACTGTGGTGGGGGAGGAGGATTTTTAGGTATGCTGTTGCCTGCACTCTTGGAGTTTCAGTCCAAGAGGGGGGCAAAATAACAACAGGAGAGACACAGCACCCAATACCCAAAGTGACATTCACAAAACAAAACAGAAGTTTCATGTAGGTATCTGCACACATATACCAAATCCCTAGGCTGATGAGTTGTTCCTCTACTGAGACATGTTGGAAGAAAACGGGTTCCCCTGGCCTTCTGCAAAGCACTGGGCATCTCCCTGAGTGGTGACACATTCATTGTCACTGATGCTCTGAAAATTCATATGTGGAAACATTTTCTGCTTCTATGGGTATGGGCACTTGGGGTGAAATAAATGCTTCACAAAATACTAAGGAACAGAGCAATTACAAACAGAACTCATTTGTTATCTATTGTCCAGCCTCAGCAGTGGAGGGGAACAGAGTCACCAGTGTGCCCTAATGAGCCGTGACAGGCATTGAGAGACTAAAGGCTGACACTTACTGACAGCATCACCATCTGCACACTGAAAGCTGCTGGTATCTGGACATCATAATCTGTTGAGGACTGTTGATGATTGTACCTCCAAATCACAGGTCACACAGATCCTGGAGTTGCATGCTGTCAAGCCTACAGTTTGGTATGCTGTCCCATTACCTTGGCTAGGAGCCTGATTCTCAGTCTCTCGATGTGCCCCCTATGTGCATGTTTAACTTTGCAAACAAACCAACCACCGGAGTCCTAATATTCTAAGTGTAGATACTTGAAATTAAAAAAAAGCAAGAAGAAGAAAAAAAAAGCTTTATAGCCTGCCAGCAGGCAAAATAGACATTAACCTAATTCTTGCCAGGGCAGATGGAGTTGTATAATCTGATTTCTAAGAGTGGGGGATTTCAGGGAAGCAAGGATTTAGCATATATAATATAAAGTAGTTCTGACTGCTTTAAAATCATAACTCAGCAGTAGTTTCAACAATCCTAGTTATACACACAATGCAGATACAGAGAAAACTGTTTAAAGAATAAAATATGCAATAACAATAGCTTTTTTACCTATATCAAGGGAAGAGAGATCTGAGATATGCTGGAACAGAGAGATTCAGATACAGACTGGAGGACTGATCCAATATTTATTTCCTCAGGCTTTTTTTTTTTTCAGAAAAGCTGAAAGCAAATTTTTTCAAGGGAAAAGGTAATCCCCCTAAAAGGGACAACAGGACAGGTTAACTGGAGTCAAAAAAGCAGGCAAAATCAGTGGAGGCTAACTGTATCTTGCAGAGTTTGGTGTTTCTTTGTGTTACAAGGAAGATGAGAAAAGGCTGAGGCCACAAGTCATGTAAATGTGCCAATTTTGACCTTGAAGTACATGATTTTTCTCCAGTCTGGTATCCTGACCAGCAGTCTTTATCTCCAAACTCGTTTGCTAGAACACTATGCTTGCTTGCCTGCCTGGTAGTGAACATGGGGCAAAAACCCCAAAACCTCCTAACAAACAAAAGAAAACAAATCGAATCAAAAACCAACCAAGCAAACACAATGAAGGACTTGTTGTGCTTGTCCACATGGTAGAGCAACATTCCTGGCCCAGGTTGAAGCCCAGCGCCTTCCTCAAAGTTTTGCTCCTTGGAGCCTGGTTTGAGATGTGCCTGCTGTCATCCACCCAGCTACCCTGAGCAAAGTGATGAACAGGCTGTTTTCAGTCTCAGGCACCGATCTTTGAAGCCAGCCTTAGAAAACAGAAGGAAGAGTTTGTGTACCTCCAGAGCTCTTTACTGGATGGCATGCTGGTTTCACAAGGGCTGAGGAAATATGGGAGTTTGCAGGCTCTGATTTCTTTAAATATGAGGGCATGCAAGGACACACTCAAAGTGCTCTCTGGTACCTCCGTTCTGTGGCTGTCCTGTTGGATTTGACTGTTGTTCAGGAGTGAATACCTGAAAATAAAGAACCGTATGAGGTGAAGAGGGGCAAAAGCAGCTCTGCATCAGGACGGTCACTTTCCTAGACACTGCGGCTTCTGTTGGTCACTGCAGCTTCAGTGACCCAAACTTAACAGGATAGTGAGACTCCCTGCTCCTGCCTATACATTTCAGAAGCATCTAATGCTAATGAAAACCAGGCAGCTGGGTGAAAGTATCTATAGCTCTGGAGAACATGATGGGAGAAATTACAGGAGTGGATAACAGATATGTTTTACTTGAGGGTATTGGACAGCAAGTATGCAAACTTCCTCAGCTGCTAGAGTGCCAGGGAAAGTATATCTGTGTCATTGTAGATCTCCAGACCTGAAAGTCTGCTCTTTCACTACAGTGGGAAAAAGACCCAGACATGTGGTCCATGCGAAATCTGAAGTCAGACAGAACTAGGAAAGACCTTTCACAAATCAGGGCAAACTGCATTCTAGGGACAGTTTTTGCCTTGGAAGGAAAGAGGAAAGATCACTGCTTTTTGGGCAATTGGTCAGCAACAGAGGGTAAGGGAGCACTGGCTAACACAGTAGTCCTGCCTGAAAATAAACACATCCAGTGAGCTCTGAAAAGGGTCACTATCTCACCAAAGAACAAGGAAGGTATTCTTTACTGTATTCAATTTCCCTGTTCTGGAAGCAGATGGCTTTCATAGTTCATCTTGTAGATGAGGGTTTTCAGAATAAGCTGCTCCATGTGTAAGAAATAAGGGAAAACAGTGTTAGTAAGAGGTATGTTCACCAAACAAATATATGGCAAGTGCGTTTATTGTAACAGTTGGAAACTGGAGCTTATTCTTCTGGGATGGATGTGCACACATGAATGCACGTGGGCAAAGGATAGCAGCTTTTCATTCCCTTCAGGCATCAGCAGATGTGTCACTCTGTCAAAGGATTCAAAATCATGAATAGACACAAGGATTTGTGGACTCAGGGAAGGCATTTAAGCCTTCAGAACAATGCAGTAATATTAATTTTCTATCTCATGTCATAAACCAAGCAACTGCAATTTTCACTAACTGGTGTTTGTAAATAGGTTTCAACTCTAAAAACACACATATAACATTTTCCCAAAGCTACCAGGGTGCCCATTTTCTAAATGCTTTAGAATCAGATTAGGTGGATTCAGTTTCCAGCTTGTGCAATAATCATTTATCTTTTTCTGTACTTGAGCAGGACATCTTCACCTGGCTATTATCACAAAAACCGATATTCATGACAATCTGACCCATATTGCCTCTGCTGTAGACAACTGTGGAAAAAATATTTATTTTCCTCTGTAACATTATATGTTATTGCTACTCACCTTGATTAAATATTTAGTCAAAGAAAAAACAAAAACCACACCACGATGAAGCACGTGTAATCCCAGGGAGGTACTAAACAGACACAAACCAAGCAAATAATTAACATCTTAGTGTTAAAACTAGCAAGCTCGTATACAAAAATCCAAGTAGCAAGTCACTGGAGGAAAAGTTATTGAAAAAGAAAAGCTGCTTATGTTAAGTAAACAAAGAAAATCTGGCTGGCTGACAAGGGCATCTTAGAAACAAATTCCTTTAAAATATGTATCTATTTCTTGGTGTTCTCCAAAGAACTAAAACACAGCTTGTAAGTGTGGTCCTCTGTCCCTTCTTAATAATTAAAGAAATTTTCAGCTGATTTGACTAAATCTGGTTGGGATGAAGGGGTCTTTAAAAATCGAAAAACCTATATGTTTCAATGACCAATAGATTTCATGAAAGTAGCTATAAAGGTAAAGAAAAGACACCTTATTTCTGCTCCCTTTGAAAGACAGACTGTAGTGTAAGTTCAAATCTTATTAGACCACAGAGAATCCCTGTGTTCTGGAAAAAACTAAAAAACTGGGAAAGGTTTTGTCAGAGCTTGTCTTTTATGAGATGCCAAAAAGCCCAAACATGAGAGAACAGTGCATTAGAAACCAGGCTTCATCAATATTGCTGTTAACTTCTTACTGAATCTCCACTGGTTGTGAGGAAGACACCGCCACCAGAACCTTAACTTTTCCCCATCAGTGCTGCAAACTCTTTTTATACAACTTGATGCCTGTATTGCGGGAACTTACTGAGAGAAATTAGACTGAGAGAAATTAGGCCAAGTCCAACATCAAGGCCTTCATTAGTTTCATTTCTTCATCAGACCTAGGTGGTAACCAAGAGAATAGAGTGAATCCCACATCCTGTCAAGAAATGTATTCTACGTCCATTCATCCTTTCCCTAAATTTAGATCAAACATTTTTAGAAAAGCCTTTAGTAATGGCACATTAAGCCCTGTATTTGACATAAGCACACATGTAAAGCACAACTTCTGCACATTTTATATTAATCATTTCAGGAATAGCTACACAGATATTTTTATATGCTTGCTATTGTAGACACACTACATTCTCAGATGCCTAAAAGATACTGAGAACCATCAGCTAGACACCAGTGAGTAGACACTGCAATTAAGATTTTAGATGCATGGTTTTGCTGTTGAATATATATTCAAGAATTTATGATTCTTAACTATTGCATTGTCACAAAATACTTTTGTTTTTCTCAAGTTGTAAAATGAAGATGGCTGTTTCCAAACTATACTTTTTTATTATTATTTTTAGAGCAAGGATTCCTGGTGTAACCACACAGAACCAACAAGCTTATGAATAGTTGTATTTAATAATCTCTTACTACATCCTTCTATGGGCATATAAATTTCCACTTGGGTTTTGCTGCCTTATAGAAGATGATTACATTACATGGAATAGCCCAAGTACAGAAAAAAAATTGTGATAATCCACCCTGAATGAAAACATAGCAAGCATGTGCAGGATAGCCATAGACACCGGATTCTACTTCATGAAAACAGCTGCAATAAATGTATTTTTCTATGTTTGTGCATACTTCTACTTATTCTTGGCAAGTGCCACAAGTTGGAAAGTTTGTTTTAAGTGGTATAGATATCATTTTGATTGTCTCAAACTGGTAAGATACGAATTATTTTGTTGAACATTGCATTTAACAGTCTGAGCCTCATGAACATATCGCTTACCCTGTAAAAGATTGTTTAGTGAGTCTGAAAATTGCTTCCCTTCTTCTGACATGAGAAACCAGAGACGTACAAGATGTTAAAGTTTTCTTTATTTGTAATCAGACCTGCATCACATCTCTAATAGTTTCTCATCTCTATTTTCTCCAGAAAATATAATCTGGCAGTGAAGTTACCAAAAATATCTGCCTTCACCATTTAGTAAGCATATAACAAGCCAAGGGTAAAGTTTTATTTTGTGCAATTCTCCCACATGCACTGCAGATCTCAAATGTGTTTACTGGATGCAGGTGGTGTTCAGAACATCTTTTGTCTATAGGAGATACTAAATGCATGCCGTAATTTAGAAATACATACTATATGGATAGGAGACGCATTGTTTGGCTCTGAGGAAAGACCATGTGATTTATGCTAAACTATTTGGTTTTCCTTTATAGGAGACTGCAGTAAGCTTCCTCAAGGCTCTGTGAGACTTCCCACCCCTCTTCTCTCTCCATGGTATCAGACTTCTGACAGCACTGGAAGTGATGGGCATGATTTACTTGTTAAGTAACAGTGTGTCAAAAAGGGCTAAGATGGTAAAGTGGGCATCTGGAACAGCATGGTGGGAGGAGGAGTGGAACAGGCTCATGCAAAGTGGTTGCAAAAGCCTGGCTTCACTGATTTTCAATGTTACTCTTTTTCTAAAATGATGATTTGAAAAAGCTCAGATAGGCAAACAAATTTCCAGATCACAGTAAGATTACTAAAAAGATTATTAACAGTAACATAGAGAAAAAAAAAAGTTTTGCAAATTTCTGGGAGAAGAAAGCAAAAAAAAGAAAAAAGCAGAATAATCCAAAAGGAATGGTGATTTTGCTCTCCTATAGCTCTCTTTCTTCCTAAACTGTAGGTGAGTCCAAGGCAAACATCCCTTTGCACCACGGAGTCTTCAGCAGGCTTGCTTTTTCTCAGCTGCTGGACTTGCCTGCCCATCAACCTCTGAGCTGAACCTTGACACATGATCTCTTTCTTAGGCTCTCAGAAAGAAATGATACAGTGACTGCTTAGAAAAGAGCCATGTCCCAACTTAACGTCAACTGATGAAGAAGCTCATGGTAAAAAAATGAGTATTATGACAAACATGCAGATGCCTCAAGAGCCAGTACTTCCACCCCTCTTTTGCTGGGAAAATTCACCCAGCAAGAATGACTACAGAAGTGCACTGATTGTGTACTTGCAATCCAATTCAGTTTTCACTGTTAGAGGGTTTAGAACAACTTTAATCACGTTGAATTTTTCTTTGCATTTTAAGTGAGTGAAGGAAAATTGAGCTAGATCATTATCTGGTATGAGTCAGGGCTGTTCATTTTAAAAAAACCTGGAACCAAGCAGATTTCAGAGGCTTAGTATTACAGTATGTGGCTATTCATGAGCTAAACCTCAAGCCATGAGAAAGAATCCTGAAACTGTTTAACACAAGCAGTAGGACACACTGAGTAATAGCCAATTACCTAAACCAAAAAGCCTCTTTGAGAAACATCTCGCTGAATAGAAAAGCAATTACAAAAGTTTGTCTCCTTTGCAGATCCTGTGCATCTGCTTCTCCATATTCCTAGACATATTATTATAGGAATTCAGCTACAGTAGAGCTACAAGCCATTTCTAGAATGAAATACACTGCTATTCATTTCAGATATGTAATAGTGCAGTCGTCGCAGTAAGGGAGCAAGAAAGTGAAAGCTACATTTATTTAATTTGTATTTTCAGAAGTATCATGTATTTCTTTAGCTATAGAGAGCATTTAAAGGATAAGCTCTGTATTATCAGTTTAGTGCAGTGCTATTTAAGGTGAATCTATGTGACAACTGCAAATATGTAGAGCCCCTTTATACCAGCATTCAGAAAATATCTACCATGACAGAATTCAGATACAATGTATTTCCATTCTTCAAGATACTAATAAATTTAAAACTTTCTTTTGAGTCACTCCAGTGTTCACTTTCTGTAAATCAAGCCACAGCAAAATTTGAAAAACTGTAGGAAGAGCTACATAACTGCATATCAGCACATCAGTAACAAGAGTTTCTTTCAATAGCAAGAAAATTAAAAGGAATAGTTGAGGCACAAGTGATATTTATGCAGAAGTTTAGAAGTATATCAAATAAGTAGACCAGAGCTTCAGTACTTCTTTTAACTTCTTTAAAAGAAGACATAGATCATAGATCTACAATCATGGTCATAGATCATAGTCACTGTAAAGTCTTACTGGATTGCTTTTTTTTTTCCCTCCAGGATGAAAAAAAAGAGATTGGTTGATGGACCTTATCAAATCCACTTTATATTGCCATTTCATATAGTCCATGTTTAGTCAAAATGAATTATAAACTTGTGTTTCAAGACAGTCTGAAAACAATCTTCTACCCTCAACAGCAAACTATTTCTTCGGTGAAGACCACCCCAGTGAACCCGGTTACTCAGAGAAGAGTCTGGCCAGTTGAGCTGACACAGACATTACACACAGAAGCTTTTGAATATAAGTCCATATCATAAGCGCTGTACTGGAAACTACTTTTATAGCAATAATGATTGTTTCTGTTAAGAGGCACTGCATAAATATGGAGTTAGTCATCTAATGCACTTAATATTTCTCAGCTGAGGACTATTGCAGCTTTACTCTATATCTAGGTGTCAATTATACTTTGGTTTGCTTTACAACAGTAACATTGCACTGGTAATACAGTTGATACTAAGGAGAAGGCTGAAAATATTGTGGAATGGAGAAACGAAATAAACAATCCCCTCCTTTACTTCTTTTCATGATTCTTGGTTAATTTTCCTCTTTCTAGCTGGAGGCTCATGCTGTCATGCATTCGCTTCTCCTTTTGCTGGCGCTCTTGGGACACTTGCTGCACCGCTCGCAGGATGGCCGTCTGCACGATCTGCTTGCTGGCGTTCTGCAGCTTCACTTCGTCCTGCTCTGGCCCCTGCTTCTCACCTGTGAGAGCCAAGTGACACACAAAGAAAGGGAATTAAGCATTTGTGGCTTCTCTGTGAACATGTGAAGACTAGAAGAAGAAAAACAAAACTATGTTTGGGAACAGTTTACTAAGTAGGAAGCCTGCTAATCCAGAGGATGATGTAGTAAGGTGGAAAGCATCTACGGTGTGCTCAGCACTGTGGGACTGGATGAAGGTGGAGACCTTGATTCCTACAGCTGTGGTAGCCACTTCCAGTTTCAGGGACAAGTGTGGCTCCATGCCTGAAACAAGTACATCTCCATTTTACAGCAAGAGAGGGAAGGAGTTTTTTCTCATTCAGCTCTAAATGACATCTTTTTCACTTGAGCTGTGCTTCTGCATGGGGAAATGGACTTCATTTTGCAGGCCTGACATATTCTCCTTCACTACTATATTCAAAGAAAGCCATTTTCTTAACCTTCCTATTTACATCCAATTCATATTAAATCCCTGTCCCCAGTGCTGTTAGCAAGAAATTTCAGTTGGCTTCACAATACAGTATTTTGTTAAGTGTCTGTTGATTAATCCCTGACTATATCTTCCAAAATACTTGTGAAAACATTTAAAAATGCTCTGATTCTTGTAAATAAAATAGAAAGAACTATCAATAGCAACCTAGCAAATACATATTTCTTATGAGGCACATTTCGCTGTTTTACCAGTGTGCTAAAATTTGGAGAAGAGCAAAGTGGTGTCGTGTAACTACTGACATTTGGTAATGAAGAAGAGTAGTTTAGGTTAAGAGGTTTCATATTTAGTAGTATTTTGATAGCAAACAGAAATTATTTGGCAGGACAGTAAAAATGCTGTGTAGCATTCAAAGCTTGTCTTTATATATCTATAAAAAAGAAATTTCAGAATTAAGGTGATGGGCACCTATTAGAATTTAGGAAAATGTAGACTCTGTTAAGGGAAATCTTTTTAGGTGCTTATCTGCATCACTAAATTTGCTTTTAAAGGTTTGCAAACTACAGAATACTCACAGCCTCTCAGTTCATTCTTAATCAACTCTTGTACTCAAGTATTTTATATTCAAGTATTTTGTTTCAACAAGATTTGTAGTTTATTGTGTGTTTTTAAGCCACATATTGAAAATTCTTTATGCACTGAAAGAAGTAAAAGAGTGAACTAAAGGTCAGCTGCTTTTAGGGGAGGTTCATGCCTGTAGTTGTGAGAAATTCCCAATATTCGTTAAGGACTTTTTGCATAAAAATAAGATAGAGACAAAAAGGAAAGTAATATCCTCCTTATCTTGAAGAGGATACTACAAAGATCTGTGAGGCCAAATCAACCACCAGCAAAAATAATCAAATCTTGCTTTGTGAGAAAAAGAAATAATTTGTGATCTCCAATTCTTCTTTGAAAGGACTTTAAAAATATACTTACTTCTATTGTTTACATATTATTAAAGGTCTGCCTAAAAGTAAAATACGAATGTGGTTTACTTCTATTGAAAGGAAATACTTTAAAAAACCCACAATTGTACTGAGATGACAAAATTTAGTCTAAGATTAAGATGCTAAAACCATAAAAACATAGAAAAACATGTTTTAAGCTGGAAATGCTGACAGATTGGAACCACTCGAATTCTTGGCGCAATCAGCTTCCCCTATTCACTTTGTTCCACTCCTCAGTAAGTGTTTTTTGGATAAAACTCAATGTCACTTAACAGCAAAGTACAGATATTCCTCTATTACTCAACTATGAATGCACTTTCTATTACAGAATGAATTAGGTTTCTTACTGGGCTGAAAAAGACCAGCCAACTCCAGCTGGTATTCAAAAGAACGTTTGTTAACAAAAAGGATGAGTAAACATGAAATTGTAAGTATAAGAAGGTATGCTGGAATGATCTATAACATTATATGAAAATGTGAAAAATTTGCCAAACCCCAAATCTTTTTAGCCATAAAAATCAGAATTTGTTGTTAAAACATACTGTAAGTGTGCACAGTGCTGCTGAAAATTACTCAGTTATCTTTCTTTAGGGACAATTCCTGCTTTATCTACAAAATCTGAACTTTAAATATTGTTACATTTGGAAGATCACCCATAGCAACACCAAAATGAGAACAAGAACAGTTTTCCAGTGATTTCTACCTGAGTTTTTTAGTTGCTTATCATAGAGCAAAGTCTACTCAAAAGCACCACTCAGCTAAATGAGACCTTGCTTACATCTGCCCAGCTCCAGCTCATTAGATGATGCTGGTATGTACTAAAAAAACAAACCAAACACAGATAGTTGTTATAGGGAGACTTATCCAAAAGCTCTGGAGTATTTCTGCTCTGCCTCTAATGGTTTAGGTATGCACAGAAAAGAAACAAGCCCAGATGAACTCTTAACAACTTTACATCCATATAACATGCTTTGGGGAGGGAGACCCAAAGGTGATAGCAACCCAGGAAACAAGAGCTAATTGGCTTTGGATATGGAGAAAGTCAAAGAGATTGACCTGGGGTGACATGATCAGTGAGGCCATTGACAGCTTATGCCAGCCATCTAAGTCAGAATGCAATAAATATAGTGAAAATAATAGCCCTTTGCGGGGCATATCTGACACTGTGGAAGTCTGAGGCTACAGTGAGACTGAGTCTTGAGGTAAAGCCTCAGTCTGGTTGCACAGGGACCATTTCTCATTTGCACACTTCACTCTCTTGAAAGCATCATGAGTCACATCCTGTCCAGCCCCGCAATCAAAGCAGTCTCCAATACTTTCTGTTGGTATCACCTGTGCCCTATCCTTTTCAGTTTGCTACAAGTTAAAGTTAACATGGCTTATAACCACTCCTACTAAATAGTACTCAGCAACTGGTTGTATTGTAGTGTTTCAGTTTGAGTCAGCAGTTCATTTAGTTCTCTGCCAAACCTTTGCACAGAATTGTTGGGGGTATGATCGTGAAGATAAACTGCCCAAGGCATGACCTTGCTCTTGCAAAGATACAAGTCCATCATGGATCCACTAATGCCTAGAATGAACTATAGGAGAATGTAACAGCTTCCAGGAGGTGCAGAATCAGATATTCAGCAGGAAACAGAGCAGCATTTCTCGCATGGAAAGAAAGTAGGGGCAAAATGGTGAATAAGATGTGGTAGAAAAAAACTTCAGACCCTTGGAGAACATGGGCTAGAAATGGTGTATTCTGGACTCTTTGCAAAGGCATTAGTCATGCATGCACATGCATGACTATGAACGAACATCCAACTTTATTATCTCAGCAAACTACTTCTGTCCTGAAGTTATGCCTTCTGCTTCCTCACCTGTATGTGGTTACTCTTTTTCCCAGGAGAAAAAGAAGGTCTTCAATTTTAATTCCACTGTTCCCACCAAAGAATGTGACATTTATGCAGTTCATCATGTGTTTCTGCAGGTTAGGTCCATTCTGTCTCGAGGCACAACACAAACATTGTATTTGAACAGAACAGCTTAGCATATATGGCAGGTTCCATGAATCCCAAGGGCTGTATATCAGGGGTAAAAAGTTTATGTTCTGCTTCACAGGAATAACAAATACAGTTTAATTCCAGCAAATGCATACCACTAAAATTGTTCTCTTGGAATAAGGATTTTTTTTTTTTGTTTTGTTTTTGTAAACAGCTTTGAACTTCACCATATTTAAAACTAACTACAAAAATCATATTCCTCTAAACCTACTGTTGAGCAATTTAGGACTCACAATTACATAATAATTCATTCTGCTCTGTTAGCTATAATTTTAATTTATGTAAAATTTTGGAAGCTGAAAGAGCCACAAAGCAAATATTCTTTATTCATATTTTATACCAGATTATGCAGGTAATGAGAAAATTTACTACTTATTTTATGAATATATTGCATTAGATTGGAATAGTTATTAGTTAACCTCAATGCTATTTTCTGCAGCACTGCAATATTGGCCTTAATTTTTTTCCATGCTTAATGAAGTTTGAATGACAATTCAACAGAAATGTTGCTGTCTAGTAAATCTATTTCAATCCTGTTACTACTATAAATTTTATAACCCAACTAACAGTACTAATGAAATTTTAAATTGGAATGGAAGTATAGGTAAGCTAGACCATGATGAGAAGCCTTCATCACAAGGTCCAGTGTAGACGCACAGGAGCTGTATTTGTGAAAGAAGTTACAGGGTATTGACTAAATAGTGATTATAAACACAGCTCTTTCAAAAAATTAAGGAACCTGACAAGTTTGCAATGACATAAGTATATATTGCAGGAATTAACTGTAACATGCTTTGCATCAATATTGATACTATATTATGAGAAAAGAAGTCCGGTTCTTTATCCTCGCATTGACATTGGGTAGTGATATATCTCTCCATCTTCCCAGTCCCAGGTGAGCCTCTTGGCTGCACAGCATCCGTAATCAGGAAATATTGATGAATTATGTTAATTATATCCAGAATGAATGAACAAGGCAGTCAGCTGGGGCTCTAGACTTTCAAACATATACGCACAAACCTAACTTTAAGCACATGTGTCTTTAAGCTATTTACAGGATTAGAGACCCAGTTTGTCTAACTATCCATAATGATACCAGTTCAGAGATCTTGTAAAAAGGTTCTAGAGTGAAGCTGTAAATTAAACATAATGTATTTAAGTGGAAAATGTATTTTTCACTGTATTAAAGTTAATTCTGTCCAGTACTGTTGTTTATGCCCTAAAATGGAGCCTTGTGAGGTCCTGACTGGTTGATTGCTGCCAAATGACTGAGGGCAATACTCAGTTGCCCTGATTCCTGTAGGAAGGAGGGAGGACAATGAAGATATCAGAAATGCTGAAAGTACTTTCATATAGGATTGTCACGTTTTTCCAATTCCCTAACTCGCCGTGTGTAGAGGATTTTAATGCTCACTTTCACTAGAGAAGTCACGGCTCAGTTCAGTTATTTTTTCTGTCCTAACCTAACTCCTTAACTCCTGCCGAGCAACCAGCATGGAAGAGGAACTCATCTGTATCAGGAAGAGGCCCAGCCCAGACTACTTTGCTCTTGAAAACAAAGGATAAGAAAGAAGCAGAAACCACCCTGTGGCTCTGAGCACAAATCCAGTCTAGAGGAACAGAGATGGAAGGGAGAAGGAGAAGATCAGAAATGTAGATAAACTATCCTGAAGCACATAATATTACCTCCAAAGTAATACTTCATCATATCTTTTTTAATGCATTTGCATCTGGACATTCGTTCTACCTAACGAGCTTTCATAATTTTGTCTGCTGGAGTTTTGCTCTTTCTTGAGATAAAAGAATATGTAGGAGTCTCACTGGTTTGTTTGCTTTAGCAAAATGATCTTTTTAAAGTCCCCCCCTGAGTTCTTTCATGCTACGTGAAATATGCCAGCCAAAAGAAAGCTTCCTGTGAGATTGTTGCAATTTACAGATACTTTATCTATTCTTAAGGCTTTTCTTACCATATTTTTAGTAAGATTAACTGAAAACAGGTCATACTCTTCAATTTATACATTTTCTAGGTGAATATTCAAAGTCCAAATAGGTTATTTGGTTTACCAAGAATAAATGTTTAAGACCGTTGCCATTACAGACTAGACAGATTAGTTGCATATAGCAATAATTTCATTCTTCAAGGGCTGTATTTTTTCATCTTTGAAGACTGGATGTAGTTCAAAGTAACTGTAGTCACTGAATATTCTGCCATACCCAAACTATTGTTTATAAGAATCTTTGGGAAAAACTTATTTTGTTACTAGTCTAAAATATGCCTGTGGCACAAATTCAGTATTCAGATTTTGGTCCCAGAAGGAAAATTTCTGGTTCTAATACTGTAGGCTAACTTAAGCTGATGAGGATTTTTTACTCCTAGAGTTCAGTGAATTAAAAATAAGATACTTCATAGAGGACATCTGGGACCAGCTGCCCCAAAGCTAATGAAAAACCTAAATACTCTTCACCTATATAATTTTGCTATTTCTTTTAGTGGACACACTTCAAATACTGATATAAGAAATCTCTCTGCATCAAATTCTGGTAGAGGAAGAAAGAGATATGAAAGAATTAGCTGTGGAGTTAAATCGCTGTGCCTCTCCCATGGAGGGAGAGGTGCAAAGGCACAGATACAGCTGGCCCATATTCCATCCCAGTGGTCATTCCCAGTGATTTTCTGTGGTTTGGTGCTCAGAGGTGCCTACCAGAACAGGAAACATTAGGCACAGAGAGTTCGATGACATTTAGACCACATAAATTCCCAGTGAAGTGCATAACTTTACTATGTGTTAGAAGGTATTTGTTACCCACCATTATACATCTCCTACTTTTCTGAGAAATATTTTCTGCTCTATTATGAAAACTTATTTCAAGACAAAATGTTACAGTAATCTGTGAGTATTTTACAGAAGTGGTAACAGATATGTATCCCCTCCACGCTGACAAATGGTGAGTGCATTCACTGATCAAAGCAAAATAATACAGGATCATTATATCAAATACGCATACTACAAAGTGAAGAAAATACAAGTATTCCACAGGAGATTACATTTGCCTTACCATTAGAGAAATACCTGAGTAGAATATAGTTTAACTTACTTCTTCAGGCAGAAAATTTCAGACTTTCTTGAAGAAGGAAGACAGCAGCCTCTGATAACATTACCACAGGGATTTGCAGGGTCAGATGACAACAACATAGAGCTCACCTGCCTTCACTTCACTGGCAAGGCTTTCTAAAGGAACCTGAAGCATTTTACTGTTATTCAGGTCAGCTTTTCATTTCTGCTAACATCAGTAAAGATGCTGCTCCAATTGCAATTCCTTGAAATATAATAAATCTTATTCTTGAGCTTGCAAATTATTACATAAGAAGCATATCACCAAATGTGTAACCAATATTCAGGTTATTTCAGAGAGCCTATATAGAAATTATTAATGTTTTGCTTGAAGGGAGCTTTTGCTTAACTTAGTATTTGCAAACTTAATACAATGAAGTGTGTCCTTAATAAAATCCTTAATAGACAGGATAGAAGGTGCATGAATAAATCTACCTTTCACTGTATTTTCCAGTAAGTGGATTTAATTCCCATTATCACATTAAAGCTTACAAGGTTGGAATCAAACATATTATTTATGCCTATAACAAGTACAACAGAGCAATTCATCTAGAAGAATAATGACTTGGAGGGATAAACTTTAGAGGTCAGTGTAACTCATTCCCTTTGCACATTCATTGCTTCACTTTACTGCTCAGAACATGGTGACCATACACAGTGCCAGCAAGGATGTTAATAACGATTGTCTGTATGATTTGATAACCCTGCCCGAAGCCTCCAAACTATGAACAGCTCATTCAGTATAGGCTGCTACACAACCACTGTAAAAACTGTGAGTTCCTCTTGCAGCTAACCTGAATAGGATTCAGGCCAATGATCTGGAAGTGAAAAGTGCCATCCCCACTTGTCATAGCCTACACCTTCATTTCTGGTCAAAATAATCTGAAGAAGTAAAGGCTAAGCCAGTCTTTAACACTATGTGTATAGGTTGATCCATGCTTTAAGCAAAGCAGTATTGCATCTAGTATTGTTGATTACTTTTTAATCTTCTTAATTTCATCACAGTTCTGAATACCTATGAACTAACATTTATTCACTTCACTAATGAGACCTACTAGTGGATTTCTACAGCAAGGGAAAGATCAGTGTATCATTAGGGACAGGTCAGCACAAGAAAGATTTTTTTTCTCAATGAAACAGAACAAGAAATTGCCTCGTATGTGATTTCTCTCTTCCAGGGGGAGAATACTTTGAAGAATGGCTGAGAGCTCTTAGAGGCAAAAACATTCAGGTATTTCTGGGGAACAAGCCTGCATACTCACATATAGCTTCACTACCAGCTATCACAAACTCTGGGCAAGAAAACCTTTACATCAGACTGCATTGGCTCTGCAAAATAGTCTTGCCCAAGACTTGCCTGTGAAATATATCCATGACATGAACTCTGTCAACACAAAGTTAATGAGCAAGAATCCTACACATATGTACTCTTAAATCTTATATTAGCTTTTCTTTCTTTTGTTTTTTAACCTTCAAAGACTCTAAGCTATTTTTATTCAGAACTTACAGCATTAACAGAAGGTTGTACAACAGCTAACAGGGACAAGGACTGTGCTCTGCCTTACTGTGATTGTTCTCATGGGTCAAAGACCCTTCATAACTGAGAGTCCCTTTGTGCCACTCCAGGTGCAGACGTTGGAGATATCCCACAAGAGGTTATCTTCAGAGAAGTAAAGTTATTGGTAGCAATTTTTCCTTTTATTACCACATCCCTCCCTCAGTGCCTTGATCTGTACATTGCAGACAGGGTTCTCCACACTACCTGTAACTCTATTATCAACAAAGAAAATGGCCATGGAGAAGTTTCATGTCGTCACTTCCCACAACACAACACACCATAGCTTTCTCAGCTTTTCCATTAGAGAAGATCAGGACTATTCAGACAAGCAAGCACATCTGTTTCAATGTGCAGCTGCTATGTCCTCAATTGCAGTTTAATGAGATTCCTAAAATGTTTGGTACAGGATGTGCATCTGATCTTCAGTGTCATTATGCAAGTCTGCTATACTGCTCTTAGCTTAAAAATTTTAAGAACAGCTGTGCTGTTGAAAAGCTACTGTAGTTGCTGCTGCAGGAAAAAGGTGTTGAGCAGTGAATATTCTGACATTTGTAACATCTAATTGCCTTTAAGTTTTAAGTGTGTTCCTTTTTTTTTTTTTTTTTTAAGCATAAGGTATTTAACGTAAGGTATAGACATAAGCATACTAACATAGAGTATTTTTTATTTTGATATGAAAGTAAGTTCTACCTCTTCTTCCTTCTTTTGGGATTGCAGGGTCATGACAACAGCATGAGAGTCCCTAGGCAGGGAGGAAATGTCAGGTAAGAAGGAATTCTCTAAATTACCCAGAAAAACAACAAGAATCATCTGAAAGATGAAATCACAAAATTCAAAGCTGCCAATGTAAATGATGCAACCTTTGTCAACATCTTCAGATCAAAACTGATTCCTTTCTATAAGATATTATTTAGCCAAAAATAATATCTTAACCAAACAGTCTGGTACAGTACTGATTGGGAAAAACAATAGTGACCTGCAATGGTGAGACATGATAATTTGTAATCTCTTATGGTCTTACAATACAGAGTACATTTCTCAACATAAACTAAAATAATCACATAAACAATATCCTAATGAAAGAGTTTCTTAGGAAACCAATTAGGAACATCATATTTCCTTCATAGGTTTCCAACTCTATTCTGAAGCTCATTTTGAAAATGCAAGCCATCTTTGTGCTATATCGGCATGTAGAAGGCTGAGATTTAAGACATAAGCATTAGAGTCATCCTAGTCCAAAACAGGATAAACACCTTTGTATTCCTCTTGTTCAGGAGAAGCAGAAATTCCTTTTTTATTACTATTTTACCTTACCATATGAAAAAGTTTTGGGGCTGAAAATAAACATGGAAAATGCTCAAGGTCATTTTTAGTTGAAGTGGCTGAAAGTAATATGCAAAGAAGGTAGTATGATATTGATTAGGAACATTTTAAATTATTATTAAATCTTATACGTTCACTTAAAAATAAAATCATTGCTGATCAGGTAGATAGCCTGATACTGGAACTGATCACTCCTTTATAAAATAATGACAGAGTAACAGCATACAGCTTGCTGTGTTCTCCAGTCATCTTTTCATATTTTTTGCTGATGCTTTAGAACAGCAAAATGTTTTAATAACTCTTCATTCATTACCTTACAAGGACAGATATTTAAGCCAGGGAATTATTTATGATAATCATTTATAAGCTTATTTGGCAGAGATCATTTTTTAAAGCCTGGAATCCATTATCTTCTGAAGACTCCCCCCAAAAATCTGTCATTTCAGCAATGATGACTTAACTTTACTTTATGGCCTAATCCAAAACATAGAAACTTCATGCTTCTCTACTGCAGTCCCACCCATACCTCATTACGTACAATGATAAGTAATGCTTTCTTGTCTACTCCTTGTTTACTGCTAAAGTAGTTCAATTCAGGAATAGTAAACAAGCTAAACTTTACAGTGTAGTACCCAGTTCACATTTCCATTATACGTATCATACCCCTATTGTAAGAAGAGTGCTATAAATAGCTATGTCACGTGAGAATCCTCTTGATGGAATGAATTCCCAGATATCTGATAGAGTTAGCATTATATTTCCTATACACCAACTCATCATAAGTCAACCAGTGCTGCAAACTGCAATGAAGCACTAGTCAGATTAAACCAAACAAGGGAAAATGTCCTTTTCTGACTTTATTTACCCCTCCTGGCAGCTGGTATAGTCCTTTAAGTCAAGACTCAAAGTTAATTAAAAGTGATTGTGAAGAAAGATCACATGAATAGTAGTTTTCTATATACCTGGAAACAGAAAGGTACTGTCCACAATGAGCTGTTTTCTTTTGAACACTAAATATTGGTCTTTGTTTAACTATTTTGACCCATCTGGCCCAGTAATATCCAGAGGTTGTTTTTTGTTGTTGTTGTTTTTTTTTAATAGCAGTCAAGTATAAGATTTAGAAAAAAGAATTGAATATTAATTGGAAAATCTTTATTCAGACAATAGTCAATTGGTTTCACCTTTTATAAAGTTTATTTAAACTTAGTAGACTTCTGCTTAACAGTTTATAAACAAAACATTAGGTCAGTGCTCTGAAATAATGTATCAATTACCATCTTATTCATACACAAAACCTATCCCTGTCTTCAGCTAAACAAGGTATAGGGTATTATTTTTTCTGGAAGCATTTTTGTCATCCTGAGATGAAGGCATATACTGTGTAAGCATTTAGAGTTATACAAACATACCTCCATCCCCTCCCCCATGGAGAACAAATAAATGAAATAGAAAATCAGGTCATTCATCGCAATAAGATAAAATCAGAAAATGGAATCAAAGAACGAAACTCACTTTCATAGGATTCTTATATGATATATCCATAGGTACTATGGATATGCTAAGGACTTACAAAAACCTGGGTTTGGGTGTTTTGGTTTTTTTTTGTTTTTTTTTTTTGTTTTTTTTTGGTTTTAATCTAGAAAAGAGATCATGACTGAACTGATTCACAGTGAATAAAAGTGATTAAAAAAATGCATCTACTCAGGCTTGACCTGCCTGAATGGAGTAGATTGTCAAGCTCCTCTGATTGCTTTACTATCTCTTCTACAAATTTCTATTTTGCTACCCTATGTATATTATGACAGCATTTGGTGTCTCATTATGTAAAAGCAGACTGAAGGAGAATGGTTATACAAGACAGATTTTTTTTTTTTTTTGTCTATGGATTAGAGGTGTAAAAAGAACATTCTATATAGTTACTAATGAGATTTGGGCTTTTTTCATCAACAGCCTTTTGGGGGGAAAAGTGTGTGTTTTCATTATTTTAGTGATAATTTCTTCCTGCAGTACTCCAGTCCCATGGTGCCTTTCAAAATGAACACGGTTAATGGTGACAGACAGCTGGACTGCCAGATAAAAGGAGTTCAGAAAAGAGCCAGCAATACTGAAAGGTGTACTACAAAAAACAGTGGCTGGCTGCATTAAGATAAACAACTTGATCTCTTGATTTCCAAGACAGACTGTTTGGGAAAGTATCTAATTAACCAACAACTGGGCAGCTTGAGACAAAATGAACTTTTGATTGTTGAAAAAGGATATTAATTTCTCAAAAGGTTTGGACTTTCAGTTGCTAAAGAAGTCAACCCCAACATTGTCTTTTTAATGAGTGTATAAAGTCTTTAAACATTTTGGATTCTTGTCCTTTCACATTTTGGATTCTTGTCCTTTCACAGACTGGATATGAAATTTCAAAAGCAGGCAAAACTTCTGTTAGCTTTTAAAAATAAAGATTTTAATGGCACTGTCAAGTTGCAGCCTTTTTTTTCCCGTTTTCAATTGACCCACTGTTTTTAGTGACAGCTATATATCTTTACACATAGATGAGAAGTCAAAAGGAAAACATTTCACTACAGGAAACATTACGTATGACTTACATTCACATCCCTTTCTGAACAACAAGACTGCCCATTTCTGAGCAGAATGTAGCAAGATCAATGCAGCTTCTCTGCAGCTTCTGTTTTTCCTTCTATAGAGTTTATCTATACCTCACAGCAGAGATCCTACACCCTTACAGGATGAAGTCTTGCATTCATCATGGTCTCCCGCTGGAGTCTTCAATTTTGTTCCAGTAAACACCGTAGGACTGGCCTGAACAAACTTTATTTTCGCTTCCATTCAAATACTTTAGAATGGAGAAAAGATGAAAATTTGTAAAATATCTCCATCCATTTCAGAGCTTGCCTCATTGACAGCCTCTGCAGCATGGGTGCTGGGGGGCCTCCACTCTCTTTCACTGGCAGGCCATGGCCACCTCCCTCACACTCTTGCACAGACTCATACATAGTCAACCGCACATTTGCACGGGAGGCTCCTTCCCCGGGCAGGAGCTACAGGGGTAACCCTCACTGCTTCCTGCTCCTCAGCAGAGCGCATCCTTAGCTAATCCCTGTCCCTTAGAAGCAGTCCGTCTCTGCCAGGCAGCAGCCCAAGTTCAGTGGCTGCCTCCTGCGGCCCCTGGAGCAGCCTCCCCCGCACGGCCCCGGTGGGTGACCTCCCCCCCGGTGGGTGATCTTCCGGGCAGGGGCGGCGGGCCGCCGCCACCCCCGGCGCCGACCTTACCTGGCGCGAACACCATGACGCCGCCCGGGCAGCGCCCGCCGGCGGCAGCCGGGATGAGGCGGCGCGGCGGCCGTTCAGCACCTCGGACAGCTCGCGGCGGCGGACCAGCACCTGGGACAGCTCCCGGCGGCGGCGCGGCGCGGCGCAGCACCTCGGACAGCTCCCGGCGGCGGCGGCGGCTCCGGGCCGCGGGCTCCCTCCTCCACAATGCACCGCTCCGCCGGGGCGGGCGCCGGCGCCGGGGCCGCGGCCGGGGCGCAGCGCGGCCCCGCCGAGCCGCCCGCCCGCCCGGACACATGCACCGACACACTCAGGCAAACATCACCGCCACAACTCTTTGCCCTGCAGCGGCAGCTGGGGGGGAGGGGAAGGAGGGGAAAGGTATGAGCAGCTCTGCCCAGCAGGGAGACCAGCTAATTGCTCCTAATTACCTCTCGGCAACAGCCCCGCTGCCTGACATTCCGGGGTACGCTGCTTTAACCTCAAGCTAACAACCCTGCTAATAGGCTCCGGCTATGCTGGACTTTGTCGGGGTATTTTAGTTTCCAGCGGTTCAAGTGCTGAGGAATTCATTGATTTCACAGGCCTGTTAACTCAGCTCTAGGAAACAGAAGCACTTTGAATTAAGAGGGAACACGAATGTTTCAAAAAGAAATAAAAGACAACATCAGGACCAAAAGGTAAATAAATAAATGCATGAATAATGAAATAAAGAAGAGGACAGTGAGCAGTGGAAGACGAAAAAAACATCCACCAACTTTTATATTCCATATTTAATTTGCTTTATCAATAAAACCCACATCCAGACTTCTGGTGGGCCCAGCTGTTCTAGGACAGAAATAAGAAGTTCAACAGTCAGGTGGGACAGTTTAGAGAAACCAACTGCCCCATATAAGCCTACACTTGCAAGAGGTGTTTCAAAAAACATTGTTTAAGCAGCGCGAATTAGAGAAAGCAGGTTAAAAAATTACTGTGAAAGTTTGCATGTAAATTTTTGCAATATGCAATACATATGGCAGCCACAAAGTCATAACATACAGCCTCCTACAAGCCCATTTCATTCTTTTCATAGCCAAGCATTTTACATAACTCTCCAATTAAATCTGGAATATTTTATGTCTGTAAATAATCTCTTATTCTTAAAATATGAATACAAAAAAGTCACTGACCTGCTCAAATAATTCTGTTTATATACTTTGGCAAAACCTCATGGCATCATCTTCAAAGAGAAACTGTAATCTCCTGACAACAGTTTTTTTCTTCTCTATTTTTGGACTTCTATGCAAGATCATTTCTCCTTGGGAAGACTTTCCAGATTCTTCTTCATATACCATTTCTAGTATCTGATTTCTAGATACTCCTTTTATCACAAGATCTTCCCCTGAGCATTTTCAGCTTCTTTATTGCCGTTTGTTCCTCTACCCTGCCTTATATTTCAGAGATTCAATTTAACTTCTCTCAAACAGCAACTAAGTTAACTAATTTAAACATTATACCTTTGACTGTTCAGGCACTGTGTTTCCTCTTTCAAAATGTTACCATAAAAAAACCCCCTTCTTTCTAACCCTTTTTTCATGTATAATTGGTTCACATCCACCTCAATGAGGGCTATTAGGGTGCCTATGGACTGAATTAGAAAAATTTTCTAGTAGGTAAGTGTCCTGCAAAAATGCAGAAAATGATGATAGTCACCAATAATTAGCATTCTTAAGAGGAAGATCAGGAATGTCCCATCATCTTTAGAAAATCAAGACTGATGTATATTTTGGAAAGAGGGCAGGAAAACTTTTACCAGTATTTTTTATGATGTATCTGCTAAGTAGTCTCTACATACCTTGATTTGCATGTTCAGTAGAGATTCAGCCATTGTGAAAAAATTACCATTAATCCACTTTTATCCACCACAATCTATTCATTGTATTTCTATTATATACATCCTTAAAAGAGACTTTATATATATATACATATATATATATATATGTAACAGAACCTACAACTTTTTGGTGAACTAATACAGATCATTAACAATAATGTTCTACGTACATCTTATTTTAACTATTTGACACCCATATTTAAGACAATCCATTTGAATAATACAGATATATTTTATTTTAGATTCTTTTTAGCTGCTCTTGCTGAAGTTAAAATCTTCCAGCAATTAATGTTTTCTGACTAAGGTAAAAAAAATGCTATCAAAAAGCATCTTGGGCTTTTTTTTTCAATTACCAGAAACATTTTAAAATTCCAGATTTGTTCACAAGTTCAAATGTACAAAAAATCACTGAATTAATTGCATATGACAGAGTTGTATAGTGAACTGTCATACTCAAATGGAATACTAATGGAGGCAAAATTTTCCTCCAATTTATAAAATCTTGGAAGGGATGTAGTAATCAAAAAGTGCAGTTACTGTAGTACAATAACAAATGAAATAGGGCACTAATAATTAATCTCATTCGACTTCAAAGCAGTGGGAAAACATCAATTATGCCCAGTTATTCAATAAAAAAAAGAAGAAGCCCTTGAGCCCCCTAAGTATAGTGCTAAAAATGAGGTTATATCACTAAAATATAACACATGGTCTTGTTCATTTTAAGGTATATCATCAACTTGGATGAAACAGAATATAGGAAAGCACATACAAAAATACTTCACAAAATTTCACCAGTAATTATAGTCTCTCCTTTTGTATCATTTACATTCTTAATGGTTGAGGAACTACTAGTCTCCTTGTAACATGAGGAGAGCTAAAAATTCTTGAGTATATATCTTCAAAGACTTTTAAAGGAAGTTTTGACTTATTTACAAGGTACTCTATTACAAACCTCAATATTTTTAACTAGACAGTTAAAAAAAATCAGGTTGACTGGTGTCACTTTAAGTCACTCATTGCTAACCATAATTATGTGGTTTTACATCTGATGACTATTCTTTAGTCTACTGGAGCTGAACACAAATATTTAGTTACAAACTCATAAACTTGGTAAACATGTTTCAAGGAAAATGCCATTTTTACTTTAAGTTATTCAATGTTTCAACATTTTGTTAATAGGAATGTACAGCTAATATTTTATAGGTAGGCATCTGAGTGTTTCTGGAAGAATCAGTTGGAAATGAGTAACCACCTAAACATAAATGAAAACATTTTCTAATATTGTAAAGAGATAATCAGAAAGACCTCATATGTCCATATAAAATCAGAGTCAGAGTTTTATAGAAAGCTTTCTCTGCGATTTTGAGAATAAACTAACTTTGAGACATTTCCTATTTCCTCAGACACCTCTTAACATTTATAATCAAATCTAACTCTTTGGGACGGTAGATTAATCAGATCAGTAAATTGCTTGAACTACTTGATGTGTTTTGCTAGACTGAGTGTTATCATAATGGTCTTCTAAAAGCAATTAAAGTCACTGAATATCTTATGTGTAAGCAATGAGTAACAATAAAAATCTCTATTAGTTGAGGTGTAATCCATAACATCTGAAACTGCAAGGAAGCTGTTTTAAGGAAATAATTGTGACTGACTGTCAGCTAGAAGAATCTCAGTAAAATTAGTTTGATGAATATTAGAAGTGTCAAATGGAAATTCGTACAGCAGGGATCATAATATTCAGTGTCCTAGATTTAGACCAGGACAATTAATGATCCTATGATTAATATGCCTCCTATAATCAGATGTACAAACTACTGTACAGATATACAGACTAAATGAAGGGAAAAGAGAGAAATGCAAACCAGTTTCAGTTAAACAACACCAAAAACCTTGTAGAAAGTACCATTCTCTTGAAAAAGGAAGCCAATGAAAAACTAGTTACCTTTTCTCAAGTACTCCAAAAGAATAGCAATGCGCAGACTTCCAGCAGCAGAAGACGTGAGACCTTGAAGGTCAGCGGCAAGAACATGCAACATTTCCAGAGACAGGGAAAAGTGAACAGCATTAGATTAAAGATAAATGTGGCCATTAGAGTTTCAATGCATTAGTCTAGTCTTTTTTTCTTAATTAATTTGATAAACTGCATAGGCGTACAGGGCCAAGACTCACAAACAAGGATTAATTTTAGAGTCTACAAGAAACAGTTGTTCAGCTTGTTTTTCATTTTGTTTGGAGTTTTTCTTTCTAAGCTATCACAAAGATGAATCCACCTAGGAAAACTCTCTAGCCTGTTACACGGCCTCTGTCACAATAGCTGAATGTCTCACAACTCAATGCATTTATCTTACAACAGTCTGTTAGAGGTAAATTTTTACGTTTATTCTATAGACATCTATATCTCTAGATATCTATAGATAAAATTACAGAGATGAGCCCAAAGCAAAAGCCAACCAATAAGAAATAAAGACCTAGATAAATTTAGAAGGTCTAAATATGAGACTGAACGATTCACCTAAAATGCTACAACATACGCAACACTGGGAAAATCAGTGGAGTCAAGGTAATTGCTGCTCTCACCTGCCACCTTTGTAGCTAGTCAGCCCCATCACTGAGAGAGATGAATGGGTCAAAGCCCAAAATTCACAGGCCTTAGATCACATGAGAACTATGCTACACAGCAAGGAATTGAGCCCTGTCAAGTCCAGGGCTAATGCCCTAATCATTGGATCTAGCAGAGACACTGTGAAAGACAGAAGGAGATTTTCAAAGACCTCACATACCACCACTGACTCATGACATGGACAAGGCCATACCAGTTGCACCATGCTAAAGATTCACAGGATAGGCTGGGTGTCTGCCACAAGTAAAATCCTCATCATCACACCTTTTCCAGTCTACCTGTTTATACATTTGGTAGACTGAAAATGAATATTTTTGCACATTTCCCCCTCTTATAGAAAATGTGTGTCAAGACCCTGATCATACAACAGCTTATTGGTATGTGTAACTTGTCAAAATTAGGCATACATTCAAGTCTTTTCAAGCTCTTAGGAGAAAGAGAAAGAAAGAAGCATTCATGACCTCTGTCAAAACTGCTAGCCAGTGAGCTAAGGTGGAAACAAAAAACAGCTTTTAAAACAAATGAAGCAATTATCAAACTCTCAAAAAATATTAGTACATTAAAGTCCTGAATAAATTCAGCTATAGCATCTTGGAAAATGTAAACAACCTAAATATTAAGCTACATGCTTAATTTAAAGCCCAAAGAAAAGAACAAAGATATGTAACACGTAAATACCCAAATTTTATCATTTTAACATGTTACTGAAGACTTTAAGATTTGAGCTCCGGGAAGGTGAAACTGTACAGAATTATGAAAGATAACCAATATAAAATACAATTAGTAAACACAGTACAGTTTCCTAACTTGTCTTATACAGTCAGAACAATGAGGATTTCATCCTCCATGGCTAAAAATTAAACAATTTAGCCAAATAAGATAAAATGTAAATTTTAAATTATGTTTGTGAACATCAATTTTGTTACAAAAGGGAGGACTTGAAAGAGTATTTTGAGAGGTATTCATTATCTTCCCAAACTGTCATTTATAAACTCTGGGTTATATAAAATACAATGAGATTGTGCCTGAAACTGACCAGTTAAGGAGTCAAATTTATTTTCCACTGCCAACAGATCCTTCATTATTGCCCCACCTAAAAACATTACAAAACTAAAGGTCAGAACAGAAAGATCTTAATGACACGAAATGGATCCACTCCATAGTAAATTAAGTTTTATTACTAACTCTTTTGTTCATTAACTCTGCTTTTAAAATGGAAGAGTTTGGGCTTTCTATTTTGTGAAGAAAGGATTTTCTTTCAAGGGAGGCTCAGTGGGCTCAAGAGTTGAATGTGTTTGTTTCCCCAGTGTACATAATAGCACAAAAATTTAAATGAGGCATCTAGTATTGAAAGTGATGTATAGGAGGGCATTCCTATTCCAACAGAACTTCTCACTTCCATGAAATCAGAACTCCACTCTGATTGCATTTAATCAGTCCTTGGAATGATAGGAGAGATCTATGAGAGTGTCATACAAATGGATACAGTGACTAGATGACTGGATTGGAAAATTAAATCAATATTTCACATTGAAAACACTTATCAACTCTGTTAGAATGGGTATCTAGCTTTTATTATAGCATTTCTGTCTAAAGTACCTCTATTTACAACTGTAGTCATGACATTTTCAAATAAGAATTTCTGATGTATTTCAGTTTCAATTTTGTGCAAACTGAATGGTGAAACTCTAGAATAAGTAAACTTGTCTGTCATATACTTTAAAAAATACAGATTTTAATCTTTACTATGTATATAGCTCTACTAAGTGTTAGTCTGGTAAACTAGCTCATAGAGTCACCTTCAGACCTCTAACTCATCCGAAATATAAACAGTATACTTACTCTTTGCTACTCGTCAAGCAGATAAACTTTTCCCCTTATTTGATTTACAGACCAAGAATTGCAGAAATAAAATTAGAATACATTTCTCTTTACAGCAAAAAGTCACTCTTCAAAAGAAGCATTCAGTGAGATCTTATCATTTTTCAGGGATATAAGGTTTAGCATGCAGCACTGAAATTTGAAGATTGTAACCTACTAATACAAATATTATGTCTCAAAATCCTGGTTTAAGCTCTATTTTATAGTGCAAGAGTCTGAATATAAGAGTCAGGCCATGATTTTTATAAATATGAATGGAAAAATCTGAATATTTTCCTGTACGAATTAATAAAATTTCACTGGGTAAAGTAGCAAAATAATACTAACAGTAAAATAAAAGATATATTGTAAAAAGAAAATATTCAAATGTTGTAACTTCAAATGAAAAAAATAATCTCTTAAAAGCAAGGTACACAAAATTTTGCAAAAAAAGCAGAGAATAGAACTTATTTCCAGGGAAGAAATTTTCACTGAACAATGGCAACTCTACGCAAAAAAAATGCCTTCCACAGCAACAGCTATGCATCCAAAGAATTACATTTAAAGCTCTTTTATCTGAAATACCAAAAGTAAATCTAAAAGTATCTAAGACCGACTCTTTAATATTTAGAATTTCAAATGGATTCATATTGGTTTATACCTGTAGAGAAATCAAAATCACTCATTCTAAAAATTCTAATTACCAGAGAAGCCCAATCTAGAAAGACATCCAAAAAAAAAGACTGAAAATTTATAGCTTGAAAATGGTCTAGCTGGCATTACCTAATGGAATATAAAATATGTCACTATACATTGGATTTATCTAATTTACAATAACTGAAAAGGATTGTTTGATGATTTTATGGAATAAGTGGTCTAAAATAGGCCTAAATAAGTATGATGTAAATATAGTCTACTACTATTTGTAAACATTAATCTATGCTGTAGGAATTTTTCTTCCTTTTTGGGTCACAGTTTTTACCACAGTTTTCATTAAATATCTATTGTCTTTTATAACTATTATTGTATCTTTAACCTAAGCAATTTGTCACATCTCAAGGCTTTGTAGGATTGATGGATGAGAAGCAAACAAGAGTCAGGTTTATTCCCACATTAACCCACATTATAAAAAAGAAAAAACAAAATCCCCAAACTCAAAATTCTGTTTTACTGATAAAAAACAAATAAAGCACAAGCATTTCACCCTTCATAATCCATCAAGTCCACCTCCAGTGGTCTAGCAAAGGATTTATGTCTGGTCCTTTCTGTTGCCTAGCTGTTTCTCACAACCACTTCGCAACAAGTACTGTGTTTCACATTATACTTAATCTGGTGCCAAAACTGGGTAGTCCTGCTCCATTCATTCCCCTAACTCTAGCGATGTGCTGCTGCCACTTATCTTCAATCAAATGTAATGAACTGGTTTGACAAGATGATCCAATCTAAAACTGTCATGCAAACTCACATAACTGCTTTTCCCACAGTCATACAAGCCATTAAATATGAGGCAAACAAGAGCGAAGAAACAAGTGCAACAAGTAACAGCAAGAGAGGAAAGGAAGGAAAAGGACTACCCCTTTCAGCACCAACTTGTAGTTTTACTATGGCAGGCAAAACAGCAGGCTGCTACCTTAGGATGCAGCTCTACAGTAGCCTAAGTCAATCTAAGTTGGGACCACTTTGGTCCTGCCCTCTACACCAAAACTTAAAATTACGCTCTTCCCTTCCACTGACCCAAGCACTGATGCAATCACATGGTGCTGCAGTTGAGGGAGCTGAACAGATTAAAGAAAAGCCTCGAAATAGTTACTAGTTTTCAAGTGGTTCACCATGACATTGAATGAGTGCTACTGCAGGCACAAGACCAACCACAACTAATCTTAGTTTAAATTGCCATGGAGCTGAAACCTTCACCTCCTTTAGCTTTTCCTTTAACTTGCAAACAAGGAAATATCTCATGATTCAGCTCTGCCTTGCACATGAAGCCTGCTGCCTTGTGCATTACCTCTTTCTTTTTGTGGTCATTTACAATAGCTAGCTTTGAGTTAAAAAGAGCGCTAGGCCTCTCCTTGTGTTCGAAGAACACTGGGAATAGATTTCTTTGGATCCAAGCTGAGAGCCATTAGCTTGTTAACAGAATAGCACATGCAATCTAACATATTTGCTGGTAAAAGAAATATTAGTTATACCATAGTTCTATGCACAGGAAGTTCTACCCAGAAAAATAGAAGGTGAAATACCTTTTAGCTTCATTTGAACCTCTCCACCCTGAAAAGTCTGCAAAAAGAAAGAATTCAACAAGGAAAAAGAATGTATGTTAGGAATAAAAATATAACAAACTTTAAGGTCTATGTAACAGGGTGAACTAACACATTACTGCTCAAATGGGAAGGTCCCGCTCCTCCCTCTTCCTTTTTCACCTTCATCCCTGCTCCTGCCTGAATACTCTCAACCACTTATCTTGCATTGACACAGATGTTCACCAGACAGGTCTGTGAGCAGGAAAGGAGGAAAGAAGAAACAAGACTCTCCCTTTCAGCAGAATTGGGCTTGAGCACACAGAAAAATCTACTTTGCTATGAATTTAGAAGACTATTGTCAAAAAATAAAAAAAGTTTTGTAGCAGAATAAAAACAAAAAACAAAAAGTTTGTTTTGAAACAAACCTAGAAAAATATTTCATTGTAAGCTGTCTTCCCATACAGAAGCCATTTTCTATTCACTTTATATTTTCTTGAAGTAATTGGATCAAATCCTGTTGTCACCCAAGAAAAATGTTCTTAATGTCCTAAACATATCTCAGGAAAACTCTAGCAATTTTGTAAGAAAAAAAATAGAGGGCTTATTTGGGGTAAAAAAGCATGCATTCTGCAGTACAAAGAAAACAGGGTTAAGTGCTACCTAGATACAGTCTTTATAACCAGGTACTTCAGGTGTGACAGAGCTACATGGGCATATACTCCATGACTTTCATATCCAAGACAGATAATCTATACACTAATTCTAAATATCAGAGGTTAAGGTAATGGAAAAACATCAACAAATTATCATCTGAGGCTACTGATTTTGTAAGCAGGTTTGCAGACAGCAGGTTCTTAAATATAACGTACCCTACTTACAGTAAATACAAATTTGCATTTGATTTATATTACAGAGTTTAATATATGCAAATGTTTAGAACATTTTTCCTATAGTCTTGCTTTTACTCCAACTCTTCTGACTTTCGCCATGCAAACTTAAACGACAAAACCTGTGTGAACAACAAGCTTTGACAGCATACAAAATAGAACTAAGGGATATGTTTAACTGAAGACACACAGTCCTGAAATCTCTACTCTGCTAAGCTCATATTATGCTGGTGAGCAGTACAAAATAGCCATAAATCACTAGCAGATAATTTATAACTTCCCTTGAAGGGGAACTCCTGCCAGAAGTTATGCAATATCTTATGTCTCTACAATTCCTAATTTCTAGAGCAGAAGGAAGAAATGACTCTTTTGTTCTAGAAACGCAGAGTAGAGCTCCGCTATAGCCCATCCTCTTGTCTCAGGACTCTGAAAATCAATGCCACTACACTGGTTTGCTCCCATACTGGTACCACTGTTTGTACCTGTACTGGTACCACAGAAGGATCTTGTGAATGAAAGTACAGATTTGTTGTTTTTAAGTAATATCATAAAAGTTGAGCTTCCATGCTAGTAAGTTGCTTGCATATGCAGATGTATAAATGGGCCACAACAAAGTCAGAAACCTACAAAAGTTAGCAGTGTTCTTTTTTTTAACGGAATGTTAAACAGAAAATACCATTTTTCTAAATTGAAAAACTGTTTTTCTGCTTTGATGGGAAAAGTTGAAATGAGCAATTTTTGTGGTTCTATTGCATAGAGACCATCTATATTCAATGCATTTTTCCTTTAGTTCCTTTTACTTTTAGACTAAAATACAGATTTTAATCTATTATATTTATATGCCTATTATATTTATATGCCATAATATATCTAATATGTAGTTACTGTTTTACGTATATATTCAAAATAGCTCAAGATTATGCAGAAGAAAATACATTTGGAATTTCAGTAAAAATTTCAATTTCTTGTTAGCTTCACTATTGACTTATAAACACGTGTTCTTGCAAGATCTACATAGACTCTAAAAAGAACTCTTAGAAGGAATTCGGGATATAGGTGCACAACAGCTCTGCTCTTGGCCAAACCTTTCAATATCCATATGCTAAATATGCCAAATCCAGACTTGGAACAACTTTATTCACATGGTCTACATATTTTTCAAGCTTATCTGTATAAAACTAGATGCTTAGTTACAGATTATTAAAAATAAGTAAGACTTCAAGAGTCTACATCTATTTTAAAGAACTCTTAACATGATAGCTAGTCCATACAATGCATTGGAACTGCAGAAGTTCATAAAGTTTCAGAGTTGTATAATTGTATAAAGGAGTAGCGTCTACAGACAAAAAAATAGAAAAGGACAGTGGAGAGAAATACATTTGAAAACATATGCTAATATAATATAAATCACTATTTTCAGCTGTCACATTATTTCAGATTTCTTATACTACATTTAAAAACCATTCCTGAAAACACATGTCCTGACTCTTACGACACACATTTAACAAAATCTATTCATAGAAATCCTCTATCCATTCTGAAATGAATAAGCATATTTTAATTGTTTTAGATCTGTGTGAAGACAAATGACAGACCAACTGCTGTAATGGAATTTTTAATGAAACATACATTTCTGGCTCACTGGGCATACTGCTGCAATCTATGAACTGAAAGAGATGAAAATTCCTTAGATCTTCCATGTGAAATTATCCTATTCTGTAGTGATACGTACATGTGCGTTTTCAAAGAAGTCATATATTATTAGAGCTAGACATATTTTCATTCAGAAATGCACACCTTCTGTAAGACAGAGGGGTGTCTAAATTGATAGAAGACATAAGAGTAGATAATCAGCCCTTAAAAATACACTTTAAGCTTAGGGTAAACTTTCTGATATCATCTGGTATTACATTCTGCATTTTACCCATCTCTGTTAATTTAAATATCCATACTGGCATCATGAATTAAGGCATCCCTAAAGTAGTCTCTAGACTAGAAAATCAGGGCCAGATCTTCAAAAGAACTCCAGGTTCGATACCTAAATAAATGGCAAGATTTTGAACAGTATTTAGAATTCTCTAGCTTGTACGAACACATAAAATGTAAACTCTTTAAAACTTTGCCGCTGAAAACAACATGAGAAATTCTCTTTCACACATTACAAACAACCTTTAGAACTCACCTTGGCCTAAATCTTTTTCAAAGATTAATATAGAAAATGAAAACATAAGTACTTAAATGTGAATTGCTTCATTTTCTAATGTTTAAGTATTGATAAGAAGGGTAAGTGTTTTTTGGAATGTGAGGGAGGTAGAGAAGGGCTGGAAGATATTCTTCTGTCACGGCTAATGTGTATTTTTCAAACTTAGTTGTGTCAAATAACCAGCAATATAACCATGGCTAACAATTTGGATCAGAAGTGATTCAAATACCAGAGTGCAAAATGTGTTCTTTTGTCTCCTTTTCTCTTTAGGAAGCAACAGTTTTTAAGAGCACAGTTATGATCATAGAATAGCAAAGTTCTTGTTTCAAATATTGCTCTTCATCTGAGTAATTTAGCCTTTTAAATCACAAAGCCTTTTAATGAAATGATTATTTTTCCTCAATATTTAGACTTTTTTTCTTTTCTTTTTTTTTTTTTTTTTAAGTTGAGAAGACTTTCGCTTAGCATCTCAACTGGTGTTAGCCATATAGACCCATTCAGGTCACCAGAACCACCTCATTTTACATCAGCTGACATGTTGCTGCATTATATACATAAAAACCCTGACCATGCAAACAAATAATCATATATTTGATTCCAATACATGGGAGAGTTCCATTGAAGCCACTCATTCATTCAGCATCATAACATGGACACATTTTCAGTACAAGCCCAAAAGAGTAGCTGATTTTTTGCTATCCTTTGTATACTAAGGACGTAACTGACTCTGATTCCAAAAACAACAGATGGAGAAGTGTATGTTTAGGCCTAATCTCATGCATGATGTTTTTGCTTGTCAATTTTGTAAAAACAATTAATTCCTATTAAATGTTGTTTTAGCCATTTATGTTTCTATATCATTCTGACACTCTTGCATGCACATTAGTTAGCTAATTTGCCTCTTGTTTGCAAACCTTATTAAGGATACTGGGGTAGTCTGGCCCCAAATGAAGTCAATGGCAAAATTCGCACTAATCAGACAGGGTTTCATCCACTATCTCATGAGCTCTGAAAGAAGTTGCCACGTTTGTAACAACTGAAGAAAAAATGTGCCTGTTCCTCAGCCAGTGCTGCAGTGGCTTGGAGCTCATATACATTTGCTTCTGTACATAATGTCTTTTGGCACAGACAGGGCAGAAGCTGGGATCAGTAATATCTGAAGATGCAGCCAGTTTGAACTTTGGAGTCAGACCCCCATAACACAGAAACTACCATCCTTTCAGAATGTATACATACAACAGTATCAGTTTAAATATGCTAACTATAGCGTACAGCTGTGGTAACCTCCACAGTTCCTTTCTAAAATCTCTTCTGGAACTTTAAGCTTAAGCTTATTCTAGGTCTTATCACTTTCTTGAATAAAAATATTTGGGAAGTGAACAAAAAATTATCCATTGGCTTTCAAAAAAAAAAAAAGTAGCTTCAAATCCTTGAAGCAATGGTAGTAGAAATTTCCAATAAATTCTCAAAATCACAAAATTTGTTACCAAGTTTTTGCTTTCCTGATCAATACCATCATTGGCAGCCTTGGGAAAATAGAGTAGTCTTATGAATCCCAGGTAGCTAAAAAGTAGCAAGAGGCTTAAGCCCCTTCTGAAGCCTATGTCATGGGAACAATCCCATTGTTTTCACTTAATTTATTCCTGTGACAGAGACTGTTAAGACCAAGCCTTGTGTGAGGTGTTCATGTCCAAGGCACATGCAACAGTAACATTTGATTCTGCCTCTGCACACGTTAATATTAGAGTATGTACAATACCAAACTGTCCAATTTTAAAGAGCTACAAATATCACACAGCCCTTGATAGCTGAAGAGCAGTTATCACACTTTCAGTTGTCTGCCTTTTAACACAAGCCTGTTTTTCTACAAGAGTTTCAAATTCACAACCTGGTTATTTGTGCACAAATGTCAAGACTGCAATTTTCCTGAAGCGTATGCCTTCAGCTCAGTCTTTCCATTGAAGTGTCTGCTGCCCCAGTGAGACATATGTTCATTTATTACTTTCAAAACATTCCAGAAAGCCAAAATTAAAGAGGACCTTGAGAGGTTTCTTAGCTTATCCCTCTGCTTCAAGGTGGAATTAACTATATTTAAACCACGCCTGACGGATGTTTGTCTAACCTGTTCTTGAGGATCACCACTAATGCAAATTGCAGCACCTCCCAAGGCACTCTGTTCTAATATTTCAATATTCTATCCATTAGAAAGTCTTTTCTAATGTAAATCTTCACTGTTGTAATTTAAGCTCATTACTTTTTACACTCCTCATGGGAGATCTACAGAAAAAAAAATGATTTTCTTCCTCTTTATGGCTATCTTTTACACTTTCGAAGTCTTATCACAACAGACTTGTTTTGTCTAGTCTTAACAATCCCAATTATTTCATCTAAGAAACAGTGAACAACATTTTAGACAAGAAAACATAGCAAGACTAATATACTTAGAAAGAAAAAAAAAGTAGATCCCATTTTGGACCTACCATCTTTATCTATGATTATATACAGTAAAACATTTCAACAATGATCATTTATCATGTTCCTCAAGAGAACCAATAAAATGCCATGAATACACATCCTCTGATGCTGCACAGATACAAAACGTATAGTTTGTTTACAAACTAATATTACTGAATGCAAAATGAAGCAACATTTTAAAAAAATATATTCGTAAAGGTCCAAAGTTTACATTTCTAAAATATTAAATTCATGTTTTATTTACAGACCAGCTTTCAAACAATTATTGGCATTTTAATATAATTGCTTAACCTGATGAGTACATGAATAAAACGAAGCTGTAAAAAAATCAATAATCAGAGTAAAGTTTCATCTAATAGTTCTAAAAATGCTATTATCAATTTCTATTTAGAAATGCAAGAGGTCACCTACCACATAGTAACTTATCATTAACTGGTCAAGACTTTCATATACTATAGGTATCTCAAGTGACCAACATATTCCAACCATGTGCACAAGAGTGCATTTTTGCCCATTCCAACTTCCAGTGAAGTGTTGACAACAGTTGTAGTATTTACACATTTAAAATAAAGGCTTGATATCCCTTTGGATCACTCTATCACTGTTGCTCTGTCTTCTCTTGTTGACAACGCATAGCACAGTGCAATCCAAAGACTATGGATTTTGCTGATGCTGTGAGAATTGAATTAACAGCATCTACCCAAGGTTGTCTAACAAAAATAGGCAACTCTAAGTAACAGACTATTAAGGAACACTGATTCTGCATCAATGACGCCTGAAATCACTCACCAAAATCTTCCTCTCGCCAAGAGGTAGCACGTCAGAAGGCAGAAATTTTTAGACTTAAACAGGACCTACTGGCTAGAATGACCATCCAAGATATAAAGCCCAAATGGCTGGCAGGTATCTGACAGCCTGTGGCTTTACACCGGAACTTGGGAGGTCTGGCAGGGAATTCCAAACACTTGACAGTGCAGCTAATTCTGCTGTGCTGCCAGAAACACTCCTTCGCCTGGGTTTGTGCTAGCTTAGGTGAAGGGAAAACTTGAAAGCTGCGTAATAAAAACTACAACCTCAGGCTGTATTAGCTTTAACTAATTTCAGCTGGGTCTCAGCAAGGAAAATATGTCCTTCTTCATGCTGCACCCTTTTTGCTTTGTCGCTCTGCCCCATCTCCTGGGGACTGCATTAAGATTTCTAAAGCAAACACAGAAACAAAAGGGGCAGATTCTTTTCCCCATAGAAGGGATAGGTGAATGCAATGACCTTTCTGTTTTGCCAGCCTGGACTACTGTGAATGTGAATAATGCAGGTTTTTTCAGGAAAGCAAGCATTTACTACTTCAGTAAACTTCCCAGCTTGATTAAAACAAAAGGATATTTGAGGGAGTGGAATAAGAAGCAATTTGATTTGATCACCCTCCCCATTACGCTTTGCTGTACCAATATCTAGCACCTACAGTAGGTGAAAAAAAGGAGGAAGTAAAAGGAAATCCTAGGAAATCCTAGGAAATCAACAGCTGTGTTTCATAAATTGTAGGTACAATACCTTCAAAATTATGAAAAATAAGTATTTCATTTCCATGTTTGTTATTTTGAGATCTCAGCATTTTTAAACACAACTCACTGATTTTGATGTCTACAATGTACGTAGTATTCCATACTAGATGAAATAAAACATCAGCCAGTGACGATCCCTCTGTTTTACAGAGAACTTGATCATATTCTTAAATTAAATCATGTATTAGTGCATTATAGCTCTAATGACAACAAAACTATTTTATATTCTAAGAATACGCATCTCTGAATTATTTTAAAATACCTAACCAAGCAATGCTGTGTGTTCCTATGCAGCATTCAAATCCTCTAAAAATATGTTTTCTTGAAAAGATAATTATCAGTCTAAACATATACCAACAATAGATTTTGATCAATTTAATTTCTTATATTATTTCTGATAAAGTTGCTGCTTTTGTTTCTAACTGCAAGCTATAGTTTCTAATTGCTGCTCTGCTTCAGCAGCCATAGCTGCTGCCTGTAATTGTTCTGTTTCACTCTGGATGGCATTGGCTGTAGTAACTTGTTTCCTTTCACTGTGCATATTGTTCTCATGCCTTTTTAGATCAGATGCCTTAGCAAATGCTTTAGTGCAGGAACTGCAGACAAAAGGCTTCTCTCCTCGGTGTCTTCTTTCATGGTCTTTGAGGTGGGACTTGTGCTTGAAAGCTTTATCACACATATGGCATGCAAATGGCCTCTCATTACTGTGAACTCTTTCATGCTTTTTTAGATCTGGTGCACGAATAAAAGACTTTCCACATACCTCACAACTGTAAGGCTTGTAACCAGTGTGTATTTTCAGATGCTCTTTCAAATGAGCTTGTGTGGTAAAGCCCTTTGTACACATTTCACAAACAAATGGTCTATCAGCAGTGTGTAGCTTTTCATGTTTTCTCAGTCGTGCTTCATCAGAAAATGTCTTGCCACAAGCCTGACATACAATATGTTCCCTGTGACCATAAAGCAAATATTCAAACTTCATGTCCCCAGCTCCTGTTGTCCAGCCTGGCGTCTGTTCATCTTTCACTTCGCTTATGCCATCATTAAATGCCAATGCTTGTGGAGTTTGAGATCCTAAGTCTTTTGATTCAGTTGTTTCCATAGGCTCTACTTCCTGGCCATAACAGTTTACTTTTCGAACCTCTTCACTCCCCAACTCTTTCAAAATCGCTTCTTGAACTCTCAGGGTAGTGGTAGGTGATTTTCCATCCTCCTGACTGGGGGGAGTTCCTTCCACTGTCACATCTGATGGACTATCGTCGTGATCTCCAATTTCTTCCACCTCATCATCTTGGGTATCATTAGCTTCCCCAATAGGACGGTTTATTTTTAGACAGTACTTGCTCTTGGACTGCGTGTTTTCTTCAGGACTAGATACATCACGTTTCTGAGAGCAGAGTTTATCTAAAAAACGAATACCAAGAATCTGGCCTGAAGACATCATCAAATTTACATCCTCTTTCTTAACAGAAATCTTTGCAGTATACATGTAATTGAGAACTTCCTCAAAAATATCAGAACGAAGAAAATCTATTTCTATTACTGATGAACTATCAACTTCTAGTTTTTTGAAAAGCTTTTTGAAGTAGGTACTGCAGGCAGCAAGTACACACCGATGTGCTCGGAATTTAACATCCTCAACCACAATAGCTATGTCACAGAATTCTCCTTCCAAACGTTGTTCATTTAATGTTTTCAGAAACACAGTTTTGTGATCATCGTCATTATATTTAATGGTTTCAGACATACTGATGAAAAACTCCTGTAAAATAACAAGAGAAAGTTTTGTATGTTTTATAAATTGGTCTAAGTCATGAAATCACAACAGCCAATGCCATTTACAAATTCAAAGAAATGTCAAATAAATTGAAAAAATTTAAATTTGACCAGAAAACCAGAAAAAAAAATTAATTTGACCAGAAAACCCTTTCAAATTATGAAAGCACTACTCTTAAACCTCTTTTAAAGTTGTAAATATATAAAGGTCTTTCTCTAAATTAAATACTTCACAGGACACACTGTGATTTATAGATGAGAATTTTTTGTAATATGATACTAATTTACTCAAATGTTTACTGATTCAGTCATTCTAAATTGAAAACTTTCTCTGTGAAGTTGTAATTTCCAATAAAAGTATGATGCTATTGCAAGAGTAGTAATTCTCATAGCTAAAATATCTATATAGTAAAAATATAGTAAATTCCTATAGCTAAATACTATGCTACAACAAATACTAAAAAATGTATAGGAAATATTAGTAAGCTGTAGTGATATATGTAAAACTAACATGTATCAACACAACCCAAACTAAACGTGAAATATCAAATATAAGTCTTACCATGAACAATGCAGGAAATTTTCTGAATAAATGACTATCAAATATTTGACAGATGACTAACACTCACAATGGACCACCTTCAGCCTGAAAGACAGAAAGTAAATAACATTTAAGAAATGATAAAATTACTCCAAAAATTGGTGTTTTAAATGAGTGTGTTAAAACACAGCATGTTAAATTATTTTAAATGATATGATATACACTGTTAGAACATCCAGTTAGAGTGATCCTATAGATGACTACATAAACTGATTTGTTGTCCAAAAGCATCTGTTTTCTTCCCTCTTTCTTCATTTCCCTGACTTAGTTTTCCTGCTACTTACCATGCACTAGAACTGGAACTCATGAAAACTCCTCTAGGAACATAGACACTTAACTCAATAACCCATCAAAAAAAGTGAATGGTCTTCTGCTGAATTAGTGAGCTGAACAAGTCTAGAAGGCCTGGCATGCAGCAAAATGATGGCCGATGGTGCTGGGGATGGATGCATATGCAGGACCAGGGGAAGAAATGCTCTGGATACCAGACCAGAGGAACATACTCTCTCCTTTTTTGGAGTAATGCATTGTTGCGTATGCTGGAGCCCACCTTTTGTATAATAAAGCAAGCATTAGAGCATCTGTTCATGAAAACAAAAAAAATCTAGGTCCTAGACCTTCCTCAGCATGAGGATTCAAATTAACTCTCTCTCCCCAAAGCGCACCCTTACAGACAGGCTGGTATTAGGGCAGGCTCCACTCTCCTAACTTAAGTGATATAGAGATACACAGGCCTAAGAGACAAGGACAACAGACAAGAGAACACCAGGGTGCAGCTAAACAATGAAGATATCCGAAGAGGGGAGTGAGGAACAATAAAAACATATATAATTTAAATTATTCAATCCCAGTCTCCCAAAAGCATCTAATTCTGAGACAGGGGGAGAAAATGCAGAAGAGAGGAGCAGAAGCTAATGTTTGGTTCAGACACCTCCCTCCATCACCTGGCATGGAGCCATCTGGAATTCCATTTCTAAATAGCTATTTATCCTCAACCATATATGACAGGGAAGCAGCTGACAGGTATGCCAGCTTCCACTCCTGGCACTGGGTGTCTAACATGGTATGGAAACACTCAGCACCCTATAAGGCTCTTTGCAGATTTGGTATTCCAGCATGTAGTGACACTGATTAAAAAAAAAAAAAAAGTAATGCCAAAATTCAAAATTCTTTTTTATCCCAACATAATCAGAAACTAAGATGGCCAGTTAGGAAAAGCATAAAGAATATTTGAAATATATAAAAGAAAACAAAAACAATAATCATTCTGTGTATTTTTCTGGGTTGTCTACCATCCCATGAGGAGGTATCAGTCCAGCACTGAAAAGCAGGCAGGACAAACTTAACTATTTCAAGGGATCTGTTTAGAGTTCTTTGCGTGCTGGGAAAAACACTGCTTTCTTTTTAAACAAACATCAGAGTCGCTGTTAATAATCATGAAGCAACACCCTTCTTTCTCGTTAAACAATATACTCATGCAAAATGCAATTTGGTGCTATTCTCTTGAGACTTACAAGTGAGAACCAGTAACAGACAAAATAATTGGCTGAAAACTGTGCTACTGAGGCCACATGAGCATGTAAGTGGTGAAAGAAACAAAGTTGCCGTTGTACAGGTGGAGCGCAGTAAGCACTTGCCCAGAAGATGTGCAGGACTCCCGTTTCCACGGGACGACTTATTTCACGGGGTAATTCTAGTCACTCCCCACCCCAGCTCACCCTGCCGTTGTCAGCACAGACACAGGGCCGGGGGGACGTGTCGGGGCTGTTGGTGCAACTCTTGCCGCCATCCTGGGAGCCGCGCCACGCCACGCCAGCTCCCGGCGGCGCTGCGGCCGCGGCCGTGCCTGCAGCCCGGCGCACGCACCCGCCGGCGGGGACGCGGCGCGGGCGGGCTCCCGGCGGGCCGGCCCGGCCCTCCCCTGCCCGGGAACCCGCGCCGCCACCGCTGGCGGGCGCCAGGGGCCCGCGGCCGCCTACGCGGCCCTCCGGCAGCAAGACGCTGCCCGCGCTCCCGGCCCGTCGTCGGGGGCGCCCGCGAGCACTGGCAGCCTCTCTCCGGAGCGAGCCCGGCGCTGCCGGCCGCGTCCCTCCCGCGCCGCCTCGCGGGGCTGCGCCGGGGACAGGCGCGGGCGGGGGCGGCGCCCTCTCCCCCCCTCCAACGGCAGCCGCGCGGCGGCGCGAGCCGGGGCGCCGCCAGGCTCCCCGCCTCGCGCCGCCGGGCAACGGCCGCGCGCCCCTTTGTTGCGGCGGCCGGTGCCACCGCGCGGGGCCCGCGTGCCCCAACGTGCGCACCCGCCGCCGCCGGACGTGTCCGTGTCCGTGTCCGTGTCCGTGTCCGTGTCCTCCTCCTCGCCCGCCCTCCCCCTTCCCGCCCGCCGCGCGCGCAGGAGGCAGGCGCGCGGCGGCTCCGAGTTGCTGACGGCGGCGAGCGCGTCCGCGGCGCCTCCACCTCACCCAGCGCGCGAGCTGCCTGGGCTCTAACGGCTGCAGCCGCTAGCAGCTACGGCTGCTGGAGGCGGCGGCAGCAGTGAGCCGCGCAGGGAGGGGGGCGCGCGAGGGAGAGCGCGCGCGCGCTGCGCGGCGGCAGCCCTGCCTTGGGGGGGGAGGGGAAGAGGGCTCGCGCTTACCTGCCGCCCGCCCGCGCGCGCGCGGTACCGCACTCCCCGGGGGACGCGGAGGGCTGCTGCTGCCGCCGAGCGGGCCGGGGCCGGGGCCGGGGGGGGGGGAGGGAGGAGGGGGGGAATTTGGGGAGGGGGGCTGGGGGGGGGTCTGCGCGCGTCTCTCCGGCCGTCACCGCCGCCTCCTGCACGAGCACTCAGTGCGCGCGCGCGCGCCGGGGGCGGGGGTACGTGCATGCGCGGTGCGAGCAGGGCGCGCCTGTGCCGGGGAGCGTGGAGGAGGCGGAGGAGGTGGGGAGAAGCGAGGGGGGAACAGGCCGTCCCCATCTTCCTTTTCGGGGGGCCCGCGCCGCCGCCGGGGGGGGGAGGGGAGAGGGGGACGGACGCGGACGGACGCGCGCGGCGCGTCGCTCGGGGACGGCCGGCCGGCGCCGCAGGGGCGCAGCGGAGCCGCGTTGCGTGGCGCCGCGCCGCGGGCACCCGCCCCGCCTGCGCGTGCGCGTGTGAGCGCAGCGGCGCCCTCCCGCCTGGCGGCGCGCGGCGGCGAGCCCGGCGCGGGCTCGGCCCCGAGCTCGGCGGGGCTGAGGGGGAGGGCGCGAGGCCGCCGACTCCCCGCGGCCGTTGGCGCCGCGCGCCGGGGGGCGGGGCCAGGGCGGGCGGGAAGGGGCGCTCGCGCCCGGTGGCGGTGCGGGAGTGTGAGCGCCTGTGGCGCAGTTGGCGTCTGCCTCAGCCCTCCCCGAAAAGGGAGAGGGGGCCCCGCGCCGAGGGGCCGCGCCGCTAGGCACGGTCGTGGGCAGATGGCGGCGGGGGAGTGAAATAGGCGGGAATTTTTATGAAGTAGTTTTGTACAAAGATGTGGCGTTTGCGGCCCCGGGAGACTCTGCGCTCCGTCTGCAGCGTGGCGACGCGTGTTTAAAGCTGTTGCGATGACTTTCGTACTGTTGTACAAGCTCGTCATTAAAGACGACGGGTGTGTTTCCCCTCCCTAAGTATCTGTTGTATCTTCTGAATGTCACAGACAGGGAAAAATGACTGCCTACCAAAGCATGTTGCGCATAACCAATTGCTTTCAGTTGTTTTAAATTTGTAAGAGTTAGAGTTTTACAGAGATTGCACACTGTCTCCAAAGAAATAAAAGCTATTATTGTGTTACTCGTTTTACACCTATTTTTTTGAAGTTCATGAGACTTTTCTGATGGAAAATTGTTCAGGGAAATAATTTGTGCATTAATAAAACTTTTAAGTGTTGCAAAATAACGGCCTAATAGTGTAAAATCCAACTATTCTACTAGGAAAGTATGAATTTGCAGTACAGTAAGTACTTACATTGAAAATTACAGCAATAAAAAAGTTACTGGAATAATGTGTTCATCCTCAGGGAGCAACGGAATAACTTTTATCTATCAGGTTCATAACTTTTACCCCTTCCTGAGTCGTCTCTATGATGTTTTTGTATAGTACCCTAGTATATGTAGTGAATTGCTCTCTTGCTGGATCACTCCATCTTTTTTAAATTATTAATTAAAAAATTTATATTACTTGCTATCCATTTTTAGATCTAATGGAAAGAAGTTATTTTCCCTGGGTGGTGAAAGCTGCCAGGCTTGTTTGGTAGTGACATAAGTGACTTGCATTCAGAAAGCAATGCCAACAGCATTAAAACAATTTTTTAAAGTAGTTCTGAATCTTACACAAGAATTCCCTCCAACATGGAAGGGGCTTCCTTTATTCAGCTTCATAACATAGTCCTTTTTTTCTTCAGCACTACCTCAGACACCCCTGTGATACCCTTATTAGTCTTAAGAAACAGGGAACTGCTGTGTTCAGCTTACTGTGCTTATCAGCAAATATACCTCTGATTTTGTTAAGTTTTCTGTTTCTGCTATATTCACCAGCTTCCTTTTATTTAAAGCGTAAGCATTTTATGGCAGAAGCTGCTGTTTAAGTTTTGCAGTGCCTAGCACAGTATGAATGTGCTTAATGTCTAGGGCCAGCTTCTACTGTAACGAGAGAGAGAGTTAAGCAGCAAGTGGAGAAAGCACGGTTACCATAGGAAAAGTATGACTAATTATTTTGGTTTTCTTTTCTCTACTTTTCTGTGTGCTGCAGTACTTCCGATTTTGCACTGTTTCAGATTGTACTGTTAGCAGCTCTCACGGACTTACCAAAATACAGGAAATGACATGTTTGATATCCGGGTTAGTTTACCATGAATTGTGAAGTATGAAAAATAAAGCATCATTAATATTCAACTGTGTCATATTTTTCTTTACATGTAATATGCCAGGTATTTACCATGCGGTCTGAAGTTGACAGTGCTGTTTGGTGAACTTGTAAACTGAGATAAAGACTTACTCATTTTTATGTGAAAGTGCTGGAGCACTGCCTCATTTTAAATGCTCTAGCTAATATAAAGCATGTAGTGTGGGCAGTAGGACCAGAGGTTATTCCAATTTAGCAGTACTGGTTAATAATAATATTGCAGGTGCAGGTCAAATAGCTGTTAATAAATAGCTTATTTAAACTATTACATGTGAAACAATTACTCATGTCTCTGAGGAAGCCGAAGGAAAATACACTTCTGACTGTGTTCAGACTTTAAAGTAATGACTTACAAATTGCAAATTAGCGAGACTCTGACTGGGTGATTGAGATGGACAAGAATTAGAGATCAGTGTCACATGAGAATCAAAGTTGCTGGTGAAACCTGCATGTCTAAAATACCCCTGTGAGCATGTGTCCTATATGTCTCATGAACACACTATGCTGAATAGTGACAGGAGTCTAGAAATCATTTCAAGTGCTAGTGTGTGGAAAGCATATGTAGAACTGCTGCGTATATAAAACTTAAGTGTGACAACAGGTCTGAATTGAGGCATCTTGCAGCAGGCTTCAGAAATTAAAAAAAGAAAACAGGGTAAAGGTCACAGAAACTCCATTTTCACTGAAAAGAACTAGAATTGAAATTATGTATTATTAGTGAAGGTGAAACACAGTAAAAAGCACAACTCCGCTAATGTGTCTGTGGACTAATATAGGCGGGCATGTCAGTTTGCCAAAAGTAGGTATTTTTCCAATCTCCTGCACAATACCCTTATGTGGAAAAAATGTAACCAGGAGGAAAAAATATCTGTGCATCGTGTATCCAACAAGTATTCTTCCTATGAAAATACCATGTACTCAGATAGCAAATACCAATATTTAGGCTTTGAAGTATATTAGCTATTTTCCTGTCTGATGAACAGGACTGTAGAACTAATAGGCTGTTTCCTTTTGATGTTTTGATTGCAGGGATAGCTGTAGGGAAAAAAGGAGGTCTTTGTAGGACGCGCTTGCTTGTTTAGAAAATTGTGGAACAGAAGTAAAGAATGACATGTCCCTTTTTACAGTCATACGTGAGGTATCAGAGAAGGCATGCAGTAAATGCTGAAGGTTCACATGTAAAATGTTGAAAGTGGTTATCGGTTTTAAAATGTATATTAAATATCAAGGGGCTCTTGTATGTTTGTGGTGCTTACGTTTATAAAGTATGCCTGAGTTATAAGCACAGATATGATCATCTTAATATTTATGGCCTCTTTTCATGTGTTAAAATTGTATCTCAGTGTTGCAGGAGCATTCATCGTGCAAGGACCTAGATTTTTCCATGTTCACTTTTCATGGGTCAGATTTTTCATCGTGCAGGGTGTGCAAAACAAAATGAACATACAAAATATCCAAAATTTGTGAGTGGCAGAGCCTGTTAGCATCTTCCCTCATTTCAGCAGGGACTGTGAATTTAAGCCTCTGTAGAATACAAGTGAATGTGCTGGGACAGAGGAGGACAGTCAGAGAGCAGATGCTCCTCTCAGTGTGTGTTTCCCATAGCAACCTGGCAAATTTCCCAGCAGAAATTTGCATACGAGTTAGTCATGATTTTGCATCATTTACTGAGTTCTGTATTTCCAGGTATCCTCACAGAAGAGGGAATAGAAAAGACAAATTAGGAGGAGCAGAGCGTAGGTGATGAAGGATGGCAGCACAACCCTTGGCTAAGCTGTTTGAAGAAGAGAGACGGGGAGGCTTGGGGACCAGAACTCGACTGACCGCTGCTACAGTTTGCACCCATATCAAAAGGGACACAAGTCCATCTGTCTAGAGACCTTCATCACTAAAATCTTACTTAATTGTATTGTATTCAAATTAGAAGAACAGTTACATGCTCTTCTTGTCAATGAATTCCCAGTATACCTTGTGCCACGTGTATCTACAGTCTTTTACAGTAATACATGATGACACATATTTATCAAAGGTGGTAGATTTAAGAGATGTGGTTGTATAATTAGAGCAGTTCATGCTCTTGTGCATACACAAGGCACTCCATATTCTTTTTATCCCTACACAGAGTGAGGTCTAGCTGTAACTTGTGTAATTCCCTCTCTCACTCTTTCTTTCTCCCCTTTTTTATATGCTTTTTTGTGTTTTTTAGTTGCACTACATTTCTTTTCCCATTTTCTGTATTTCTTTCCTATATCCCCACTGCCCTCCCATTTTTCCTTCCCTCTCTTTCATTGTCAACTATCTTCCTCTAGGCCCAGTTCTAGACTCTGACATCCTTATCGGATTCAAACAATATGCAGAGTGAGTGAAAAAGGATGTGTGCCACTTTTCATTATCAAATATCAAGTGCCAGAGATACATCATGAAAACTTTGCTTTACCTGTGATTCTGTGATACCTCATCCTTTCCCCCAGTGTGCTCTTTCTGGGTTTCCTCACTTTCTGTGTAATTATACCATTACCTTCTTTCTTCAGTTTTGATCATGCACTCTAGTGCTAAAGCTAGGTAGTGCTACAGACAGAGATTTAAGGGAGCAGTAGTGTTTACAGTCATCCACACAAACCCATGGAAAGATCACACTGAGGAGAAGTGACAGGTCCCAGAAGAGAAAGAACTGAGGGAGAAAAATACTACATATATCTAGATTCTTTGACCTAGGTAAAGATTGTATCAAATGAACAAAAAAATCACAATTACACATTCAGTCTTAACCTGGATATTTAGTGACTTTTGAGTGTGTAATCATTACAGAAGGAATAGAAGGCAGTTTGATGATTAGTTAATATTTTAAGTACTTGAAAACACAGAGCACTAAATGAGAGTTGTTTCTGTGCTTGATTCCTCTTTGTATGGCAGATTATGCTAATGATGTTATGAACACAGTCCTATGAAACAATTTGAGTATAATAGCTTCCTTATAACTGATCTATCAGAAAGAACAGATTTCTCATTCACAGGTCAGATATATTTTTGATATACACAGTGCATATACCATCTGGTCCCATAAGACTAGTATGGTGATTTTAGTTTTAGCCACGTTTCCAGGCTCAAGTCAGATTCTTTCAGTATGCAGTTAATAGAAGAGACTGCCATTTTGTGAATTATTTACTTGATGTCCAGTTTGTTAGTTCAAGCAGGGCAAATACATTCTTTTGGATGGATGATATGCAGGAGTGAGAATGTGCAGAGGGAGCCAATTTATCTCTTCTTTGAGGTAGAGTGGTGATTACCGTGTTATAGTGGATAATCTTGTCATAGCTATGTAAAAATTTGTTTTTTATTCAAATATGTATCTTTGGACATGGCATTTTTCTTCATTTTTTGAAAGGAGCCGAGTTTGCCCAAATACAAGCAAGTACTGTTTACTCTGACCTATTTGTTTTGTCTAAAAAACAAACCTTTATCTTTTGTGTGGATATTGCAAACTATTCCTCATAATTCTGGGTAGGCTATAATTAAAAAATCAGTTATCTCACACCTACCGCCCTCAGTCCCCCTTCACCATCATTCTTTGTTAACCTTATGTTTTGTTATACCGGAAAGTCAGATGATTAGTGTTTATGGAAAGAACAACACATTAAATCTGCCACTGTTGTTTTTGGTTTTAGTGCTCTGTTAATAAATAAAAAGCAACATCTGATTTGATAGTTCCACATCAATCAGTATAAGCGGCTACACAGTGTTCAACAGCAGCAGAAGATGGATACTTGTCCACGCTATAGAGAATGCTTGAAATTCTATAGTGTAGATTAAACAACCAGGATTCTTGCATTCATAAACCTCTCTCAAAATTCAACTAAGAAAGAGGAATAAAGACTCCTCCCCAGTAGACAGCTTGCATGCTTTTAGATGATAACTGATGCCAAATATGAGTTTCTTTTTTGAAGGTATGGTCAGGCAAGCACTTTGGTTAACAGAATACAAAGGCAAACCTCCTAATATCAGCAGTTCCGCATACACTGCCAGAAGAGAAAGCAAAACAAAAATCTTTTCTCCCCTCTTTCCTCCTCGTGTCTTTGTCAATATATGGTCAATGTAGACTCAGCACCATGGCAGAGAGGGGCTTGAATTTCAGAGGCTGCAAGAGTTCTTTCTGGTGTCAGTTTATTTGTGGATGTTTTATAAGTAGTCAGAGAGGGTTTTTTGGCAATCATAGGCTAGAGAGAGGTGGAGACCTTCACACAACTGCCAAGTTTTGCGCAGTTCTGTGTGCAACATTTTATTTAAAGGTAGTGAGTTATTTCGCACATTTGCCAATAACTGTGAACTTCTACTTTTAAAGAAATGGATATTTTAGAATGGAGAGCACTTTCACTGACTATTCTATTCTGCACATTTCCGTCCTCACTTCATCAGCACTTTCCCCCAAGGATATCAGAAAGCTTTTAGTCTGTTAATACCTGCTTTTTAGATCTCACTATTGAAGCTGAAAAACTGTAGAAAGCATGCAAACAGTTTTATCATAACAAAAGCAGAGTTCAGAACGATAGATCTCATCCAGTAGCAAAGTTGTTAAACAGCACTAGAAAAAACATCATCACAGAAAAGCAGTTGGACTGAGTTGGATTCAGGCTAGAGGCAAAAAAGCTCAGTGCTGTGTGAGAAGTGTTAAATATCATTCATTGCAACATGTTCAAGAATAAGAAAGATTATAAAAATAGGAAGAAAGGCAGAAATTTTTTATTCATTTAGATGGAACAAATAGTCCTAGAAAGTCAAAAGATTTATCATGACATCATACAGCATTAGGCAGTTAAGGTGTACCTTTCAGCCTTCTCAGTCCCATGGCAAACACACAACCTGTCATTAAAAGTAGAGAAGGAATATCTCCTGTATCCACTTCTCTTTCCTAAACTGACAGTCTCCTAGTTGCATTAAAGATGACAAAAACTGTCCTTCTGGAGAAAGACGAAAAGTTAACTGTAATGGTCTGTGATGTTAGTCATTCAAACATTCTAATTGCTGGCGTGCATAAAATAATAGGAACAAATAGATTTTAAAGTTCTTCTGGTGCTTACTGTGGCTTGCAGCCTCTTAGACAACCTTTCAGAAGGACAAGCCTCACACATTGCCTTAAGGCAACTGTGAGATGCAACTACTTTGCACCAGTGCTAAAGCTGTTTAAGATACTACTTTTAGCTGACTTTTTGATGACATGGCTGTAGGAATTCTGCAGAAGATGGAGTCTTATCTGGCAAAGCCAGATGCTTCTCAAGCAGGAGAGAAACTGAGAAATGAAAGGGAGAAATGTTCAGATGCCGAAAGAAATTAATACATAAGCGAGGAGGTGAAAGGAGGAGGGCAACTGTAATGTGCTGAGCAGTTTAGAGGACTTGCACAAATCTGGTAGAGGCAGCTGGTCCCTCCCTGACTGAGTCTGGTCAGGACATTTCTCAGAATTGCCATCCCTGAAGCAAGGCCCAGGGTGGGTTACTACTCTTGCAGTAGTGGCAGGGCCCGTAGTAAAGCTTCCTCCATACCATCTTGTTGTAGTTGAACTGTTGGTGTCAGTAGGCCTCGCTGTTTGATTAATTCAGTTTTTTGTCATTAATGTTTTACAGAAGGAGATGTAACAGATGCCGTAAGATAGAATGGATCTGTCTGATGTGATAGGACTAAGTTTCCCAAAGAAGCTGGATAATTCGTGTGTGTGTGTGTGTGTGTGTGTGTGTGTGTGTGTGTATGTAAACATATATGTGTGTGTGTATGGGGGAGCAGAGATAGATAGAAAGGCAGTGTACATGGTTTTGATCAATACTCTCACGACTGATATCACTCTCTATGTCTCTGTTGAAATGCAGTGCACCGTTGTCATGCCCATGTTCTAAAAGGGATGCAGGAAAAAAAAAGGAGAAAAGAGCTTCAAAAGTTATTTTGAAGGCTGCAGGAAGTGTTTTACAGTGAGAGACTTCAAAAGCAAAATCTGTTTAGCTTCCTCAACAAGAATACATTAGGGTAATTTGATTACAGACACTAAGGCACTTACTTAACTTAATGGAGAGAAAATACCAAGTGAATAAAGGAATCTGTAGTCCAAAGACAAATACGTGAATTGCCCATAGCTGATAGCTGAAACTGTTTAACCATTCACAAAAGCAGTCAAGCACAATTTTTTTAAACAGAGGGAGTGATTAACTGTTGTAACAAACTAGCAAGAATACCAATGGATTCACCATCTCTTGAAATCCTCAAATGAAAAAGTGAATGTCTTTTTGACAGTTATGCTTAGTAACACGCTAGTTAATTGGCTCAGAGTAAAAGCAAGTGACATTGTGTTCTGTTTTGCATAGCAGGTCAGATTAGTTGTAACGGTTCTCATTGGCTTGACAGTCTATGAAATACTGCCACTGCCAAAGGCCTGCATTAAAACAAAACTAATGCTTTAGAGTTAAGCAGTCCAAGGGTAAAAAAGGGAGGATTATTCGGGTGATCTTCCATATGACTTTCTGTGCATTTGCATTATGATTCACTCCTGACTGCTCAGTCACTCAGATCTTCCTCTTACTGTGGACCATTACCAAAGTTAGAATCCAAAATCTTTAAAAGCACAGTGCAGACTCTGTCATTGATCTAAAGGAGCAATTCCTAGCTTTTTTCTTTAATGTGGGTCAGCCCTTGGCAGGGGATGCAACGAACAAATAATTATACAAAGAACTGGCAGAATGATGTCATTGTCAAGTTAATGAAATACGGGAACTCTGACTTGATCTTTAAGGAGAGATGATGTCTCATTAGGGAATCAGATTTGTCCTGCTTATTCTGAGAGACAGCATGGGTAGGCAGATGGCATATTCTTGTCATATTAAGAGCACGTATTCTATTCATAAACAGAGATATAGGATATTGGTCACAGCCCAGTGCACTTTTTTTTTTTTTCCCCAGAATACAATGTATTTTTGTAGGGAGGGGTTTCTCTCTCTCATGCTTATGCATGTTACCTGAGATGCAAACAAAAGTCATGAGACTATGAAATGCTTATTAGGAAAAGGCATGATGCTTAGAAAATTTGCTGTACAGCAGTTTGCATGAACGCATTCTCCCTGCAGTCAGTGGGAGTGTGGTCACTCATTATAAGGGAAGCAGATGTGAACTCTTAATTTAAAAATACTATATAGGTAAAACTGTCTTGTCCACTAACATACGGATTTTTGAACACCTCACGTTGTACTTAGAAATAAATTATATCGATTGGGAACAAGTATATAGAGATATACAATTATCTTTTAAAACTATAAAGATACTCCTTTCTATGGCTCTGTACATGATATAGAATAATTAGGCAACAGATTCACTATTTTAGAGTAAAATAATGGTGTAAGCAAATTTTAGGGGAAAAGGAAAAGAGGATTTCAGTTTACAGTTTTCCCCACCTCTGTCTCTTAGCAATCACAACATTATGTTAAATAGTTATATTTCAGAGCAGGAAAGAGAGAAATTGAGACCTACATTTAGTTTAATTCTACTGTGCCCCTCTACCTTTGTAGACCCTTCCCAAATGTCATAGTATTTGGAGATCTCTTTCAACAGCCCCCGAAGTAAATGGGACGGCTCCTGCTGAATTCAGTGGCAGAAAGTGGCAAGCTGTGTTAAGGATAGGATTGAATGTATTCTAGCTATCTTCAGATGTGGTTGAGTTTTGTTGTCATAAATCCAAGGCTTTTACTGAAATTCACACAGTCTCATTTCTTATAAGATAAAAAACAATTACATCTCCATTTAATTTGACAAGAGTATGGAAAAATTAGATCCCCTATTAGCATTACAGCCCAATATAACCATTAAATCCCCTATTAGTGTTACTGGCCAATATAAGCATTATTACTGCCTTTTCTGTGTCTGCTTTCTCAGGACTGGATTTTGCAAAAACTGTATTCAATTACATGAGAACTTCTATTAATTGCATTGAAGCTACTTGCATCCTTCTGTATTCCTCAGTATGAGCAAAGGTTGTGGAATAATGCAATGACTATACTGAATCCCATTAGATTTACTGAGTAAAACTGAGGCAATCCCCTATTAATTCATCTGGGTCTTCTCCAACATTCATATTAGTACGTTCACATGCTTTATCTCTGTATCATGTGGCTAATTGTCTTCCCAGAAGAAACCATGCATTAATTGCATAGTGGTTTTGGCTTCTTCCCTCTGTTAAATCTAGCTATTGATATGACAAGTTTATTGACAAAGAGTTCCCAAATACTTTTTTCCCTTTTTTAGCCACTGTCATGTCAGAATTTTATAGCTTATTTTTAGACGTGTAGGGTCATGGAGGTAATACAAGTTTATATTTTCTTTTATACATAGACATAAAAAAAATGCCAAGACCTGCTAGTCTCTTATATTAAAATAGTAAAATAGCAGGCTCTAAATAGCAACATGAAAAGGAAAACTCATTGTGTCTATGCACTGATGGATTGGGAACTTGTCTGGGAATCAGAAAACTAATTCTATCCTTGATTTTTCTCAAAGAGGTCACAACCTTGGTCACTTTGCCTCTGTTTCCTTTACATAACATCAGAAGTCAGTGTGACACTAAGTGAAAACTATAGTTAAGGGAAAATAGTCATAAATAATTTACTTTGTATATACCAATTGTTCCCTGCTATAAATGTTTTGGATAATATCCCAAATACCTTTGAATTACTAGTACTAACTTGTAAATCAAATGCTTATTGAGAAGGCAAAGGACCCTCTCATAAGGATATGAGGTTTGAACCATGATCAATACCTCCTTCATGAAATCTTCAAATTGCTTGGCCCCCGTTTCCTAAATTGTTAAGAGATACAAAGGTAAGTATATCAAAGAGATGATGGGCAGAAATTACTAACTTAAGATAATGCAGCTTACAAAATTTTTTTTATTTTCATTTTTTTCTTGGCTGCTCAGCATTGTCCAGAGTCTTCTTTAAGTGTGCTCAATATTTAATGGAGCATAAAATAGTCATAAGCATATCATATGTAGTAGCCAACAAAATACTTTCCTTCATTGTCAGCACGGACCATAGCAGCAGGTGCTACAGGTAGCCACAAGTGATATCAAGGGATCACATTTAAATTCTCCTTTCTTTCTAGAGACCTATTCACATCACCTTTATACGGCTGCAGTATTTGTGTCTGTTTACTCAAGGGATCACCAGACTCTATTTCCTTCCCAGAGTAGGATATTCCAAGTAAAATGACTGTTTTTTTGTTGTACCTGTTCTTACCAGAGCTAGACACACAGCGCATGCCTCAATTTCCTTTTTTTTTGCAGTTTTTTTTCCTTTTGTTTCCTGTGAAGTACAATGTCAAAAGACTCCAGCTTTTTGAACCTCAGCTCTGCCTGTGTTTTGCTGCTCATTGAGCACAGCACTCTCTACTAGTGTTTCAGTACACCCCAGTAGCTGTAGATTGGCCATGATACCTCATTAGAGACACTTCAGAATATCCCTGCATATTACAGCTAGTAATGCTTAATATGTGACAAAACAATCCTACTTTGATCTCCGAGAGAACTGTTTTAGATGCATGCCTCTGGTGTACAAGAATCCATCTAGATAGAAATGCCTTCTAACATACATCCTTATGTACACTGATAAGCCAAAATGCAGTTACCAAAAATAGAAATGCAATGACTACAGCATAAAAAAGGGTGTGGTCCAACAGAAATGCTCCCAGGTATGGCAAAAAGTTAAAATTTTAATTGGTCTGCTACAGCAAGAAGTTAAAGTCCTGCTGAGTACCTCCTGCTGAGGCAGGACACCTATTAATTTTCCAAATCTGAATGCTTGCATAAAAAAGGTAAAATTAAAAAGAAAAAGGGGGGGTATAGCTGCTGCACACTAGAATGGCAATTGGCTGTGGGTTGCCACTTCTTAGTGAAATGTTATATGACTGGACTTGCTGTGAAACAGTATTGGTTGTTCAGCCACAGGATTATTGAACTTTAGGAGAAATGCCCAAACATATCTTTAGTACCAGTTTTTATGGGTAGAAAGACCAAAGTTCTTTCAGCTGTTTGTATCCCCAGTATATGTATATATGTAGTTTTCAAACTGGCCCAGGATGTTGCATGAATGTGGGCTTTACATTCACAGTCAGATGGCGAGCATAAGTACTGCACAAATTATGTGTAATACAGGAAACAACTTGCAATAAGTTATAGGGTTATGTAAATTATTAGTCCCATGAAAATAACTACAAATTACATTTGCTTGGTTTGAACAATTTATGTTTTATGATCACAGTTCATTAGAGTCTTTTCCACAGAACCCATTCAAATGTTTCCAGCAGCTGTGACTGCCAGATTACGTGGAGCAAGTGAACATTGCTCAGTCTCTGTAAGTACAAAGAGACTTAATAACAATCATGCCTTATGGTCATCCCAAGCATTACTCACATTCTGCTTTGTCTAACGCATCGTTTGGCTGAGGAATCGGTGGGCATTTAAGTCCAAAGCTATTTGTGATGTAAGTGTAGCCTGGGATGATAACATAACAAGCCTTTTTCTTGATATGCACTGCAACTTCAGAATAAGGTAGGGTTGCGTTAATCATTTATAGTGTATCTGCAGTGTACTTTACAAAGTTACAGTCTGATTATTTTCAGTATTGGCAACTAGAAAACTAATCCATGTTTAGTGTTGAATCCTAATTTACTATTCAAGGAATTCAGAGGGTAAGCAGCATTCCCCCTTCTCTAGCTTCTGCAGTTTTCCTTCCTGTTTTATTTTGACATGGATACAGAGAGATATTCTCATAAATGTGGGAAGAGGGACACATGCTGAAGGAAAAGAACTGCTTTCTGTAAAACCCTTGAGGACAGTATTGAGATACCAGACTGTATAATAAAATAGCAGCTCCCCAAAGCTTCTGAAAGACTTTGCAGAAGGCACAATGTACATGCACAGATCAGGAATGATTATCACAGCCTCTTATCCCTCCTTATATATGTATCTTAACATAAAAAAACATAAGTCAAAGGCGGAAGGGGCAGGATGGAGGATGGAGGAGAACAACTTTTCATAGTATCAGTGTAACAACTGTCTGTCAAATAGTCCTGTTTACACAAAGTAATGCTTCCAGTCTGAATCATCCTCAGATGATGGGTCTTATGTGAGTGAAGTCAACGGAAAGTCCAGTGAATGCTCTAAGTGAGGTTCTGTCTCTTCACAGGCATTTTTGTTTCAAGTATCAGCTCTGCCTAAACCAAATGCGGCTAGCCACTGCTGATGTTCATAGCCATTAGATGGAGATGTGTGCAAATAAAGCTTGTGTGTGCCATTTTAACTGTCATTCTCTGAGGCTTATCATAGTCAAAACAGAATTTTCCACATGCTGGACAGTGCTGTCCAAAATGGTAGCAGTCACTGAAATGATAATTAGGGTTGTATTTGTACTTACCCTTTTAGTTGGAGATACTTTTCTTTAAAATAACTACAGCAATTTCCATTTTTGCTCCCTTATCAACAAGGTATATGGTTAGTAATGGAAGCAAACCACATTTTTTCAAGTCAGCCTTATGTGCATGTAATTATATACTGTCATAGCTGATAGAATGGAGAACAAGAAAATTTACATACCTATTTAAGCAAATCAGAGTGCTAAGATAATGCTCATTTCAAATATATTCACCTGAACGAATGTGGCTGTTATTTCTGCTAGACCATCTTGTTTTAATTTCTCCCATTTATGCCTATGGGAATAGTCCTGGCATGCTCTGAAAGCAACTTAGGCCACATGATTAGGCATCTTAACAATATAAGCCATAATTTCAGAGAAATCTTTAAATAGACTGAAATTTAGGGGAAGCAAAAATGAAATGGTAGCAGCTATAAACATCAACTCTTAAGTTCTGTAGACTTCAGCCATTTCAGTAGCAGAAGACCCTACATGTAGGTATATGATGTCCACAATGCACTTCGATAACCAGCATCATTTCATTTTTTTATCTTATGTGGTACCCACATTCTGTCTTATCCCATTGGCACTTTGGAGAGTGTTGCAACACAGCCAAGTGGATCATATACGGTACATCACCATACAAACACTTGTCCTCCTAAGTCCAAATTAGAGAAAATAGACTTTATTTTTTTTAAATCACCAAATATATGCGTGCATGCTCCAATATTTTCATTTACTAACATAATTAGCCTCTTGCTTCAGGAGAATGTGAGGGGACAGCCTTTATTAGGCCATTAGGTTTAAGAGTTCAGATGCACCTAGATGTTAAAAACCACACAAACAAAAATCCAAATAAGTTTATCAAGAACATAGAATATAGGTCATGGTTTGGCAAGGTAATGCTGCTCTTTCTGCTTTGTTATGTAATCGGTGACTTTATGCTTACAATATTTAAGTATTTCATGCACCATACAAATCAGGAACACCCACCATACAAATCAGGAACACCTATTAGAGCTTTGAATCAGTATGCTATCTATTAGGGTACTATGCAAAGTGTCAGCATTATTATATATGTTTGCGTGTTTTGCTGTAAGAGTTACAAGAGCAGGAGCCTCACATGTTGCAAGCTACTTTGATTCAGCAGTATTCCCTTGCAGTCCCCTTAACATGCTAATAGAAATTTTGCTTGCTTGTCTTGTAGGAGCTATGTAAACCATGAATTCTGCTCAACCAATTACTTTGCTTATCATATACTGTGCAATATGCTGCTCACAGAAGTCATATAAATAATAGTACAAATGAGCATTGGGTACTCATCACCATACAACGTCATCTAATATAGACTCATGAAGGTGCCTTTTCCCTTTTCTACACTTTCTGCTGCAGATCAGATCTGAGTGAAGATGTGCCAGCTTTCCCTTTTTGTTCTTGTTATTTTCAAGCATTCTTCTCATTCATAACAGACTTTCTCATCAGTTGACTGCACCTGGCTCTTCTCTTACTCTCTCCTGGGTACCTGGGCCTAGTAGGCCACTGTCTCTGATTTTGACTTACAGCTTTCTGTTGAATTCTTCTGCTCTTCTTAGGGCCCTCTTGTGTTCAGACTTCAGTGACTTTCTTGTCACCTCACCTCAGCTACCTATTTCCTTGTCCTCAACTCTGCTCAACTTGCAAGCCTAACTCAAAACTACCCTGCCCTCCTGCACCCACCTAAGGCCAATTACCTAATGTGGATTTTCACTGAATAAAACTCTGATCTTTGGCTCTATTCCACCTCAATAAGGTTTGCATAGTCTCTTGCATAGTTGCTGTTGGCCCCCATCATCATGGCCTGTCATTGGTGCAGCCAATTTATCCAATTCTGATTTATCCAATTCTGATTTAAGCCAGTTGGAATTTATGCCTTATCATCTCTTAGCTGATCTGACTCGTAAATGGAGATGACCCTTGGTTTTTTCATTTTTAATTCTTTTCTACCTTTGTACCTTCCCCCCACCTCTACACTCTGAGGTCTGCTCTGCCAAACCCTGACAAGGCTTAGTCTTGTCTTCTGCTTCCTCTGCTCCTGCTCTCCCTCCATAGAATATCTTTGTGGAATGTCCTTACACTCTAACTTCATGTTTGTTTTTCACGCTACCTTTCTGCCTGAACAAATCCCATGTTCTCAGTCCCCATAGTTTCTCCCCATGTTTTCCCTTGCAGTCCTTTGTGATACTATTTTGGGTTTGTTCTGGGAATTCTCAATAAACCTGCACAAAGTGTTATGCTTCCTCAAGCTCTCCTCAAAAATTCCCCTTGCAAAAATCTTAGTAGTAGATAAACTGAGATCCTGCTGAGATCTTTCACCAGTAGTATCCCCTTGTATTCACCTGTGTCTCTTTACCCGCTCATCTCTAGCATTACAGTTTGACTGTAAGCTGTTTGGTGAAAGGACCTACATTTTTGTTCTATGTTTGTGTTATATCTTGAGAAATGGAGTCCTGGCCCATGACTGGGGCTTCAAGATGGTATGGTAAAATAAACTATGCATTATAATGATGATGAACCTTCACTTCCTCAGATCATCTTTCTGAACCATCATCCTTACCCGCTTAAGTTCAGGCCTCATGCGTTCAGCATTCAATAAATTTGAAAAATGCTGTTGTATATATGCTGTGAATTCTGTAACAGCAACAAATGCTTCACCTAAATCTTTATTAGTTACTCTTTTCCACTGTGTTTCAATCTCCTATGAAATAAGTCAGCAAGCATCATGCCTCATGTACAGCATCTGTTTGATATATTTGCTCATATCTAGTGTCATGTGATTTATGCAGATGCTGTATTTTCTTCTAGGCCTATCATTACTCTTCACCTCTTTGGCACTATGGAAAGAAGTATGCATTCTTCTACACCTACGTTATAAATTTCAGTGTCTCAACATCTCCCTAGCAGGCTCTCCCCTTGCATCTTTGAAGCTGTGCTTCCCAACTCACACTGCCATGTTTAATTCGTAAATACTTGCAGTGGGACAAAAGACAGAATATGATACCAAATCAAAGTGACAGTGTTTTTGTACCCAGCTGATATTTCCTTGTCACAGGATACTTCTGGCTGCATATGATAAGACTGTGGACATGTTGTATGGTCTATTACCCTTGTCAGTCTCAGATAACTTTCTCTGGCTGAAGCATGGCTTTTTTAGCACTGCATCCCCAAGCTTCAGAACTTCTGTTGCAGACACCAAATCTGCCCTAGTAGCTGAACCCACTCACTTTGTGCAGGACAGTGGCACATTCATCACTCAAGTACAAATTTCATTAGCTAAGTTCTTGTTCTGTTTTGCTTACATTCCAGGTGAGGATAGCAATTAATCAATAAAATTGCCATCTAGCTTTCACTGCTGAGCTTCCAATAGCGCTGAATTATGTTGTATTACTAGCAGCCTTTCAAGTGCTAAGAAGCAATGAAGACAGAATAAGTCACCAAGAACGAGACCTAGAAAAAGAAATTACTTCAGTGGCAGTCTTCTGGAAGACTCAGGAGCTGACAATTGCTTCTGAAATGTGTTTTAGGCCTAGAACAAGGCCATGGTAAGTCTGATCAGATAGCAGTCAGGGAATTCTATTTAAAACATGATGCATAACAGTAAAGAGAAAAGAGTAGTGAAGGTGCCGCTCTTACTGTTCTGGAAATCATGGGATCTGCAAGGACCACCAACCTGGCAAGCCGTGCTGTTGAACAGCATAATGCACAACTTTAACGTGTAGAGGAATTTAACCTTCAATGATAGCACCTAGCTGTCATGAACAAGATGGGCATCTTTTTGCAAGTGAGACAAAAGTACATTCAGAGGTGCACAGTGTTTTTGTAACTACCTGTGAGGTTGATATCTATCTTACTGCTGAACAGTAAGTGTCATTTCTCATTGGTCCTCATAGTTTTTGGCCTTTTCATGAGTTACTACATCCCTCTGGGGAAAGGTACCTATCTTCTGTACATATCTGCAGTGTTTGGGCTGGGGATATTCTTTTTACTGTTAAAGCCACTTACACATAAATTTAACAGATAGCTGTCTGATTCCGTACACTGAATGACTGAGCTTAGTCTGAAAGAAGCTGCTATTAAATATGTTAAAGGAAATATTAAACTTGTTCCCCATCAGCTATGAAATTAATTATTCATGGCTTAATATTTTTAAATGAGATGTGTTGAATTCAGACTTTTATTTTCCAAGTTATTATTACTGCCAGCTAGAATTACACACGCTGCATTTATGAACTTTTGCTGATCAGCTGTAGCAGCAGGGTATAAATAACTACAAATGATAGTAGGCATATGTAAGGAATAGTTGCTACTAAGTGGGTACAGACATGTTGCATCTATTATTGAAAAAAAAATTGAAAATTCTGGAGAAGGAAGGGGTTACATTACTTGCATTTCTTTTTTGGTAGTTAGCATATGCACTTCTGTTCAGCTTACACAAAGATTAGTGCTCGGTCAGAGCTGCCAAGGGAACTGAGATCCAACATGTGGGTATTTATAATGAGGAAAGTTCCTCTGTGTGCTGTCTTGTCAGCCTGCAAACAGGGTGCATGTTTTGGCCGACAAGTAGATGCAAGGAAATATTCCCTGTCACCGGCCATGGATATGGATGCTGATGAAAGCTATCTTTGAGGTGGCAGGGATATTTCATTTACCAGGTTGAATCCAGAAGACTAGTAAGGTCAGATCTTCAGGTCTTGTGATCCGGGTCACTGCTTTCTTTTACCAGGGAAATGGCAGTAAAGCTCAGCGTGAACTGTGGTCAGGACTCTATCCAGGAGAGGAAAGACAGAGATGCAGCTGAAATATCTGTGAGAAGAAAGGTGAAGGCTGGTGAATAATGTCAAGGGGCGCATAGCACATACAGTGAGAAACATAGAATAATAGATGAGGGTGGAAGTGGGGAGAAAGCAGCAGCAGAAGAGGGAGAGGGAGGTTTCTCTCCACTACAGGTCTAGATTAGTTAAAGTGTAACTGAACAGGAAAGGCTGGTGAGGAGAATGCTACAGATGAGATGAAGACGCCAACAGATCTGATGCCATGCATTTTGAGGGCAACAGCTTGCTCTGTCAGAGGCAAAGCCTGCATGGGACTAGGACTTCTATCCATCCATATCTTCCCAAAAGAATCAAGAGAGAAATTCTGCTGGCTTTTTCTAATTTTTCTCCTGGGAGGGGGTTAAGAGGGGAGAGAAGGAGAGGAATAGATGCAGTAGGTATATTAGAAAGTCTTGGACATAACTGTTTTCTCAAGAGAACATGATTTCTCTCTCTGGCAGCAAAACACTGCCAGATGCAGGAAGGACATGGGAGAGTTTTAATTGTTGGCACCAACAGTGGACATCACTTTTGACAAATATTTGCTCTACTGACAGATATGTAACAAGTCTACTTGCCAAGGTAATTGAGCACATTGAGGTCTGCTTTGACCGAGCACAGATTTTGAGGTGGGCATTGTTAACCAAGGATGTATAGCTGGACTCAGATGACTTTGGAGTCTCAGCAATAGTTGCTTTACATAATTTCATGCAGGTAGTTTAGTGTAAAAATATTTGAGTTTGCTCACACCGATTTGCATTGTTTCATGGCCTATTTATGTAGTGACAAATGTGGGTGAGCAGACTACTGCATGGATCTAGACCCCATTCTTGGCATTTGTTTCTGCTTATGACAGAGTTATTAGCAGTAATTTCACATATACGTCAATGGGAACTGTGCATAGTCACTCTTTCCCCAAGTATCTGCCTCTTATAGTTAAAAAAACAAACAAACAAAACCCCCCAAACCTTCAAATAATAGGATAGTTGTCAGTATCAAAAGATATGATTAGAGATATGATTCACTACTACATAAACTAAAAACATGCATGGAAGTCATCAGCATTATGGGGATGGCCTTTTTCATGTAAAAGTGGAAGATGCCCATTTCAGACAGTGGGTGGATATCAGTCTGTCACGAGTTTTAATCTTTTCTGAGACAGTAACACTGGTAACTTAAAACTACAATGAACACTGAGAGCACATCAAGCTATTATTCTAGAACAGATGTTAGTAGAACTGATATGCTCTATTGTGTTAACGAACATGTTTTATTACTCCTGCAGTGCAACATTCTGGCTAATTTAGTAGTTTATCAAGTGTCATTCAGTCAAAAAGGTTTATCTGTGGTCTCTACAAAAGTCCTGAATTAGCGCTATATTCCCCTATACCACAGTCCCCCAATATCCAAGAGTTTTACAAAACCCACCTAGCCAATGATTGTTCTGTACTGCCTTGGAATATCCAATACTGCAGTACTACCTTCTTATTTCACTTGTACATGACAAAGGTTTTCATTTCTTTTCCACATGATGGTTCTCTTAGAAATAAGTATAAGATTTTTTACCACTCATCATTTTTGTTTTAAGGAATCAAGAAAAAATAAGTACTCTGTAGATACAGTAGCATAGACTGCGACATTATAGCAGAGTCTTTTTCTGGAGAATCACTTGTAAGAACCAATTTTCTTGATCCTGCACTATTGCCCCCCTGCTCATATTCCACTCACATCGTATTTCCCAGGTCCACAAATAACTCTCCTCCACAAATAATTCCCCTTAACTAGTGAAGGAAGTGCTTTTTAATAATTCTCTAAATCCATGTGATCCAGAGCTTCCTTATTTTCTCAGGCATTGGAGGGCCAACCATCAATCCTTGATGAAGTTAACTTTCCTTTAGTAAACTCTGAGGGAGGCCTGTAGTAATTGCTCTTCCCACCACAACATGTGAACGATATGGCTGCTGTTGGAGGAATGTTGTTAATATAGCTGGTATATTTTTTTCCCCATTACTAGCTCTTTTTTTTTTTTTTTGGCCAAATTTTGTTTCCTATAACAAAAAGCCCTGTTAAAAATCAATAGAGCCATGGATTTGGGCCTGCCACAGAACTAGCTGGCTTTTATGACACTGCAGGGTTACTTGTCAATAGCGGATTAACCTATTTCACACCAGAGAAAGTGGAATCAGATCTCTGTGATTTATTTATATTTCTGGCCAAACAAGGATATATAATTCTATATAATTTGGGTAGGGAGCCAATGTTTGTAACTGTTTTCCTAACACTCATTAGCTTTAATTGCTGGAATGATTGATGTACTTGACAACACAGATGGAATAGTTAGAGTGTCAGCCAAGGTTCCCATGCTCCACAAGGCTATGGCAGAACTTTTGATCTGCCTATCTCTTTTCTTCTGTCTTTTCATGCTCCTAAAATCATGCTGACCTGTATGTGAATGCACTGAAGAAGAAGAGCCTAATGGCAGGACTGAATAAATGATGCTGAGGCACCATTTCGGTACAAATGCATCGATGCATATAATCAGTGAGTTGATACCTGACGTCGCAGCAGCCTGTGTCACATATATGATATAATTCCAGTGCATCCCTAAGGCTTATATAAGGGTTATATAGCCCTGTGTACAAGAATGGTAATAGACAGTCCCATTCCTCAGTCCATGCTCCTGCTCAGGTAGAAACCAGCTCCAGTTCAGATGCTGTGTAACACTAGGCCTCAGTGAAGATGCTCTTTCAGTCATGTGGCTTCCTGGTTGGGACTGTCTGTTGTATTTCAGAGCAATGTAGGTATCAACATAGTGATGATGGTCTCTTTATTCTCATACACTAATAAATATCACACATCCTGTGTGTTTCTATTTTGCTTTCACACAAGGGTCATAGTGTAGTAATGGGAGTGACTGACAGCTCTGTTTTAGCTAAATAGTGTTTCAGGTGGCAGGTAAACACACACAAATTAGTTCAAGAGAGACAGGTGGAAATATGGAATGGTTGAATCTATGTCTGTGGATAAGATCACAGCAAGGAAGTGTAAAGGGAGACTGGAAGCATACCCTGAACTCTGAGGACTGCGACACAGAACTGGAGTGAAAGGAAGGGCATGCTAACAGAGCAGTTGGAAAGTCAGAAGGACTTAACAGAGGCACAGAAAGGAAGATAGGATTCAAATATAGAAGTACCATATGTGTCTAACACAAATGACAGGTCACAGAGAATGACCGTGGAAGTCTCATTCTGAGTTTGAGCTTGGAAAAAGTAATCAGAGATGTTGTAAGAGCTGTTCTGGGGGGGAGCATGATGGCCTGGAGAGTGGGGAAAGCAGCTCTAAACAATGCAAACAGCATGGTTCTAGACATAAAAGGGAGAGTCACTGGGGACCAGGGCACACATTTTTAGGATGAGAGGGACTAAGTAATTAGGAAATAAAGCTGATACCATGAAGAGAAAGATCCCATGGGATGGGATAATGAGAAAACGTTGACAATATAAGAAACCGAAGCAGATAAAAAAAAAAAAAACCTTATATGTTTGTGACAAGGGGAAGTGGAAGCTTAGGATGAAGAAGTCAGAACCTGAGAGGGTGGTGAAAGACCTACTGTTTTTAAATATTCTCTCCTTAGAAGATGTGGGCAGGATCTCATGCAGAGAGAAGTAGAGGCAAGAAGGCAGCAGCTGTATTGGCTGCTCGTGGGGCTTCAGTTAAATTGAAGAATGTTGTTTAGCACTGTTAGAGAAAAGAAAGTCTATTGTAATGGAGGCAAACTATCTGCAGGATTTCCACCACACGTTTGTCAGTGACAGGTGAGAAAGAGGAGCAGAAAAAATCTAGGGATGGGGTTTGAAAGGTCTGAAAGCAGATGATAAGTCATCAAAGCTAATGGACCAGAAAGCATGAAAGGGCCAAGTGGCTGTGAGAGAGAATGAGCTGATTCTGAAAAAGAGCGGGTGACGGCTGAAGAGGAAGAAAGTGGCTATTAAAAAGGAAAAAATCAAAGAAAGTATTGCTTGATAAAAACAGTCATGGGAAAGGCACTAATGGTAAGATGAGACGTATGAACTGAGTCTGAAATTTCAACAGAGATATCAAAGCAATGTGCACTTAAGGGGTTGGATGTATTATCATTATAGGAGTTGAAATTGCTAAGGACAAGGGGGAAAGACTGTAGAGGGACAGAAAGAGTATCAAGACTTTAAATTTAAAAAAAGTTGATGGGGAAGACAGGATGTAACTGCAGAATGAATGGGAAGAGAAGCAGCAGATGCAGTCTGCTTGAAAGAGAGAGAATGGACTGGAGAGAAGTTGGAAAGGAGAGAAGACATAGAAGAGAGGAGCCTGATCAAATACAGTTATGTTAAAGTACAGAATATGAAAGAAAGCAAAAAAGATAAGCTTAAAATAGTGGTGAAGTGGCAGGATGAGACACTGGTACAAGTTGTCTTCAGGGAGTTTCCCTAAGCTTTCTTGTCAGGTCACAAGACTGCCTCATACAGATATTCAAGACAGGCCAGTATTTCTGTGAAGGCAGGCCACGTGCTGCAGTGTTCTCATGCGACAAATTCACTTTTATAGACCAATATGACAAAAAGTTTCCTTATTGACATATTACAACTCATTGCAGGAAAAAAGGTCTTGTGACATCTCAATCACCAGCTGGCATCTTCAATGGAAAAACAGAAACAAAATCCATTGTCTAATGCACATGCAAGGATGATTTCACAGAAGTACTGTCAGAACAAGTAATGGTCTGTGAGTGTGTGTGTGTGTGTGTATATGTGTATATATATATATATATATTTGTCTAGTAGCTTGGGATTTAGGAGCTCTGAGTGGGGAGATTGCCAGCACTCCTGGGACTGTATAACAATATTGACATTCATTTGAGTTGTATATGGATTGGAGATTACGTCAAAGGAATATACAAGCCTTTAGAGGCCTTCACATGCCAAATCCATCAACTGAATTTGGTCAGAAAACCAATATACCTAGGAATACCTCTTAAATCTGTTAAGGCTACCTGTGCTCCCAACAGTCTTGATTTAAGGAAAGAAAGAGCAACATATTAGCTGCACTCTTCCTACTAGAAGAGGCTTTGAAAATTTCTTAATGATTTGCTTTTATACTTTCAGACATATATATTTTTTCATTTTCTCTTTGCTCTGTTGTATGATTTACAACAGGCCTTCCATGGGATGTTTAATATGTTTTGTCTAATCCTTATCTTAACCCATGCAAAACAGGGTTATGCACCAAAACCACATGCCTGATACTTAAAAGCAACATGTGCAGCCATAGATTCCAATGTAAGGCACATTAATATGGAAACGTACAGTGCTAGTTTGTAATTCAGGCAGTTCCAAAGCTCCCACAGGTTCCAGAATTTGAGTTTCGTGACTCAGAGTAGTTGACTTCACTGCATCAGCTTTGGTTGTGTGAAGAAGTTCAGAACCGTGATACATCTTGCCACAGAAGCAGACAGCAAAGATATTTCTGGAAAATAATAGAAAAATTCCCAGTAAACTCTGGACAAAAAGAAAAAAGAATTAAAGGCTCTTTTTTTAAAAGCCGTATAACTGGAAAAAACAGAGCTGGTAGACTGTACCACAGATAAAAGTCAAATGTGCTTAAAAGTGAAAATTATTTCTAGTGACAGTACTCTTTTTTTCTCCCTTTGGTTTTTGCTATGTCATTATAGTCCCTCTTGAAGACAGGCCATTAATCCTACTTACTGTGAGTGATGGTCATTTTAGCTATAAGACTGAGGTCATTGATTTATGGAGGTTATAGCTGCATTTGGGAACATGAGATGAAACAAGAGAGCTGACTGAGGTTTTTACATAGCGTGAGCACATCAGTCTTCCTTCAAACTAGGATTTTTGAAATGCTGGTGCTAACAGTCTTTAGAGTGACCATCAGTTCCAGCTGAGAAGTGGGACTGATGTTGATGAGGAGACAAGAGAAAGGGTGGGGGTGCGGTGGGGGGAATAAATGTCATGAAACAGAGTAATTTAGAGAATAAACAAGGGCTAACATCACTTCAAAGACGATATACTATTTAGTTTCAGCTAACGAATACAGGAATTTGTGGAAAACATTTTTATATAAAAATTAACAGCAATATGACTCATTGTTTATTTCAACCTGAATCTCAGAGACAGAACTAAAAGATGCATAACTAATAATAGTCTTATTAACTGTATGACCAAATATTTTTGGGGAAGGCTGGCATTTTGTGTTGCCCTGAGGAAACCCAGCCCAACCACGGACAGCATCTTTTCTGATGTAGCTTAACACTAAAGCTAAAAGACACAGCTAACCATCATTTGCAGTACAAGACTGATTTCATGTATGTAATTCGTAGATTTAACAAGAGTTCTTCATTTTCTCTTTCTCAGAAAAATCCTACCCATGTGCAATGGAATAAGCCTTTCTCATACTCATCCAGTTACATAGTTCAAAATATACCTCAGTACAAACCTCAAACCACCACTAAACCTTCTAGGACTTCAGGACTTCTAGGACCACCACTAGGACTTCAGGAGGTCCAACTCTCCTCTCTACTGTTGTCGAGGGGAAGCATTTCTTCATGATCATCCAGTCCAAAATCCTGTTTGTCATGAGTTTTGCCTTACTGTGCTTGACAGGGAGTTTGTTTTGTGCCATTTCATTAACATACAGCTGTGGAAAACATCAACACTGGAAGCCCGTAACTAGAGATAGTGGGTTTGGGGAGCAAATGAAATAGGAAAAGCATCTTGAGAGACTACATTAGTAAAGTGAACTTAAGGAGGTTCAGAACAAACAGAAAATAATCAAAACCAATTATCTGCTTCTTTATGTGAGGGAGAGGAAGGCAAAAAGAGAATCTAGTAATTGTTTTTAATATCCTCTCATTAGCCAAGTGTTACTCTTCTTCATACAAACCATGTGCTTCAAGAGAAAGTGGATTTAAGACTTGGGAATGGAAAGCTGTCCAGTTAAGGATTTCCTTTAAAGCTATAAATATAAAAAAGAGCTCATATCATACTTTCAAAGCAGTCAACTGCAGTTTGGGGCATACCTACCTTGGAAAATACCACTTTTCTTCTTAATGACTTTACAATGTATAAAGTCAAATGAAAAGGGTTTTTTGTTTAGTGTTGGTTTGAGCTTTGTTAACTGGAGATAGTGGTTTGCTAATGTAGGGTCTCCGTTTGGATGGTAACTAGCAATGTAAAAATGATGCCAGACAGTTTGACTGAGCACTATTTTGTTTGGGCAATACAGGTAAGGGTATGCACTATGTGCTGCTGGTGTGTTAACAAACATTAAAAAGTAATGCATACAATATATCCCAGCATTGCCATGGGCACATTACAAACTTTTAAAAATAGACTAGACCAGGATGCAAGTTGAAACAAGATTAAAAATTAAGGTTTGATTCCTAGCTCTGTACAATGTGGGCCTTAACTGCGCCTGTACAAAAAGGGGGACTGCATTTTTTATTTCACCATTATTGCCTGTGATAAGGGGACATGACAGAGCACACCTTGTAAAGGTGAAGCCTAGAAATGGGCCCTGTAGCCTCAACTGACCTTTTGGGTTAAGGTAAGAAATCTGCTTTCAGGATGTTCCTGAATTATAGGAGGTTTGCCAAACTGAAGCCTGGACTCAATGTCTAATTTATTTGCCAAATAATGAGGAACAATAATTTCAGCAGAGATAGACTGTTGTACAGGTGAGCCATATCATCTCACCAGCTGACTAAATCTGCCTTGGGAAAAAATAGGACTAAAGTGTTCAATTCTTCCTTTGATCTAACTTCTGGATTTAGAGGTCCATTAAAAAAATTCTGTGATGCATGTACACATAATACCATTGCTTGCTATTTATGAGGGGACAATCCTAAAATACATCAAAGGGATAAATGTTAAGTGATTCCAAATGACCTTAAAAATGCCATGATAATATATTTATTTCTGAATCTAAAATAGTCACAATTGCTGTCATTCGTTGTTGTACTGTTATGTTCACTCTTGCCCAATATGCTAAGCTCTCATCAGGATCCTGTATTTCAGTGATCCAGAACAACCAGTTCTCACAGTGCTCAGGTTTTGACTCCGATTGTAACATGTAAGATTGTCTCCTGTATTGGTGTCTGTTAGTAATGGTGCTTTCAAATAACACATCTTTTGATAGTTTGTTTTATAAGCTGTTTTACGTCAAGAAGCTGGACAAAGGTCAACAACAAATGAGAAGAGACTGAGACAAAAGATAGTTGGTAGAAACAGGCAGGTGTTCTTTATTTCATGTGGCACAGCATTAGGCAGACAACCCAAGAAACAGTTTCTAACAAAAACCAAAACTATCACTCCCAGGAACCATTCCCCAAACAAGGGTCTACTGCCAACAGTGGCACTGAGATGTTGTTGCCTGTCCATTCTAATCTTCTTGTATTTTGCATACGCTTAGGCTATTTCTTAGCTGTGAGCATCCTTTCCAAGGAGACTAACTTCTTAAGAGACAGTATCTTTAGACAGCATACATACTGTGCAGTATCACCAAAGTGCAATCTCCTCAAGCCGTGCTAAAATATAATGCTAACTCTGGAGAGAAGGCAATATAATAGCCTCACATCTCTCTGAGGTAATATAATGCTGTTTCTTAGCTGACAACATATGGGACACCTGAGGGAAGAATATTATGGCTTCAGAGTCTATTTTTAAACTCCTGATGCAGTAGCAAGAACCTGGAACATGGTCCGCTGAGAAATAGGGTGGGCACCTCTTCCATCTACGACTGCCGGGGGGGGGGGGGGGCGGCACTGGCAGCAGAAGAAAACTGATTCTACCTTCACTGAGAAGGCACAGAATATGGATGCTTTTTTACAAATCTGAAGGATTAGGAAGAGAAGAGGTAAATCAGAGATTACAAAAGACTGTAGTCTTTGCATTATTTATTAGGCAGGAGGTAAGCAATGACTGCAGTATAGGAAAGTTATATAGTTAGCATTCTGGATTAAAGGCATGAAGAATGGCTGGTTGAAGGAAGATATTTTAGAGTCTAAGGGCAAAGCTTTAAAAGCCTTGAGATATTACTTTTAGTTATTATTATCTACAGGTTATTTTCTCTATATATACTATTTTTCTTTCTAAATTAAGAAAATAAACATTTATAACAAGTCACTGGGCCAAATCTGGCTCTCCACTGAAGCCGAATCCATTGACTCCAATGTGAGGGAACCCTTTGTAAACAATGAAGGGCAAATTTGGCCCTTTATGTCCTGAAAAATTTGCTTGTATCCATTTCTTGCAATCCTGCAAGGAAATACAGATTGAAGGGTCATAATTCTTATGATCTTCTCTTGAATTACCAACAAAATGTGGTATGGGAGCAAAAAATAGGAACAGAAATGTCAGGACTGCTTTGAAGAGAAAATTTTATCCATGTTTCAGAGCAAAATCACAAAAAGAGAATGGATCTGGATCAAATGCTACTGGCCCTTTACTTTCTAGGCAACCACAAAATCCTTCATGTAGCCTTAGTGAAACACAGTAGACAACTACAGAAAACAGAAGAAACCAAATATTCCTTTTCCTTTGCAAACATCATTTACCCAAAGGTGAACACTGTCATCCCTTTGGGTCCTCTGCTAACTCCAGCTGTCTGCGCAGTGTAGTGTCAGCCACTGAAGACAAAACGTGTCTACTGTGCAGATGAATAAAACCTGTGATATCTTACAAATGTAGCTTAATGTTTTCAATATAAAAACAGCAGGTTCTTTTAGACACAGAACAATACAATTTTGGATGCATTTACCACTTTTATTTCACTATGCAGAAACATACATTCACCATATGTTGTGATGCAGCTGACAGTGTAATGGACTCTATCCCCTCAGTGGGTATTATAGCTGAACACTAATGAGTTTTCAGTGGATGTTCTGTACAGGTTAAGGCTTGATTCTGAACTAGATAGTAAATGCTGACCAGATTCTCAAACAGATGTGTTTTTTTCCTCTGAGAACAAAAGGGAAATCAATAGAAAACCATCACGGTTATTTCAGATTAATTATTTTCTAATGCTGCAAACTAAGTAAAATACAGATTTTTCCAAAATAACTACATATAATTTACAAGGTTAGGATCTGTGAAGGGTGACTGGAAGCTGGACTCTGAACAGTGCTGACAAAAATCATTAAAGTTAATATGCTAAAATCATTACTACCTCATAAGGTATTCAGTCAGGTATACAAAGCACACTTTGTAAGCCTTTAAATATTTTGATAAGAGTAAAGATTCATCATTGTTTATCGGGCAGTAATAAAACCAGATGAAACAAATACAGGATTCAAGTTGTTTACTGAATAAACTGTGTTATTGGCACATCTAATGTGTGGTAAAACATTATACACAGTACCTATACAGCTTCTAGCATTTTGGGGTAATCTTCATTTACAATATCTGTAAACAAAAGGCTTGCCACCTAACAAATTTTAATTTGTTTAGACTTTCATAAACTGTGAAAAGGCATGAATTGTTTATGTGTTACATGAGATCACTGTTTATATTGTTTATGAACGTGCAGGTATAGCTGAAAACTTAGACATTTTAAGAAAATTAAAAATGCTGCTTTTTTGTAATTTTATTGTTGCTTCATGCAATATTGTTTAACTGATGCTGATTCAGATTGCTTTCTAGAGGAAGATATCTCTGCCAGTTTCTTTATCAATGGTCAAAATCAATTCTTCTGTACTGAAAATTTCCACAGACAGATACAAGTCAGTCAGGTTGGAACTGAGACTCCATATAGGCTCTCGTATTCCTACTGGTGTGCATGTCTGGATTCATATGCAATCTAAATTATTCCTGCAGGAAAGAGAATTGAATTAATTATTTGATACAATTACTCTCCTGCAAAATAGACATTGTCAAATAGTCTGCATAACAAAAAGTATTTAATAACGGCATCATTCCAGTATAAGTAACTGTTGGCTTAAATCCAAAGTCTACCGAAGCCAATGGAAAGAATTAGTGACATCAATAGACTTTTAACCATGCCACATTGCATTGTCTCTGAAATAATTAGCAGAATACCAGAAGAATCATAGCTACTCACTCCTCAACAATTGGTTCCATCTTCCAAAATAAATAACAGATACTGAAATTCAGTTTTCTTTAGGTCTCTACATCCAAAAGCAGGAGAGCAAAATAGTTTTAAAAGGTGCTGTGCATAGTACTCTGTTACTTACACCAAATGCTAGGGAATACATATTCTTTTAAGAATAAAATGCTGCTACAGATTTAAACAAATTAGACAAGCAGCTTTTTTCTTCCTTCTGCATACAGCATTCAAAGCAATCTGTGCAATGGTCCTGGCATTAACAGCTTTTGCATAGCAGGTTAGTATGCATGACATGTTTCTGCACATAGAATATAATAATATTAAGATGTCTGTTTAGCCAACCACAGTTGGAAAGCATGCCTTTACTGGAAAAAAGCTCGACACAAGAAAAGCTGCATTATCATCTCATCCTGATAAACAATGCTGCTTTACAACATAAAATGTCCTTTAAAATACAAGAAAGCCAAGACACCCAAATACTGACACATCAATTCACTTGGTTTAAAAAAAAAAATCAAAAGCAAATTGGACCATATCTCTGCAAGTTTGGAATTAAAGCTTAACTTGTAACATATCTGCACTGAACATTTAAAAAGCAGCTACAGGTATTTCTCTGGGCATTTTAAAACAAAATGCACACCTTTAAGAACAAAGTACTTTTGTTCTTAAATGACATACAAGCAGACAAGAGATTTTTTTGACTTCAGGACTAGAAATTAGACTGTAACAAAGCATGGACAATGAGGAATTTCCAGAGAGCCAACAAAAGCAGATGAGTAGTTTCTGTTTCTCCAACTGGCACCATTAAATGATGAAGAACACTTGGAGCTAAATATGTTTTACACTTAAATAACAGAACTGCTACCCAGCACAAATGTAACTTGCAAATGCCAGTGAGAGAAAGTAATGAGTTAGAGGTGAACTATGGTAGGAAAATGACCTTTGCAACATGCCAGCTCAGTAAGTGCCTAAGAAAATCATCTAGTCTTCTTACCTGTGGTCAATCCTCCCCATCTTCTGGTGTGATTTCTGTTTCTTTATGTACCACTACTTTGGTCACTGACATGTCAGGGTGCTGCTCTTTGGCTTCTTTAATTGCCTGAGCCAGCGCCTATCCCAAGGAAACCACAAAAGGGCAAAAACAAAAAGGAGGCGGAACATGCATGATCAGTAGCAAGGTGGAAAGATTCATGAGATATTACACAATTTACAAATGAGGAAAATGATTAAAATATAAAATATACCATCACTGATTTAACTACCAATTCAGTTTAACTTAAGGCATGCCAGTTTGAAGAAAATTGCTTAAGGCAATGTTTAGAAATGTTCTCTTTGGCAGTCTTCAGCATAGCCTTCAGCAGCTTACAGATTTTACCTGATCATGATCAATATCTGCATCTCCTGTGATGACTATTCGTTTTTCAATTCTTGTCTCTGAGATGCCTCCTTTCACAGTCTAAATGGGAAGGACAAATACATGTCAGTAACTTACTTTAAAACGTGCCACTACCCATGCAGAGAGTGGTCGGCTCAGGAATCCAAGCATAATGGAGAAAACAGTCCCAATTGCAGCAATCTCAAATGGAGCATGGAAAAGGAGCAACCCTGAACCCTCACCAGAGCAGCTTTGAAGCTGGCCTGCTTTGAATGGGGGCTGGACTAGGTGACCTGCAGAGCTCCTTTCCGACCTAGATTATTTTATGATTCTAATAAACCTGCACATGTACCAGAAGAGATACTTATATATGATGGGTTAAAATTGACAGGCATTAATGGCAAATTCATCCCATGAAGAAAAGAATGGACAAATGTCCACACAGACAACTCATATTGAGACCCAGTTAAGTCCTACCACAGGATTCAGAAGGACATGCAGTGCTGTGTGGGCTTTATATATATATAGCACATCTATCAAGGGTAAATTTTACTCCAGACAGATGAAATCCTGTCCTCAGTGAATACTGGTAGGAGACCTGTCACTGTACTAACAGGATTTGTGTTTAGGGAGGAAGAGAAGAACTGTTATTTAGATGCTATCCTGGAATTTGGAAGACCCAACATCACTTGTCTATTTTGCCAGATGGTTTTCGTCTGACTGTGGGCAAATTGCTTAAGGTACAGCAACACAGCAACGCAAGAGCAGTGTCTGAGCTAACTGAATGTCCCGTTACGACTACATGACACCCATTTAGTTTGTAATTTCAACATTCCGCAGAGCTAATACCTCAGGACTCAAAGGCAGTGTAGTAAAGTCAACATGGCTTCACACTCAGGCAAATTATGCCTTCCTGGGTGCCACTTGATGCCAATGTGGCTACACTATTTCCAGTCCCAGACAGTATTTGCAGCTAACTCAAGTGTCTCTGCACACCAATGTTTTGTGCTTGTGCAGACGCTAAAGGTTTATGCCTTTCAGGACTGTTGTCAAGTTCTTGGATCCTATGTTAATGAAGACGGTATACCCAAAGACAGGCGAAAGAAGACAGGTACCCAAAATAGACTGGATGTTGTCCAGAGAATATAAGCATGTGCCCATGTTTTAAGATAAATAATAGAATTAAAGTTCTGAAAGCATACATCCTTGTAAAAAAAAGGTCCCTGTTTTCTGAGGACTCACTTTGGTGATATGTGTAGTGGTTGTAGTGCTGGTAGTTTCAGATGTGATAGTTTGTGCACTCATTAATACGCCTGGTTCTGAATCAGCACCACAGTCCACCTAGAGAACCAAAAGAGAAAAACATTCAGCATAAACAAGCTCCTGAGCAAGGGGAGACAATAACTAGATTGGCTGAACTCTATTTGTGCAATTTTTCATAAAGAGAATACCTAATGATAAGAAAATAATTGCTGTTAGGGTGATCATGTGTCAGTATTTCACTGCACAGTAAGAATCTATCCATTGTTTCTTCAAGGAGAGATGCGAAGTTTAGACTGTGAAACCCGTATGTTCTCAAAAGGCCCTACAAGAGGACATGTTAAGTCACCTTCAGGTAAGCCATACTTAGGTACATCCTCTTGATGCTAATATTTAATACTTGAACACCTTAGAACAGTTTACACTAAGGGTTAAGAAACATGGGTTTCTTAAAGCCATGTTAAATTAGAACCTGAGTTTTACAGACTGTCTTACCTGTGATGACTCATACGTAATGGTTTTTGTTTCTGTATGGACTACTGGCACTTCCTTGGTTGCAATTTCAAGGTTTTCCCCACCACTAGAAACACTGCTAAAACTGATAGTCTCAGTCTTCACAACTGGCGACTGTGTGAACAAAAAAAGCAATTGGAACATTTAGTAAAGCTTCTGGATTTCTTAGAGATTTTTTTTTTTTTTTGGTGAGCAGAAGGAATACAAATAAAAAGTGCTCTGCATTTTAGGGAAAAAAAAAAGGGAAAAATCTCTTCATTATAATGGTGCATAAATGTGAATATAATGCTGGCAGTATTTAAAACTATCTTGTATTCCATGAAAACAAACTTAGAAAAGATATAAACATCATACATTTTCTTACAATGAGAAGAGAATGAATTCCTCTTTAGGCTTACTCTTTCTTGCATTCAGCACTCAGAGAAAGAAGCAAGGACAATCTCAATCTTTTAACCTCTGTGCAAAATAATTCTTGAAATTCTGCTAGTGGGGCTAAAATAACACACTGGATTGTTTAAAACATAGAAAATTATTTCCAATTTTACCAGGTCTGGAAGAAAAAATATTTTCTGTCCTTGAGGACAAGAGAACTTTGCAATTCTTGATGAACTTTCCCACAGAGAATGCCAGATAAATTCTTGTTATCCATCACATAAAATGCCACGGAATTAGGTGTAGCACAAAAAACTCTTTTAAGGTAAAATATACATGGCATATTGCCAATAATGGAAACCAGCAAGCAGCCTTGCAGGTGCCATGCAAGGAGGGAATAAGAGGAGAAAGAAACTGCCTGCTGTAGAGATGCATTCATACAATGTTTGCACACTTTATTTGACTTTCCATGCGAGGAGTGAATTTAGTCCACTACCGCATGCATTTATACCTCAATGCAGAAATAACTGATTTATTAATGAATTACCTCGAAATGAGGTTTTCTTTCCAATGAATCTGAAACATGCACTGTTGTACCGTGCTGCTCCTCCTGCTCGCGAGAAGTAGCAGCAGCAATTCCTTCCTGTTTGGTTACGGCTTTCTCAGCCTCCTCCCTATTCTCCTCTTTAGCCCCCTCAGTCACAGCAGAGGCCTCCTTCCCTTTCAGGACAGCAGCCGCAGCGGACGCTGCCTGAGCGTGAGCATCTGGCGCAAGTCCAGCCACTTTTGCGGGATCCCCACTCGCATGCACATTCAGCCCGTGTCTCTCCTCGACCACGACAGTCTCCTGAACAACCTTCTTCACTGTCTCCTGCTGTGGCTGAGCTGTTGTCTTCATTTCACTGGAACCTATCTCCTGAGATGTCTTTGTCTCTGTTCTCTGGAGAGAGAGAGAGAAAAAAATCTCAATTTCAGAAGGGGACATCCCTGCTTACCACAGTTCCTCATCTTAACGTACTGCAAATGAAAATAAAAACAGGGTATTAAACTTTGCCAATTTATTTCTCTCATGCTGTATGGATTTTCGCTCTAAGGACAATAGTAGAAACAATAGCAGAAAAGAAAAATAAAGCAAGAATTACAATTTTTAGACGTGAAGAGAAATGTCACAGTGGTACTACTGTGCTGGTTTTCTAAAGGCAAAATACAACACCCTGTATAATGACCAAAATAAAATGAAATGAAATAAAACCTGTTTTTTCCCTCTTAGTGAAGGATCTATTGTGGTCTATTGCAACAAAGGAAAAGGCACACAAAGTATATGTGTTGTGTTAGCTATACAGGTTCTAAGCTATGCATAAATACAGGAAACAAAAGAAAAACAAAAGTCATCGGTGTGCAATGATAACATTCATAGACAGAATCAAACGGCCACCTGAGCCCAGCTATGTGAAGTAGAAGTAACCCCTCCTATGAACTCAGTTGGTTTTCTGGCGGACTCTATTAAACTGAAGATATCTGAACCATCCAAGGTTTTTTCACCGCTGGACTGCTTAGTCTAAATAGACAAAGAAATGTAGAGTCATACACAGAAGAAAGGCAGACCTACATGCACAGATATATTAATTGACAAAACTGGAGGCAAAGACAAAGGAAAGGGACAGAAGGTTGCAGGGGCACGGAGAGGTTGAAAACAGGAAAAGAATGGGAAAATGAATTAGAACAAATTCATAATGGCTACAATAAGCAATAGTTACAAAGCATAGTTGTTAGCACTGACATTTTGCTGGTTCAAGCAACCCTTTTTTCCTTTTATTAACAAGCCACAGCGCAATACTACGTTTCAGTAATATGGATCTTTAAATAAATCGGAAAGGTTGAAAGCCTTATAATGTCTGCTTTAGACTGTGGTACGGATTTAAATTATGAGAAAAAAAATAAGCTGGGTTGGCTGCTGTCAAGATAAAGCCAGGCAGCAAGAGAACTGAAAGGCAGGGTGGTGTGAGGGTATTGCCTAAAAGAAGTCATGCTTTAATCTTTAAACTGTGGCATGAAGTCAAAGCCACTTGTTACCACTACTTTTGATGCGGACGACTCAGTAATATAGTGAGCAGTAGCAATGGTAAATGGCCGTTCTCTGGAATATCTCCACTCAGACACGCTCTTATCTCTCCGGACAAAGGCCCCTGCTTTTAGAGCTTCACTGTCAAGGTGTCCTTCTGCTTTGCCAAGCTGCAAACTTCCCAGAGTACCATGTAATTGCAAATCCTTGTCCGTTGTTAGTGTCTTTGTCAAACTCTTCTCTTCGGGACTTTGCAACTGCGATACTGCTTCCTTTATAGGTGTTAAGGAGTCGGACGGCTTCCTTTCTGTGCTCTGCACGTCGGCTCCCCTCTCGGCTTTTTCATCAGTGACAGGCTCTAGGATCTCATACTCAGCCACTACTGGAATGATTTTCACAGATTCTTGCACTTCTCTTTCCATTTTTTCAAAAGCTTCTAGTGAAGGCTGTACTGGTTTCTCTCCCTCTTTAACTTTACTCGTCATGGTTACAATTTTCCCGGAAACGGTATCATAGGACTTGCCTAGGGTGTACATTTTCTGCTTATTCTCCTCTTTGGATTGTACGTCACTTTCCAAGTCCTCAAAGCTCTGCATTAAAATGGTACTGGATTTTAATATCTCAGGTGCAATGCCAGCTTTACTGCTCACAGTCACTACTTTGTATGCCACTTTTCTTTTCGATTCACCATCAACTACCTCAGAGGGTACTTTGTCTACAACAACCCAATCCTCAGTGCCCTATATTTGAGATATAAAAACTAAATTAGAATATCTAAAGGTTTATCTACGTTTCAGGAACACTAAAATATGAAGGCTTTCAAGAAATCAATGCTGCCTCTTTTGAAAACATGTAATAACTTTTACCACTCTATCTCTTACAGCAGTCATCAAACAAAAAGCCTCACCTTAGGCAAAGTCTTATTCCTCTGTAGATCCCCTCCCCTTAGAGACCCATACAATGGGGACACAAAAAAATTACATTTGTCACACTATTTCTGGAGTGATTTGTATCACACTAGCATTTTTAATGTATATTTAAATAATTATTGGAATCATCCTGAGGTTTAAAATCTTATATCACAACAGGGTTCATAATGCTACAATTGAAAACTAATTTGAGTTACAAAAACAGGCCAAGAAAGCCCATTCAACTGTCTCTCAGTTGTCGCAAATACCCTTTTGATGAGGTTTTAGAACGGTATGCATTTGCATGTAGCTGCAGTCTGTGCTGAATATCCTTGCTTTCATTTGAATAAAATCAACTCCCTTTAGCATTATTTAATAGTACAACACAGTAAATGCCAGACTATTATGACGTTGTCTGATAATATGATGTCTTTCTTTCTCCATATGCAAATATGCTATGTGATTTCCTTTGAATATGCAATCAGTGTCCAGTTATTTGACCATAAGACCATAACTTCTGTATTTAACTAAGCAAATGTGGAAGTATAAAATCGAATGAATTAAAAATAACCTCTATGGATGATGGTATACTTTTCTGGATAATGATTTGATGAGAAGTAACCAAAGTGCCAGCAGATTCTCCTTCCTGCAGCTTCTTCTCTATCACACTTGGCTAATAGAAAAACCAATAAGAATACAAAGTTCACCATCACTCAGTACAATCTAAATTCACTCGAGAGTATAAGGGAAATTCGTTCTAATGACAGAAGTGCCCCATTCATCATAATGTTCTCAGTGAGACTTGTGCTAGAAATGCATGCACAACTGCAAACAGCAACCACAAACAGCACTGTGCAAGTGGATTTGTAACTTGTAGAGAAATCAATCAATATTAGGTAGCCATAAGCTCTGGAGGGTACTCATTCCTCAGAATTCTGCCCTCAGATTATACCTGCCTTTGGAACTTACAAAATAAAATAAAAAAATTGTGGCTTGGAAAGGAAAAAAGATAATAAAATAATAAATCATTGCTAGCCTATCTGACTGTGTTTCAAGAAAATATGATTTGTTTTTATCTGCAATTCAAGGAATGTAGTACCTCCCTTCTGCAAAAATATGAGTTTTTCTGATTTTTCTCTTTCTTCTTTGGTCTAATGAATAAGAGAGTGTCCGGGGGATAAATGGTTTTAGTAAATGAAGGGTATATAGTACACTATACAATAGCTCATCAGTATTTCTCTACTCCACAAACTATTAACTGCATGCTAAGTTAGGAAACAGAATTAAACAGAATAATTTTACAGCAAAGAGGTTTCCAAGAAAATCAGCGTCTCTCTGTTCAGGACATTCAGATGAATACAAAACAAACGTGAGCGTAAAATTTGGGTAACAAGAAAACTAGTAAACTTAGTAACAGTCAGGTGTGGATGTACTATGTCCATTTCATCTTGGATTATTCATTTAACTGTCTCCAGTGACAACTTTCATGGCTTCCAACAACAGCCTAGAGCAGCTCACTCAGCCTTACCTAGGATTCAGCTTTCTGAGCCTTTGCAGCCTTCTGTGTTGAAGTGGGCAGAAGACGTACTCTGCAAAGAGTTCAGGTCTCCCTTTCTCCTTACTGGTACAAGGCTTATCATTGAAAACCCAGGTCTCGGAGTCTTTTCATATGCAACAAGCTAAATATTGCTGTATTATCCTCTCTAATGAGACATTGAAATCATCTTTATCCCATCTGTGCCTCCACAATGTTACAGGAAAAGCAAGAATATCTCTGTGACTTGACCAACTGGGAAAATTAAAAATTTGGTAGAGGGGATGTAAGACAATTCCCTAAGCCTTTTGAGACTGAGTGTAGATATTTCTCAGTCAGATATTCTTTGCCATTCTCCCTGCTTCTGGGCTGGCAATGCCTATTCCTATGCAAGTACTACAGCTGGCATGATAAAATGCACTGGCATGATAGGACACTATTTAAAACACATATGCTCCACATATTTAAGGATAAATGTACTCATTTGTTAATACAATGACTTTCATGTTCTGCACCTATCTGTCCACCATTATGAGAAGTTGTCAGATATTTAAAACTGTATTGTGCATAACTAAATAAAAACAAATTATTTCTCTAGGGTTAAGGTCAAACTGACTAAACACAAACGTGTCAAATGCTCAAAGTACACAGTTTGAAAAGGTGTATTTTTCTCCTCTGTTCTTGTTTCATTATATTAAAGAGCTATGTGTAACACCACTGAATCTATTTTTTAAAGAGGGAATTCTAAGTTAAGTTCGTATTTTTGAGTTGATTAAGTTATTGCATAATCTAGTTCTCAGTGCTGTATAGCCTGACTGCCTCTGGATTTCTTAGCAGAAGTTGATTTTGACCTATGCATGGCTTAAGCTTTTCCTGACAAATCCTTTTCTCAGCAGGACACAAACTGCAGCCATTCTGCTCAGCAGGAGACAGAAAGGATGCTTGGGTGGCACCTATAGTGAGGGTCCCTTAAGGCCAGAACTCACCTCAGAGTTAGGCAATGATAGCTCAAATCTACTCGCATTTTTCACCGAAACTCCTTTATTTGGATGAGATTCTGTGGGACAGCTCTATTTTACTTGGATGTGTATAGGATAAGAGTAAGTGGACATCGCTTTGCACATGTTCTTTTCTTCCAGTAAGATAAGATACCAGATAAGGTATCTCTTGTCCCTGGCACTTCTCCAGGTTAGAGCCTACATAACTCTATGCAATGCTTTGCTACTGCTTGTGCATTTTAATAAAAAGTTTGTTATTACATTTGTACAGTAATAAAGAAAGGAAACGAACTCAAGAGACTTATAAGGTTGCTTCACTTGCAGTCCTGTTTCAATCTCAGCTAGCCAGTCCTTTTCAACAGTTCTTTCCATCTTAATTGTTAAATACATCCTGTTTATTATACTTAGAATTTTACTCTCGAGAAAGAAGATTCCTATTTTCAACTACAACCAAGCTAACGTGGTTGTAGGATTCATTGTGATTTGTGAACAAGACGCTAGGAGCAACGTTAAGACTCCTTAGCGCTCTCTCCAAAAAGTAATCTTTGGGCACTGAGCTTGCTTTTTAGCTATTTTAATACAACCTGATGGCCATTCTAGTGCATTTCAGATGCCCGCATCAACCACTGGACAGATGGGTATAGTGCAGAAAGAGAGGAACTGGGGCCATTTTCTTTGCAACATTGCTTACTCTAACAGGAAAGAGTAGGTGACATATGTTATCTGCCTGCCACCAGGGATTCTCTTTCCCCAGAGAGTTAAGGGCCTTCAAAGCCAGCCTCGAAGGTGGGAAGGCTTTCATGGTGGGAAAGCTGAAGTTTCTTTTGCATTATAATTTTCAGCCAATTTTTGCTGCATACCTTACAATATTACATCATCACGAGGGTGACAGAAGCAAAATTTGTGACCATTTATTGGTCTGTAATGCTGAAACCAAGTGGCAACCATAAAGACAGTTCCTGCGAGGCAGAAACATGATATCCACATCAGAATAAAACAATTCATCTTCATGCAGACCATACACAGCAGATTTCAGTTTGCTTGACTGGATTTTAACCAAGAGATGCTACACTTTTTCTGAACTTCTATCTATGGTAAGGCAACATTAATATTACACTCTTAGCTCTGTATCTCTACGTAAGAAAAAGCATTTTGATTGGAAAGTTTTCTTGCAAACATTTCAGAGTACACAGCAAGAAAGATTTTTTCATGCATACACTCTGCATGAAAATGCACACACTTAGTAATGACCAGCGCTGGGTCTTCAATGAAAAGTTATCTAGCAGACTATAGCAACTGTTATTTCCCTACAGAATTGGCCAACTAACTCTAATTACCATCATTATTTCTTCTCCATCTTCAAAAACCTACACAATTCTACCCTTTGCTCTGTATTTTCTTGTCAAGCTTGGTACTGTACCCCCATCTGCCCTGCTGTGCCACTGCTCCCAACCACAGTCATCATTATTTAAATTTTCTCTCAATCACCTTCATGTTTTCTTTCACGCATGGCTGAACTTACCCAAGCTCACCAAAGCCCGCTGTAACGAAGCCCATATTTCGCACCCTTACAGAGACCCAATTCTGCCATGCCACTTCCAGTGAGTTCTGTACTACAACTATATATAAACTATCTGCTCTTCCCTGAGCAGACAGTTTGCTCTAAACTGCCTGCTAAAGCCTGAGTCCTGAGAAACACGAATACCTGCCTCCTCCGACGGGAGTACGGGAAAGCCTCTAGCAAATCCTGAGAACTACTATAAGTAAAAATGAATATACAAATAAAAAAACCCTTCAGATTGCACTGACCTCTTCAGGCACTAGTGGTTCAATCATAGGAGCATCCTCTTGCCTTGCTGCAAGCCGAACCGGAGATGTGGAAAGCCTCTTCTCCCACTCATTGGACACAGATGTTTCTGTGGAGGTTTCCAAGAAGGTTCGTTTCAGCTCACTTATATTGGTCTGATGTTTCATCACATCTTCTTGGGTTTTGTCTAGGTCCTAGATAATTAAAAAAAAAATACAGCGCTTTGTTATACAGCTTAAGCCATCCAAATTTTAAAGGTAAAACATGTAAGTTTGTCAGTAAAGAAGAAAGTAACATCTTAGGGAACCAGGGAGCACAGCACTAACACAACACTCTGTGAAAATGTGGTATTTTGAAAGAAAACAGCACAGCATATCTCATACAAGTGAGTATAAAAATACTCTTAGAGTTTATCCATATCACTATAATTTACACCTGATAAAGAGGCTTCAAACAAACACACATATGCGCGTGGATGCACACACACATACGTGCACGCATATGGATATATATATTTAAAGAACTAGGTAGAGGAGTCACCATAATTTGAGAAAAAATATCTATTTAATTTATTAGCAGGTGGGAATACACAGTTCATGCATCATAGTGCAGATTCACAGGTTTACCACTAAAACTAACACACATGTACGCACATGCACTGGTATATACCAATACCAACCTCTAACATAAGATTACTATGTTTGACATACACATTTTCACCCTGTATTCGCTTAATCAGACTATTCTGAAAGAAGTGAAAAAGAAAGGGAAAGGTAAGGGACACAGTATTGAAAGGATAAAAAATGCTGTTTCTACACATTTCTTCACAGAGAACTGACAATAGCATGCTGAGAGATATGAACACCTTCAACATAGACAGTTTAGTAATATCTGGGACTTTCTTTTCTATACCTGTGCCTTTAGATCTCCATCTTCCTCTTGATCCGACTGCCAGCATAAGAAAGATTGGGGGAAAAAAAAACCCTTACCCATTCATATTATGGAAGGCTTACAAAAATTGATCAGTGGAACACACTACGTTAAGAACATATTTTCTCTATATTTAGGGGTTAAGGTGAATGAGTTGACGCATTAATTGACTTTTCACGGTTTTCCTATTTCAAAACAAGCTTCCTCTTTTCAAATTTTTAATTTTGAACCAAGGAGTATTAAACATTTTCCTTCTATAGAAACCACTGGTGCACTCAACTTTCATAGATCCTCCAACTATCTGAGGACTGGCAGTTGGACCCTCTCGCTCAAATTATCACTGATTTAGGATCGAACGGCAATAGCACATTCTTCAGACATCCGCGATTCCGAAGTTTAAACGTATGACATCTGCTGGGCCCACAGGCAGAGTCTTGTATATACTCAGCAAATGTAAACAATGTGCAACACTTGCTATAGAGCAAAGCATATTTTATTTGCTTAAAATGCTCTTTCCCTAACCTCAGTCCCTTTGTGTATTTATATAAATTAATTTCATATTTAGTCTGTCTTTCAGGATCTATCTGCAGGGGTGGTCTTCTGGAATTGCACACAACACGTTCACTTGAGCTCGAATTTTCAAAAGCAACGCTGAAGTAGCCCATTTTGTGACGGTTTAATTTTCGGGTGGCAAGTATACCATACTTTCTGAAAATCAGGTCTCCGTAAGGAAAACTGAGGTTCCCAAAATCTTCTCTCCTAAAATACAGATGGCAGATATGCATTTTTGCTTAACTGAACATTTTAAATGTCATGGTTTTAGGATAATATATTGCTTTCTCTATACCTCAAAGAATTAAGAGAGTGCAAGAGGCACTTTAAAGCATTTTGTACTGCAGGCTAGTCTCAACAGATATTATGCTGTTGCTCCATTTAGGTTCTTTCAATGCTCATGCCACTATTTTATTGTTGTTTTTTAATATAGTCTTAATTAATCAAATGTTCCATGAGCAATTTTTTATCTGTTGACTATTTTATAACTCAGTTCAAACCTATTCTGCTTACAACTGAGGATGAACTGTCCTGGCATATCACAGAGAGAATTCTTCCTTAACAATATTTTTACCCATTTAAAATATTAATGAGATCATACTGAAAGCCTACAGTAGTATGTGTAGCAAGACTGTGTCTTCTACCACATGTCGGAGCAAATTCAGCTCATGTTTGCAGCTGCAACCGTATTAATTATGAAAGCATTATACATGCTTCTCTTGAGTCGCACAGGGTTGAATTTGCTTGTTCAGCCTACAGCCCATGTGGCGGTTTCGCTGCAAAGAGAATCACAGATTTTTTATGTTCCTCCTCTGAAGACAGTACCTGGGCTACTGTTGGACAATACACACATATATGAAGGTGATACGTGAAATTATATTCAAGGCAAAACTTTAGACATTTATGCTCTGGAAATGCTTCTTTTCAGAAAATTTGAAAACTGTGTTTTACTACTTCCCCCCACCCCAACAGGCTGCCTATTTTAAAAATTATCACATAAACGAATGAACAGAAAAACCCAGAAGAGCCTGTCAGCAGGATGGTCCAGGTAAGCAGCATTTCTTTAGGGGCCACTGCTACCGTCCTCCTCCCTACGAGCTTAGCAGATTTCCAGAAAGGACACAAATAAAATGAATCTACAGTGAACATTCAAACCGTGACGCATCAAACCAAGCCCTGGCGCTCACACACGCACGCGTGCACACAAGGGATCCCAGACCGCAAGCGGAGACATGCAGTTTAGCACTAACGCAGGGGGCCGGGAAGAGACGAAGCTAAACGCGCCACCCGCCGAGAGCCACGTGCGGGCGACTGTACAAACCTCGGTGGCAGTGGTCTCACCATCGGCTGCGGTATCCGTCTGCTCACTGTCAGTCTAGTTTGTTACCCAAGCAAGCAGGTCCCAACAGGCAGGCAGGAATAAAGAATAAACCCATCTCATCAGTACACGCAGGCCACAGCAGGAACTGTTAAGCCTACATCCCTGTGAGCTGCCTTAGCTTTGCTTTTCAAACCACGCATGAGTTAAAGCAGCAAAATAAAAATGCTGTATTAGTAAACAGAACAGACTCAGAGGAAGACTCAAGGCATACTGTACACAGTATATGCTTTACTGCAACAACTTTATAAGCCAAACAAAACATTACTGGGAAAGTGTTATTTGACCAGTAGATTTTTTTTCTTAAGAAAGACAGGTGGCTTCCAAAAAAAATGTAGAAAAACCCTGCTAATTTTTTTCAAAACAAACTTTTCCTCCCATAATGTTTGTAAAGAATATTATTTATCAGACTTTTTGTTCTGGCCAATAGATATTAATGTGGTGTTTGACTTTTTTCTGGAGGGGGAAAAGATGATAATTAAAAAAAAAAGGCTACTTTAACAGTCACCTGACTTTCAGCCCCTCATTTGTACAGAAGTTGTTCTTGTCTCCACATTTATACGCTATGAGGCTGTCTGCATTACCAAGGAGTTCAAATAACCATACACCCGGCCACCTATGGTCTGCCTACAGAGAAATGGTAGGGCTCAAATCCCACTTGGCTTCAATGAGAGCAGCTAATATTGCTACTGATATTTAAATGAAACAAAATTGTCATTAAAAGAATCAAAATACTTCTCATTCCAATTAAAAATATGGATAAAAGCAGGAGAAAATAAAGGAACTCCCTCCCCCCCACAACACTTACTAGGTACAAGTGATAGAAATGAAACAAAGCACAGCATTACACAGACTGATCTATCCCTACTTTGCTCTGGTAGAACCATCTACATCATTAAGAACATTTTTAATGCAGAACACAAGGGTTAAGATCTTATAGAGTCAAGTGTAGGTTACTACAGGGTGAGAAGACGGCTCAAATGGTTATTTTTGATGTTATGCAAGCTTATGAAGAACTATTAAGAAAACGCTCACTAATGCCCCAGACTGGCACGTACAGCTTGTTTTAACATCAGTGAAAGCTCTTTTTTGATTAGTGATTTTCTGTGGTCCTTAGATAATCTAAAGTAACACAGGCAGGTAATTTAAAGCTAGGACAATACATCTCATCTTCAAAACACATCAATATGAAGCAAGAGAAAAAGGCAACATACTGCAAGGCACAGATGGAGTATTAGTCTTAACTTTGAATTTCCTATCTTCTGTATTTTCTGACAACTGCGATGTTTCATAAAAATGCTTTTTTGATAATTTTTCATTGCTTTATTCTCTATCATTCTTCCTCTGAATAATATACATTATTTGTATGACAGGCTGAAGAATAAGCAGGCATTTTGAACTACTGTGTAAGTGCATGAATGCAAGTTATATGCAGTTTTCCAAGCAATAACCACTGACTGGACAGACCACTTTTATTTTTGTATGAAACTGTACTTCCAAAATAGCCTACATAACGAGTCAAACTGCTTTCATTACAATGTTACAAAATGCTTCTCTGAAAATTGTTTATTAGCAAAGAACCTCATATCTTTATAATATTGTAAACAAAATAATTTGTAAAGATATGGCGATATAAAAACCTATGTATTTTCACTCCTATCTTACCAAAGAAAAGAGGAATTAATGAATCTAGGTGTTTAAAAGGAATTAAAGGATATATGTTAAGGCACTGTTAACACTTGAGTTTGGTGTAGACTATTCTTTTAAGAAGCTGAAGTTGAGAATGTTAGTGAAAAGTCAGTAGAAACGTTAGCTAGTGAGGTACAAACAGAGAACCTAGGGAAATAAAAGGGGACACATTCTGGCTTTGCACAGACTGCCTCTAGATGCCCTATTCGAGGGAGAATGGATCTCAACACGAGGTAGGAGATTGGTTTAGGATGTCAGCTGTAGCTCCCACATGCGCCTTCTGCATCACACCGTGTGCACTCGGCTGTGAACTGGAAGCACACTTGGAGGGGAAAGAAAAAAAAGGAGGTTCTGTTTTTTTCCCCGTACCAGCAATGAAATCCTAAATGAGGTATAAAACTCAGTTTATCATAATGATGTACATGTCTGCCAATAAGCTGATCACCAGCCGGGGAGTACAAGTCAGCGTTACTGAGTTACTTGTCAAATAAAGATCTGTGGTTACTGCAGAGCAGGCGATGGAGAATTAAGAGGCTCAGCAAGGCGGGTTTCCTAAGGAGTGGAGAGGAGGAAAGGTCGGGCTCAAGTCGGAGACCAGCCGCAGCCCATGGAGCGATTTGCAGCTGCTTGTGCTCACGGCCAGGCAAGGGGACTTGCAAGGAAGGGAAGGCAGCTCTCCTCAGGGGGAGAAGCTTTGGCTGGACGTCCTCTAACTCGAGATCATAATTGCTGTGATTTGTTTTGCCAATGTAATGCAGACATGCCCAAGTTTAAAACATTAACTTTCATGCAATATTCTAAACAAGAAATACCCCCTGGATTAGGCACAAGTCTGTGTTGTCTGCCAGGAAGCACTGCCAGGGTAATCGCCCTTGTAAAACAGCTACACTAAAAAAGCCTATTTTATGTATTTTTATGCTCAATACTTGTTAACTTTACTACAAAAAGAAGTGCTCACTTCTGAAAGAAGAACAGACAAATGCATAACATAAACACTGTCTCTCTATTGCCTCTGGAGCTGGCACTGTATTAATACTGTTATTGCGGTTAGATTAATCCAAATGCAGAGCTAATGTAAACTGAGACATAAATGCTATCTCAAAATGAGGACATGAAAAGAGCCAGCAAAATTCTGGATGCCTTTTATCGGAAATCGCATTAAATATTACTTATTTATTAAGCATTACAGAGCCAAAAGCATCTGAAGACAATGTTTTTACAAGATTAAACTGATGCAACTTTTGGCATCCCATAAAAAGGAAATGAAATCCTGAGCCAAATCTTATAAAAACTACAGGGGCAGATTTCACAAAAGTTTAGATGCACAAGATATTTATTGAAGACAGCTACTGCAACAGCATGGACAAGTGGCCAATACAGCTGATTACGAATGGCCAACTGGCCTGCAATTATCTGATCTGGTACTTTTACACACAAAACAAAACCATATCTGTGCATTTGAAAACGAAGAAAAAAAGGGAAAAAAAGGATGGACTCATTATTTTATTCTGTCAACAAAGAGTAATCAGACACCAGCAAAACAGAGATACCAGTTACTTTGTTATTTAAGGAAACAAATTCCCTTTCTTCCTCTGGATATTTTATTATGTCCATAGTTCTTATAAGCACTATGGACTCTTTCTGCCACTGTAGTTGGTTTATCTGCCTGTGATAACCCTAGTGGCTTGGGGCATTAATTTTGGCAGTGCTAGTTTAACACTGCAAACGGTAATGAGGCCCACATGGCGTGCTCCTGTAACAGCTGCAAAACAGCTGTCCCAATCTAAACTCTCACTGCTACGGCAGATTTGAATTGAAAACCAATTTAATCTGCAGCAGAAATGGGATCAAGGCATAAAATCCAGATGCAGGTTTTGCTGGATCAGAAAGCCTTTTTTAGGCTTGTGCTACAATTGACGGCTCCTTGCAAAAGGCTGACCCTACCTGAATTTTGAACATCCTGAAGTTGGTAAAAGTGCCCATTATAATTGCCTAGATATATGTAAAAATATAATGCATATATATATACACATATGCATACATATATAACTACGCATGAATTGTACTTAATTCCCACTATTGAGAGAGCCGTTCTAACAAACCCTAGTATAAATTGCTAGAAAAAAAAGAGATCTTGCTGGGTTCAGATGCAATACTTTAAGGCTGATGAGTGGCAATTTGTTTAGCACAGATCACTCCGTACCAGCCAACACAGTTTGAACCAAGCCACTTATACACAGTGTTGTGCCTAACCCTGGGCCCCAAGCTGCACTCCCAACATGAGAAAAAAAAAGAAAAAAAAAAGAAAGAACGCCCCCAAAAACCCGTCTAACATATCAGCACAGACAGAAATGAGGCTCTGAAAGTAGGACCACTATTGCAGCATTCTAACACTGGTTAGGACTGAAGCACTGAACACGAAAAAGAGTGTGTTCGATGCCGAGGTACACACCTCTTCCTCTGAACTGTCACTCAGGTCATTGGCAAGTGAGGCACTCAAGGAGGCCGCCTTGGGCTCCAGGTAGCAGAGGCACATAGCCAGAGGGAAGGAGAGAGTGAGGGCATATGGCACTGAGAAAGAGGCAGAGAGCAGAAAGAAAAAGATGAAGAGGAAGCAAGGCACGAGGGAGGGGGAGCGGATGGGAAGGTAATGCTGCACGCTGGCAGGCAGGAGGTTGGTTTCGGAGAGGTTGGGGAGCGACAGGTAGCCATCGTCATCCAGGAGAGAAGGGAATGACTCTGGAAGTTGCAAGGAGAAGGAAAACAACGTTCCACCTTTACCAGCTTTCTGCTTATAGCCAAAAGCCATGTCTTGTTCGGCAGAGCACACTCTCCCTTTTCTTTCAGAGTCCAGGTCTGACTCACCGTGCTTTTGAGCACTCTCTTTAGGTGACTCACAACCTACTGATTTTCGAGCGCTCTCCTTGCATCTCCTGCGCAGCTTTGCTGAAGATGCATGGGGACCACCACACTGGGAGGATGGGGAGGACGGGAATGAGTCAGCGCCAAGCAAAGATGGCTGGTGACAGAGGAAGAGCAGCAAACAAGGTGCAAAAGCAAAAGGACAAAAAGAAAACTGTAATTAGTTAATTTTCTTCCGTGATGATAAATATATATATATAAAATTATAAACATTATTTTAACACCATAGCTTTTTGCTGAGTTAAACGTTGCACGCTCCCAAGCTGCACATCGCAGGTATTAGTGAGTAATGGTTACAGCTTACAAAAGGCAACTTCTTCATTCAACATTTGTCTAGTCATCTGCAGTACATGGTTTAAATAAAAGTCTTTGTGGCCCTGCGTGGAGATTCAGATGCTGCCAGTTTTCACTTTTTGTAAAGCTTGTTTCAGATCATGTGGTGCTTTCAAACATGGAGTACACGGATGACAACAAAGAAACAAGGGAACATAGTCCTAATACCCACACTTGACACAGGTCAAGGAGAAATTTTCGGAGACAGCGAGCGGCAGATGCTTTCCACCTATGCCTTGGAAAGCCTCAGTCAGGATAATTAAAACCCCAAGGACTGTAAAACAGGAGGTGCCCTAATTCCTCCATTACGATCTTTAACAGAACGCTATGTCCTAAAACTAATCAAACTAATTGCACCTACCTACTCTACCACTCCACTCTATTAACCAGCTAGTTGTATCCCTGCCCTGACTGCTACGCGTGGTGCAGGCTGACGCGTCCGCGATGGCGCGGCGACGGCGCTCCCTGGCAAACCCCGGTGGGGCCAGTGGCCTCAGGAAGGTGCTGGGGGAAGGAGGCTGAGCTTTTTGGCTAAGCAGATCGCCTGCCCTTGCTGGGAATGGGGAAGGGGCCTGACCCCCAGCCCGGCAGATTCAGCCCCAGTGCTGTACGCTGCCCAGTTCCTTGGATTTTGTCTTTGCAAAATGACTTTTTAGCCATAAATTAGAGACAAGAATGAAATTTGAAATGAATTCATAATGAAGAGGCAAAAAAGTAATCCCAAGCTTTTTGCTCAAAGTTTTACCGCAATGCAAAGAATAACAACTACCAACAAACAGGATTTGCTTTAATGTAATGTTAGTAGGGCTTCAACAGGTCTTTAAGGTTATGCAGGGGAAAAAAGGGACAAGGACGGAGACGAGGCAGAAGGAGGGAGCACTCACCACTAACTTGCTGTAAAACTAACGTGTTCCTAGCAGGCAGCCACTGCTAATTTTTAGAAGTAAAACAACAACAATCGCTACCAAAATACCCCAGTACAACAGACCTGTCACAACCCTCATGCATTTTAGACATTTTGGCCAAAGTCAACTTAGGCTAGCTTAGCTAAGGTGACACGCTGGCTCCATGACCGAACCGTAACCACCTGAACTGCTCCACCACTCATCTTCCTGATGAGAATATAAAACGCATTTCACCTGCACTTACGCTTGGAGCTCCCAAGAGCAAAACAGCTTCAAAGCCAAAACAGCATTTGTCTGTACAAGCTGGTGCAGAATCCGAGCCAGCGAGCGGCCTCAGTTTCAGACACAGGTTACACAAACGCGAGTTACTAAGCCTAATCTTTACCACGTATATTAGCAGTAGGAGTGGGACTAAAGCCAAATATTCACATAGAAGAGTTGCTTCCCCTCCCCTTAATATTTTGCTTCTCTCTCTTCTCTAGGCAGAATATTTCAAAAAAATACATCAGTTCAGGCAATCTGTATTCCACAGTTAAACAACAAAACCAAAGCTAACGTCAAACTTTCTACAAATGTCTTTTCTGTGGGCTTAATGCAGTAAGTTCAAGTTGAAATTTAATGCTGATGGCATCACAGCACTGTATGTGAGCTAAACACACAAAACTTTTTATATTGTAAAGGCAAAAATCCCAAAGTACGTTTCTTTGCTAATATAGACTGTAAACTTTTCTGACATATTTGCAGCAATAATTTTTAGAATAACTTCTGGTGTTTAAATACTTATTGATATATCGAATGAAAAATGTCTGAGCGGAAAACCTACATATAAAGTTTATACATCCCTAAGAGGAATCTGATTTTGAATTTGCTCCGTGTTTCTCTAGACCCTATTCTCTTTATAATAAATGACAAGACAACTAGTAGGCCCAATGGAAGCAGGGCTCAGATCTTTGTACGCTTATAGAACTGAAGCTCTGCTAACTGGTGGTTTAAACAGAAATAACCTTTTGGGGGTAACAGTCACTCATTTGTGCTCTTTAAGTACCATCATGATATTCTTCTAAAAATATCTTTGACTTTCTAGCCGTATCTAAGGAACATATGATCTCTGAAATGCAGCTAAACCTCTCCACTGCCCTAAATCAACAAACACTTGGAACAGAATTAGTTTCCAATGATTATTTTCTCCATATGTGATGTTTGTCAATGTTCTTCCATGCACAAACTACTACTCTTCTTTCAAGGAGACTCCAGTTAAATTTCAGAGAGGTTTTTTTTTTAATGTTACAGTTATAGTCCATTACTTTCAAAAGAAAATCTTTCTTCAGTGCATTTTTCAGTAATTCAGTTGGTGTCTGAATTTTTGTACCTTAACTGCAGTTCTTATTTCAGGACTTGCACCTGTAATTATTTTATTAATTGTGGTCTTACATCATATGGTTGGAAGTTCGGGCTCTAAGATATGCACTCATAATCAGTTTTCTGGGTGTAAAAGTACACACCAAGTTTTTTTTCCTCGTAAATTAAGAGGGTAAATCTTACTCCTTTAGCAAATGCATTCCACAGCATTCCACTTTTTGAATGATATCCTAGATTCAGCATTTCATATTCTGCTTTTTTTCTCCTCAATGTAAAAGAAACACAGAATGTTTTACACCCAGTCTTTTCTGATTTTATCTAATTCCTCTTCACCATCAATTTCTCTGTCCCTCTATTTGATTTACCCCACCTCAGTAACACAGCAGATATAATTCGCAGCCAGGCGTGTGTGTGTGTGTGTGTGGTGGGGCAGGGATTGGAAGCAGTGACTGACAAATCCAATTGAACAACTGTATAGAGAACCAGCAATAAAAACAGTTTTCTTCAATGCAAAGCTTCAAAAGAAGGAAGCAAATACTTTTGTAAGCCAGAAGAAAAGCATATAATAATATATTAATACCCAAAAGTTAAATAGGAAAAAGTGCTTATTGAATATATGCAGGGAAATACACTGCTATTAGAAGCAAATGAGAAAAATACAATAGTTTAAAGCACACAGCTACGTATAAGGAGACAGAAATATTTTGTTGCCCTGTCAAAAAATAAAAAACATGAAGCCCATACTAAAGCCAAAATACATCTGAAGACCAAAAGAGCAAAATGTGCACTTCCAGGCTACTTTTGGATATTTCCCAAAGAGCTCTTGAATGCTACGAGAAAAACTCACTGCATTGACTGTTAAATGGATTTGCTTTTCAACAAACAGTCCAAGGCAGGAACTGACTTTTACAACACCATATGAAATGTAAAAGAACTATAAAAATACTGATTCGAGGCACATGTATACACATATATGCAACCCTGTATTTTTCTTTTTACTGAATTTTTCTTTTTACTGAATTTGGCATCTTCTCCCTCTCTAACAACTCTGCCCTGCTTGGGGAAATCTCCAAGCAGGTGAGTTTAATAACCCCCCTGCAAAACTCTACCTTTGTGTCATGGCGTACTGTGGAGACCGGGGTGATTTCCTCTGCTCTCTTCTTTCTGCCCTCTTCGTCGTCTTTCTCTTCCTCTGCCTTTTTCTCTGGCGTCACAGTGGTTATCAAGTTGGTCTGCGAGATGCCCTTTGTTGTGGCGTACTGGCCAGTACCAACCTCTGCAGCGGACACAGAATCCTTCATGTACATTTCATGGTTTTCATTCACTGACGCTAAAAGCAAACATTTAAAGAGGTCAAGTCTGAAAGAGCCTTTGCTGAGAAGCTGCGTAAAACTAAAAAGCTGGGTTAGTAAAACTCGCGCCCATTTGGCTGCAGACACAACCAAGCCATGTTTCGGGAAAGCAGAAACATGTGCACACATTTAAATAAAGGTTGTTCACGTGAAGTAAAGCTTTTAGCTTGTATATGCATACGCACACATACACGATGTATGTGTATACACGTTACCACTGCTAATGTGTGCATTACACATTTATTAAATGCTAGCAAGCCATTAGAAATGCTACTGTAGTGAAATACCAGAAAAAATTAAAGCATTGCCATAGTATCAGGCAGGAAACATACAGAAAAACAGCCATGACATCAGCCATGGGGATGGAAGAGATTTTTTCTGAAATCTGTCAGAATATACCAATACAGATCAAATGCATGGTAAGTAATGCACTGCATTACATGAAATGACAATATTGGTGTAACACAAACATAATGTCTGAGAATCAATAAATGAGATTTTTGTATTATCGTGGATTAAAGTCTGCGAATCAAGTGTGGTCATTATCCTAAAAAGTTCTGGAAAGAGACGGCATTCAATTCCGTGGACCAAAACAGGATATTTTAGGTTCTAATGTTCAATAATTCATCAAACTTAAATACATATTAATGATTTGAAAATAAATAGCAAATTTACAAACAGAATGTAATGATAACATCAATATATGCCTAGATTTTGCTCTTGGCTACTGTGTAACTTATTCTTAATAGGACTATTCACATATATAAAGTTACTTGCACATGTAAAAAATCGCAGGACCACAACGACAGTATAATCATATATGATGCAGAATGTTACATCCATATTTGTACTACAGTAACAGCATCAGTGAACAAATCATGAATATTGATTAAAAAACCTCTTCTCCCCATTTGCACTTATGGCAAATTAACATTATAAAAACCTTGCAGAGTCTAACAAATGAGTGGGAAAAGCTTTCAGATATGTTGTCTCTTGGTAATGAGCTTAGGAGGCAGGAGGAAGCAAAATGAGTAGAGAGAGACGTCTTGTTTAGATATTATAAACAAAATAATGCAGAAGGATAATTTGTGCTTTGAGACACATGCACAGCAATCAGGTCACCAGTTGCCTGGTAACGCGCGGGAAGCACATCAGAATTAGAAGATTCCAAAATTATTAATGGTAAGCAGCACCTTTAAGGGTAGAAAGGAAGGCTTGTCACTAGTACTTTTAAATCAAAGCTTCTGCCCCTCCCCACTATCAGCTACATTCACTGTGATTCACTTGTATATTCTGTAGGAAAACTCTTTTTTTAAACTGCAGTATTTCTAAATTTAGTCTATTAATATTTTTTCTACAAAAATAAACTACAAACAATATTTACTTGTGAGCTGACATTAATAGCAACTGATCAAGTAGCTGAGATTCTGAATCACATGTTGCTTTAGTCTAAAAGACCAGCTGAACCTTGCCTTCCATGAGCTACAGAGAAAGACAGAGGAGCAAGAAGGATGCACTATCAACCTGCACATGTTATTCTCCAGCTCACATCTTCGAAGGTAATGTATGTAAAAAGCCTATAAGCACTCATCAAACTAAGATGCTAGGTAATCAGAAGAAAGTGCTATTACTTAGTGAGGAGAAATTATTCATTTATGAATTCGTATTGTATACTTACTTAAAACCTGCATACAAAAGGCGGCAAATTAAAGAAAACCCCAACAGTTACTCATGTAAATCCTGCAGAAAGCGCTGAAGCCTGCCTCGCTCCATAGGGCAGGACTGTGCTGGCAGACTACTCCTCCAAAGCACAGAAGTGCTTTGCAAGTGTTAGGCCAAAGAACAGAGCCCATGAAGAGCAGACTCCCAAGGACATCCTCCTGGCAGAGGCTTTGCAACTTTAGCACATCCCAGGATTTATCTGTTAAATACTTCTAGTGGGGCACGTATAATTGCCCTGCGCTCCTGCTTGTGCCTGCCTGAAGGCCACCTCCTTGCCACTGCTGGCCACGCACCACCAAGCACTCTCGCTCTTTGTCCCTCACTCTGACCAGTGCGCCTGCAAGCACCGCTGGGCCCAGGGAGCACCACTGCCTTCCCTTGTATTCAAAAGGCAGGATATCTGGTTCTCTAATAAACCAGAGCAGATGAAGCAAAGGGTGTTTTCTCCCTCCTGGAGAAACCTGGAGGGAAGGTGGAAGGAGAGGTAAGACAGCCCCATACCAGGACAGTCAGGAGAGGCCCAAGGTTTGGCCATGGTCCCTCATAACCCAAATCAGAAGTTGCCAACAGATACCATGAAGTAAAGACTTTTTTCTGGCTCATCTCCTCAGGGACTGCTGCATGCTCCAAATGCAACAGCAGCCAGCAGGGAGGTCGTAAGAGGGCCATCAGTGACAGCTCCTCCAGCTCAAGGACGCAAGAGGCTTGCTGCCTTCCTAGACTGGAGGTGACTCCTGAGGAACAACTGCTGGCAGCAATTTCAAAAAAAGGCTTCATGAGAAAGCAAAAAAGTCCCTTTGAAAGTCAACAAGCTTTGTAGGGCAATCTGATGCCTTGCTTACTTTATCTGGGAGACACTTCTGTACTGCTCAGGGTACTGTATGGTACTGTTCACATTACATAATGTGCCTCATGAATCTAATTTTAAAAGTCCAGCTATGTAGACAACTGTAAATACTGCTTCTCTTTCCACATAAGCCTTATGCTGCAGACTGCATGGGTTATTAAAAGCAGAAGGGCCAGCTTTATTGATACATCTTTTCACGTTAAGTAGTGAACATGCATATACTTACAGTCTCCACTCAACAGAGGCTCAAGGGATATGAGATTACAAGAGGTTTACATCTAATCTAAATCAATGACCACAGTGACTGTAAGTTCTGAAAAAGTCCAAGGAAGGCAATTAAGAGGATCTTACCACCATCTAAGCTCCGAGACATAGTATAACGTTTACTAGAAGAACGCTCAAAATAAGGTGCAGGGCGGTCTATTAGTGCACTGGCTCTTCTAGTCTGGGCCTGTGTTCGACCACTGTAGCGAAATTTGGAGCCCAGCGTGAGGAATTTCTTTGGAGGTGCTTCTGGCAGCAGAAGCCTAAAACACACAAAGTAGTGCATGTATTAATCCACTTATTTCATAAATAAGTCCATTATTTCTGTAGAGGGAAAAAGAACACTGTTGTGTATCATTATCCATTGTAACCTATATCCCATGAGTTCATGGCTAAAAAGGAAGCAAAGAATACCTCACATTACAAAATCACTTAGATAATGGATTAGAAAAGTTGAGTTCTTCCTAATGGGCAAGAACAATGCTAATCATGCAATCAATCTCTTCCTGATTGAAAATTAGATTTATTCTTTTCTAATTTCCAAGACTAAAACTGAAATGCTTCTTATATTAGTGACTTGGATACAGGCTGAAATAGGGATTTAACTCTTACATTTGAAATTTATGACAGTGCTGCTATACTGAAGACAGAGCCAGAACAGACTTCCAATGAATGCAAGCCATATTCATTCACAGGGATGCAAACATTTTTCAGGTTAGAGCCTTCCCACTGTCTGTATTTAGACTATGGGATTTTGCTGAAGGATCCATTCTCCTACTATGGAGTTCACGCCTTAGAAGGTGACCTTCCATTAAGCATCAAAAACCACCAAACAAATGCACACTCAATTATTTTTTAGCCCCTGTGACACTTCACGTGCAACCAGTAAAGCCACAGAAGTCTGAATGTACAGACAGCTTGAACCAATAGTTTTAAAAAAAGAAAAGAAATTCCTCTGTTGTCCCAAATATCTAGAGAGGGATTTGTAAGTGCTGGCTGCCCTTTAAAATCATTGAAAAATCTCACCCTTTTGGGTTCCCATTACTAAATATTTCACTGCTGATTGCCTCAAGGCAAATGAGGTACTGCACTTATTCCACTACCCCAAACTTTTCTCAGGCCTTCTTAGATGCCAAAAACATAGCTGAATATGTATAGCTGCAAAATTCCTCAGTCATGCAGTAATGAAAACTATGGATTGGGTATTCCAAGAAACACACCACTGACTACATTCTGCATTTTCATATTTAATTAAATCAAAGTCTCTCTTTTTTTTAACTTTCACCCACATCTCCCAGTAATTTTCCATATAAGTTGTTCTTTCTAGACAAGTTGCATGTGCAGAAGTTTACATACTCCTTCAGCTCTTTCATTACAGTGGCTGATAATATCATGTACAGATAAAGCAAAAACATGAAGCTAACTATTAGAATTTTATGGTGATTTTAAGCATTCAATATCTATTTGAAAGAATATGAATAATTTGTGTGAAACTTCCCAAATTTTTAAGGAGCAGTAACGGTCCTGTGTCTGCTCAGAGACAACTCTTGATCATAAAGACAATTTGGTTTGAAGGAATTTGTCTCTGCTGACAGAATTGTTATTTGTGGTGATGTTTTATGGTACACCTCTAGAAAAAGAAATCCACATACCTGAAAAATGTATGGTGTTCAACACACACTTTCCATAAGCGCTTTGCAGCACGATGATTTGGCAACTTAAACCCAATAGTGCTTTCAAACTGCTCAAACTAGGTAGGAAAGAAGAAAATCAAAGCGTGTTTTTGATGCTGTGCATCTGTATTTAGACAGTGTGCACAGTTTTACAGGTTCATTTTCATTTCCTCTGTCTATACCATCTCATTGCAAGTGTGAACATATATGCCCAAATATATAATCACATATATACATATTCTGCAGACACCTGTCTAGGAAGGAAGTTGTGAGTGGTAATCAAAGGCAAACTCTGGGGATCGTTTTTTGGGAGAAATCCAGATAATGAGAGTGTTTTTTGCTGGTGACAGTAATGTTTTATGCACTATAGTAAGGAAGAGATCAGTTAAGACTTGGGACATATCAGAGAAAAAAACATTTAAGCATTTTTGCCCTGTTGTTTTAACAACATGTAACAACTGCACCAGTTTAAAGAACAGTTGGAAGCCTGATAATAGCCTGGAGGGGAGCAATATTTCCCCAGGACTAATTTGGTCTCACAAAGCCTTAGATTAAGGAGATTTATACTAAAAGAGCTAGAGTTAGCAAATCACTGTGTTTTTAGCTAGTTTATCTCCTGGGGAGGATGAGGAGAAGTGCAGGCAACTGAAAGAGTTGACTGCAGATATCAAGTCACCTTTCTAGGTTGTGTTGCAGATTACATTCCAGATGCAAAAGCTGTGGCAGCTACAACAGCTGTAACATGATAATGGCTACAGAGCTGAGTAGGTGGAGTAGTGTTGCTGGGATCATGGGAAGGTAGGCAGAAGGGTGGTTGTAAGAAAGTTTGGATCTCTACAGGAACTGACAGAGAGAGAGACAAGGCAGGAAACAGCAAAACAATAAAGATGATGTAAGTGGCTCATGGGATGGTGAATCACATTATCATCAAATGTGATTTGCAAAGAGACTGCATTGATTATTTTGTGCAAGTAACTCTGACCTGGTTACAAGAAGCTACATACCAAGACCAGCAGAGCTCATTAGGACTTCAGTGATGAAGAGCTTGAGTGCAGGTGGTGGGAACATCAGTGGCTATTCTATTTTTTTAAATCAAACTCAATACTGGGAAGCTGGTTACTAAGACTGTGTCTGCTGAGAGGCAGATGTCAGGTTTGTGGATTTTGGTGTGGGATTCTGTAAAAAAGCTCAGGTGCCCAGTTATATTGTGGGGGCCCCAGCAGATTTCCCAGGTCACTTACAGAGCCAGTATGGGAGACATTACGCTCAGGGCTCTCAAATGCCATATTGCATTAAGGGAGAAATACCATTCCTAACAATCAGCTAAGTGCTTTCTGTCTTGATATGCAGCTCCACTCTCTAAAACGAACATTCATTTTTCATTTGTCACAGACTGATTACTGTACCAGCAGTTGAAATGCAGACACTCTTTTCCCTATGGTGATCTTGAACTCTTCCTGGGATTTTTGCTAAGATGTATCGTCTTACTTCTATGTTAGTGCATGCTCAAAGCATGAGGTGGAGACAGACACACACGTTATCGACAGTGGATTTGCTATGCATCCGGCTAAGCCACGAGAGGGCACTCATTGTATTGTTTCACATCACCTTCTCCAATGTCAGCACTTGAGCTCCTATGGGTCTGGAAGGGCTAATGCACCTAACTAGCAATAATGCTGCTGAATGGACGCTTGACTCCATTTTTATCATCCTCCAGATTTCTACTCAGACTCCAAATTTACTAGCCTGATGTGCCCATAAAATTTGGTATGGCCTATCTATATCCCTTAGGGGGTAAGATGAATAGACACTAATTCAATATACAACATGATGGTGGATGATGAGCACTCTCTGAATAAGGGTAGTTCTATAACTGCAGCAATATGTTACTTAAATTCCCAAAGTATGCATAAAAAGAATGAGTTTTTTTACATGCAGATGGCCATATTTATTCTTTACATTAGTTCATGGATGTAAACAGAAAAACACCAGAGAAGGTTTTACCTGTATTTTAACTAAAGTATTTACCTAACCTTTCCCAAGAAAATCAGCACAAATTAAAAAATAAAAAGGAATGTTAAGGGTTTGTAAGACATGACAAATCAACAAATCAGTGAGAACATGGAATTTTTTTGGAAAGGCTCCATTCACTACGAAGGGTTGGGAAACTCTTACCTCCCCTGGTCGGATTTTGATGTAGAAGTTGTTCCTCTTGTATGAAATTTTCAGAACCTTTGGCCAGGCAAATCTATTTATTCTCAGTCTGTCTCGATATATTAAGAGACCACTTGCACAAACACCTAACATGATTTCCACTCCTTCAGAATCCTGGAAAAAGAAGCAATGTGCTTTGTTGAGTACTTCTCCCTTCACACTCCAAAGTTTTATAGATTCTTGTATACTGTTTTTTTTTTTTTTATGAGCTACACATTTTTAATACATCAGCTGCAGTGATCTGACTTCTAAAAGCTAGCCTACTTATTGTCTGCATTTATGCAAGTAATAGTAAGGTTAGGCAGGCTGAGAGAGCCTAAGTGTTGCTGAATATTACTTCACCTTTTAGACAGGCTCTAAAAGGAGTGGAGGAAAATGTTGGAAGCTGTTAAAATAATAAAACTATCCACACAGCAAAACTTTATTACTTTCCAAGTGTCATTAGCATAAATACAAGATTGAAAGTAAGTGGGACTGCATACCATTTACCTGTCCCTGCATCACACATCTCCATGGCTAAGCCTTTTGAATCCTTAGATCTTTTTTTTTCTGTAGTTTGCTTGTGTTGACTTTAGTTGGTTTGCTAGCTTCTTTAATGCTGTTGTACCTATGCCCAGAATTTTCACTTTCTCACTTTTCTGCAGTAGTATGTGAAATGACCAGTAGGCAGAAAGTTAGGCATTTAGACCAGAAAGATTCTTTTAAAACTCTGTGACAACACCTGTGTTATAACTTCATTTTGAGAGAGAAACTGTAATTTAGACAACTCCTTCCTTCATAAGTTTTTGAATGGTCATAAACCAATCAATTGCCCCTAGCCTGTCAAGGACGTAATTCTAAGTTTTTTTCATTTAGCTTAGTAAATGCTGTTGGAAAATGAAAGAGCCACCTTAAAAGCACAGAGTTATTCACTAATTATTTTAAGATAACTTAAACTTACAAAATTCTGACAACAGAAGCTATGAAGAGGTCAATCTATGTTAAGCTTGTCCAGCTATGACAATTAGGACATTAATTCATCATTTTCCTTTAGTTTTCCCAACAAATCATGTTTAAGCATATAGTGAAAAATCTGATCACATTTTAAGATGAACACAAAGACACACCTAGTCAATCTGGATGAAAAGGTTACAGCACAGCTTGAAATACAAAAGAATTGCTTTTAGATCACAGACACAATGTACAATTAGTGCCAAAAGGTCACCCCACTGTTAAAAAATACACCCATAAATGATACATGTTCCAACAGTGATGATATTGCCCCTTAAAGGTAGATTATTTCCTAAATAAAAATCTGACACAGTATCAATGTGAGGTATTACAGAAGAGAGAAAGTTATTTTTTGTCAGTGGACTTCAGTTTTACAGCTTCCTAAGCAGTGAGTAATGTTTAAACATAATGAACACATTTAAAAAAAATAAGGTCTCATTGCCTGAAATCATACTGCCTGGCAAATGTCTGAAATGTACACATGTTCCCATATGGCACATAGCTGCATAGGCAAGGGGCTAATTCTTTCGAAATCCTTTCTTGAAAACTCATTGAGAAAAGCTTTCTTTCCTCAAACTCACCTTTGCAGCAGATCTAAATGTATTCAAGGCTTCTTCTACTTGTTGGTGTCAATGACTGCTTTTAAATGTGATACCACTTGAGTCAAACCTGAGTAAGAGGAGAATTTGGCCTTTTCTCAGGAGTGATACCTTTCCATGGCACAGAAAACTCTTAGCCATAGTGTCCAAGACATAAGAAACAGAGCTGCAAATACTTGTAGTTCTGGGTGTAAGTGGGAGATTTACTGGAGTGGTGACAGCCCACAGGACAAATCTGTCCATTTGAATGAATATTTTTACTGCAGCTTTGCTTTTGGTAATTGAGAACTACTTTTGACAGTAGCTAGTGAGTCCAGCATCTGTTGAATACCTTGGAAACCTCTGCAGCCTTAAGGAATTGACATTTAACATCAATTAACACAGAGAGATCTGCCACTGTATGACTCTGAAAAGCTCCCCACCAAGGCATTTGACCCTTCTGATGGTCTGATACTGTCAGAACTCACTGGCAGACCTAATTTAAACTAAAATATTACTTTTCACTCAGATTTAGCTCAGTTTCCAATATTCTGGTTGGGTTTCTTAATCCACAGACAAACCCAATTTGATTACCAACGCAGTGCTTTTAAATAAGAACTTTATGTTAGAGAGAGATCAGCTTGCATACCAGCTGATACCTTGCTCTGCATCTTACCATAAGAAAAACAGAACAGTAAAACTGTATACTGATACTTTTTTTGGGAAAAAAAGTTATCTCAGGATATCTTATCTTAGATTTCAAAGCCTTTCTCCAATATTCCACAAGTCTGAAGAAAATAATTTGGCCTGAATGGCACGCTATATTAAATTTTCAGTAATGAAGCATGCAACATATTTAGAACAGAAACTCACTTTTTGGTTGTTTTGCAGAATTCTTTGTGTTGGACAAAGCATGTTAAAAAAAGCTACTGAGTGACATTTGCCAATCTATTTCTAGCCTTGCTCCAAATGTGCCTCAAGACTGTGTGCCTATCTGCAAGGGACAGGAAAAGCTGCAGCCTTCCTCCTGGTAGAAAGCTGCCCATTGAGCCATTCTCAGATTTTTCATTTTCAGTGAAGGCAATTAATAGAACACAAAAGATAGCCTTGAATTCCGTAACATGCATGCCCAGTTCCTATGAAATGCCCCAGGGATGTGGTTGCAGGCCCTTTCAAGATCCAAGCTGCAAACTTGTCTCAGTTCTTGAAAGGGTCTGCTGCGGAATAAAAACAGGTGCACAGTAATGGGACCTTTACAGAAAATGCAGTGCTCTCCATAGCTCAGGATTCTTTGTTCAGCACTCATTTGCTAAGCATACTTACTAACCTCAAAGATGTTGAAATCCATTAGTCTTACTTTGAAGAGTGAAGAACAAATAGTAATTATTTATTTGAGAAAAAAACAAACAAACACTACAAGGTTGTTAGGTGGCTCTCCCAAACCACAATAAGAATGACCATTTTTGACCATACCTTAACCTGCTGATGATTACAGAAACTACTTCATCACAGGAAAATGTTTTCAAAAGAAGTACTGTACCTCCAGTTAATTGCAATGACTGCAGTCACTGCATAGGAAGAGACACAGGCCTCTGTCACCTTATTACTCTCAAACTGATTAGGTTTCCAGCAAGCCTAAATAAGAGCTTCAAGGTTCTTTGCAGTGTTGGAAATGATTTGTTTATCTAATTAAGACACCATAGTTGGCCTTACGAAATTGGAAAATGTAGCTGAATGAAATGACAACTGATTGCTCTCTGGACAGCTTCTAATATTCTTGTTCATTCCTCTGCCCATTCAATATTTCTCCCAAAGGAGTTGGTTCTTTAATCAACATGCAAGGTTTAAAACACATCCGCCAATGGCTGATAAGCAACATCTTTGAATCTATAGGCTAAATTATGTTACAGTTGCAAGATAAATCCATGCTTACTCTGTAAGTCACCTTCCCTCATGTTGATTAGTGATTTACTCCATAAACCGCCTGTCTCGAAACAACAAGAAGTCAGGGACAAACATTAAAATCAGGGAGTCTATGTGACTTAAAGTACTATATCACGTGAGAAAGACGACCGCTGCAGGCTCCGGCTTAAACAACTATAGTCCATACCTTGGCATGATGGAGATCTACTCCATACATTGATAATTTTTTGGCATTCTCCAGGAAATGCATCTCAGCCTCTGCCGGTGTCATTCCCCTGAGGAAAAGCAACCAATGTTAAGGAAATACGGCCTGAAAGAAAATTCAGCACTTGGAAAATATTTTCATTCTGTCAGAACTAAAGCTGTATCCCTCAGATGGCTTGGTATCTATCAGAGCTAAAGCTCTGCTGCAAATCTCTAACCAAAGAAATGGAGAGGTGTCTTTTCCTAAAAATATCCTTATTAAGTGCTACCAATTCAGCAAGACATGGCAGCAGATTTTAACATTTCGTGATGGAATTGAATGCAGGTGACAATCTACATTCATACTCTCTGCTTACCTGTGGCTTTTGTGCAACTCAATGACTTTGTCTTCCAGTTCTTTAGTATGGTTTGGTGCAAAGCGGAATTCACTGACATAGTCGCTGCCGTATTCATCGGGGTCGTAATCGCCAAGCTCCGACTGCACAGTATAGGAGCCCAGGAGAGCAAGCGTGACAAAAGAGCAGGGCAGCCGACCAGAGACAATGTCATCTCTCAGCTGCAAGCAGAGGTAGTACCTGCAACAGAGCGCAGGAACAACTTAGAAAGTCCTCTTCCAGCACTTTGAGAAAAGGAGACTACGTCCAGAGAATGGCAAGAACATCCTGATTCTTCTGCTGCTACTAACTTGCTGAACACGCCCAAGTATAAGGTTTTTCAGGTGTTAACAAGGATAAAAAATAAAATCCTTGCCTAAGCTGTGCGTACCAAGACTTAATGAATTATTCTTTAGAAAGCAGCACGGAGATTTCTTAATAAAATAGGTTGCCATTTTGTTTAATGCTAGATGAAGAAATCTCCATTAAACATTCTAGGGTATCTTTCTTTACAGCTACTCTGGGCAATTTTGCTCATTTGATCTACAATGTAAGAATTTCCTATAATAAATAAATGAAACTTAGATATATAATTAACTGATAATTTTTTTTTATTTGAGGAGAAAAAAGGAAAACCATATAAGCTGTCTCAATAATAAGTTATGGGGCTTTCTCAAAAATACATTTAAACAGCTCTTAAAATGCTCTTAAAAACATTGTGATAAACAGTGCAAGAAACCACCAGATAAAAGGAATGAGAAAAACTCAGAAATAATGTTTGCTGGCTTCATGGCTGAGGCAGAGAGTTCTTGTGGGAGTTGTAAGGGCAAGACAGACCTCCCGACTCTACCACAAGTCTCACTGTACGCCTGATGTCGGATTGCTCTGGCTCTGAGGTAGGGGGTAATTTCTGGTTTCATATCCAGGTCTTACTCCAATGTGGAGCTGACAGAGGAGCGGGATGTGTACCCAAAGCTAGGAATTAGGCAATATTCCTCAGTCCTATATTGCAGGCATATCCTCTGTGTATTGAACCCAATTATACATGAGAAAAAAAGCAATCCTTCCTTTCTTCCAAACTTTCCCTTTACCTCTGTTTAACTGTGAACTTTTGGGACACTGTAACTGTGAACTTTTGGGACACTGTCTTTCATTATTTTACATTATATATATATTTTATATATTTTTATATATTTATATATATTTTATTTCATTATATTACATTATATTATATTCAATATACATATTCAATTATTCAATATATATTATGTTCCCCTGTCTAGTGTAGGGGAACTCTGTTCTGCACAGAAGGCTTTATCTAAATGCTACCTCAGTCCACAAAGCAACAAATAGATAAAAATACTAAGAGGTTACAAAATGTTAGAATGAGCTAGGGAACAGCTTGCCCATTGCATAATACTCTTCATGGCTTAAAAAGTTTTTCTGTCTTACACCAGGGAGAAAACCAAGCGAGCGTTTTTTGCTTGTGCTTGCAGTCTCACTACTAGAACAGACAGCTGAGGTGCAGCCTGCAGAGGCAAGTGGCCGCTGGATAGAAGGAAGCAGCCGTCTATTAGTGCCACATTCACTATACTGTGTGCATCAACTGCCAAGGCATCACGTATTTTCCATAAACTCCTAACAGTTAGGAAGCCAGCTGCAATGCAAAACATTCATTTTCTCAGATAATTAGAGTGTAAGCACTACCAAAACCAGCTTTTAAGCCCCTTCTAGAAAGGTATTTAACGTTTTAAACACCTGGTAATATCTTCAGATAGCTGGGCAGGGTCTGGAGGGTAGAATTTCACATTAAATGCAAACTGCCAAGCACCACCTGGAAAAGAGTAGAGGATTACTAAAAGTACCCAGCAAGTGCAAATGGAGATGTTCATGCTATGAGATTACTAGCAGACTTAAAAATACTCCAGTCAAGCAATTCATAAAAACAGGATGTAGTATCTTTTTCCTGTATACTGTTCTGAAGATATTATTTTTTCTCCTCACAATTACAGTATTAGACCAGATCTTACAGCTTTTTTCTTATTTAGTAAGATTTTCACTGAAGCAGAGACCCTAAGGGAGCAGCAATTTATTGCTAACACTTAAAAAAAATCAGTCAAAAAAGTGTTTACTGGGATTAACAATCTGAAAACGCAGCCTATACAAGCTATAAAAACAAATAACCTGAAATGCCGCAGCACTGGAAGCACCACAAACTAGTGCATAAATGAGCTTCCAACATGCAACGAGAGTCACATGTGCAGTGCCAAACTCTATCTGCCCATAAAGGCTTATCAGCACTGTCGCCGAGTGCTGCTTCAGCACATAGCTCCTGCCTTCAGCAGACATAAACTATTGTGTAGACAAAACTGCAAGGACAAACAGAGAGACCCTCACTGCATAAAGGCCTCCAAAACTGGGGAATTCTTATTTAGGAATTTCAGTAAGTTTAGGTGACTCCTGGGATATTGGTTTGCATCATGGCCAGTATTTTGTGAAATTTTTCTGGAAGGTTAGCTTTAAGCGGGATAAAGAATATCAAGACCAAAACTAAGAAAGAATTAAACATAACAACATGAACATAAAAGCTACTCTAAAAAAAGGGACAGGTTACGCTAGTGCATATCTCAAATAAAAAGCAATAACAAAACCTCAATCTGGAATGTTCTAGCAAGCAACATGATGACATTTTAATAAAAGAACTTTTCATCTAGGCCTTTGTTGTGGGCTACACCTCTCTATACATATTTCTGTTACTGAAGTCACAATATTTCTGCAGTCAAGAAACCAAAATCATGGTAATCTGACACTACAATGCATTGACATCGAATTACAATCTAACTAAAAAAAAAACCCCAGCTAAATCCTCCTTCTGAAAAGACCCATATCGGCTGTGTAACGAGAAAGTGCTCGTGAACTTTGAGAAATGGGACTCCTCCTCATAAGCCTTATGGGGTGGGGTTTTCCATGATCTTCAGTTCACAGCCACCTTGCACCTTCTGATGAATCCAAGTTTTGAAGGCCAATCTGGTACACTTTATGGTATAGAAAGCTTATATGCTAAACGGAGTAAAAGTATGCTGAAGCTTTTCTAACTGTACAACACCAGTTTTACAGCTGCCTGGAAATCCAGTAAGGTTTTCCTAATTAGATGTTTGGGAGCTTTTCTTTAGGGACTACAAGGAAATTCTGTCCCCTGCAAAGCCCCATTTACTTTGCCCCACCACGCATCCACAGAAAACAGGCTGAACATGCTAAAAGACTCCAGCATTTACCATTAGCATTTCAGCTCCTGCTGAAATTTGGGGGTTCCTTCATCTGAGGACCTTTTCCACTTTTTTGTGCCATAAAAGTCTATGGGATGAAGAGCTGCCCAGCAGCGAGGCTGGGATGTGTCCCAGCTGGGAACGGGTGCCGAGCAGGGAGCCAGCCCGGCAACTGGACATATGGCGGAGGCCCCTGCTGGTAAATCTGTGCCTGGCCTCTGGCACATACAAAATAAATTAAGCCTATCATATATCCCTTGGGAGCATGGCTGGCTAAGATAACAGAGTAAGTGGCCTTCTCTCCTCACTTACATGGGTTTAAATATCACATACCTCTGTTCAAGCCGGTGGGTTAAAACTAATGGGGTGTGGACCAGAGGCCTTATACACAGCGAGAGCTTTATTTTTCAAACACTGGAATGAAATCCCGCTTGTTTACCATGGAATCAGGGATCTCTGAGTCTCCTACCACTCAATCAACACTTAGCAGGATTGTAATTTTTTTTTTTTTTACCATTCATGAAAATTGCCATGTGTAAGAGTCCTACTTTTCCAAAGTTCTCCTGTTCCAGACTTGTAAGGTGAATTCTATAGAGCAAGCAAATTATCACTGTCATTTTCTACAAATACAACTGTCCCCTGCGTCAAGTCCAGGACTCGACTTTTCTGCCCTGGTTAATCTCTCGCTGTCACAACCTTTCATTGTCTAACTCATGGCTCGGGCACACATTAAATGCATTTCAAATCAGGAGTTTGAAGCTGAACTGTTTTACTTGCATTGACAATCAACATAATTTGACTCATCAAGGTCTGCAGCACTTTCTGGACCCACCTTTTTAGCAGATTAAAAGAAGTCATACTATGAAACACAAATCTTGACTATTGTTCATTGCAGATCATTTACGTGCAATGAAAATAATACTGGTGGAAAGGTGCAGTTGCTCCCAGTAACTGAGGAAGTTTTCCGCTCAGTGTAAATTAACCCTTTGAACCTTGGAAGGGGAAGTGACTTTTGCTAGGCCTGATCCAACAAATGTAAACTACCAGGTGCATTTGCTTGTAAAAGCACAGTTCTAGAAGAGTTTACTCACAAAATGTGTAGACACAAAGCTACTGAGTTTTTCCTGCCAAAAAAGTTATACACACAAACGTTTCACCAATTTTAAACAGAGAGGGGAAAAAAAGATAGGTCACATTTTGAGCCTGGCAGCCTTGACATGGTTTTCCTTTGAGACATTTTTGAATTTCTAATGCAGCAGACAGCCAAATTTAACAACTGAGCTTTTTAAAATATTCACGTGAAGCAGAAAATTGACTGATTCTCTGTGAATTGAATGGTCATTTTTGGAGCAAAGTTCAAGCTTTTGAAATGCAGAGAAGAGAGACACTTTAGATGGAGTGCTGTTTATTATGGGATATTAACAGTGCTCCTGGATATGATCTAAACAACAGCAAAGAAATAATTTATATCTGTGGCCGAATCCCCTAAGGTTACGTTGCTTAATGTCAAACTTTAGGGTTTTGCATCTCTGCAAATGTCAAGTTGTTTTTAGTAATGCCACTTCATGTTTTTTGATCCTGAGTAACTGTCTGATCTCTTTACGGGATAAAATACCTAAAATGTTCAGATAATCCAGAGGTTCGGGACAAGACACAGCAGAAGAACGTGAAATTTAAGCTCTGAGATAGGCCAGAGAGGCTGAAATCAGCTTCACTGCAGGGGGGAGAGCCCTCTGCCCCTTCCCTGCAGCTCTCCTGCTGCTCTGAAGCTGGGGAGAAGGGGCCGATGTTTCCTCTAGCCTGTCCCGTAAATCTCCCAGCATCTCCCATGGGAAGTGGGTGAGGTATTTATACAAACCACAAGCTGGGGCAAACAGTGCTCCCATTGCAGAGGTGTCCGGCTGGGCAGTCTCCCTCTTCATGGTTCAGTGAAATGGCATCACCCATTTAGATCATGTGCAATATTTATGGCTCAGAGAGGGTTTCTCCTTGGCCCTTATTCTGTTTTTGAGCCTCCAGGGCTTATACAGCAGGTTGCAATTGCGGGCTGGGAGGAATGACCTAATCCTGCCTGTCTTAGTGCCTCAGCGGAGATTTGGTTGGTTTACTGACCTCAGGACTAAGGTTTGCAGCTAAGCAGCGAATGTAATAAAACAATTAATGTGACAGCTCTGAAAGCAGTGCCACTGGTACTTGCCAAATCCTATTGCAACTCATTTCAATAGTGAAGTCTCCACATAGGGAGCTTCACCAGTTTTCTCCCTTCGTCACGACTGAGAATTGCAGCAGATGTGGGAAAGGCTATCCAGCCTGCCCATGAGGTCTGCATGAGCTGACTGTTCACTATTTAAGAGACCATGTGGACTGAGAAACTAAGGCTGTGTCTAGTGTCAGCAGTGGGTGAGTGCTCCCAACAGACAAAAACCATGAGCTGCTGTGCCTCTGGTGCTGGGGGATGATCACTTAGACCCAGGAGTTCTGAATTACCCCAACAACTTAGGAACAAGCCTAGTAACAGCCGATTAGTGAAATTGGGTGTTTGGTATCCAAGAAATCTCAATAGGATGACAGGGAATCACTTCTCCATCTCTGTTCCCCAGTTTGGCTCGAAAGACGTCTGACAGATTTGTAAATAAAGATTACAGTTTGGAATGAGACATATTTTTTCAAATTTTGATCTCTGGATACACCAGCATGAAAGTTCTCCAGATCCCCTGAAATAAACACACAAATGATAACAAACTTACTTCGGATCTGCTTTTTGATTTCCTTGGCAGGGTCCAACCAATTCTGAAAAGAAAATGTTTCCTTTTTCAATTTGAATTAGAAAATACAATAAACATTATTTTTAAAACAGTGCTATGAGACAATCCTAGAAAACTTGAAGATCCATCCCTTTCACTTTGGAACAGCAGCAGGCAGAAATAGCACTATAGTTTCAACATGTGGCCCTGGGTAGAATCAGGATTTTATTAACTGTCCCAGAAGTTTGAGAGCTGAATGGTTTGAAATTAAAAAACAAAACAATCCATAGAACCCTTTTTCCAAAGTATCTTCTGGGAAAATGCCAATCAGATTTCCACAAGCTTGTCAAGAAGTTGTTTTGATTTAATCCTTGAAGGGCTGAGAGTGCTGAAAAGTCTTGCTATACTCTCAGTTAGCATGGCACAGGACACATCCGTATTTGCAACCCAGCGTAAGTGCAAGGGGTTACCGCGGGGCACCGGTGGAGACTAAAGGCAGAATTACCGCCGAGGTGCTGTGCAGAGCTTGCTGGCTATGTGAGAAGACCGTGCCGAGGAGGTGGGGAATTATCACGGCAATGTGCTACTACTCTCTGGCTGCCGAGGAGCGCTGCTGGCCAAGACACAAATCCTCCAGGGAGGGCGTGCAGCAGCTTGCTGCCTCTTGCTGCTTCAGCTCCAGCCAAAGCTTAACATTTATGGAGCACTTATCCAACTCTCAGATATTGGGAGATAAAGTCCTTGCGTTCCTGCATTGTCTTCTAATGGAATTAAATTAATATTTAAAATGTGTAACACAGTGCAGAACAAAAAGTTCGCTTCCCCTAGGAAAGTTCCACCTTCTCCAAGGAAAGACAAGCAAATGTACCACAGCAAAAATATTAAAGAAATATCAAACAAACAAAACACAGCAAAACCCCCACAACCAAAACAACCAGCTCGCAGCTGTCCAAACCCAGTCAGTAGTGCTAATCATGAGGCTAAAAGAGTTCCAACTATTTTTGAGCACGAAAGCACACTATGCACCAATAAATTGAAGATGCATCAGGATTTCTATTTTCAAATGTGACATATGGTGTGGACGCATAGATTGTCTGGCTGGAAGAAATTTGGCAGAGGATGGAGGTGAATTGGTAAGTACTTTAACATTAAAAATATGCACATTTATTTTATAATATATTATTATATTATGATTTATTGATCAATAAATATGGTGTCAGTCAATTATTCCTTTAGTTATTTATCTCTGTAGAGTAACCGGTGATCTATAAATGTTTAGCACTTCTAAACCAACTGTCAATAATGAATGCATTTTTTTGCTCCCAGTACAGGAAAGCACACTTATTTGGAAATGCACTTACACATCTGCCTAACTTTAACAACAACTCAAAATTAAGCATATGCTTAAGTGTTATTGGGAACTGGCATGGACCAAGTGTTTGCTTAAGTGATTTTCTGACTCAGGGGCAAAATCCTCATATTTAGAAATCTGTAAAAAGAGGGGAAGAGAGAGGAAAAAAAAGACTGATTTCTTTTGCATCATATATAACTGAAATAATGGGAAGCCTAGAAAATATAAATGTTTTCACAGGACACAAACAGCTAAAAAAGTAGTAATAGGTCCAGCTACCTAAGGGAAGACCTTTGAGACCATGCCAAGCACAGAACACCTCCATCTGGCAAGCTCTGCTGGGCTATGGCACAGCTTGCTAAGAAGTTCTGGTATTTGATTCTTTTAAAATATTTACCTTAAAACATCAGCATACACAAAACATATTTTAAAATTATCCTTTAATACTCTTTCTTTTATCATAATGTGTCCACAATAACATATATGTATTTAATACCTGAACCTGAAATCATCTTGCATACCGTTAATTGCTTATTTAATGCTAAGGTTGAGATACAGATAGACAGCATGGGATTCACTCTTGCTGCTACGTACTTCTTAAGACTTATGTCTTCAGCCAAATCAACAATAGTGCTAAGACAGAGTAAGTCAAGACTTAAAGCCATACTTTATCTTAGCAGTTAGCAGCAGCAGTGAATCAACTCTATCTTTATCCCAACCATAGCATTAAATAAGCCATATTTGAGTATTATATGTTTAGTAATATATCTAGGAATGCAAATCTGACTTTCATCTATGGTGTTAATGAAATAAATCCTACTAGAAAGAGAACCAGCTACATGATTAATTTCTTTGATGTCATAAACAACCAACACAGGGGGAAGCCAAGGAAATGCAGGGGATGTTCTCAGAAGGCACAATACAGTACCAAAATATACTAGCTGTAACAGTTACAAAAAATAGTAGCTCTAACTACATACATGCAGATTGGAAAGAAAGATAAAAAGTTCTGTACTATTTGCAACTGTTTAGGGGGAGTGGCTAAGGAGAAATCTGAAGCCCACATACGAAAAGCCCAACCAAAGTCTGTGTTTTACCTTTTGGTTTTCTGTGTCTCTGTACGTTAGCCCAAAGTAGTCCTTTTCCAAAAGGTTCAGATGCTCACACACTTTGTCAAATAGCACTTGACCTCTGGAACGTTTCTGTGGGAAATGAAAAAAACCAAAAAATCACGCTTGCAAAATAAAGTGATATAAGCATTAAAGTAACACCTTTTCTGTTTAATTCTCAAATCAGTAACTCAAAATTGACTTATTTAAACTGACCTGTCTTTCAAACCCATTGATCTGGAGCTTCACAAGAATCTGCTGAATGGGACAAATTTGCTTTTCATAAAAATTCAGGTCCCATTATGGAGTTAAAAATAAATCAATGGACATCATGTTTCAAGTTTCAATTAGAAGATTTCTTCTGCCTTTCAGAAATTGCTACTTCAAAATTATTCCAAGGTTGTATCTCAGCAAAAAAACAGAGATTTCTTTGTATGCAGCAGTAGTAACAAACAATAGTACAAAATATTCCCAGGAGTAGATGATCAAAGCTGTGACTCCAGGGCAATTCACTGGAGGAAAAGGAGAATGTGGAGATATTTCTTGCTTCCCTAACACTGTGGACCAATTCCAGGATCTTTTTTTGTATGATATACAGGGAAATGCAATACACCATGTTCTAAAGTCAATCAAAAGAGCATAGCATCTCACTGGAATCCAACAGGGTAAGAAAGTAGTTTTCCAGTGTTCCACTAACCTTCTTTATTGCTAACAGGTTATATGAAAGGATATCTCACTGTCAACAGCAGGAGCCCTTAGCAGAACCTTCATACTGCCTTTTATGTTGGACAGTAGAAATTCAGGTCATCCTTGTTTTCAGTGTTATATATGGCATGGAACCCCCCCCCCCCCCCCCCCAAAAAAAAAAAAAAAAAAAAAGGCAGAAAAGTCCTTTCTATAAGCTTCCCTTGCAAACTTTAATATGCATTAGTTATGATAAAGAATTCCAAAGTGTTTGGACCATTGTTTCATCAGACACTGTCTGCCTCCCTGAGTGCATCTCAGCTGAAGGAAAAAGAAACATTCTCTCCACTTTATTTCAAACACAAACACATACATACACATATATAAGTATTTTTGCTTAAATGATGTCACTGAGACAGTTTCTTTAGCTGTGACACATGACTTTAAGCAGAATGGAAATACGCTTGTTACTTCAAAGGCAACACTGAAGCCTACGATGAAAGAAGGCAGAACACTTCTTTAGAATTTATCTTCATTAAAATAATGAGGGAAAATCCAAAACATTGCAGAGATTATTGTTTTCTGTCTGTGTTATGCAGTGACTATTGGTCAAGTTACACTGAGTATATCCATTACAGCCTGCCATTCCTTAAAGGTCAGCCATCTGGATCCATGTCCCCTCTACTCTACAGCACCCCTGTCACTACAACTATTTTATCAGGGCCCCTTGGTGGGCACGCAGCATTCTTCTTCCTGCACCACCTCCCTAAGGTATATAAATGGAGTGGAGAAAAACGCTCCTCTGTCAATTAAGCTGCACCTATACCATGTTGCCAGCACAGCAATGTTGGCTGGAGTGTGTGAATATTTCACAATCCAAACTGACACAGCTATGCCAGCAGAATGGTAGAGCCCAGAGCTGGCCTCAAACTATTTTAGAAGTGGTAAGCAAGCCAATGAAAAATAAAAAATTGAGGACTGCTGCCCAACACCTAGCAAAAACATTATGAAAAATAATGGAGTAAGCTGCACTGCATAACCTAATTTACGTTTAATTCAGTATTTCTATTGAAGATGTGATGGTACATTAGACAGGAAGGAGGGAAATAGCTCCTACAGTTTTATTGACGGTGAAACTGAGAAATGAGGTTGATAAACTCTAACAAGGGCTCTTCAGCTGAGAGGAAAACATGCCACAGAAGTGTACTGCAAATGGTGTGTATTGCCTTAACTTCATGTACTGTGTCTTCTTATACCACTTGAGTAAGCAGCTCTAAGGCCTTATTCTCCTTTTCACATGCTTTCAACCCTATATTAGGAAGCATAACTATAGCCTCAGTTGCTCTACGGTTTCGAACAAATGTTCAGTTAATTCTTCAGGCCACAAACTTGGAATTAGGTAATTGTGGCTTGGTGGCTTTATACTTTAAACTCCATGGAGAGAACCAAACAGATAAAAAAGAAGATTCCACTACTGATGCACAGAGAGGAACAAAGTTTGAACTTTCAAGCTAAAATAATCACATTTCTGCTAGAAACAAGCTATGCTGTATTTTTCTGAATTTCTTGCTTTTCTACTTGATAGCAAACTAAGTGGTTATCCTGAACAGACAGAAATGAGTCGGTTAAATCTGTATGATACCCACTTCAGGAAACAACCTGTCTGCACCATTTACATGTATTTGAATTGTGTCACTTCCATGTCCTGTCTTAAGAGTCATACAAGGTCAAAACAGGAGCTGTTTTATCTCGCTGATCCATGCAGTTGCACAAATGTCAGCTTTGAGAAATAGTAGCAAGCAGCTGCGAGGTATGACGTCTTAATAGAGAATTGTAGGAAGCAGTTGTGTATGGCTGTGCTGCACCAAAAATGAAATAAACCCCTCAGGATTATTTGTGTATCTAGGTACATACAGCACAGCTGCTTAGTACCACTGCAGGCACACATGCAACACTAGCATACATATTCTCTTTTTAAAATAATGTTGCCCAAAAACACAGTGAGGGGAGACTACGGCATAAACCCATAGGAAATTAAGTGCTTTAGTTGGGAATAAATAATTAAAGCAAATGAACAGACCTTCCATGCTCCTATTAATTGCTTTTATTTCACCATGTGCCTAAATAAGCATGATAGATAAGGCACGGGTATCATTTCTTTGCCAAACAGTCAGAGAGAGAATGGGAAGAAACAAAAGTCCAGTTACAAATTCATACAGCTCCTAAAGCCATCCTCAAACTTTGCTTTCTACCATTTTGGAGTGGCAAGTCTAAGGGAATGAAAGACTGGCAGTCTGCTGGTTAGTATGAATTACAGCTTAACGCAAAAAAATGTCGAGCCATTCTCAGTAGTCAGTCCAAAAAGTGTGCTTAGTGTATTTGTAACGTTTTGAGTGGATCAAAGCAATTTTTTTTTTAAGTTCATGATATAAAGTATTAACCGTTTAAATGAAGAGTTGTTTCAAAAGGTAAATATAGCAAGAGTCTTCTCCAAAAGTATTCTTAGCTATTCTTCAAACATGAATGGGATGAAATAAAACATACAGATATGAAAAAGCCCTTTTGCTTAAACTTTGGGAAACAGACAACTGAAAGAATACAAAATCTAGACTGGACAGTATAGACGAGTACAAAAATGAGGGAGGAAAAAGTTTACACTTCTCATAGGCGCTTCCCTGAAATTATATAAAACTCACGGTTCTCACTCGAAGTGGGAACTGGAAAAAACAGCCTCCTGGTCAAGCTCCCAGTGAAAAGAGCCAACAGCAGTAAACTTGGCAAGTTTGCGCCCGCCAGCAATTCCCGCATGCAAGGGAGAGGAGAAACTGCGTCTTTCTTCGCCAGCTTCTCTTCTGTTTTTGGACCCGAGCCTCTTCCTCCTCGGGAGGCGGAAGGCTACAAAAGGCTCTCCCGTTCCCCTAATTGGCTTCCCCAGAATCAGTCCACGTTCAGACTCCTCCAAGTCAGCTTCTGACACGGCTTCTGCACTGCCTCCTCCTTCCCAGCTATGCCCACCCCAGCTCCCAACAGTCCTGCTCTCAGCAGCTCAGCACCACTGACCTTATCTGACACCTCCCTTTCCAATTTTCCTTTCATTTCCTGATTCATGGTCTTTCTCTGCCCCTGGACCCTGCCCAATGCACCCCCACCCTATGCCCTAATCCATCCTCTCCCTTTTTATATCTTGGCCACTAATGACTATTGCTCAGCATCACTGAAAATGAGAAATGACAGTTAACACTATTAAAAACACTAGATCATAAAAAATTATATTTCAGCTAATGGCCTAAGGACCTGGAAGACAGAACAAACATGTATTTCCCTTGTACTTGTCTGTGACTTCTCCAGTTCAGGGAACTTCAGGCATTACCCCTCCAGTACACTCCTATCCTGCACGCTGTAACAAAACCATCAGACCAAGGCAACACATTGTACGTCATCGCAAATGAGGACCTCAACAATGAAGTACTTTATCTTAGCACTGCATGTATAACAGGATTATTGTAAACTCAATTACTCTCACTGGTGGACTTTCAGGCACAATGCCTAGTATTTCTTTGTGCAGAAAAATAATGAGAAAGTTTTTCTTCGTTATGGTTAAACCCATAAGCTGTAATGTACTTAAGAGAAACGGACATTATTAAAAAGAAAAAGCAAGCCTTAGTTACAGGTACACTGCCATTTCAGCCACAAAATAAGTACTGCACATGAATATAATCACAGAATTACAGAATATCTGAGGCTGGAAGAGACCACTGGAGATCACCAGGTCCAGCCCCCTCACTCAAGCAAGGTCAGCTAGAGCAGGTTGCCCATGGCTGAGTCTAGCTGGGTTCTGAATCTCTCCAAGGATGGAGGCTCTACAACCTCTCTGGGCAACCTGTTCCAATGTTCAACCACCCTCACAGTGAAGAAGCGTTTTCTAATGTTTAAGTGGAATTTCCTGTGTCTCAGCTTGTGCCCTCTGCCTCTCGTCCTATTGCTAGGCACCACTGTGAAGAGTCTGGCTCCATCCTCCTTACAACGCCTCCCAGTCACGTATTTATACACATTGATAACATCCCCCTAAGCCTTCTTTCCTCTTGGCTAAAGAGTCCCAGCTCTCTCAGTCTCTCATTTGTCAGATGCTCCAACACACTCCCTTCATCATCTTCATGGCCCTTCGCTGGACTCGCTCCAAGTAGGTCTATGTCTCGGACACAGCACTCCAGATGTGGCCTCACCGATGATGAGCAGAGGTAAAGGACTGCCTCTCTCAACTTGCTGGCAATGCTCGGCCTAATGAAGCCTAGGATGTTGTTGGCCTGAGCTACAAATGCACGTTACTGACTCAAGGTTAGCTTGTTCACAAGGACCTCAAGTAATACCCTGTATCACAGCAATCAAACTGTCAAAACCATATGTTACTATACTGTGATAAGCCTCTAGGAAAGTTATATGGAAAATCAGTAACAACTTGAATATGTGACACCAACTTCCTTGTCATGCAGGTGCTACTAAGACCACAGGAACCATCTTTGCTATTTAGTACGATATAAGGAAGGGATCAGGAGTATTTCAAATGTTATGTACTGGACTGTACTTCTCAGACTGGAAGCTAATGGTGCTACAGTAAGATGCATCGGGATCCAGAAAGCAGATCTCCCCTTACAGCAAGCAGGGCAGAAAGGACTGCAGGAGTAGCCCCAGTGCCACTCTGAGTTGGGCCAGTGCAGGAAGCCAGAAATAGCACAGTGTATTTCAGCATGTTCCACTCCCTTCCCGCCCTGGTGAGAAGGTCCTCATATATGGTGATGCCCAAAAGGAACAGCAGTTGCTTCTGGAGATTTTACATCAGCAGCAAGCTCCCCTGCAAAGTTTTGTCAACTGCTTTCTGATGCACTCTCTCCCACAGCAATGCACTCGCACTTGCTTGGTGACCACAATCATACTGGATTGGCCATCTCTTCTAGTTTTAGTCCAGCAGGAAGGTATCTACACTGGAGGACCTTTCACACCGGCCTGCTCCAGGCAGAAGCCAACTCTGCACTTACAAATTTCTCACCAGAGGAGCCATGTGGCACCAGTACCGGTTCCTTACCAAGACTGAGGAATTTCCACCCTTGGAGGTTTTCAAGGCTGATGCCAGGTATGTCACAGCTGACCTGACCTAGAGCTGGCCATCGCCCTGCTCAAACGAGCAGCTGGACCAGCTGCCCTCTCCAAGTTCCCTCCTGCCACCATGGCTCTGACTCTGTGATCTCTGCGTGTCTCTCTGCAGGCGCTACAGGGTTAATCGTCTTTCCCTCCATATACCTGACTGAAGCGTAGAGTGCTTGTCTGCTCCCATACTCTATTTTTACTCACTAGCAGATTACCTTCCTCTCACTGATAGGGAAATAGGATGAACAGTTGAAGAGCAGAAAACAGCCCTCTCAGCTTCCTAGAAATTAAAGCTACTGCAACCTCCAAAGTGTTGCATTTTAGAGTGGTGCTATTTTTGCATACAATGCTGCAGTCTCACGTGTATACAAAATGCTGAGCAAGGGGTGGGGGAGGAAGCTGTCTGCAGCAAGCAGGTACACTTTGCTGTTTGAAAGCAGTTCTAAGAGATCACGTTCAGAGAGGGTATTATTGGCAAGGGAAAACCCAAAGATAGAAAGAGTGCCCCACAGCCAAACAGCTATAAAAGGATTCATTTTTGCCACCAATAGCCGTCAGCTCCACTGTATACTAACTACAAGGTCAGAGCACCCGAATGAACTGAAAATTCTCCTCCCTTTCTGCTCAGTCAAGGAGCGCAGAAAGACAAACAGCCATCACATCTGTGGACTTGGATTTTAAATGGAAAGTGTCTGTGTATTTCTGCACGAATGCATATGCAAACACAACATAGCTACTTTCTTCAGAAAAGCTGTCAAGCTGCCAGTGAACAATGCAACACTAGCACTAGCCTGGCGTGAAATTCAGTACAATTACTATAATAACTCTAGTGGGCATGATCGTTGGAACAAGGACAAACAGATTAGTATCATGAAATCCCGGTAGAAATAATTGGACTTTAACTGATGTTGAGGTTAGCTGGTTCACATTCCTAATTAGCATTTGCACTTTCCAATGGATCCTAACAATATACTGTAAAAATGTGTGTGCTTGCTCTAGTCTTGCATGGTATAACATATTTTGGCATGTGACTGCAAACCTCTTCCTCTTCCCTCATTCTTTTTCATGGGGAAACATTAGCTATCTTTTTCATTTATAATGTGGACCATGAAAAAGATTCCAACAGTGTCCAAACCACTAAATTTACTTTATTTTACTGTTCCAGTTTGGAGTTCTATTGCATTTTGCAGGTATATTGCATTCTGCAAGTTATTTTTGTAGATATTTCAGTTTTACATTGCACAGCCTACATGGTGGTCTCTTCTATGCAAATAAAAGGGAACACACACATAAAAGTTAAAATGTATATGGCAACAAACAAATAACATACACAAGGTGGAAGTTTCATCTTTCCCATGTTGCAGCTTCTGCAATTATTCTTGTAACACAAACAAGTGTAAATGATTACCTGGCTGTCAGAAATACTTCATATTTGCTGCAGTGATCACTCTCTTCCCACAAATTCCCCCAGCTGAGACATTGCTGAATTCCAGTCTCCTGTCAACACATCCATTTTCATTCTTTCCTCAGGAATTACACATCCTACACATTATTGTGCCCAATCTTGGAAAAACATTATTTTTGCAAGTAGTTGTTACTTACAAGTTAAAGTGGTCAAGTGTATGTAAGTTGCCAAGATCACTTTTGTATTGAGAACTCTTATCTCTGTAGTGGGTATCTCAATGACATACATTTTTCATAATTTAAAATTACACTAACAACCTTTCTTTCATTCACAGAATAATTACATGTACACATGTGTGCATATGCACATACGCAAATGTGTGAATAAGTAAATGTTCAGTGTATTTCCAAATGCAGAGGAACAGGGGATTATTTTCATGTCACCGAAATTCTCCATCTACGGAGAGCTCCTAAACTCAAGCACTAGGGTAAAAAGCGTATTTGTATCTGCTTATGAAATAAACATCTATTCAGTAATGGCATTTCCCTTATTTTTCCTGAAAAGAACTGGTCAAACCCTGAAGGGTTGATCTGAGAATTCTAGAAACAAATTAGTGCATTTTAGGACAGAAAATTTCCAAACTGGGAAAAGATTTTTTTTTTTGACCAAATCAGTATCTTTCATGAGAAGACAAAAAAAAAAAAAAAAAAAGTGGAGAGTTTGTTTTTCCCAAATAAAATAAATGGAAAAAGTCATTCCAAGTAAGTTTAATTTCATTGCATTTCTGCATATTTGCATTTTGCATTTTCAGATGACCTACTCTCCCACCACTAACTTTCCTCCACAGTTTCTCTCCACCAGGAAAAGAAGAGAAAGAAAGGTGGCACAGGAAAAGAGTACTCCTCTATTTCTTCAAATCTGTTTTTTCACAACTGCAGTCAGTCCCCAGGAAGCTAAGTAGGTAGCACTCTGGAAGAAGAATAGGATGGAGAATCTTTCCTAGAGCACTGATTGCAGAAAATCAGCAAGTTTTCCTTGGGTTTAATAAAGTGCATCTTACAGACAATGTGTTCAACTCGCAGAATAAGACCTGGCGTTATTAAAAGCAAAGCATGACTTAACTGATGGAACTTAGGCCCCTAAGACCCTTGCTCTGTTTGCTGTAACTGTGCTACAAATTCCAGAATGCAAAATTTAGTTCAACTGAAATTTCAGCATGTTGAGAGTGATGTTCTACATCACTAAATGTTATATAGAACATTTTATGAGGACTCACATCTGCCACCAAAAATCAAACTGAACAAAATCTTTGATGAAGTTACTTGGGCAATGGTGTACAATAAAGACATCAGTAAAATTCACAAAAGAACAATGCAAAACAGAAGGCCAATGCAAACAACAGATACGCTACTACCACCTCCCTACTACCACCTTCTGCACAAACAGATAAAAGCTTAAAGCCAAAAAGCAAAGAACATATTTCACCTTTTTACTTCAACTTTTTTGTTTCCTAGAGAAAAACATTGGTTTTGGCAGATGCAGACTATTATAAATGAACTTTTACGAGGACATGTGTGTCTCTTGGATGGCCATAATACTCTCAACTCAGTTTACAAGCAGTTAGACTGCATATGTAGGAGATACTTGGCAATAACTTTCTGCCAGCCTTTCAGGATGCAAAGAAAATGAAGACAATGAAACTACAAAGTTTGGAGCAAAACGTACTACAGAATCACAGAATGGTTGAGGTTGGAAGGGCCCTCTAGAGATCGTCTAGTCCAACCTCCCTGCTCAAGCAGCATCACCTAGAGCACGTTGCCCAGGATTGTGTCCAGACGGCTTTTGCATATCTCCAAGGAAGGAGACTCCACAACCTCTCTGGGCAACCTGGTCCAGTGCTCAGTCACCCTCACAGTAAAGAAGTTTTTCCCCAGGGCCAGACAGAGCTTCCTGTGTTTTACTTTGTGCCCGCTGCCCCTTGTCCTAGCACTGGGCACCACCGGAAACAGTCTGGCCCCATCCTCTTGACACCCTCCCTTCAGATACTTATACACAGTGATAAGATTCCCCCCTCGGTCTTCTCCTCTCCAGGCTGAACAGGCCCAGCTCTCTCAGCCTTTCCTCACAAGACGGGTGCTCCCCAGTGCCTTAGTCATCTTAGTAGCCCTTTGCTGGACTTTCTTCAGTACCATGTCTCTCTTGTACTGTGGAGCCTAGAATTGGACACAGCACTCCAGATGGGGCCTCACCAGGGCTGAGAAGAGGGGGAGGATCACCTCCCTCAACCTGCTGGCAATGTTCTTCCTAGTACACCCCAGGACACCATTGGCCTCTTGGCCACAAGGGCGCATTGCTGGCTCACGGTTAACTTGTTGTCTACCAGGACTCCCAGGCCCTTCCCTGCAGAGCTGCTTTCCAGCAGGTCAGCCCCCAACCTGTACTGGTGCACGGGGTTATTCCTGCCTAGGTGCAGGACCCTGCACTTGCCTTTGCTGAACTTCATGAGGTTCCTCTCCGCCCAACTCTCCAGCCTGTGCGGGTCCCTCTGAATGGCAGCACAGCCCTCTGGTGCATTAGCCACTCCTCCCAGTTTTCAATCATCAGCAAACTTGCTGAGGGCACGCTCTATCCCTTCATCCAGGTCACTGATGAATAAGCTGAACAAGACTGGACCCAGTACTGACCCCTGGGGGACACCGCTAGCGACAGGCCTCCAACTAGACTTTGCACCACTGAGCACAACCCTCTGAGCTCTGCCATTCAGCCAGTTCTCAGTCTACCTCACTGTCCACTCATCTAACCCACACTTCCTGAACTTACCTATGAGGATATTATGGGAGACGACGTTGAAAGCCTTCCTGAGGTCAAGGTAGACAACATCTACTGCTCTCCCCTCATCTACCCAGTCAGTCATCCCATCAGACAAGGCTATCAGATTGGTTAAACATGAGTCCCCCTTGGTGAATATGGATTCATGCTGACTACTCCTGATCACCGTGTCTTCCTCCACATGCTGAGAGATGACATCCAGGATGAGCTGTTCCATCACCTTTCCAAGGATGGAGGTGAGGCTGACTGGCCTGTAGTTCGCCAGGTCCTCCCTCTTGCCCTTTTTGAAGACTGGAGTGACACTGGCTTTCTTCCAGTCTTCAAGCACCTCTCCTGTTCTCCATGACCTTTCAAAGATGATGGAGAGTGGCCTAGCAATAACATCTGCCAGCTCCCTCAGCACTCGTGCGTGCAGCCCATTGGGCCCCATGGATTTGTGGGTGTCAGGTTTGCTTAAATGATCTCTAACCTGATCCTCCTCCACCAAGGGAAAGTCTTCCTTTCTCCAGAGTTTTTCCAGGGGCTCCTTGCTCATCTATGCAGGTCTCCTGCCCCCTTTGCTTGACTTCTTACTCATAGGGATGCACCAATCTTGAGCTTGGAAGAAGTGATCCTTGAATATTAACCAGCTCTCTTGGACCCCCCTTCCTTCTAGGGCCCTAACCCATGGGATTCCTCCAAGTAGGTCTCTGAAGAGGCCAAAGTTTGCTCTCCTGAAGTCCAGGGTTGCGATCCTACTTATTGCCCTGCTTCCTCCTTGCAGGATCCTGAACTCCACTATCTCACGGTCACTGCAGCCAAGGCTGCTCCCAACTTTCACATCTCCAACCAGTCCTTCTTTGTTTGTGAGTAAAAGGTCCAGCAGCACACCTCTCCTTGTTGGCTCCTCCACCACCTGTGTCTGCAGGAACCTCCAGGACTGTTTATGCCTAGCTATGTTGTCTTTCCAGCAGGTATCAGGGTGGTTGAAGTCCCCCATGGGAACCAGAGCCTGGGATCGTGAGGTTACTTCCAGCTGTCTGTAGACATCAACTTCCTCTTCCTGATCAGGTGGCCTGTAGTGAACACCCACGACAGCGTCACCCATGTTAGCCTGCCTTTTAATCCTTACCCATAAACTCTCGACTCACTCTTCATTCACCTCTAGGCAGAGCTCGATACATTCCAATTGCTCTCTCACATAAAGAGCAACTCCACCACCTCGCCTTCCTGGCCAAAGCACGTAAGCATCCATGACAGCATTCCAGTCATGCGAGCTATCCCACCACGCCTTTGTAATTGCAATGAGATCATGGCCTTGTGACCGCACAAAAATCTCTAATTCTTCCTGTTTATTCCCCATGCTGCATGCATTGGTGTACAGGCATTTCAGAGAGGTAATCGAGCATGCAGGTTTCCCAGGAGGGGTGCAAGAGGATCCTCCATAGTCATGTCCTATACACACTTCCCTGGCTGTATGCACTTGTTGGAGGCATCCCAACTTGAGCTGCATTTTGCTGACCACCCTGTCTTTATAACTCTACCCCCTTCCCAGTTTAAAGCCCTCCTTACCAGGCTGGCCAACCTGTCGGAAAAGACATGCATGCCCTGCTTAGTGAGGTGGATCCTATCTCTCCCCATCAGTTGTCAATCTTCAAACAGGGTCCCATGATCGTAGAAACCAAAACCCTGTTGCCAACACCAGCGGCGCAGCCAGTTGTTAACTTGGAAAATCCGTCTCCTCCTCCTCTCCCCATTCTTTGCCCTCACTGGCAAGATTGAGGAGAAAATGACCTGGGCTCCCAGACCCTAGACCACCATCCCCAGAGCTCTGAAACCCTGTTTGTTGGTTTCCAATTTGCCCTTAGCATCATTAGTACCTACACAAAAGAGCAGCAGAGGGTAACAGTCCAAGGCATGGACAAGCCTTGGCAGTCTTCCAACGACATCTCGTATTCAAGCCCCTGGCAGGCAACAAGCCTCTGCAGACATGAGGTCAGGTCGGCAGACAGGTGCCTCTGTCCCCTGCAGCAGGGAGTCACCCACAACAATCACTTGCCGCTTCTTCCTGGTGTTCCCGCATGGCACAGGCTCTGTCAGCCCAGTTGCTTCCCTGGAAGCCATGCCCAGCTCCTCCTCAGCCTGGAGGGCACTAAACTTGCTCCTGAATTGCAAGTCTTCAGGAAGAGTAAGAGCCTTTCTCCTCCTCCGAGAAGTGACCAGTTTCCAGACTTCTTCTACAGCATTACGATGTACCGTTTCACACGGCACAGAGCCCTCCGGCAACTCCACGGTTGTGGGGTTGGGACTTCTGGAGCTGTATGGTCTCCGAGAATACCCTATCTCTTGCTCATCTTCTCGGATGCTATGCAGCCTACTGTCTTCCTCCCCTAATTCCTTTACTTGACAACACAACTCGTCAACAACAACACACCTGCAAGAGAGCTGACTGTCAGCCCAGGCCTCATGGAGAGGCCCCACACGCTCCTTGCAGCCTGAGACCTGTAGAGCTACATCTGCTGTCCGAGGGTCTGTCTGGGTCGAAGCCTCAGGCACAGCTGATGCAGTGACTCCAACAGCTACTGGGGAACATGTCTGCAGCGTGGCATGACCATATCTGAGGAAGCGTACGCTGCCAGGATTGGAAATGAAGGTGCCTTCTTGCACCCTTCTGCACAAACTGCTGCCTCTGTCAGCTGCACTCTAGGCCTGGCTCTTATCTAGGCCTCTCCCTAGCAATGACTCACAGGGTGCTTGACCCACCCTAATCAAGGGCCACCTGGATCAAAGGCCCCAACACCCTCTGATCAAGGGCAACCAAGAGAGCTACACCTAGCCAGAGCTTCTCCCAGGACAGCCATCACTGCGGTGCTACGTGGCCACTGCAGCCAGTCTCGTAACCCCATTCATTTTATGGTCCTCAAAAGGATTAATCTTCCCGGCGTTTAACTAAAGCCACTAACTAAACTTCATTGGTAGACTCCATTTGGAAATGTCCCAGGTCACAATTCCAAATACAATCTACTGAATAAACAATTTAGCCAATGTGAGTAGTACTAAAAACTAGGCAATTTCAGAAGGATTTAGTTGAATAAAAGCTGTGTTAAAAAGACATTTTTATAACGTGAAAATATTTCATATAAAGAAGTACTTTCCCTAAAAGCAAATATAAGCTCTCCAAAATGTTCTCTTTCTTTAATAGCATTTTTATGTGTGGACCTGCCTATGCAGTAAGTGTGTAAGCTGGTAACTGACTAACATACTCAAACAGCTTGAACTAAAAATTGCAGTATAATTATGTCTATCTCTATTAATTGAGAACTCTATCCTATATTGCTCTGCACATATGAATGCTGCACAAAAAATACAGTAGATTAGAAAGTATTTTGATATACGCCGAAGATTTTTTTTTCCCCATCATAGTGGTACTATAATTTGTCAGCTCATTGCTATTTATTGCATACAGCACCTTGAAATGTATTGCCATTCCTGAAAATATCCATTTTTCACATCTATGTCTTAAGTAAAAATTCAAATCTTTAGATGAATACATAGCACTATCTATGCTATATTTACACATCTGCACCAAGTGTCAATGACATTGTATAACATGACACAGTTTCTATCGGAGCAACCTTCTTTAATACTGTTTGAGCTCACAATCCTAAAAAAACAACACTAATCTAAAAAAACTCAAGGGCCTGCTAAATCCCAGTAAGAAGATTGGTGACCTCGTCCTGATTCTGGAATCAGACCAAATTAGGGTCTTTGCCTTCGACAGCAGCAGCAGCAGAGATCACACTAACCTCAGCAGCGGATGAGCTCTGAGCATACTGACATGGCCCACAGCGTTTGCATGTTTATGAATAAAACCTGCACTTGGGAAACCTGTACATGGGAATGCAAAGAAGCAAAAGGAGACACCTCAGAAATAATAAATATTTTTGAGCATGTTTATATAAATGGAACCATAACAGCCATGGCTGCACATGCAAAACCTGTCAGATATGATGATTATCAAATACTTGAGCATCTTAAATGTAATGTAATTCATACCGTAAAAATTCAGATCTGATAACAGCTCACAAGTAATACTCTCCAATAAAGATGACTGTTTCTCTAACAGTAGTTCAGTTCTCAGTACTTCTATTAGTCTGACACATTTGCTAAATACTGACATAAAAACAGTAAATCATATTCCATGCTTTTAGAGGCTTTTCAGTATAGGAAGTACTACCCTTGCCCCAGTATTATTGAGAATACAGACTTTGGTTTTTATTTTTGACTACACATATAACTAAGGCATTTTTTTTAATGCTTTCTGACTGCACTATGTCCTCCTGTAAGAAAGTCTGCAGTGACTCAAGCTGGTCTGTTGGGAGTCAGTGCAGTAGTTGAAGCTTTCCAGTGGGAGTTATAAATATAAATATTTTCCTTATTCTACTTATTCTTGGATGAGCTCAACAAACGCTCATCTCCCCTGTGCAACTGCTAATTATGCACAAGCGTATCAACAACATAGCAAGAGTAACCAACCACTATCTGAACCACAAAGAGTTACTGCCATATATCAGCAAAAAATCAACCATAAACATTTATTTATTGTCAACTGAAAAAAAGCTCTACTGGCAACGTAGTCCGATTTACAGTGTAATCTTGCCATACGAATTCAAAAGCCACAGAGCTCTCCCTGACCTACATTGCCGGGCTAGAGAGGAAAAAAAAATCACACAGAAAACACAGCACAGTGGAAAGACACTCTTGAAATAGAAGAGGCAGCATGATGATCAGGCTTTTAGGGTTGAGGTACCTTAGACAGAATCACACCATCAATGCTGGGATTGTCAAGAAAAATAACTTAGCCTATTTTCTATGGTTGCAAGCTACATCCAAGCTTCATCCACTTCAGATCGAAACCACTTCTGCTTGAGCAAGATAAATCCTGAGAGACATACTTCACCTCCATCAAAGCTTTGCTTTGCAAGCAGTATTTCCTCACCATCCAGCCTGATATTTTGTTCACTGTATCAACAGACAGGGATACTGAAAAATATAAAAGAAGCCCAGTGAACATCACATTGGGCTTAAGTGGAAAAATCACCCACAGAAGATTCTAGGATTTTATATATATGATAGGTAACAATTTCATAGGGTGTTAACAAAGGGTTTATTTATTTACTGGCTTGGAAACAGCAGCTCTAAGTGTTAATGTGGGACAACACCTATAAAACAGAAACAACGAGCAGCAGAGCTGGAGATGAAATGAGTCTTCTTGGCTGTGAGCCAGAGCAGGGGACAGGCACATGAATAACAGAGAAAAGGTGAGCATGGAAAAGTCTCACGGACATGTGCCGCAGCTGTTGGTGGCGATGAAGGCACACAGCTGGCGCGTGTGAGAAGTTCGCGAAGGCAGAGGAGCACTTCAGAGGTGCAACCTGAAGGACGAAGAGGGCACCCAAATGCCTATCTCAGCTCTGCCTTGGCTCCCGGGAGAAACCTGCATGAGTAAGTCCTTCTGCCTCCAGAGAAATAATACAGTATTTGTGGCTATTCTGATTGCCATTCAAAGGCGGGGTAGAAGATCATGGTCTCCTCCCTTCTTGCAAAGAGGTTAACCAGCAACTGGCCGGCATTATCAGGGTTTGAGTGTGCATGACAAAAAAAACATTAGCCAGATGGAAAGCAGGCTCCTGATGCCTGGCTTGTTTCCAACCAGTTCACTGAGCGGAGGAAACTGGAGGCAACATTTCACTAGGAAGTTTTCAGCTAATCATTTATTCTCTAGAAAACGTAGTTTCAGAGCAGCTGAACCTATTTTGTGAATGTAGGTCAATCTCTCTCAATAGGTCTCACCATCATGAAAAATGGCTAAAGTTCCCAAGGTATGAAAATGAAGAGTTTTGTCTCCTAAACCCATCATCTGCTGTGCCCAAATCATTTTCAGATGCTATTAATGAAAGGCAGGGGACCAGAGGACTAGATGCAGAAAATGCATGTAGAGAGGATTTGTATGGTATTTTTTTGTTATTTTAAGATTTTGGTATTTACTCCAGCTGTTACCATGTCTTCTCCTGTGCCTAAAGGCAGAATTTAAAGCCCAGCCTGCTATTTACTTGGTGTGACAGCTGATGGAGTGAGTTGGTTTTAATTCTTAATTCTTCCTGTCTATAGAAAATACTTACATATTAACTGGAAAAAATACAAAACACCTCAGCTTTCTTATCTTTTAGATGAGGTTTTCTCCTAGTTTTAATATTATATATATATAAAAAAATATATAAAATCTACTAAGTATAATAGATCTCCCCCTTGAACACCACACAGCCCAGATGTTCCCCAGCTGTGACCCTCTCCTCACAATGAAATTGGACCTTCTGTTTCTATCCATAAGGGACTGCTCCAGCCCTAGAAGCGCCACACCAGCATCACCCACCTTGCGGTATTTCCAAAACACTTAGTTCAATCTGAAGAGTTTTCTTATTTTAGATTTATTTTGCTTCAGTGAAAAACCTTAAAAAAATAAAAGAAGGTGCCCAAACATTTTTATTTTTGTTCCAGTTACCAAATGGAAGTATAAAACCTCTTCTGCTTAGCCTCAGAGTTCATTATTATGAGCTGGACAACAGAGATATTGATTTCTAGAATGTTATGCTTCCTGAATCGACAAGTATTTTAACTCATAGCAAGCTGTAAACAGCATTTCAAAATAGCACACCAGAAGAGTTGTATATTAGCTCTATTCAGTTGGAACATATTCAAGCAATACTCAGACTCCTACTGACGTGTGTCAGGTAAAATAGATCTTAACTGAATCCCCTGGCTAATCTAAGTCAGCCTTAATTAGTGGGTTTGGAGAAAGACAACATCCTGGGTGATGACGATGGTGCATCTCAATCCACTTGCATTACTGATGCATGCTGGGTAAGGAACGAAAAAACTTAAACAAAGCTCTTCGTGTTAAATTAACTGAACTGTAAGCAACGAGTAGGTCAAAAGGAAAAGACTTGGTAAAAAAATTCCCTCTTCTATTCAGTAATAAGTTTCACATGCAGTGCCATTTGCAAAAGACTGTTTGGAATTCATTAAACAATTAAAATGTGCAGGGGGTAATTGAAACACTATCCTTTAGAAAGCAGAAGGCATCTTATTACAGTGGTTTCCTTCTTGACCCTAAGGTATACCTCAAAACAGATGAGAAATTCCATGTTATTAAAGTGTCCATGCAAAAGCAGAGCAGACGTCCGCTGCTCCCAGGGAAGTGCTTGCTCAGGCGCTGCCCGGGGGAAGAAGGGGCAACAGGGCCATTCGCTCCCCCACAGAAGTACAGAAATACAGAAGGATTTTTCCTCCAGAAGTAGCATTACAAGCTAGATTTGGAAAACCAAAAAAGAAACACATGTAACAGTCAAATAAGTTACCATTATTTTTCATCCCCGGCTATGGTGGCAAAGCAAAAATAAGCCTGCCTGCTTTCTATTCCTTAAGCCTGTCCTCTGCAGTCTTTAATAACTAATATTTTAGGCAAGCACCCAAATACTCTCTCTTTTCTACAGGAAAAAGAGAGGCTTATGTGAAACCAAGTACTCCGTGATATATGAGGATCCATATACTTCATACAATTCTGTCTCCAAAAAGGAATTTCAGCATACACTTTCTGTAAGGTGGAAAGTAACCTCTTTATTTCAGTCTAGTCTATCCATGTTACAAACGCCACTTTCAAATGCGTGGAAATCAGACATCAATTCCATTTCAATTTCAGTGTGATAATTTGAAGCCACCTGAGGATGTGGGAAAACTCACTATTAAGAAAATGGGCTCTCAGCTGCCTATTTCAAAAGCAGAAGTTTGACTGAGGAAATGGGATTAAAAAAAGAAAATTTTCTAACAATCCCCTCCTGCTTCAACTGACCTCCACCCACCAAGAAGAGGAGACACTTTTATTGCTTTCTGAGACACCAGATTTCTAAATGTTGTGCAGAGTAGCTGAATTACATGGTAACTCAATCTGTTTGATTTAGGGCTGTAGAGATAACACGAAAAGGTTACCATGGAAACATTTGTTTTCATTTACTGCTGTCCCTCACGATAAGAAAGTCCAAGGGGCAAGAGAATGAAGAAAAAGTATAAATTACCAATGGGCTTAGACAGTTGAGCCTTTGAAAATTAAATCTAATTATTTTACCATTTATCTGGGCAGAGTATGTGTAGCTTTCTGATCTCACTCTGTGATTAAGAACATGTATATGCTTAGAGCACAAACTCTGAAGGCACATTCCAAACTGTTTTAGGAAGGCCCTTCAAATTAGGCAACCTGTAAGGGAGAGGATGACAGCTGGATCCACTTGAAGCTTTTAATTAAAGTGCAGGAGTTTAGATTTAAAAAAAAATGGGGCAGAGAGGGAAGAGGAGGGAAAATAAATCCTACAAATAGCATGAAACTGTATTATAGCACTTGAAAACCCCTACTTAAAGTGCAAGGAACTCAGAAATAAATGATTTCTGCTTATTTACTCTTATCTTAGGACAACCTGACCACTGTATTTCCTGTCTTTTTTTTTTTTTTTTTTTTTTTTTTTTTTTTAAGGTTACGTGAAATCAATATGCAATTCTGGATCTTTTTTATCTTTGTTTTTTTTTTCAATGACAAATGCAAAGTTTAGGTCTAGCTTGCTTAATACAGAAGTTTATCTAGCAATCTGCAGCACCCTCTTTGTCAGAGCAGTTTTGACCTTAGCTGGGGGGACTTGGTTGCCTCTGGGAAAGAACATTTCTGACTCTGGTGCTTGTGCCAGAGAAACACTGATAGGAGAACTGCTTCCAGTATGGGTGGAAATCCAGAGAGAAATCACTGCTAAGCATGGATCTGAGCTGACTGTTTTGAATTCCACAATTTGTAACCAGTGTTAGAGAGCTCAAATTTCTTAATGACCTGGAAGAAACGAGTAGTGACTCTGAGGTCATTTTTCTTCAGTGCATTATACGTGACAATGTTGGTGTCTAACAAACACTCCTGTTCCAACAGTCGCTGTCCCGAGACAGGTCAAGAACCATTAAGTAGCTGTCTCTTCTCTAAAAGGAGACATTCCACATAAATAAGCCTTTTGCTACCATTAGTAGATTCATGGCCAAGAACTGCAGTGGAGATATGGATGGTAAAGCTTCTGTTTTATGTTCTTGTAGGAGAATGAATGAACAGGCTGCATGACCTATTTAACCTGGTTTTGGTTTGTAATATCTTACTGCATGAAAGACTTCCTGGGTCAGGATACATACAACACACAGGCAATAATACTGTGGGGCCTCAGGATAAAGTTTTTACCTGGTATTTGCTTAAGATCCTTTCCCTGAAAGGACATCAGATTAAATAAACCACTGTAAACCTCAGCTTCAAAGTTACCATCACTACATTTTTCTCTGCAAGTCTATCTGATAAAATATGGAAAAGCTCCTCATGTCATGAATATGAAGTATAGGACACGAGAGAGACAGAAAGAAAGAGCAGAAAGTGGTGAAGACTCCTCAGCATTAAATATGGAATGGGAAAGAGGTTTACGAAACGAAGGACGGCAAGGGGATATAACACGTTAACAAAACCAGTCTGGGATGCATCTGAATCCATGAATACATGCAGTTTCAGCTGTCAGGTCATTAACTGGATGAACACATAGTTGATATGCTGTAGGTTGTGCTCATCTTGAGAGCAATATGCTCCTTTAAATAGTATTAATATTTAATATATATAAAAGCATTTGTCATTTGCAAAGCACTCTGTACAGTTCCTGATCCTGGTCCCTCTAAATTACACTACTTTTTAGCCTTCTGTGGGTGGAGGCACGACATATAGACAGAGCTGGAAGACAGGAGTCGACGATATGCAGTGAAGTTTCTGACTCACATCTGCTGATTGTCACATCCCTGTGCTGGGCCAATTTCACACTGAAAGATGCAGTTCAGAGGTTAAAGCACAAACAACTGAAATAATTATTGATTGCTGTGTGCCCCCCCTCCCTTATTTAAAAAATTCATTTGGGGGAACTTACTGAACTCCATAATGTGTTAGGACTTTGAATATACAAATGTTATTTTTTTCAGTTTAAAGGGATGTAGTAAGATCACTTGTAGGGGATCCTTAAAATACTGATAGCATTTTTTTGAGATGTGACAAATTATTTCTCATATTGCAGGCACTGAGTTTCTTTGAAGCTGCTACAGAACATTCTTACTACCCAGAATTACTGCAGAAGAACTTCACAACTTCACCTTCAACCTCCTACATGATTTCCTGAGATGTCTCCCAAGACACAACCTCAGTCTTTGCGGCCTACTAACTCTCTTTTTATACACTTTTCGTCTGGGAGAAAGAACACAGTGGAAGATGCATCATTTCTCTTGGCTGGACACAGCATCCTTTTGCTGTAGCTGAACTTCATGCAGAAGCAAAGTGGATTTCCATGGGGATCTCCTGAGTATTCCCATGGGCCAAAGAGCAGGCTGTGCATGCAGTTGCATCCTCAATACACATGCTATGCTGACAATACCACCTAGGAAGGATGCAAGGTCTGAACCATCCATTTAAGGCGTGTAACTTAAATAAATGTGTCATTTCTAGCTGCATTTGCTCCACGGATTATTTTTGCATTTTCACTACTAGCTTTTGTTTCAATGCACCCAGTGGTCTGCTCATCATCATCATCTTACAGCTCTGTCACTCCAAGATCCATCCTTTCGGGAGTCCTATTCTCAACAGTATTAAATTCTGCCAAGTTGTCTGATCTTCATAGGGGCAGATAATTTCAAGATATTTCAGCAGTCTAAGTAGAGGCAAAAAAAATGCATACACAAATTTATATTGGATGTCTTACTGAAGACCTCTTCAAAACTTCCAAAGCAGAGAAATCTGACAAGCAATAAAACCTGATGGCTTCTATATGTTCGCATTTTGACACTTCAACAGAGTACAAGTTTAGAGAAAAAGTGAAAATTACTAAAATAAAGTATTATTCATAGCTTTTTTTTTTTTTAATACATGAGTGGAAGTCTAACATAATAAATCTCCCTTTCTGCTCCATCTTATGTCCTCATAAAATTAAGCTTGGTAGCCAATAGTTGCATAGAACTCCTATTTGGTAAAAATTTCTTGATTGTATTCCAGACAGTGACTCGCATTTTTCCGCCCACGTGGCTAAAGCTGAAACAAGTTTCACTCTTTCCATCAAAGCCAGTACAGTCATTTTCCTAGTTTAATGGTTTGTACAATATCCTTGACAGACAAAACTGTGACTGCAGGTCAAGAAAGTGACAATTTAACAGCAAGGTATGTAACCAGATAGCTATTGCTAGTCTGAAGAGAACAATGTGGTACTCAGCAAAACTTTAGTGAAACTAAAAGATACTCGACAGCATGACTACTAAGTTGCTATAAGAATAATCACAGCTCCTGCTTACAGTCAATACCCAGCATTACAAAATTTGGCCCACATTGTAAAGGCATGCTTAAATAAAAATCTTACAGTTCTTCTGCACCTGATGCTCTCCAAAGAACTTAAAATGACTTGGGTGTGTAAAGGCTGAGTGAAATCCGAGTAAGGACCTCAGGATTTCACTCCCAGTCAGAACTTCCTTTTATCCTCAGAGCTGAGGTTCCCAGTTTTGCCTTCGTTGGTCTTTGCTTTTTCCAGCATCTTCCTCTCTCACTCTTCCACCATCTCTCCCCAACCTGAACTCTCTTTCTTTTTATTTCTACAGGTTCCCTGCTTCAGTCTATGGACTAGGCCATTTCTTTCCCCTTTTTATTCTTTTGTTCTCCTGCCCTTTCCTTTTCTTTTCCACCACACACTCCACAGTTACCCAAAAGAGGGCTAGTGAGACTGAGGCCAAGCCCTTTAACACACACACTCCCCTTGCTGCCAGCTGCTACTCTGGTTGTAGCTCAGGGTTGCCCTGTATTCATGGCATGCTGAGGAAAAGCAGGCTCAGGACAGACTGTGCAGTTGCCCAAAGAGCACCTTGGCAACACAGCTGGAATGGCCGAATGGAGAAACGGGCCCACTGTAAGACGCTAAATTTGCTCACACTCTGCTTCTGCACGGCTTCAGCTCTTCTGGAGTTCAAGCTAAGTCATCCTCTCAACATGGGTATGACAACAGTCAGGGACCTGTTCTTACGTGACAATGCAGCAAAGACTGTCCTTCCAAAAGCAGTCTCCTGGGAGAGTCCCGGGAGGGAAGGCAAATTTCTTTTTCTTTTTTCTTTTTTTCAAAAAAAACAAACTGCCAGCAACTTTCTGCCAGTAATATTTAGACACAGTTATGACTCATAGGCATAGGGGAGAAGCACATAAAATTTCCCACTCATACTGCTATGTGCTTTTGACATCTCCCCCTGCATCTGCTTGGCATCTCTTACGCCCCCACTAATCTTAGGCTGGTCAAAATTACTGTTTAGACAATGACTCAGTGAGAGTCGCTACTTGATAACAAGGAAAAGGGGAAGCCCTAATGGATCAAAATCCTGCTTTACTTTACAGGTTTCACTGTCTATAGCTATCTTCTGCATTCTGTTGTGGCATGTGCTGACATCAGATTAATCCAGAAGTTGTTCCAGAATGTGCTCAGATATTCCTCTCTTGAGCTCCAATCTGTGCAGCATTTTCAGTCTCCAGACAAAACAACTGAGGTTGTGTTTGGCATTTATGAAATATCAGGCCATTTGCTTAAATACAGCATTAGGAATCCAGCTTTAGTCTCTTTTAAGTCCTAGCCTACCAATCTAATTTCAAGCATTTTCCACCAAACAGGACGAAAAAAATAAGGGAAATAATAGTTTACCTCTACTTCACATGCATATTCAGATCCATCCAGGAGCATCACTTTGCACTGCATATTTTTAGGTTTCTTCACAATCTTTAGAGGAGACTTGGAAAGTTTGCTAGATGATGATTTTTGAGAGAGCTTGTCGTCCTCTAACTGCTGGTACTCCAGCTGTTTTGCACTTGCAGCAGCTAGCTCCTGTTCTTTGTCTGTGGCCTACAAGGAGAAAGATAACTTTTGAAGTGAGATAAACTGGTCATGCAGTGCACTATACACCCTGATTTTGGCATACGAAGCATTTAAGTGAGTCTAGTGTGTGACTTGGATGATGTGGGGCCCACAATGCAGAGGAGATATTCTTCTGCCTAACCTCCACATTCCTGCCATCACTCCCCTCTCATACCAAAAGGGACAGAGTACCGAGGGAGGGGTGATATGCATGAAAATATTGTAGGTTTCCACTTCCATAGCTACAAAATTGTTTGTTGTCACTGAGAAAAAAATCCTCCAAATAAGGGGCCTGGTCAGCCTGTAACACTGTGACTTTGCAAGGGTGGGTGCAGATGTGCCTTGGAGAGCAAAAGGTTCCCCAAACGCCTGAGCAAGCGGTTAAACAAACAGGATGGAAGTAAGGGGCCAAACAACTTCAATGTGCAGCTGGCTGGGTAATGGATGATAACCACAAGATGAGAGGCTGAATTTTACTCTCCACAGATGCCTGATAAGTCTTTCAAGCTGGTGAGAAGTAGGTGCTATTTGAAAGACAAATATACCACAGGGGAAAGGGGAGAGAAAGAACAATCACAGTTACTTTTGCTTGGGTTTATCTGAGGGTCAGACTTTGAAGAGTTACTGTGATGCAGCATACTTGATGCTCCTTTCCACCGGAATAGATGAAAGCCAGAGCAGCTCTACTGAACGTCCATCCTTCCTAGCAACAGCACTATGCTGCAATCCTTACCTTTCTAATCAGTCTGGCCCTGTTAGTCTCCAAACAAAACCTCTACAAGATTACAGGAATATTGCCGCTAGAGCTTAAAAAAAATAATCTTTTAGTTATCTCACTACTGTGAAAAAATAACCGTTTCGGCTCTGAACGATTTCAGTATAATAAGCAGTGAACATCACTAGAAATTTATCACAAATTAATCCTCCAAGCCTGCTCCCATTCATTGTAATAAGCCTTCATGAGAATGGAGCAAATCTGTCCAAAGGCTTTAATCAGCTCTGGGACCAAAACAACCTTGCATCATATAACTACCAACAACAGTATACCACAAAATCACAAGGTACTTTCTCTGAGAGGTTTCATACAAGTGAGCCTATAAGCTTCCCTTCTGCATTTGGGTGAACGGGAGAAAAAGGAATGCAGGGTCAACTAGGCCAGCAGCGTTACCTGACAGCACCAGTTCATGCTGAAGTCCCAACTCTTTGATCCTCCACACTGCTAAGATGTCTCAACATTTGTCTCCAAGGAAGAAGAGGTTCATGCTGTGCTACCCTTTCCAGGCAATATTAATGTGACTGCCTCAAGCCACTTGCTTCTGAAAACTGCAGTCTACACTTAGGGACTGACAGAAGAAGCAGTGTAGATATCTCCATAAATGCCAAATGGCCTGCAGCTGCAAACACAGGCCATAACGATAGTTTTACTATGAAGCCCAACAAATGAGATTCCCATGGGCAGGTTGGGATCAGACTGGTCCCAATTCCCTCCCCACCCAAACAAGAACTATTCTCACCTCAGCTGATTTTGCCATTTCATATGCACCTGATGTGTTTCAGGCTGAAGAACCAAGGCTCCAGCCAACTCCCTGCCCTGGTCACACAGACAGAAATGGGAGCACTGCTTCGCAGGGCCACTCTGCCCACCGCCCCGCTCCTCACAGCGCTCGAAGCAACTGTGGTGACACAAGGCGAGACCTCATGCTCCCTGTTTCCCTACAAGAGAGCCTGCAGCAAAGGTCACCTGGGCTTCCTCCGGAGGGAAAGACAAGCCGACAGGGAGACTAGGAACACAGAAACTGCTTTCAAAGTCCACCTCATTCTCTTAGCAGTGGACATGCCTCCCCTGAACGACAACCCCAGCTGTCACAGCCTGCTCTCCTCACTGCCTAGCTCCAGCACTTGAGGATTTTCCCTTTCCAGCACTCGGACACCAACTCTGTATCTGGACATCAAGGACCTCAAGCACCTTAAGGCTGGTGGAGGGTGGAGGCACATGACCCAGTGACTGCTAAGCGATTAATGTTCACAGGGGCTGTGACAAAGAGGGGAGTCCTCCTAGGCTCAAGATAAGGCTGGAGGCCAGGTACAATAACCAGAGCCAGTTGGAAAGCAGTCTGACCTACAGGACTGAGAAAAAAAATCCTGAAGACAGAACGCTATTAGTCCTATGGCCTATGTGAACAGCTGGTCTGCTCCTGATGGGCTGGGGGACTCTTTCGACCGATGATTTTTTAAAGTTTTGTTAAAGAAATCTACCATGGAAGGGGTACATGTACATGTTTAGGTGCAAAAGTCATTCCTGGGCTAGGAGAAATATACTGTCATGGCAGGTGGCTCATTGGATTTCTCTTAGGTAAGTTAAAAAGAAAATCCAGGTGCATGGAATAAATTTTTTTAAAGAAAACAAGAAAGCTGCTTGAGAGAAAAAGCCCGTAATAACAAGGGCACCACATGGCCATTTCAAGTTGAGAGGCATCTTCAGGCTGCAAAAACTCCTGTAGGTCCATATGGGTTGGTGATTATTTTCCTTCCTTAAGCCACTCTTGTAACACAAGGCTACAGCACACACGAACTTATTTATAATAATAATAACAACAACTGAGGTTATTTTGTTTGTTCCTATATTAAGATGAATGAAATCTGTCTAGGTTAAAATCATATATAGGATTTTCTCTGATTTGTCTAGAGAACAAAACATGCCAAGAACTATTAGAGAAGATTCCCCAAACCATGCTGACATCTTCAGGCACTGAGATATTTTCAGGGTGAATTAAGTCTCTTCTTCCTAAAGAAACCTGACATCCTGTTGGTGCAGGTGTCTAGGAAAAAAAGTGACCAGAGAAAACCCATGCACTCACTGGATTACTCTGTGCTCTGCATGCATAGCTGTATTCTTTCCCGATCTCTGTTTTTCCCCTGAAACTCCTCTGTGCTATATTTTTGCAGTTATTTTCAGCATCATGGACTAAATTCTAGTGTAGCACAAGTTGCTTCAGGGTTTCTGTGTTTTTGAACATACATTTTCTGATCTCTACCTATATGAACATACTCTACTATGACAGAATAGTCAGTCCTTCTGAAGCAGGAATCTCTTCTCGAGGCAAGCCTTTGCAGTCACAGGATTTCAGTAATGATCTTTGATGCTTGGTAGTTTCTGACTTGGCCACGGAGTGATATTAGCAAGCTTGCACAACACATGAGTCCCATATATTTATGATAGTTGCTCAGAAATGTTAGTGCCCAGCCTGTGCAATGCCTTCTTGCACTTTTTTCAACTAGACAGGAAGGCAGGAAGATGGTAAGATTGCATTATTTTATTCGATAGAAAGAATTCATTTCTGCAGTAAGTGCTAATCTCGGTACAAAAGAATCTTTCATGTCTTCATTAAAATGTTCTTTTTCATGTGTATAGAATGACAATAAAAAGACACTAATGGAACAGCAGCTTAAATCTTTCTTCCCAAGATTCTCTCATATGAGTGATAGTAAAAAACATCAACTTCCTCACTTTGATTACACATTTATCACACAATGGAAGAACAGATAACAGCAAGAAAGAGAATGATACCCCTTATTTATTTGATTTTTAGCTTAATTTAATGATACCACTGCCAGTAATTCTGATGCTTAGTGATGCTTTTAAAAATTCTTTCTTGTGATGCAGACACTTAAGCCACCATGAAATACACTAGGCAGGACATTTCAGCTAGATTTGGCAGCCACCTTACAACCATGACCTTTAGATCCAAATTGGTTATCTCCATGTGAAAGGTCTTATATTTCTTCACTAATCCAGTTCTTCTATCACAGCTTCTAGAAAGTCCTGTTCACAGGTGTTGTTCTTTGGGAAAGGAAAGGGATCATGCAGTGCATGAGAACATCTCAGGTCTTCAATCTCATCTAGAGAGAAAATACAGGTGTGGTTTTTTGTTTTTTATTTTTTTGGAAAATGAAAAGAAACTCAGGTAGGAAGGATTAGTGAGAATGTTCAGAAGAACAAAATTAATAATACTTATACCTAGGCTTGATACAATTCAATTTTAAATTAATTAACTGTTTGCATGCTGCCTTTCTCTCCTGGGCCAGAGCCCTGCCTCTTTTCCTCAAACTACCTGCTTGCAATTATGATCAGTTTTTGACACTTAAATTGCCCCAGCATGATAACTGGTAAATTTGGGAACAACAGCTGACAGACCTTTGGTGGAGATGGAGTGAAGCTGCATCTGATCAGAGTTTATCAATGGTAGTAAAGGTTAGCAAAAAAACAACAAGCAGTTATTTCAGTGGTTGATCTTTAATAACAATAAGCACCAGAAATCCTGAAGTCAGATGTAAGACACCTCTTTTAATTTGGTCCTAGAAACATTCGTTATCCTAAGCACATATGTAACGCACCCCCAAACCAGGCAGACACAAAAAAGGCTGTTGTCTGAAATTGCTTATGCTCATCATTTTTCACTAATAACAGGTTTAGGCTATAACTCTGTGGACAAAAAACTTAAAACCCAAGAATACAGCTGGCCCCGAACAGCTTCAATGGGAGCAGTCACACTCATTTCAAATAATGCCTTATATCTGCTCACTTCACCAGTGCCATCTCTTAAGCATAAGTGGTTTCCCTAAGGTAAAAATAACATGGCTTCACCTCAGAGAAGCTGAACTTTACAAATGATGCAGGAGAGGAGGAGTTAAACTGGCTTATTCCACTCTTCAAAGGTGAATGAGAGTAGACAGGGGTCATAACCTTATGGAAGTAAAGGATGTGATTTTTCTGGTATCCCATATTGATGGTTTGTCACTTACCTATGAAGAGTAATATTTGGCAATCCTAACTGTCAAGGAGGGGGAAAAAAGCAGCTTCCATAAATTTAATAAATGTAACAAGTCCAATGAAAAAAATCACGCAATAACTCTTCTAAAAGCTATTACAAGAAAACTTAAAGTAATTATAATGTAGTCATTTCAGAACTACAAGGACCTTAAGAGACCATAGATTCTTCATGGCTCGCACATCAGACAAGCAAGCATGAAACCAGTTTTCAGCAGGTGTCAAATTAGAAATGAACTCTAAAAACATTTTCAGCATCTTAAAAATTGGCACTGCTTGCTATCTAATGCAGATCAAAGATCCCATTCTAATAAGACTGAAGATATTTCCCACCTTAGTTAATAGGACTGGCTTGAAATTTAAGCACCGGTGGCAGAAAGACCAGTATTATTTTTAAACTCCAAAGACCAACCACTCAAAAACTATAACATCACATAAAACAGCCTTGCATGCATATCTGAACACACATTTCTGATCTTAACAAAATTGCCTTGTTATTTGCCAGTGGCAATGATGGACCGTGTGACTACCTGCACCCAGCGAGCATGCCTCCCTTACCTGCTCCTTTTTCACAGGTGTGCTGTGGGCTGCCACAGCCGAAAACTGCTCAAGGGCGTTTTGGTGCTCTTCACTCAGCTGCTGCTGGTCCTGCGGCTGCGGCTCTGCGGTGCCCTGCTGCGCTGGGGCCTCCTGCTGATCCTGCTCTTTATCCTTGGACTCCGAATCTGACCCCGATTCTGTAGTCATGGTTGGTTATTCTGTAAAACAAGGTGGTTGGACCTCCTGAGTATGATTTTGTCGCTAGCAGTTTTTAAATTACGCTTTCAAAATAGAGAAACTGTAATCAAAAAGTTTTAGGCCTATTATGCCTGGCCTTTAAAACTAAAGGGAGTATTAAACTGGCTCAATCAGGATTACTGCAAAAGCTTCCTGGTGCAAAAAGAACAGGTCTAAACACATCCATATCCTAAGGAAGACTGCATAGCCATATAATCTTACTCTACATTATAATATACAGAACACATTCTAGAAATGGTATGTTGAAATTACATTAAAAAAAAACCCCCAGTTCTAAATAGTTTGTAATTCCTGAAAGAGAGTAATATATTGAGAAAAGCTTGGGTAATTTAAGGTCCAAAGTCCAACACGCTTCACTGTGACTTAGGTTTCTAAACCATTAGCATGTAGAAGCTTTTGAAAATGTTAAATCTTCCATTCTTTGCATATAGGTCTTTAGGTCAACAGGGCTTGAACTCCTCAATACTTCAACTACTTTTGAAAAAGGACTGAAGTACTTTTGATATCTGTAGGCAATATATGTACGAGAAACATCTGAAGTAAGCCCACCAAGATCAATGCAAATGCATAATTGTACAGCTGTGTACAGTTCTGCCCCTCCTGATTCAATTCACTCACACTTCTGTCATCTCTCTCTAAGTGCTGGAATAGCCGAAAGAAAAGTACTTCTATTAAATCATTCTAATACTTACCTTTCAAAAAAAAAGGAAATATGACTTTCCTTCAATAGGAAGAAATATCTGTGTTTGAACTTACTAGTACTAGATCAAAATGGAAATATCAGCAATATTCACTCAAAACCTTAACATAACTGTTTTGAAATTAGATAGTCCTGTTAAAAATGTATGGTTGCTACTGAACCTCAAATTATATAGAAACAAACCCCAACTTCAAGAAACACTGGGATTCCATACCAAACAAGGATTTGAAAAAGCAAACTCTGTCCCAGTCCAGCAAATAGACTGTACTGTACTTCTGTTACTTGTACCTTTCCAGTCCTCATGGTCTTCTACTTTAGCATGTTGATTTTAAGCAATTCTAAACCAAATCAGACTCTTGCAATCCATTTCTGCTCATCATCAAGCCATCATTTCTTTAACCTGGTAACCATAGTTACTATGCAATTACAAGCAATTCCAGCGCACATAAAACTGGTAATTCATTTGGTAGGAAGCGACTATCAATTCTTAACATATGCCATCATGTTTACTAGCAGATACAGATTTCTTAAAGGTTAAAAAAATTATACAAATTTTTTTTATCAAAAAATTTAGTAAGCTTCATTATTTGATAGAAAATGTTTTAGATGAAGTTAGTTAATATATTTATACTGATTCATGTATTCTTTATTTTAAAGGCAAAATTCTCCAGTGAATACATTTCTCTATGCAGTCATGTACAGCAAGCAATTTAACAGCATTCAGTTTGCGTTCAATTTTTGCATGATGTGTGTGCATATGGGTATACATTCCTAGGTTTTGTATAACAAAACAGCATAAAGCTAGAAGGCATGTATGGTAGACTTATGTTTGAGGCCAGATTTTCAAAGTATGAGCATATGAAACACTTAGAAATACATCACATTTTTCTACATAAAAGTTGGCAGTTATATGAAAAATACCCTTTAAACAATTTGCTATTGAAACAATTGCTTTTAACACCTACAAAAAGAAACAATTATCTAATGTCTTAAAATGTGAGAGTCAGCAAGGCACTCATCTAACCAAACTTCAGACACCTACATCTGAGATGGTCACTTTAAACTCACTGCATGCTCAGTGGAGAAAAACAGGCATTTTGGAGTGACTCATCTGACCTATTTTAGATCTCTGCTTTAAGCTGAGATAAAGCACATTCTCGTGCTATTTCTTTCTGCCCACTACGAAGGAAGCCTAAACAAGTTTCTCCGATGTCGATGTTTACAAACCCATTCTCCATCCTCCATGTTCAATTCTATTAAGCTGCCCTTTTTTATATGCTTTAAAAATGAAACTGCAAAATAATGTTACTCTCTCATAGTTTCGTTTTGCCCATTTGTCAGAAAGCATGTAATAACTATTCTTCAACTGATGCTATTTTGGTTGCCTTGCTTTAAAGGCACCCAAATCCACAAGTTTTACAAGTTTCTTCCCCCACTCCCAAACCACAATCTGTACAACTGTATGAGATATTAAATGCAAAATCATCAAGTATTCATTCAATAATAACAAACTGTGTATTTGATTTTCTTTTTTTTCTATATAGATATATTTTCTATAATAGATATAATTAATAATAATTATAATTAAGATTATAATTATATAATACATTATATAATAATTATGCATGCACATTATATGACATATAATTATAATTAATAATTAATTAATGATTACTAAATAATTTATAATTATAAGCAAGTTAACTATTGATAAAGCAACTCCAAACAGCATAGATAACCAACACAAATTATAATGCACTAAGGTTCTAGTATAAGGGTGGGTTTTTTTTCAAACATTAGTTTTCTATTCACACTGCTCTAACAACTGTCCCACTTGCTGTTTTGAAACACAGTCAATATGAGTATCTTGAGGCATTCATCTACAAAGGATAAGATTGCCAGATGATACGGATCAAAAGTCTTTCTTACTTCAGTTTTCATCACAGTGTCTCTGGAACCTAATTTTTTTTATATCTTATACAGTTTCTTTTCTAATGAGCATTTGTATTCTGGATTTTAAGTGGATATGTTTGCATGCCTACTAAGTTAGTCCCATAAAAGTCAACTTATGATTTGATATCTCAAAGAACAAAAATCCAGTTCTTTAGTTATTCTGGGAAATTGCTACATGACAGAACGCTTTACAGTTCCATAAGTTACTGGATTTCACTTTAGTTACATATGATAACTTGCCTGCTCTAAGCATTTTATTAGAAAACTTCTTGTGCATTATCAAACTTTTTAAGCATAAGTGATTCTCTGGATACAATAATCCTGTCATTAGTCAGACACCAGATGGATTTAATTAACCCAAGGTTATCCATTTCCAAATGTCTCCTTTATTTCCCTATGCATACTGATATGTTTAATAACAAATACTGAGGACAAAATAGTATTGATTTCATGCTGTGATCTTAGAGATGTAAATACAAGCAAAGCAAACAAATTTTAAATCCAATTTCTTACAAAATCCTCAGATGATTGTACTGTTAAGATTTAGCTCATTCCATCTAATGCAGGTTTAAAGCACCCAAATTACAAGACGGAATAACAACATTTCTCACCATTTAGTGTAAACTAATAGGTCATTTTGCTTTCTCCAGCAAACAATTACTTTTCCAAAATAACTTTTCAAGTGTTTCATTTTTTATAAATGACATAACATCTTCCTAGCAAAATTTAGTTATTTATTAATTGATTGGAAGTAACAGTAATCTTAAGAAATCAACAACTTAAATATTATTTTACTTCTGTTTGTATGCAGAAATCTTCTGCAGACACTACTAGCTATTTCTGCCATTTGCCTAATGTATTCAATTGGATGAGAACTTCTTATTTGTATTTTTTCAGTTTATTTACTACTTTTAGCTAACCTCTGTGTACAAAAAAACATAATTTCTGATGGGAATCTCAGTACAGAATAACAACTTCAATGTGGTTATATTTTTAAGATAAAGAAAGACATTGTTGTAGTTCCTTAAGCTTTCTATTGCCAGATCAACCCTTCTATCAAGTTCCTCCTTTTTCTGGCACACAAAAAACATACCAAGAAAAAGAAACTAAGAACACTACCTTATAGAAATGAGGAAACACTATGCAACACAGATGTATATTTGGATATCTAAGTTTTGGCTTACGTTCCTTCATTCAAAGATTCCAAAAGACTAGTTTAGTCCAAACTTAATACAGATGTTACTAATAATGGGTAATCTAAGTTTAAAGTCAATTCAGCTATAGAACTCAATCAGAATGAAAATCAAGTGTTTATTACTTAAAGAAAAATATGCAAAAATCTAGTTCATTCTAATCTGTGACAACCACTTAAAAATTACATTAAGAATGGGTGTACATTCAGCAGTGTAAAGTTTTAAAAATAACTGAGTTTACAGCAAAAGAATAAATTAGGGATGACAAGCATATTAATATATTGTCAAGGTATTAAAAAACACCTTCAAAAAACTACATGGTTTATTTTAAAATAACTTTGATTAGATCAATTTACAGATAAGAAATCTTTTCATATATATTTTTATACTGCACAATGTAAGTACATTTCATATGAATTACAAAACCTGCAAATCACACGCACAAAACTTGCATCCTAAAACTTTCCAATCCACTCGGTCATTATTACCTAGAACTACCAACGTCTCGTGGCTTGAGATATTATTGTTTCCATTACCAATTACTTGTTATGGACTGAAAGCAAGCACCTAATTTGCTTTTTTTCCATACAGGAATCAAAAATTCTATTGTACCTCTATTAGTAATTCTCCTAGTAGGCAAAGGCCAGGCTATGTTGTCTGGTTTCCCTCCAGCAAGCGACAGTCACAATCTACTGTATATATTCAACAAGTTATTTGACGCTTTGTCTCCCGTTATTAGAACACAGCCCTTCTGCATCACCCATCTACCAAGCAACAGAAATCAGAGCTCACTGATAGCAGAGTCCAAGGTTTAATCTACCCAGTAGTCATTAATAAACTTTATTTATTTTCCCTAGCATATATATATATATTTGATATATTAACCGCAATCACATTACGGAAGAAATTGTAAATTAATTCACAAATAAATTGCAATGCAATGACAAAACAGAACTGAGCCAAGCGTAATTAAATGAACTATACATAGCCACTGACTATTTCCTGCAATGCAAAGATTAATGATTTATATATAAATACATCTTTGATCTAATTAATTCTCTTTGTGGAAAGTTCTCCTTTAATTACAATAATTTCTGAAGATTATCATAAATCACTGCAAAGATCCAACTTTGAAAGTTGCATAATAAAATAATGATTCCACACTTTAAAATTAATGTTCCACATAACGAGAAACACATTTATACAATAATGATCTCTGATGAGAACAGCATATGGAGAACAATATTGAACCAAGAGCTGTAACAGAAATGTCAATATGTTTCTAGAGAAGAGTATGCAACAGCGCTCTAAGCTTGAAATATAAACTGTTTTCATGCAACTGCTTTACATCTCAGATCCTTTTATTCCAATTAGTTCCTTATTAGGAAAATGATATATATATATATATATATATTTTTTTTTAAATCACCTTTAATCTGCATGGAACTGGGGTTCATATGCACGAGGGCCTAAGCCACAAAAGCCAGGCACAATGTTTTAGCATAGAAGCAACAGCCTCAGGAAAGATGAAAGGAAGGGCTTCTGGTGCACCGAGCACGCGGTGCTTCACGATGTGCTAAAAATCCTTCTTTACACATTATCATCCTCTGCAAAGGCCTCAGGTGACTAGCAAAAAGCGAGGAAGTAAAACCAAAGAGTCGCTCCGTGGGTAACGGAGTTGGGCGCACGAGTGTTGCGTTGTGCTATGGCTTCCTGAGTGGACGGGATCACGAACCCAGAGCCCAGGCCGCTGGTGGGAATTGCCGCCAAACGCCCCGACCACTGGCCGCAGCACCACTCTTCTGGCAGCGCTAGTGCAGTTTCGCGGGGTGGCCGGGCTCCCCGAGGTAGCTCGGCGCCCGGCCACGTTCCCATCCTTGTGGCGCACGGGAAGTGCCCGGCCACGCATTCATCTGCTCAAAAAGCTTGCGAAAATTCAGCCTTGTATTTATGTTCCCACCTCTTCCGCCTTGCCTCCTCCCACTACCTAACTCCTACACTTTAATTTAACTCAACAACGTACTCATCGTACTTAAGAGTTTCTGATCGCATCTTAAACTTAAAACCTGTAGCATATACCCATGACAAACACATAAGAATCAGTGCATGGAAAAACGCACACAATCAAAAGAAAGCCAAAAAGGTAACATGAGAAATAGGAGACAAAACAACAGAGAAAACTGTTAAATAGGAGGTGTTCTCAGGCAGGAGCACCACCGCGGCACCACAGAGCGGGGTAGGTGGCATGACAGCTCCGGCACAGTAAGTTGTGGGCCCAAAGCAGAAGAGGGACTTCGGGAAGGTCAGGCAGGTACAAGGAAAGGTGGGTGCAGGTGCTGCAGCCTACAGTGTGAGTTACCGCGTTTGCTTGCCGTTCTAGGCAGGCGCGAGATGCAGATTGCTTTGAAGTCTCTTGATGAAGTCAAGGAGAAGCAGAGGCAGTATCTGAGTAAGGAGTCATGCAGGAGGAGTGGGAAGAGACCTCTTAGACCAGTCACCAGACACATCCTTCAGATGGGCAGAAAGGCGAGGGCAGACTTTAGTTCTCCATAGGGACCCAAACCTCCCCACCTCTCTGGCAGGCAAGTCCCACAAGAAGCCTGGCTAAAAGAAAATGCAGCTGGCTCCTTCCAGAGAGATGATGTTCTGCCTACAAGGGTGTAACTGCAAAACATCGGGAGTTTTTAAATGACAGGAAAAAAGCAGAACCAAGGACACATGACTCGCGGATGAATATAAAAGACCTGCATAAACATAAAGGAGAAATGAAGACTAAGATGCAAAGTGACTCACAATCAGTGTGGAGGAAAAACAGGAAAAACATTGCTTAACACAAAATATCTCACAAGAAAGGCTGAATTATTCAGTGCCTCATTTCACAATGGCTAGCTGTGACCAGATATTAGGCATGTCTTTCATCTAACATGTAGGATGTGAAAATGCAAGCTGCAACAAGGAAAGAATAAACTAAATACAATAGCAAGTTAGATGTGCGCAAGTCAGCAAGAACGACTGGAAATTACTACAGCACTTAGGGAACTACTTGTGACCATCTCTAAACCATTAACCATTACCTTGCAGAAAACAGAGAGACCAGGCAGGTCTATAAAAAGAAAAAACCAAACACAGCATCTGATTTTACAAAGGGAGATGGAGAAGAAAAAGCCAGAAATTATATCCTACTTCTAATACCACAGAAGTTTTTGGAAGACATTCATAAAGGATTTCTAATCCTGTAAAAATAATGAGATTAGAAAAACAAACAGTCAATGTGAATTTATCAAGAAGAAGTGATGTCAAACTAATGTGATGTCTGTCTGTCTCTTTCACAGGGCATCTGTCCTAGCTGATAAAAAGAAAGCAGTACATATGACAGAGCCTATCTTTAACTTTAGTAAAGCTTTTAAAACAGTTTCACATGACTTTTTCATGAGCAAACCACAGAAATAGTTTAAATAATTTAAAAAAGGGTAGGCAAGGGATTAAAAAAACCCTATCCTATCCTAAGAACACTTATCAGTAGCACGCTGACAACCTATGAGAACGTATCAGTTGAGGTATCACAGCCTGTCTTGGGTCTAGAGTATTAATGAATAGACAACAGAATGGCAAGTACACAGTCTGCGCTCAGCGTCGCATGGGGGGAGATTGGGGCACAGTATTACAATTTTCAACAGATATTAAGAATAAAACAGCAGTCCAAAAAGAAGTATATGTATGCTGAATCTGGCTACATTCCATAAAGATAACTGCAACAAGAACGGAGAAATCAAAAGTTAAAAAATATCAGAAATAACTGGTTAGGCAGCAGCAATGAAGCAGTGTAAGGATCTGAAGTCACACGCTAAAAAAGAAAAATTTCATTCTGGGACATGCTAACAGGACTGTCATATGTAAAACATGAATTTGAGCTGCTTTGCCTTCTTCAGCACCAGGAAGATGTATATGGCACATTATATTCCATTGTGGGCCTCATATTTCTTGAAAAATATGTATTAGAGAATGTCAAGAAGAGAGTAGCAAGAATAATAATAGGTTAGGAAAACATGACCAGTGAGAAAATGTTTAAGGATCTAGATTTGTTTAGTCTGGGAAAGTGAAGAGAGAAAGGGGAAGTGGTAAGAGCCTTGCAATATATCTAAGCTGCTTGCAGACAGAAAGTAATTATGCATTCCCTGACCGCAGAACAGCAAGAACTCGACTGGCATCAAGTGTGATTTAAAGTAGATGGCATACCAACTACAAGGACAGTCAAGAAAAGCTCTCTATAGCCGTTGTGGAGTCATCACTGGAAATTTTTATGTACGTATAAACAACAGTATCAGAATTCTCTGGCTGCAACCTTATAAAGCACAAGCAATTAAAGTTTTGTTGGTCTTGCTCCCCACTTCCACTTGGTGCAACAAGTCTGAATTTACATAATCTACCAATTTGATTCTGCCTCAGAGCATGTGGATGAACTCGATAACATTTTTATTTCTTCTTTACCTTTCATTTCTCTGAGTCAGTGAACACTACCCAGGTCTGTTTTGTTCTGTTGATGGGCAGCTTCCCACAGCAATAAAACCAGAATCGCTGCAATTTCTTCTGCCCCTCCTGCCCACATGGTTTAGAGAGTATGACTTGCGCATAGCTCCCTGAAGACACCGGATAATCTTTTGGAGGTCGTATCAATTAGGACACCCCAAGGCTATCTGAACTTCTGAACAGGATTAGAGAAAAATCAAGCCACCATAACCTGTTCCGGATGGTTTTCCCCATCCTGCCGTTCCAAGCAGTTCTCCCCATAGGCAAGCATGGATTTAGTGGACAGAGAAGGGAATTGCATTTTCCTGTTAAACCACCATCTAATGCTCTCTACGTGTTTCCAATCTCCTGTTGCCGCTGCAGCCTTCCCTGCACCCAGCATAGGGGCTGCCTCTGCCTCAGCTCCCCCTTCCCCGAGCCCCGGCCACTAGGATTCACCCATCAGCTCAAAAAACGTGATCATGACCACAGCTTACCACACATCTTGCAATTTTTATATAAAGCTCCAGTCTCAAAGAAATGCCATACGTTAAGTTGGCAAATGTACAAATTCCTGGGAGTTCTGGAGCACCGTGATTAAACCCAAGCCTGACAGCTATTTCTTTAAGTTAAAAAAAAAAAAAAAGAAAAGAAAAGAAAAAAGGGAACTCTTGAGAAACATGAGAAACCGTTGCTTACAATGGACTTCAGCAAAGTGTTCCCTCACTGAAAAACTTTTATCGACACAAGCATTGTGATTCCAATAAGATACGCTGGGGAGCATAAATAATACACAAATAATTCAATAAATAAGTCTGCCAGGAAACAATGGGGAATTAAAGGGGGAGGGAGGGAGGGAGAAAACAGATGTGAGGAGGAAGAGAAGGAAATGAAGGAACCAACAATCTAAACTACAGCAGCATCCCACAGATGAAGATCAAGAGATGATTAGGTATAAACACCACCAACTTTACCCTTTTCTCATTTCAGTTAGAAAAAGAAAAAAAAAGAAATCCAGACAAAGGAAAATACAGCAAAACTGCTTGTAGTGCTGTGCTGTGATTACAACTGATTGATAAATATTTAATTCTGCAACTAAAAAGGCAAGAATGAACCCTCAATGGCACACCGTGATTCTCTGCAGACAAGTAACTGATTATTTGAGTTTACATTTACTTCAGTTTCTGACCTTTCTGAATTGCTCTGGAGCCAAATATTCACATGAGATTGCTCGTGCACCATCCACTATTTAAAAGTCTTATTTAATGCTACAGAGACTGACTGTGCTTCAGGCATCATATCTTTAGAGTTCATATTTTCTTGCACAGCATAGAAAATAGAATCAATTTTAAATTAAAAAACAAATGTTGCACTGGTTGCTGACATACGACAGGTGTAGTAGATTACCACACTACCCTCAGGCCAAAATACTGTATCAAACTGTTACAAATGTGTTATCCTAACACCTGTGAACAGTATTTTCTGTTTCATACACTATATGAACAGACTGTGCTGCAGCCCTCACAAGCTGGTGACCTGTCTGATTTCGCATAAACAAGGGGATTAGAAACGCAAGGTACCAATCAGAGCATCAAGCCCACCTCGCGCAAAGGCTTCCTGCTCCATCCCACCAGAGACTTATCTCACCAGCTCAAATGATGTAAAAGCCTACGAAGCAAAGCAAAAATGAGAAAATATAATTTAGAACATCAACATGACTTCTCTGATTTCTTTGACATCTTATTAACTAGGATTTGGTGAAGAATCCATTGCTCCTGCTTCATTTTACATAGTGGGGCTTGAACAATTCACAAAGGAGCGGTCACCGCTGTATCTAACTTACTGTTACTGGTAGGAGTGATGTAATATTACATTTTTTGGTTTTGCAGTCACTGGATACTTTTCCCTATTATTATTATTATTATTTCTTGATTTTTGGACCCTTTTCTTCAGTCTCATATGGATCAGAAGTGGAAAAAAGGAAATGTTTGAGGCCGAAAAACCCAGATATTTTGCAGCCGGCTAGCCAACACCTCCTGTTGCCAGTGACCATCTCTTCCACCATGTGCTGCTGGTCTCCTCCAGCAACAGACGCATGAGAATCCCTCGCAGACGGCAGCGAGCTCTGCTCCCAATCTACAGCTGCAAGCCTCAGCATGGGCCCAAATGTGCTGCTGCCCTGAATTATATGCATTTTTTTTGTAAGCCTGCCTAAAACTAAGCTTTTTTATTTTTTAAGGGGCTCATCAATCATTTAGTTTCTGAGGAAGACGGCTGACAGCGACTGTGCACCACGAGGAGTCAGAGCGACTACTTTCCCCATGTTATACCAGATGAGCACTCATTCTCTAGACACTAGGGAATCGTAGGTTGTTTTCAAGAATACTACATGACATTTTTTTGAATGCTGTATTAAAATAATTGGGAAAATAAATCAAACTCAGGTAGGCAGAAAAAAGGAAGGAAGAAGTTACAACATCAAGTAGTGAAAAAACAGATGAACAAACCCTGAATCCATAGCAGGTCCTATTAAAGTAAATAGAGTTCTCTGTGAGGTGGCAGATCTTGCTGGAGCTAAAGTGCCCTACTTCATTTTACTCTTTTTTCAAATATCATACTTATTTTATGTCCTGTTTTTCAGCTTTCTAAGGCATTAAATGGGTCTGTCTCAGTAAGGCTATATTATAAGGCTTCACAGTGTGTTTTGTAGTAATAACTCTTGTTTTTCTAAAATGGATTATTCGCTTCATAGTTAGATTTTAATCTCCTGGGCATTCACATCAGATTTAAACTTAAAACACATCCTGCAATATCGAGCAGTAGACTTGCGAATTTGGAGCACTGCATCAGGAAACCACTGGCTCCCCAAACAAATTAAAATCTTGCAAGTCTAAACAACCAAAACTGTGCCATCAGACAGTCAGCTTTTTATATTTAAACTCTTCTGGGACCCCCATATGCCTCTCAATTTAATTACTTGCTATAGTTTACAAAAATACTGTGCAACTGGCACAAGCAGCTGGGCCACAGTACCCATGCTCCAAGTTATACTGTCATGAGAAAAACATTCTTCCATCTCTAACCAGATAACAATGTGCCAGATGATCAAACTGGGAGAAAGTTCCAGCTGCAAAAATGCATTTCAACATTCCCGCCAAAATTCAAGTGCACATACCAGAAGACCACCCTGATGTCTATGCACTGTCAGAAAGACAACTCCACCCATTCAGCTTCCCAAATTGACCAGCTGTTAAACCATTTGCTGGATTCAAACCAAGATCTACAGATGGTGTGAGAGTGCAGACTTCTAGGAATGAATCAGTCATACTGAAAACGCACTATTGACAAGAATATTTACGGTGCACCCATGCATCTGTTTAGTAGAGCAATCTAATTTAAAATCACTGAGTAAATGGAACTCTCTCCCAGCTTTGCCAAATGGGTTCCCTTTAGTTGCATGTTTCCAAAACACTGGAAGTTCATACACATTTTTCCAGTGCATAGTAGTTACATTCTTGAAGGCCCTCTACATGATGAACTCCACAATTAATTAAGTGCAAGCATTCTGTATCTTCACTTACATCTCAATAAATCTAAAAATCTTTCACCACCTGTGTAGTTACTCTAAACAATGACAAGTTCAAGACCAGCATCCAACAGAGCCTTACAATGAAAATAGCTATCTTTAAAGCAGATTTTTTTTTAACTCTTTCACCTAACAAACCCTCAAAGGCACGTCTAGTAATTATATACTCCCGACCCAATGTTATAGTGGATTATGCTATCTCTGATGAGGCAAGTGACCAGATCTGGCAGTTCCTCCTAGATGTGTATGACTATCTTGGACTTAGGTATGTAGAAGTGACAGCAGTTCAGGACAGAAAGGGTTGGGGCAATGGTGGCAGCCAGGTGGCTTGAGATGCCCCCACAAGGCAGGGGTCAGAGGAAACAGAGGGAGGAAGGGAGCAGAAGAAGAAGAAAGTGACAGTGATGAAGCTTAGTCACAAAAATGATAGAACAGACAAACTCTTGCAACAGAAGGAGAAAGATTCAAAAAGAAAGTAAGAAGTCACTGGAAATCATTTTAGGCAACTCAACAGTAATTAAATATTTTAAAAACTGATTCTACATCAAACTGAACATTAGAAACCAGAAATGAAGCTAACTAAGCTAGATGTGGATATTTCCCAACTCAGGAATAAATGACTTTACAATCTAAATTATTTTTTTTCTCTAGGTACTTATACATAGGTCTGGCGGATTTGTGTGATGGTATGTCTTTAAGGTTACACAACAATAATTTGGTATCTCCTAAATTATACATATGAACTACCATACTCACAAAAAGGAGCCTACAATTAAGAAATAAAGTGCAAGACCTCAATAGCTGACCCTGTTCAGCCTGCTGAGTTTCAAAGCTGCCTCTCGTGCTAACTAGGAAAATGCTCGAACCAGTAAAACGGCTGCATAAACAGTGGTGTCTGCCATCCTTCCTCCCGAAGTTGTGCAGGAACAAAGGCAAGACTCCTTGGGCACAAGACAAAGGACTGCTGCGCAGTGCTTCTACCGATGGTTTTGTGCCAATGCATTTCTTTCAGTATCCTTCAGATCACAGCACAGCATGTAAAATTCAACTTCTTGATACTCCTCACTGCAGAGTAGCGTGGGAGAAAAGGTAACTATCTCATTACTTAAAGATTTGGCCCATAAGGCATTTATAATTTCAAAGTTTAACTCACCAAATAGCTTTCATATCTTTACGGACAATTCAGCCTTCTCAGGAGTTATTAAAAACGCAGAAACTACAAAGAATTACTCCCTACTACATTTATTTCACTGTGGTTCAACAACCAAAAAATTCTTCTAGTACCTATGGTTGACGCTACTTAAATGACTGAGTTGAAGATAATGAATTTCACCTCCTTCTGTCTTTTTCTTCCCCCCCTTCTTGTGGGGACGGAAATCTTCCAGCCAATATCCATATGGTTATTACATCTCAACTGAAAAATGAATGAAGTAATCCGCCCACTCCCTAGATGTCATAAATGCCCCAGGGAAGAGCAGAGTCCTGCAGCTGGGGCCCAATTGATTCTGCAGCCTTAGCTGTATGCATGCATTTCACCAGAACTGCAGCCACAGAAACCATCTCATAAAAATCATTTTACTTATCAAATCATTTTTAAAAAGGCCCTCGAAGAAGTAAGAAGCCAACTAAGTCTTTCTCCCAACTCCAGAATAGCCTTAAGTATCCCGACAGCAGCCATCACCACACTTTTTTGGGAGAGGTATAACCACACGACTATGCAAAAGGTACCACCAGGACAAACAGCACATCAGATACATGACAGCCTGGATCTTAATGAGGCTGCTCATTGCTTGGAAGTGGCTCGCACACGGACCTCAGTACATGCACTTCATGGTCCCCTTCAGACTCCCTGGTCTAAGTGGCACCTGGTATATATATACATGTCACCTGTTACTGAAGTCCTACAACGACGAAGTTTCCACACACCCCACAGGCAATTTATTACTCTGATTCCCTAGCCTTACTATTTAGGAAAACCTTCCCTCATGTCAGACCCAGATCTTCCTACTTGAAATGTAAGCACATCGCTGCATGCCCTGACTGCCGGGGACATGCAGCCCAGCTCCGCAGCTTGCATGCTGCTGCCTCCGTCCAGCCTCCGCTTAGCCTGTTCTTGTAAGTCCTATTTTTAGACCTCTTTTAGACTCTTTTCTTTCTCCACTGTTCTCTCCCCAGTGGAACCACCTCCTTCATGAGCAGTAGTATCCAAACCCTCCTTTCAGCTGAGAATCAGCTCAGCTTACTGGTGCTCAACAGGTTGCAAAGATTACTTTGGGTCTTAAAACAATACTCCTCTTTATGTATCCGGGTATGACGAAGTTCACCTGTTTCACAATATTATGACACTATAAACTTTGCTTTCACTTGTGATCCATTCATAATCCTACACCCTTTTCTACAAACCATTGCCTAAAGATCTCTTTTCTGAATGGAAGAAAATTATCTTAAACATATTATCTTCAATAAAAATTAAAAAGGAAAAAAATCTACTATGTTGATAGTCCTAGTTTAGATTTGTCATCTGATATCAAAAAAGTCCCTTCTCTTATGCTGTGTGTCATTCAAACAAGCAAGTGAAATATTATTAATGTACAAGACCTAGTTTCAGTGACAGAGCACGCATGACCTATATTAGAACAACTGTGGCTGCCAGCATCTGAAGTAGATTCAAGCCATGGTACTTTTATTTATTAAAATATTAGCGAATACGAACTGGAAATATTTCCAGTTTCATGTACAGCTTCCATCCGTTGCTGAAACAGCCACTCAAGAAATACCTGCCTCTCATCTGGCGGCAGGGGTTAGCGGCAGTAACAATTGTTTGACCAGTCTGACACCTCAGCACATTTTCTGCAGTGGTGTTACAAAAGCTGACAATATCTTCAAAATACCCCCCCCCCCCAAGAACTTCACTTCTTATCTGATTTCAAGGGCCTCAGGGACATTAAGGTGACCTGAGTGGCAGTGCTGGCAGTGCCATAACTTATTAATAAACTGGGAGCAAGCTCACATCTGCTAGCAAAGCAGAGGCAAGTCTAGCCCATTTTATGGTCTCAAGCATATTAAAATATGTATTACTTCTGTCTACCTGTCACTTCTTGTAATATGCTTAGGTGAAAACATGGCTGCAAGCCAAAACTCAGAAACAGTTTCAACACAAGTAGTGCTTTGGGGGAAAACTTACTTGCAACAGAAGTGTCAGTTTTCTTTTGATCTGCTGGCAAATGTTTGCATCAACCTCTACAGAACCAAAAGTTAAATGGCGGGTAAAGACTGTAATTTCATGTTAATCTGGGCTTCTTAACAGTTATAAACACTCATGAACTGTACTATATGCTAGGCCTCACGTCTGAAAAATGGAAAATCAAAAGACTGATTGCGGGTGAGTCTTTTAACTTGTATTTTAAAAACAGTTTTGATTTTGATTCCTTAATGACAAAGCACTTCAATCAGGTAGAATGTACATGACCCTAAAAATGAAATAATCACATCATTCTATTACAGCCTTCCAATATTAAAGCAAAAAAGGTTTTCGGGGAAGACACAACTGATGTGATTTCATTACGCTCAAAGTGAGTGAAGAGGAACTTAAGAGGCCACATAACAGGTTTAGGTGCAGCTATCCAGCTAGTTCACTGCACGCCCCCTCTACCGAGACTGGGACAGATAAGGCCAGGAGGGAACAAAACCGAGCCTAAGCTGTATCACTAACTAGAACGGCTATTCTTGCTGTCACAGTTATCTACAGTAAATGTGCCATGGGGGATAAGATGCCAAGGAACCAGCTGATAAGCAAATAGGAGATACTGTTTCATTAAATTGGCAAACCAGGCGCTAGACAATGGCTTGCATTCAGATGGCTGCAAACTTGCAGAAAAGCTAGTTCAGGCTGGCTTAAATAGATACAAGTGTGGACTTGGATATTTAGGAGTTCTTAAGAAGAAAAGCAGCTTGCAGTATTTTAGGGTGGGGTGTCGAGATTTTTTCTAATCCATTAGTACTAAATAAAACCAGAAACATGGCAGAATCTTGTGTGTCCCGAACTGCATCTTAATCTCTGAACGACAGTTGTAATTAATGGGTTATCCAAGCAGAGGGGGAAAAGGATCAACGGGGGGGGGGGGGGGGGGGGGGGAAGGGGGGGAATCAGCAGCCTGCAGCCTAAGCAAGTTAAGGATCTCTTTTTTGTCTCTCACACACATGTACGTGTACAACAAAAGGACAAAGCTCCCAAAATATGTACCCAAGGCTCTTCCCTCTTTTACCCATTTTGTAATCTTCTCCAGCCTCATAAAAGTGTCCTGTGCTCAGAAAGGCAAGGGTTCTCTTTATTTCATTTACAATTCAGTGCACTGCTTGACCTATGCTGACATTAAAAATGTGTAACGTTGTATTTAAGTAAGACAGGTTAAAGCCTGTAAGTTCACCATCCCCAAAGTGAACGCAATTTTATGAGGGTTTTTTTTCCCCAGCCACACTTCAGAGGACAGGAAATGCCTGCTGTGAATTCTTGCCCAGCATTTTAAATACCACATGAAGCGCTTTCTTTCCATTGCCACCAAGTTTACCAAGGAACATAAGCACTTTAAGAAAGAGAGGTGTAAATACCTTTGTCCTTTTCTGTCAAGTGGAAAGCAGTGGCGCTAGACACAGCGCCAACAGTCACTCAGGGCCACAATACAGATTGAGTTTTGGACGCTGGCCTGAGCCTACAATTCCCGCTCACGTGAGTCGTTTCAGAGCACAGCAAGGACAGAAAGCAAGATGTGCAGGATAAGCAGCTAACAGCTCCAGCTGCAAGTGAAATCGGCAAGTAAATGAAAAGCCACAAATGTTTGGTGTTAAAAATCACACAGTTATTTTTCAAGAAGCCAGCAGTACTACATTATATACTGCAGCCATTATTATCCGTCGTAATCCATTATTATCCGTCATATTGAATTATGGAAGGAAAGCCTGAATGACTACCTTTCTGCAACAGTCCAAGTGTCTTAACATTCAGAAAACTCATATGGGATGCTTTTGAAACATATTACACATATTTGTACCCTATGATTTTAATTTTCAAGGAAGATCATGTACAACTATGAATCTATTAAATGTATTATAAATAATGCCATATGTTTTAATTAGTTTGATTTTACAGGGAAGGATATTCCTTAGTTTATTACTTTAATTCTCCTTTAATTCTCAGTGTACCAATAGGCTACAGCAGCTCTGTAAGGCAACAGAGCAGGTCTATTGCTGCACCTGAACAAAAGGCAATCTTAAAATGCACATCCAATAGGGAAACCCAAAACTTCTCCATATATGCTATTACCCATCTACACAAAAAGAATAGAAATTCCAATGAAATGTCACTCTCACATGTGTTTTAAACACAGTTCAAAATTGGTTTTTTTTCTTTTTTTCCCCCAAAGATGGCCTATCTTATCATTCTTTGTCCTCTCAAAGGATGACCTCTGGTAACCGTGGTGCATTAAGAAACAGATCTATTAAGATATGTGTGCACCTAACAAGCCTAAGTCTGGTACCCATTCCTCCCAACTCTTCTTCAAACTACACAATTTATATAATGAAAAACCTGTGTCATAGAAGAAAAAAAATGGTGGTTTCAGACCAGACCAAATGTACTTGAATGAAAAAACCTAATTCCAGTCCTGAAAAAAATGACAGAAAGGGAATACTGATCCAGCCTTAACACTGTGTTGGCTATAACTGTCCTAGCAATCTGTAGCACTACTAACCTCACTACCAGTGCCTGATCTGAAGAGCAGTCCTTACAGGCTACCAAAGCAGATGCAGAAGAATTTCCTAATCTGACACTTTTAAAGGCAAAAGACACTGGGATTTTCCTTCTAACTATTGATGCAGGTTCTCAGTGCAAATTATGGTGCGCTTACCAACTATGCCTCCCCACACACAGTGACACAGGGTTTCTATATTATTAATTTGCAACTGAAGGGCACTTCTGAAGCAAGTCTCCGCATCGTCCCCATGCTCCGGTCTACAACGAGGAGCCGCCTTCGCGTGCACAAACTGCTGTTTGGGACCAGATTAAAGCCAGTCTAACGCGTGTGCCATAGAGTGCACATAACGTCGATGCTGGGTCCTGAGCACCTACTGTTTCATTCTGCAGAGCTGCTTCTGTCAGGCCACTATTGCTTGCCCAGTGCAGACGCAGTCGCATGCCTCTCTCGTGGTTTATACTTATTGCTGGCCCAGGTGCAGGTGCTGTCACTGAGGTTCCTCGGTGTTTTCAAGCAGAGAAGACAACAGCACCTGTGCGCAGGGCTGTGAAACAAATACATAACCTTTTCCCCCTCTCTACGCGCACATCTTTATGTGTGCAAGCCCCTAAAATGATTTCATACAAATCACGTTCATGTGTCAAGGAACAAATGACCTGGGGTTTATGAATGTTCAAAGCCAGCATATGTTTGGCTCTACACTTTATTTATGTTTTATATGTACTTTGCCTCTTTGAGGCCTACAGCAAACAGCTGTCATTAACATTCACTCCTTCTGCTAACACTTTCCCTAATCCCTAACTGGCTTTCCAGCCTATAATTAAACTCTCCAGCTGCCACACTTGGAGATGGCACCAATATGCATCGTTTGTTTCCAAGCGTTCCCTAAAAAGCTCTTTCTACAATTTCTAAGACCACAGGCTGGGACCCTCTTGCCAACAATTACAGGTCTTAGGCCAAAACCCTTCCATTTACTTACAAGTCATCCTGTCTTTTAGTATGGAAACCAAATGACCACGAAGTACTATCTTATTAATTGTACCAATACATCTTCATACTACTAAGCGCTGGAGTGCAAAGTGCTTGAAAATGATGGATGAAAGCTGCAAATGTTTCCAGATTTTGCATGGCAAACACACTGAAAAGAATCATATACCCACTGTGACTTACAAAACCGTTCAATCCAAGCCTAAAGTTTAAATATCAGCTCTGCAAGGAAAGAATTTAGATTTAGGAAGACATTCTGAACAAATGTAATGAAAGACCAAACATTTTACTTTAGATTGCCACATTGGATTTGGGTTAGCATTTAAAACTTGCAAATCTGTGTTCCTCAAAAAATGAAGTGATTTTAAATGATTACTTTTACAAGTAGAGAAAGCTGACAACTTTGTCAGATGCTGTTGTCGGTGTTCAAGAGGATGTCATATTTTAGAAAATTACTGGCTTTACAGTTGAAAGAGGAAGGGAGAAGATGTCTGAAATAAACACCATACTCTCTTTGCAACACTGCATATCCTCACTGTGACAATTTAACTGACTAGATAAGGGGGAATATAATATCTGCGGCCCCATACATAGCAGGCTTCAGGAGAAGGATGATCCATAGACCTTGCAGATTTGGGGGAAAAAACATCCCCACCAAATATCCACAAAGTCATACTATTTTTCTGAGCCCCAAATGAAAAAAAAAAACCACTCCAGACATTTGCAGACCCTTTGCGTCCGGAAAGCTTACCCACCCCTGAAATCTAAAGGCTGGGGAACAACTTGCACAGCATCTCCAAATCCCGGAGCTCCGTACTGCAGGCATTGCAAAACAGGATTCAGCATCTCCAAATATTATCTGTTCCAGAGTAGGGTGACATTTGCTCAACTGCTGAAGTGCTATCATTATAAACAGCAAGTGAACTTCATTCATAATACAACTGGCAAGTGTCCATCAACAATCCCAATAATGTATTATTACCCTGAAGCAATTGTTTCGCCTGTTGATGAAAACCCGGGAATGTTCTGGGTCAGCTACCCTCTCGCCTCCTCTCCGAATGTTTAGAAGTCACAACGTGCTTTGGCTTTGCATTTTGCCTCACATGTCAGAGATAAATTGAGTACTCAGACTCAGCTTTCATGTTTCAGAAACTACAGAATGGTTTCAGATGAGATTAAGGCCTCACCCTTGCCAAAAAGTTAGCTGCTATTTAAACAAAGTGGGGGTACCATCACGGGAAAGGAATGCATTAATTTTAAATTTTAACCACTGTTCAAGGTTGTTGGCTTTCTCCCTGATTTTCTGTTAAATGCTGTGTTGTAAAATATTTCAGTAATTGCACAGAACGTATCACCTACTATAAGAATATTTTGGTAGACTAACAGAAGATTAATTATTCTGGTTTTGTCAAGTCTAAAAGCACCACTCCTTAGTGAAGAAAACATACCAGACAAGTGCAAAAATTCAAAAGCTTGACAGCTATGGCATATTCCTAGCAGCAAGACAAGAAAGGTCAAAATTTTAAGCGGAAATTAATGCACTTTCGGCTCTCTCAAAACTATAGGCGAAACTTTCCTCTCTCCTTACCTTAAACAGATCTTTTTAAAGATGAATTTTGAACATTGCATGACATGTTTAAGCTTCTACTATAAATGCTTTGAAAGGTTAAGAGCACGTGAAAACAGAGCATTTCACTGAAAACTGTTTGTCAGTTTTAATCACAGGATAACTCTACAAAGAGGTGTGACTGACGCAATTTAAATATTCACATGACAAATGGGATTATTAATCTTCGGGGCGTCTACAACAAAGGATCAAGCAGAGCAGACAGTCAGTTATCAAACCAGGGAGCTATTATAAAATTTCCTTGAGTTGAGGAAGAAAGATTTGTAATGCTCCCAGGTGAAATGTTTTCTTACTCTTGCGGAGGCTTCATTTTGGCTTATTCATGATGGAATAGGGCAGACAGACCACCAAAGCCAAGTGCCTTGCTGCGCCTAATGACTGGGCTGCTGCGCAATAACGTACCAACAGTACCTTCCTTGCCTACACGAAATACTGAATTTTGCAAGGACAGCAATGGAAAAACAAAGTTTAGTGCTTTACCTGTGCCTCGAAAGAACTGTTCATTCTGCACCAGTGGCTTTGATAGGATGGACTAAGGGGCTTTTGGATAAACTCCTGCGTGAATGAAAGCCTTACCTATTATTGAATGCTATTTCATCTTCCCATGGGAGGCTACAAATATTCTAAGCTCCTGCTAAGTTTTCAAATAGTTGCCTCTTTCTTATGACAAGGAATGATGTAATGGATTGCAAGTTAATTCCATTACTCACAAACAGCAATGACACAAGTGAATTTTTCAAGAGTAACAGAAAACACTTGCCATGCCTCACCATCCAGTTTTCTGAAGGTACTATGTATTTGCAGAACTGCTCTATTAGGTGATGTTAAGTTTTAGGTACTAATTTTGGATCTCTCTAATATTACTGATAAATAGTTTCATTATTATGTGTCTAACTTCAAAGTTCAGAAGGGAATAAAATTCTAAAAGCTTCCACAGAGTAGCTTAGAATGGGTTTCCCATATATCATAATTTCAGAATACTAGCTTAGAGCAGAGCAGGTTATGCAAGATATTAAAATAAAGGCCAAACACCACTAGAAAAAAGTATTTCTAGCTTGAGAATCTCAAGATGTCATACTTAAATGTTACACTAGTCAAGGAGTGACTTCTACCCAGCCAACATCTCAGACTAGTATATTTTTAAGAAGCAAATAATTGTTTATCATTCAAATACATATTTAGACTCTTGCTAATGTTTGCATTCTCCCTTTTGAATTTCTGGATAGTTTCTTTTGAGCTTAGCAGCCAACATTTAATTAAGAAATATTTAACCGCTAGTATTTTTAAACAACGCCACACAAACATTAATAATTGCTTATCAAATCTATGTTACGAAATCAAAACACGGCCAGTGGAAAATAGATACAAAGAGACTGGCATTCAGCAAAACTAGTTTTGTTTGGAAAATTAACAGACAATGCATTGCCTTGGCCGAGACCTTGATTCGTTTGCCAAGTTCCATCCTGCAGTGATTTTTCTTCTTACAACAACATTGCAGGCACAGAGGACACTATCACGGAAGCAGACTTTCGATTCTACGGGTTAGGAACAATGACGGCCCTTAGGAGTTCCTTAGGAGAAAGCAGGAAAGTGTTTTAATACACTAAACAGATATATTTTATCCCTTTATAACCTCTTCAAAGCTAGAGAACGACAGGTATCTTCTTACTGAAATTTGTATCTTTGACATGCACATACTGGGTTGTTGCTTTAACATCTATTGCATATCAGCATTTTTTACTTAAAAGAAAAAGCATAGCAAGATTTCTTACAAATCTAAGGAGATAATAAATATTGTATTGACTTCTGCAAATGAGTTAGAAGAATGAAGCAAAATTATATTGATTATATTCTGCAAAGCAACATCACAGGATCAGAAGGTCAGAGAGGGCATCTTCTTTCATACCAGCTATCTCGGTTTTAGACAGAAGAAATACCAGCAAGAATAAGAAAGTGTTGTTTTTGAGGTTGGAAAATAAAGAACAGAGCAAACGGCAAAATAAAGTGTTACAGCCTAACTGGTGCTGTGATGAGGCGAGGCGACGCAGAACAACAAAGGGCTGTGGCAAACACCATGATCACGTCTCCACTGGGGATAAGCAAAAACAGAATAGGAGCCTAACAGGGAGTAAGTACAAAACCAGGCAAGAGTCTACTTCAATGCAGAGACTCTTATTATGGAAGGTGCTTGTATACCTGTGGCCAGTGCAATGGGGAAGTCGACAGCTGTCTTGACTGCAGTGGTAATCTCAAAATACATTTGCTAGATACTGAAGAAAGATATTATTTGTCTCTTCCTATAGCAAAACAATGGGAAGCTGGTAAGAATTTAGAAAGAAGGAACTTTTTTTTTCAGTTCATCCATCATCCTTAATTCAACCACTGTCCCCTCAGGCTGAGTAAAGGAGTGGCTTTACTACTCTGCATTACCATGCTAGTAGAGAAGCTACAAAATACAATATTCATGTGCTATATGCAATACGAGTCTAAGAAAAATAGTTATGGGTTCATGCAATGCAAAACAAGTCAAGAAGAAATCTGTGTAACACCACTGGCAAATAAGGCTAAACCACTCCTCTTCAAGGTTTAATGCTGTGAAACTCCGGCTGGTTTGGTTTGATTTTGCAAGAACTCTGGTCAGTGGCTACAGATCAGGAATAATACCCTCAACACCAACACTTTCAAGAGAAAGGCAGGCTCCTCACGTAACTTTAGTGATATCATTATTTCACCATAATAACAATATTTAATTGTGTGGTGTATTTAATTATGTACAAATGCATAGTAGATGCAGACGGAAAGCCTAGTTGAATATGTTTAAATATATTCATAAAGAAGGTGGGTGCTGTCTTTTCTTCCTTCGTTGGACAACCAGTGGGGGCAGGAGCGTTGTCTTCTTGCTTTGTTTCTCCAAGCCATTACAGGAGGAAAGAGAGTCTCATGAGTTGAGTAAAATCAAGCAAACTAACTACCCTCCACGTCTTCAGGGGTGTCACTATATGGGGCTGTATGATGGGGGTGTGGGTGTGTGCACGGGGGTTGTTTATCTTTTTTTTTCAAGATATATATATATTTGACATTACTGTATATTATTATTATATATACGAATATTATACAGGTAGCGTTAGTGGCACTAAGGGGCATGACTGAAGCAGAATGTAAATCAGTGTCAACACTAGCTCTGAAATCAAACAGAAGCCTCCTCTGTTATCTCTGCTTGCTGCAGTGGAGAATTATCCACATTTAGCACACTACTGCCACGAGTAAGTGATCAAAAACTGACAGCGTGCTGGCACAATATTAAAGGCCCTTTCTAATTGCTGAGTTTCAAATTCCATCTCTAAGCCTGCTAACAGAAAGCCTGCAAAACTCTTTAATAAATCATAGAAATCAGAGATGGAAATTAGGTCACCCTTGCCCACGCCTATCTGCACCGTACGCTTGTTACTCCTGTTACACTGCTGAGTGCTCTGTCTGGTCGACTCCTGAATGATTCCAGCGGCGAGGTTTCTCCCAATTCCCTGGGCGGGCTGTTGCACAGGCCAGCGCATCCCGGTGTCCACCCCCGCTCCCCCCGCCTGCTGCCTCCTCCTGTCCCCAGGTGGCCAGTCCAGGCTCTTCTCTGCCCAGGTCCATCACCTCCCTCTTCACAGCCCCCTCAGATTCCTCCAAAATCTGCTCTTAATGCTTCCTCGAGTACCATCCAACAAAAATTGTTGCTCAGGAAACGTTCCTCTGCCTCTCCTGTAATCCCACTGTAGTGGGCTGCTATTTTTAGGAGGAAAAGGAGGTGGTGAGGCAATGGAAAGCTGCCAGCTCCAGCTGTACAAGAATAATGCTCCAGTACATGGAAACTACATTACAGTGTTTTCCTTTAAGCACATATAATTAACCAAAACATTCACTATTCTGGAATGATCCAAAGAGAAAGAGAGAGAAATGGAAAATATGGGTTCCAGCAAAAAATCAACAATCTCATTTTACCTTTAAATCTTATAGTTGGGCCTGTTTTTACTCAAGACTCTGCACTAGCTTTTGCCTACTGAGACAAATGGCTAAACCAGCAATATATGGGAATAATAAAATCATCGGTTGAGCCCACTAAAGAAAACTACTAAACAAGAGACAACTTTGCCTGGTGCCCCAGCCTCTGAGGGGGGAGCGAAACCTGCCTTCTATTCCTGGCTTTGACCCAAGGCGACGCGTTGACCTCAGACAGGCCTTCATCCTCCCCACCCTGCCCCTCAGAGCGGCCCGGACGCTGTAGCTGCCAAATTCCCCTCACAAACTACTAAATCAATCTGTGCAGACGGTGCCTGGCAGCATGAAGACCATCAGACTAAACCAAAAGGGTACCGCTTTTCCGATAGCATGCCTTTTTAGTTGTTTTTTTTTTTTTAATACCTGACCCACCCTTTTAGCTTTATCAAATCCTGCATTTATGTGTACCCCAAGAACCAGCCATTATAGGTAAATCAGAGATATTAGCGGTTCTTGATGCAAATACTTCCCATCTGCACGTGACAGCATTTCTCTCTCTCTGTGTATAATGTATACATTCACTTACTGACTCCAGTGCAGCTGTGCGATACGCAGGGTAACGGCCTAACAGCAGGGAGCGGAAGGGCCGAACACCTACTGCCTGCCCAGACAGCGGCTCTGCAGGAGCAGTAATTCAATGGAGAAGACCTAACCTCAACAACTGAATGCAGCAGGCCAGGTGAAGGAGTCATCTGCAGAGGCTTTTGAGAGGTTACAGCTTCTTGACCTCAGTTACAATTTGTCGGGGCAGATTTGGATGCCTTCACCTAAACTGAATCAAGCGATGCTTCACAGACAGGCTGACTGATTTCTGTGGGAAAACTCGCAGATAAAGACACTACCCTATGCAAGGCAGGGTGCAAGAACAGGTCTCTCAGTTAGCATAAACATATGTTCCCTAGGTTTGGAAGAGTTTTTGTTTCTTTTCCTCCTTTCTTCGCAGCTTGTTTGCATTTGCTGGCTTATTAAACAAGGTTTTATTTGCAACCAGTACATCCTAGGAAATCCGGAGGTGTTAGACATAATTGCCCTCAGATTCGCAAGGAGTAAACAACATATCTTCCACCAGGGACTCCTCCTGCTCCATGGCCACCACCAACATGACGGTAACGTGGTGTGGCTCTGCATCACCCTCTGCCACCAGGGCAAGGCTGCTGCGGGGACCACGAGGCTCGGTCATCTCCCAGGATTTAGGGGCTGGCAGCACTGCTCGAGCAAGGCCCCAACCATTTATTCTGACTTCCAAAGTATCACCCTGTCACTACCCGCGGCCCACCCGGTATCGCCAGAGTCAAAATCCATGTCTTGTTTTAGGAAGAAGGCTGCCATAAAAGCCAATTGCTAGATGCGTGCTGTACCCTGGTAGATCAGTTTTTATCTTAGCCTGAAAACAGAAACATCACCTATTTTCCATTTCATGCAGGAGCTTTCTACTCCCACTTCTAACCCATTAAGACGGCACTATGATTTATCACTTCTATCACATTTATCACATAATACACATTTTATACAAATACGTGTTTTGAATATTGTATTTATATTCAAAATTGTATCTCACTGACTTTTTTTCCTCTTTACACTTTCCTCCTTTCTCAAAAGTTTTCTTTATATTCACATATGCTTTCAATTTATTCTAGTCCTTTATCCCTCCTCCTCCCCCTTCCCCCCCCCCCCCCCCACTTGGGGTCTCCGCATTCTTCTTTAACCCACTAAACTAAAAACTTTTCTCAGTGGGATTGAACATCTGGTGGGTGATCCTCACACAAATTTCAGTACTTCTTTTGTTTCTCCCCTTGCAAACATATCAGTTTATATAGGTAGTAAAGCCATTGAAAGGGATTCTCTGTCCGTGGAACACAAAACACTTGCAAGATCTATAAAGGAAAGGGTAAAGATGGAAAGAGTCTTTGTAAAAAGTTTTTTTCTTTTTCTCTATAAGGTTTTATTTTTATTAATGTGTTGCCCTTTTGTATATTGTGTCCCACAGGAGGCAAATAGGGTCATAAGTGTTTTAGAATATTGGTTTATTTTCCTTTTAGCTTTTATCCACTTTATTTAAAAACAATTGGCTCTGCTGATTCGGTCAAAAACCAGGTGAAAAGTGAACACTTCAATTTCATTTACCTTCAAAGACAAAACCTTGAGAATTATTCAAATTGTACTACATCAATTATTCAGGAAGGGTGTGGAAGGCACAGTTTGCTGTCTCTGCAGCACAGAATCTTCACACTAACTCAGCTGTCCCAAACACTGACCCATTTCTGCTTTTCCACAGATATTTAATTTAGTTCTCAGCAATCCTCCCGAGTTTCCTCTGCACTGATGCTTGTAGTGACAGCTATTGGCAATGGCAGGGGCAGAAGCAAAGGGCCTGCAGGATTTCTCCTAGTGAAGCCTAGATACGTGGTTACATTCTTCTCTACTGCTTGTGCTACTCATTTTGTCACACAGTAAATACTTCAGAGAGCAACTTCTTCCTTTTACATATCTACAAATACTCTTACTAGAAAACCTAAGTATTAATGCTAACTATATAGTATAATAATTGCAGATCTTCTAGAGGAAAAAAGCACTTTTTTAGCATTTCTTGCTAGTTAATGTGAGAATGCGATGTGTCTGTATCCATATTTACTTTGATGATTCTCCCATCATTATAAATGGCAAATATTGGAGATTAAAAGAGAAACATGCTATAAAAACAAGATAATCCTTCATCTTTTCAGCAGTTCATCTCTTTCAAAAGTCTTCCATTATAGCAGTGATTCAAATTGCTTAGAGGTGAGTCTTTAAATCTAACTCCAGATCTCAATCTTTTATATACTCTATGACTTCTGTACCAATTGAAAACAATCCATCATGTTCATCTGGAATAAACATGTCTTCAGCTTAATTTTCAGCTTAGTCAACAGCAATCCTATTTTTCAGTTATACACAGTCATTTATTTTCACTTGATAAAGCTAGAGAGAAACGACCTCTGAACAAAGTACTTCGAAAATTCAAACCCTGCAATTATATGTCCAGCTTAAAACATGATAAAGAGGTGGTAAAACACCATAACCTAAGACCATATTATACACACTGATAAAGCATACTCCTGCAAACTCATAAAACATCTTCCCTGCATGGACTGTCCCTCTGTTTCAAAGACCAACATGCACTGAATGCTCATGTACATGGATTTTCATCCAATTAGGCATTTCAAAGTGAAAAAGTCAGTTATAAATACTTTCATGTTGAAAACGCTGTAGCTCAAGAGATAAAGCTGATGCTTCATCTCATGAGAAACAAGCATTCTTTATGACCACTTACATGCGGTCTGATGTTTTCTCTGAGACAACAAGCAGCCATTTACTACTACATGAGATTTCCATGAAACAAGTTTGCATGTCACCCACTGTGAATAACACATTTCAAGAATGCAAAAGAAAGAAAACACATTTTTGTTAGCTCGAGATCATGTCTGAAATACAAAGAAATGACATTATGCATATTTAAAAATATAACCATGAATAGCCCCCAAGGAATTCATACCCACTGCACTGAACAACGTACCTAAGAAAATATAGGTGTGACCGTGCGTGTGTCAAACCTACCGTCAGTGCTCATATTGCCCTTAAAAATCTCAGCCTTCAAATAAAAACCCGTAAAGAGTAATTCTTTTTCAAAGAGTAAGTATGCAGCAGGTTCCCACCCTAGACCAAGAAGACCTTAGGTAAATATTTAGCGAGTTTCCATCCTAGATAAGAAAGACCCCACCCTGTTTAATTCAAAAATTACGTAAGTTGTAGATTCACCTTCACTTGCTCCTTCTTGGAAAAGAAAATAAAACCCAAACTAAAATTAGACCTCTTCGGTTTTGCTGCAGTTCCCCCAGAAAGGAGGGTAGGGACCTGCTTTGCCAGGCGGCTCCGAGGCGGAGGAGCGAGTGGACTGGGGTGCGAGTGCCCCACCCTGCTGCCCCAGCCGAGCGAGGTGCCTCCTTCTCCTTCTCCTCCTCCTCACAAAGGCAAAGCCTGCCCACCAGCGAAGCAGCTAAAAGGCAGGCTCCCATCGGATGAGCTCCTGCGATGCAGCTGACGCGCTCCCAGTAACACTGGCTAGCCTTTTAGAAGAAAAGGCCATCAACTGCATCATTAATGAAGCGGTGCGGATGCAAGAAGTTAGCGCGGGGAGGGTTGGCGTGGATTGTATTAGTCTGATTAAATAAGAATAATATATTTTTAATGCTTCCCAATGCATTTGATGTTCTGTTTCTGATTATTCATCACTGCAGTGAACAGCTCTGTAGCACATTAAAAGCTCAAGAAGCCTCCCTATGCCAGCGGTACCATAAGGAATAAACTTACAGTTGCTCTTTACTCTAATGCGGTGTTCTTGTTATTTCTTTTCCCATTATTGATATGCAGGTTTCATCCTCACATTAGGGCTGAAAGTTTCCAATCCAAGGACACCAGCATGACAGTATGCATACGTGTGTATATTATTACAAATATACACACACAGATACAGCAAGACCAGTATGCCAAGATGATGTTGACCTTTTAATGCTCCATGAAAAGACTATCATCCATATTTTTAGAGGAAAAGCCTGTATTTTCATGTTTGACCAAGATTTACTAGACAAAAACTAATGTATATTGCTTATATTCTCATTTTCTACAGATAAAACTTACTATTTTACTTGTTTGCTTTTTTTAAACAAATCTCGCAGCTTACTATTGACGCAGCAGAAGGCTGCCAATATTAAATGGAAAATGGAAAAAAGTAATTCAGATTGCACACTATTAAAAGACAGACACATGTGAGACACACCTAACCTAGAGATCATCTTTGACAAGACCACCTCTGACTTGCAATCATTTTGATTGAAAAGACTACAGGGGATGCACGCACTTTCTTCTGCTTACAAGTGATGTGCATGCTGAGTTCAGGAAGTATGTTCGCTCTGCCTCAAATACAAGCATGCATTGGAAACTACCGTTTAAAGCAAAAATAATCCTTCAGGATGCTTTCCTCTTCCCCTCAAAAACAGTCACAGGAAAATCAAAACTCAAGAAACGCCAGAGATAGACTGGTCTACCTTACTACTTCTAATGATTACGGAAATGTGAGTTTTCAAGTTTATCATATATATGATAAAGTTTCAAGTCTTTGAATGAAAAAAAAAACGTCACCCGCAAACCCCTCTATCCTCCCCCAAATAAAACTGAGCTGCAGCAGAGCACTTATTAGAAAGCAGCTAGCGAAAGCCTTCTGACAGCCACACCCTCTTTTTTTTCATTTCGTTTTTTCCCCTTTTAAGAAAAACCTGTGAAAACACACACAAGTGTCACACCGAACCGCGTAGAGCCGCGAGGACGCAGAGCGCGGAGCCCCCCGCCCGCACCGCGGGCTCGGGCACACCTGCACGGCGCTGCCCCGGCGCGGGGCGCGCTCCGCTCCGCTCCGCGCCGCGCACACGCACCCCTCCACGCACCCAAGCCGCTTCCCCGGAGCCGGGGGGACGGGACAGACACGACCTGGTGTTTCGGAGACCCGAGGCGAGCGAGCGGCCGGGCCGCGCCGCCACTGCGGAGTGCGGGGCCGTGATTGCCGATAACCACACCCGCCGCATTGCAGAAGCCACGGCCGGGGGGGAGGGAAAACAGCCCCCCCGCCACCGCCGGGCTCGCCGCCCAGGCCAGCAGAGCAAGGGAAAAACCGCGGCGGGGGTCCCCGCTGTGTCCCCCGTCCCCCCCACCGGGCCCCATCGCAGGGGGCCCGGCGCGGGCAGCACCCCCCGCCCAGGTGCGCCCGGCAGCGGGAACCCGGGGCCGGGACCCGGCCCCCCCGGCAGCCCGCGCCAGCTCCCCCTGCCCCCGCTGCACCGCTGGGGCCTCTGCCGCCTGCACAAGTTTCCCATGGAAATATATATATATATATATATATATAAAATGTAAAAGAAAAAAAACCGCACAAAAAAAGCCAGCCCCAAAGCACCCGCTCTCCCGCAGATGCCGCGTGTGCCGCCGTTCTCCCCCCTCGCTGCGGCGCGGCAGGAAGCGCCCTCCGCGCCCGCGGACCCGGCGCGCAGCCCGCCCGCGGCAGCGCCGCCAGGCCCCCGCCGGGGCACCGCTCCGCGCCGCCTCCCGCCGGCCCCGGCAGCCCGGCCTCAGTCCCCCCCAACTCCCCCCTGGCCCCCGCCGCGGCTAACTTAAAAATGGCTCCTGAAAAAGAGATTTAAATATAATATATATATGATATATATATATATATATATGTGTGTGTATTTAAAGAAATGGGGGGGGCACGCAATCTGCAAGCGCCCCCCAGCCCTAGGGGACTATCCCCGCTCGCTGCAGGCAGGACGCGGCGTCCGCAGGGCCAGAGCGGCGGGAAGGTACCTTGGCGGCGGCGGCGGCGCGGAGCGGCGCGGAGCGGAGCGGAGCGAGGGGGCGCGCAGCGGGGCGGGGGGGGCACCGGGGCTGCTCCCGGCGGCGGCCACGCGTCAGCAGCGGCAGCGCAGCCCGGCTCTGCCCAGAGCGAGCCTCCGCGGCTCCCCAGCAAATCAGGGCTGCGGAGACTCCTCCGGAGAGAGGGAGGGAAAGGGAGAGAGAGGGAGGAAAGGGGGGGAAAAAAAGTGGGGGGGGGGAGGGGGGGGAAAGAAAAAAGAAAAAAAGCAAGCCCACACCGCAGAAAACGGCGAAAGCTGGATGCCGACAGGTTTCCGGAGCGAGGCCCCGGCTGAGCAGGGGCGGCGGGATGCTTCCCGCACCCCCCAGCCGGGAGCAGCGCCCTCCCGCCGCGCACCGCCAGCGCACCCGGGCTCCGCACCTGCGTCCAGAAGGACCTAGCCAGTTTTTGGCTCAGCTAAATGAATTCTGCCATTTAGACAGACAAGTTTAGCTGCTGCAGTTGCAACCAAACCTAGCTACAGAGAGACTTCCCGGGAACTTAAAACCAGTGGCTGGATGCTGACAAGATCTGTCTTTGATTTACCTTCGGGATTTTTGTGGTGGGGGGTACCAGTCTTTCAGATTTTAATTCCCAACCACAGAACATGCGCTCTAAAAAACCATGGACCCTGTTTCACTCAACATGATCACCAAAACAAAGATAAATATCAGTCCTGCCTCTTGTGGGCTACAGATCCAAAAATGATAACATAAAACTGAAAATAACTTTTGAGTTATGGCTAGGCCACCTAATACAATATAAACCACAACATGCCACCTATCAGGAAGCAACAAAAACTCCTAGCCCATACAGAAGCAATCTGGCAGAGGATAATCTTTCTTTCACCATTTCATTTGGGTAAATATGCAGCTTGTCTTAGAGCATAGAGCCAAGCTCTGCCCTGTCTAACGATACACGGTACGAGCAGCTATTGGATCGGAGGCTCTGCCGGACCATGGTGCTCAGATGTGCTGCTCGTTAGCTCATTTGTGGGACCAGAAGCAGCTGAAGTTGTTCAAGAAACGGCATTTGCAGTGTGAGAGGTAATGACGGCTGGTGAAGGGAAAACTGGGTACCGACAGGCTCTTATATTGCGCCTTCAATTCTGGTGCAACACAGTGGATGAATTAGGCTTATTCCCTCTTTAGACAGTATATTTTGAGAGCTCCCAAAAATAATAGGATCCAGATTTTATTCAGGCCTCTGGTATGAATCATGATAGGGAAAAAATACTCCCTTTAATTAGCAAGCATCTCTGGGAGATTTAAGAAGGGAAAGCAGTCTTGACAGTAGGCAGAGGACAGACCATCTCTCAGAACTGCAAAGCTGTGCTACTCTACGCTTCCTGTAGAAATATAACAAGTCTTTCCCCCCTCAACACCCCCCTTTTCACCTGATATGCAGAACTGCCATTTAGCAGATCTGGCACACTGTAACATGCATAATAGAGGGACTTCAAAAGGAAAATGTGTGCCATCAACTAAGAGAGGGCATACCTCTAGTCATACAGTTTAAATAAGATGACTTGTATACTATTCTCTACTAGGAACTCTGGAAGTCATCATGAACCACAAGGGAATGTACTTGACAGCTAAGACATACAGTTAACAAGGTTTGATTTTAAAAAAAGAAGAAAAAAAGGACTGAGTTGGTTTGAATCAAATCAAGTCTCAAAAGCAAGCTAGGAGACTTAAGAAGTATCATTATTTGAAAACAATGTAAGATTTACTAGTTTAACCTTTTGCAGCTATCACACTTTCTGTTATAAAAGAAGGCGCTGACACTGCTTTTAAGCAGAGATACGCCAGTGGAGCATTAGTGCATCACAGCAACATATGCTGTCCTTGGGCAGTACCACAGGGGAATTTGCCCCACAGTTATAACACTCTGTGATCCCCTTTGTGGATATCCTGCATATATAATAGCATCTTTCATCTGAGGATCCAGAAGGCTTTAAGGCACACTGATTTAACCTCAAAACATCAAGTGATATTAACAGACTGTTCCTATGAGCAGAAAATCTTTGCAACAGATAAAAGGTAGCCGGTACCGCTGGGTTGCAGAGGGGGCCTGCATTCTGGAACTCTGAAACGCAGCATCACTGACGATAAAGTTTTCCGGTTTTGAATACTACTTTTTAGTTCTGAAGGGGGTTAGTTGGCCAGCTGAATCAGCATTTTTAAGTTACTATTAAAAAAAAAAATCTGCTCTTCCAGTAATTTTTACCAAGCCCTGATCCATACTATTCCCATACAGATAGGAAACATGACTAATTCCCCTGAACTTCATCAGAGTTATACCAGCATGAATTTACCTGAAAGGGAGCTCAGCTCACCACAAGCCTGGGCAGTGCTAAGAAAAGACTCTGCTCTCTGGCCTGGCTACGTGGCGGTAGTTTTAGTTTTGCTATTTTCTTGCATTTCTGGAGGTTGTGCTTCAGGCTTGGATATCGGGAGTGGATGAGTTTAATGGTTCCATTTTAGCTTCTCTTCATCTCAGCTCCCAGGAGTGCCCAGCCCAGGGCACCTCTTCCTCACCATCAGGGAATGCTCTGGCTGCAGTGAAACACAAACTACTGGGGGCGTCACTTTTCCATAGTACAGGACAGGGGTAAAGTGATACATTTGGCCTATTTAAGAACAGCATGAACTAGGCAAGGATAAGGGATGACATGCTTAAAGCTTGTATCGGTTGACTTCAAGGCACAGCCTTCAAACTCTTCACATCCTGCTACTCCAGGCACAAGCTTCCTGTGTGCCACTACCTGGGTATCACCTCCTCTCCACCCGAGTGGCTGCAAAAAACTGCTCCCAGTTTGTTCCTGTCAGGTTCTCCCCTTTCTCCTTCCATATCTCAGTGTTGCCCTTTCTCCATCCCCATTCAGCCCTCTTTTCCATCCTCCTTCTTTCAGCAGCACACTTCTCAGGCCAGGGGCCTCTCTACCCTCTATTTCTCCTTTGCCCTTTCGACACAAATTTTCTTCATCTCCCTTCCCTCCCTAGCAGTCTCCTTCCCCATTGTGCCATATATCTTCCTTGCACTTTTTCCCAGACGAAAATCCTCCAATTGCTTATCTGTGCAAGATGCTGGATGCACATCCGAGTTGCTTCCATGATGGGCTGGAAGACAAGCTGTTCCCAGCATCCTTGCCTTTTGGGAGGACAGCACCCAGCTACCGTGATGCCAGGAGAGCTGATGCATGCTGACAACTCAACTGTTTCAATGATAGTCAGAGTCATGTAGGAGATCAATACTAAGCTGGGAAAAAACAGGCGGCAAGCTCTGCCCTCCATTCCCTTTTCCATCCATCTCTTTGAATTTTCCCTGTCTCCCCGCCCCCCCATCAGCAAGTGCATACAACCTTCTTGGGAAAGTCCTGCAAGGAGAGGGAGGAAAGAGTCCCTTGCATGAAAAGTCAGGGAGAAATAAAGGCAAGCAAAGCCTCTGACAAGATGCAAGCAAGTTACAGGTGGGCAGAGAAAAGGGGCACATACACCTCTCCCAGGGGGCCATCAATCAGGGCAGGGTGGCTGCAAGGAGAACAGGTCCACACACAGCCCTTGGCTGTGACAAGAGCTTTTTTTTATGGGAGAGGGGAATAGGGAGTCACACAATCTCTGCTAGGAAAGGATGTATAGGCAACACTGGAAGAGAAGGGACAAGGATTATCGACCAGCCCTGGGAACTGTTGCCTAAAACATTCTTGTGATCCCCTAATTGATTGGACATGGCATTCAAAATAGCACATTACAGAGAAGCAAGACACAGAAAATGCTATCAAACTCAGCAAAAGGCCTTCTAAAGCTTAGCCAACAATGAATTAGCTGGGTACAGCACTTTGAAAAATGGAAGCACTGTAAAAGTAGTATTATTATTAGAGCAGTATTAGGAAGATATTTCTCAGCAGACACGAGCTTGGCACTGTATGTCTAGACGGGTAGATGGTTTTGGAGTCACACTGATTTTTTTTTATTACCGTATCCACTTCAATTTATTAAAAGCAAACTGATCTGTCCATGACTCATGCGGCTTAGCTTTCTGCATGGCAATGAAACAAAATTCTCTTAATTAAGAGTAATCACTGTGAGACAGCATATGAAGGTAAGATTTAGAAATCAGACCAAACCTTTTTCTGTCTTCTTTCACTGCAAATGTAATGCCCACAGACCTCTAATTGGCCAATACTACCATTGGCTTAACATCTATAGAAAGTAAACTCTAAAGCGAGATATGACTCTTCCCTTAGTGCAACTCCAGTAACACAGTAGCTCACGTTTATTTTCGAAGCAGGGATTTATTTGGTCTGTTTGATATAAGTCTTGCTCAGCCAGTCAGAGCCAAACCCACCCCACTGCTGAAAGAACAACCAGTAAATCTGGCCCCAGACAAACTGAAACTTCAACTGAAATCCTGAAATACAGAAGAATTACTGCAATTGATTCAGCATTTCCCTTTGCCACTTTTATACATATTGCTTCTTTCTGACTGAGAATATTAAGTGGATTACTAAGTGATTACCTGCTGCTGCATCTCTCCAGCCCCTTTCACAAACCAAAGGTAACCAAAATCTTAAGGTGCTGTAGGATTTACCTGAGGCTGTGTCCAAAACAGGTATGAAACAGCTTTCAAAGTAATAAGCCAAAGGTAACATCAATGACATTTTCATTTTTATTTTGTCTAGGCATAATCATTAATACAATTTAGCCACACACTGATTTTGTGTACTCTGAGTATAGGAAACAGAAAATACAGAAGATACGTGATATGCGATAAACACAAATTTACTTTAGGTAGGACTCCTGAACTGCCTGACAGTGAGTGAGGCAAGGGTAGCTCTTACTTTTCTATTGGACAGTCTATGACTGAGAGCTTCTGACACTGTTGTCACCTCTACAGAGGTCAATGCGAGCCACTCACCCGTACTGGGCTCGTGTCTGTTGAGCCCATGAAATTCTGCCTTTTTGTCCTTATTCCCACAGTGCTTCATGTTTTCCTCTACTTGTCTGTTTCCCTGTTTAAAACATCACACCTTCCTCTTCTCTCTTTTTCACACCATTAAGCTCAGTCTCCCACGGTAGTTACAAAACTACCTTTAGTCCTTCTATGGCTTTTCTTCATGAGGCATCCAATTCAGAGGAGGAGTTAAGCAGGAACTTAGCTTGAGCATAAACTGAAGTCTTATTGACTCAAAGGGAAATTAATGTACATCACTGCACATGAAGTATACATTAGTATAGTGCATATTAAGTACTATCAGAAAGAGAAATGCTATCCTGAATCATAACTGCCCTCTACAAATCTCTAAGATACCTCTTCATCATGACATCTATAATAAAATGACTCTGTGGCTGGGTCAATAGACATAGCCCCTATCTGCTTTTATATCGCTCATGTTCTTAAGCTGCAAGATTTACCAGGTAGGGAACACGCTTTAATGAGTGTTTGCATAGCACCTATCACAGTTAACCTCTTATCTTATGAAGGTTAATAGTAATTAAGGGAAGTGCTAGTAGGTTCTTATTAACGACAATGAATAACTATGCTTATGCTTACTGTAATATTAAAATGTTCTTAATAAAAGGGAAGAAATTCAGCTCAAGAACATACACGTTTATCCTATGTCTGTACTGCCTTGTAGTTATGTATGCTAAGATGCAGGGGGTTTTTTCTTAATGGTTAAAAGATTACTTTAGTTCCAAGTATCCCCCTAGAACTAAACCACTCCTGAACAGGCATGTCTACACAAGACTTTTGGGTTCCTCAGGCTTCTTTCTTGTCAAACTATTCTAGGTTTTTTTTTTTTTTTTTTTTTTTTTTTTTTTTTTTTTTTTACTGTTTCAGTGCAGCAGAACAGTAAAAAACCCAGTTTCAATGTTGGACAGCAACTATGCTTTACTCACAGAAAGAAAAAGTGCTGGTGCTTTTAATCCACAAAAGCATGCTTAGTAAAAAAAATAATAAAAAAATGTGCAATTTCTTTTTTCTAGTTGTAAAACAGCACATTTGTTCGCAGTACGCCTCCCCCCTCTTGCTTTTAGCTGTTACCTCGCACAATACTTTAACAGCAGAAGTGGCTACTCTCCACAACCCAAGGACACGTGTCCCCAGCTGGGGGTACCAAGCCTGGTGGAGCCCACAGAGAGCCTCCCAGGCTGCCTCCATCCTCTAGCCTGTTTGAAGGTCCGCATTGCTGGCAGGAGGGAAGCTCCCACCTTTCCCCCCTTCCCTGGCTGCTCCTTCCCAGCTCCTGTCCTGCCCTTGCCTTAAGCCAGTACGAACACTTGTAACTGCTCAAAATTACATGCCCATTCCTAGGCACCCACCAGCCTCCCGGGAGCCAGGCCGTCTCCAGCTGAGACTGCCACCGAGCACAGCAGGAGCTCCGAGCACCTCCTCCTTGCTTTATTTATAACTTCTTAGACTCTCCGAAGATGCTTTACCTTTTAAATACACACTGTAATTAAGTTTACAATTTAAGCCTCACATTCAGGTTGACCTTGGTTGGCGGGACGCTGTGTCAGCTACACAGGGTTCAAACATGATATATGTTTGTGTCCTGGGTACCAAAAAACGTTCAAGTCAGGCATCTCAGCCTCTCGATTTTTTCAAAAGCTTTTTGCAGTTCACAAATAATGACTGTCATGAACAGCTTCTTACAGAGCAAATGTTTAATTTACCACAGTTTCCCTAAACCAATAATTTTAGTACCCTCGTTTGCTTACTTGTCACTTGGATTGCTACCAGTCAGCCTGTATGCAAACATCTGTCTGATCTGGGAGAGTAACACACAAACTGCAAAGTTGCCAAGCAACAACCTTAACGCCTTAAACATTAGGCCAACTTGCCTACTTCAGAAAAGTTACACAAAAATAAGCCTGATAGGAAAGCGCAAGCTTATGTGAGGACATAATATTTAAGAGGTGTTCTGTTTCTTTCTCATAAAATTTCTGTGCTCAAACTTTGTTCTTATTAGCAAAATAAATGTCACAATTACTGTCATTATTTCTAGAGAAGGAAAACAACTTGTGCGCTGCGGCCCTAGGTTAGAAATCAAAATCTAAACAAAGATTCAGGTTGAAAAATCCATTTTCCAGGTGGTAATAAACAAAGTATGTTGCCTTCCCATCCTTTACCCAGATCACTGAAAATGCAAACACTGATTCAGCATATGTGGAGCCCAATGTAATGCCACTGATGACAGTTAAAGGTAAGCGTGTCTCAGCGGTTAGAAATGAAATACAGAAATAATGCATTTACAAAAAGCTTCTGAACAAGAGAGATCTAGGCTGTATTCTTCCAACATTTGAACTTTTTTTGCTCATCTGTCAATCAAATTATTTCCAAGGTGTGCTCCATTACACTTTTAATGGCAGCTGGGGATCCCACAGTTTTCAAAGTTTTAATAACAACTCCTCTCCCAGAACAAAACAAAATAACTAACAAACAGAAAAAGTGGAATTGGAATCTCTTTCTATTGCAAGACAAGATCATGTTAGTAGTGTCAGGGGTTACTACCAGTGCTGGACTTCAATTTCTCAACCTGTCTGCATGACTTACTGGACAAAACACTATACTCCCATCAAAGAAAATATTGATCCCATCTGTTTGCACTTTTATATCTTGTCCCATGAAGCTGCATAGGAAAACCAGCAATTGCCATTGTACCTACTAACGTTGCATGAACAGAATATTGGTGTTTCTAACAAAAGAAAAGGGAGCTCATGGTATTTGGAATTTCTTTTACATTTGAAGTGCCAGAAAAGCGTAAGAAGGCCGTAAAGGGAATACTTTAAGATTTTGATTTCTCCTGAGAAGATATATAATTGCAGAAATAATGAAAGCCACAAGCATTTTCTCAAAGGAAAAGTATGATGGCATTGATACAAAACATTGCATTCACAGGATAGCATTTACACAATATAAAGCACAAAGTTGTTTCCTTTGTATTTGCAAAAAAAATCTATTATTCACTCAGCTTGAAATTAAAAAAACCCTCATATTTTGACTTTGGAATTTAATGCATTTCTGGAGATTTCAGCTTTTTACTTCTTTTCATATAGCAGCTAATACCTACTCTTAAGAACTAAGTGGAAGAAAGAAATTAAGCAGAAATATAGGCAAGCTAGAAAAATGAATTCATAAAGCAGCCTTCAGAGGGTTTCAGTGAGTTGCTTTCCTATGTTCCCTTCACATTATAGGGAACAAAGCTGGAAAGAGTCAGAGAGAGCCTACTTGGAAGAGGAAAGTAGTTATTAGAGTGGTTTTGTTCCTAAAATTTAAACCCTTTGTCCTCTGAACTCAACCCTCACTGCCACCACCTTCAGCTCTCTGAATGTCTCTTTTGATGTTTCCAACAGGCAAGGGAGAACATATGTGGTAGCTATATGCATGCTGATAGGCAGCTATGCACATGCTGATCGTCCAAGAAAACATACGCTCCCATTAAGTCAGACAGGCTAAGAGCCTGGCCACAGCCACGTAGAACGCTTCACAGCTGAGCTCACTCCAAATCAAAAAAATTCTTTGAGAGGCAAGACTTGTGTCTAGAGCCTGCCAGACTACCAGGGCTACCCCAGCACACTAGTTTTTTTTCTTCCCCTTCCCACTATGCAGTGTGGATTTGAATGTGTAATAAAGAAAAATGTTGTAGCAGTCTCTCATGGCATACAGTCTCCAAGTCTTTCCCTCCACCACCCTCTGCTTTGCGTTAAGCATACAAAGCCCAGCTTTATTTTCTTTTTTGGGGAGATTCTGCCAGACTTTGAAGAAACCTGAAAGTGATTATACAGATGAATGATGAAACTTGAACTCCTGTTCTCATGTTCCACCCAACTGAAAAGGAAGGAGATATAGTGGCTTACTCTTGGAGAACTCAGACCCAAGTTTCTACCACAACTGTGGTAACTTATTCTAGGTTCTTTAAAGGAGTGCCAAAACTCTTCAAACAGCTAGACCATTTTTGTGTAGTACTCTGATAGAGCACAACAGTCTTCAAAGAACAGGTTTTTTCATTTCATCAATAAATTTCTCACTGTTGTGTGTGTATATATAAATACATATATTTAAGAGTAACATTGCAATTAATAAAAAAAATACTTATAATGAACAACTCTTAGGATAACATGATGAAAAGTCCACCCTTTAATAGAAACAAAACGTATCTTCTAATCTCCGCAGTCCCCATGAAATCTAATACTCTGACAAATGTCTACTATTAACTTCGGAAGTCCTTACTTATTTTTAATCTGAAACAAACACAGGATTAACTTGTGAAGCACAGCAAAATTTTGTTTTTTTGATAAATGATTGGAATTGTGGAACGCATATGAATATTGTGAATTCTCTTGCAAAGGCTGCTTCACCAACACAGGTATTTTATTCATTTGCCTTTTTCAAAGTCTTTCTAAAGCTAAAATTTTGCTCTGCATTGTCATTTACTGAAGTTTTAGCCCATATATCAATTTTAAACTAAGCAAATAAAATTTTCTTTTTGCAACTTTCCAGACATCACTTTACGTGACGTATCTAAAGTTTGTAGAGAATTCATCAGCCAATGACCTTAGTGGAGTAGAGAAACATTTACCAGGCAATTACCATGTCCAGAAAACTTGCCATAAGACAGCAGTTAGCACACATTATAAATGTAAAATGAGCTACTATTAAAAGATTATGTAGCATATTAAGTCTTATATTCTTATCTTTTAGGTCCCTAATACACTCAGCTTCTGCACCATGAGTAGGTCTCATGAATGCATCACACAATGACGTTATGAAATCTTAGGTTCAGTGAGTGCTCTTAAAACCATCTTATTAGCTTTTTTAATATTTGAGACTTAAAAAAAACATTTTCATTGTTTAAGGATGGTATAGAAAGACAGAGGAGCTAATGGCCGATTTAAAGTCAGAGGCAGAATGGCAGCTGGCTACCTGGAGAAGTTAGAATGCAATATGGTAGGGCAAGAATTTATGGTACCCTATCTGAACTTCACTAATTCTCAGTGTAAACATTTTCAGTGCCCACTAAATGTGAAATAACTCTCTCTTTACAGAAATAAGTTCTTACATAACTTTGCTTGGTTAAATGACAGCTTCATAAAACATTGTCCTGCACTGCATTATCTGAAAGAAGAAAATCACCATCAAAAGATAGTCAGGTCAAAATTTGTCTTAAGAGTCCACAATACAGATCATGAGAAGTTTAATTGCAGAAGAAAAAAATAGGAAAATTTTAAAACATCTGTAGCAGTTACTTGCTTATAAAGTATGAAACTTACCAAAGAAAATGAATGTTTTAGGTACAATTTGTTCAGCACACAAAGTAGTTACAGATATACTTATGAAATCACTATTTTTAATAAAGAAAAATATTTTTGAATTTTACAAATGGAGAATGGCTTTACACCAAGTACACAGGGCTGATACACTTAAAGTGGAAGGACAGACAAAGAAGAGAGCTGGCTCAGAAACGTACAGTAGATATCTAACTTAACCAAGTCTGCAGAACATCTCCAAGCTACCACATATTCTGAGCCACCAAATGCTTCCCACCATTTGTCACAAGCTGGAGACCTGTAGTAAAAAACTCATCTCCACAACCATAATGTGCAACAGCTAGAGAACTGGAGAAGTGAAGAACATTGCCAGTGTCTCGGGCATTTGACTCAAGAGATACCTAGATGGGACTCCCAGACGATCCCAGGACAGAGACCACATCACAGGGAGTCAGTACTTTAATACTGGAATGTGGTAAACTCAGCACATTATCCAGGACCAATGATAAATCTGACTTGTGAAATATAGGCTCTATGAAATAGGTGATTACAAACACCTACACTAGGACAGAAGCAAAAGTAATTTGAAATTCTTGTCAAAGAAAGCATTTTGAAGGCATTACAATGTAGCAGCAATATTTTCAACATTACCGTATGTCTTCCTAAATTTCCAATGTTGCTATACCACTTCCTATACTGTTTCCATACCAGTTTCTCTCTATATACACATATTTTGGGAAATAAGAACTACCACATCTTTCTGAGAGTTTCAGTTCCCCCTTCTTCCTCCCACCTAGATCTTTATATGTCCTGTTTTTGCTTAAGCCTCCCTGATCCAAAGAACAGCAAAATATCCTGTAGAATGGAAGCAACACTTTGCTAGCAGAATAAAAAATTAAAGATGAAAAGAGGAGGTGGGATGAGTCATGCTGAGTCATGTGATATTTCTTGACTTACAAAAAAAATTAACTTATGTTAGTTCTAGCTAATAACAGAAACCCAGTGTTTTATAACTTGGACTCCCCTGGGGACAACTAGCATAAATTATTCAGACCTGCTCTTATCCAGGCTACTTAAGTCTCTACAATATTCTTGAATTTTCTTTAATGTTTATCATACTGTAGTGAACTCTGCTTTCTAGCCAAAAAGGAACTGCAAAGTAATCCTAAGTGTGTACATGTTAGAATCAAAACATTTGTCCTAATATTCATCACTATGCTGAGAACTCACCTACTTATTTTAACATCTGTTATGTCTTCCAGTAAATGATTTTGGGAGGCCCTAACTTCAAGCTATTGTAAGCAACAGAGGATTTTCATGGCCACAGCTGGACCAAACATTTGCTTAAATGACCAGATTTAAAATCTGATTTGAGAGATACCACTTTAAACAGCAAACTTGTTTCAACCAGAGTTTAATACTAAAAGGTATTTAATACTGCCCTAAAAATATGCTCGAGTAAAATGAAACTTTTTGTAATACCTTTTGTCTTAACTCTGATTTAATAATTCCCTGCCACCAGTTTTGGCATGGAGAACAAATATGTATAGAAAAGTACCAGCAAGAATTTACTTTAAAATATTTGCCATGTTTTTACTTCAGCTTAAGTTTCCTTATTGGTTCTAGTGCTCCAAGAAAAAGAGATGAGTAATTAAAGGGAGAAGCTGCTGGCACTGGTTCGAGGAAAGGACAGTGACAAACAGAAGCAATTCTTACTTCTCCGTTAAGGTTTCCTAACGAATATTCAGCTTTCTGGCAGCATCCAATAATCATACCAGATTTAGCAAGATCATTTCTCTGCCTTAACAGTCATGTTGTTTATAAAACCAGGAATTAAAGTAGCTTATAAAATATGCACATGAGCAGCCTCTCTGCATTTGGTGCATGTATAGATTATTCTCAGAATTGGACCTTTTATTCTCCCTTCACCTCTCTGCACCACATGAAGGTCAGCTGCTTTTAACACCGGAAATTTAGTGAAACAGCTTGGTTTGTTATTGCATTGGAACTGTTTTTAGTCAGTGCAGCTCACAGCTAAATGGCAGGCAGAACAAGCAAATTCAATTAAAATAGCTCTGAGGCAAAAAGGAGATGAGTGTATTAGGAAAATATAAATGGGAATTAAATGGGTGCTACAAGAGCAGAACCAGGCCATAACATAACCTTGTCTTTCTTTACAATAGGTAAAGTTTTTAACTAACATTTTCTTGTGGAGGAGGACTTGTGAAACATTTGGTTTGGGGTATTTCTCATCCCCGGCTTTAAATTTTTAATTTTTTTTCATCCCTGCCATAGAAAGAAGGTACAAAGAGCATCCTTTCCACAGCACCGCAGTGGGGGCCGCACACACTGAGAGGCAGGCCAGCTGCCCTGGGTAAGAGCTGCCACCACGCCCTAAGGGAAAGCCCGGGGCCAGCCCACACAGCTTGTGGCTGGTCTGCCAGCGACTTAAGAAACAGTTCTCAAGGCTATTCAGGCCAGCAAAAACACTGTCAACATTCATCGTTTCTCAGGAATTAGAATTTTTTGTTCAAAAGCACTGTAAGAGATGGCTCCACACGTCAAGTACAATGTGCCATTTTCTTGGGATCCCTTGCTCCTGATCAGAGCAGTTTAGAACTTCTTCTCTAAAGGCTGTTTTATTCTAATGAGTCCTACAGAAGGACACTGCATGTGAGCTGGGCAGCTCCCCGCCTCCCCAAGCACCAAGGTCCCCTGAGCTAAGACTTACCTGTGGCTCATCTGGCAATTAATGAAATTCCCTTGATACTCGACAGTACTTCTGTTTCCTCAATGAGAACCTTTATTATACTCAACTGCATATATGTTTCTGCAACATTTACATGTTTCTTCCAGGCTTAGCAAAAAAAAAAAACAAAAACAAAAAAAAAAAAACAAAAAAAAACCCACAACTTTCAATGTGTTTCTTGGCTAACGCGATAGCCACGATGTGTAACTACATCACCCTATGCCAGCACTGGATCAGACACCAGGATCCATCCAAATTACTAATTTGGTTCTATTTCTGTGACTCTTGCGTAAGTAAAAATGTCATCAAAGCAATGTCTGAGCAACACATGTTACTGAATTTCCACCCCAAAGTATTTATTCTTTATAGCTAACTGAAAACAGGCGTTTTCTGTACCAACGCTAGCCAAAGTTTTGCCTTGTCTTTTCTTAGCATTGGTAATGTGTCCTGGAGCGCAAGTATTTTACTTTTTCAGAACATTTGTAAGTTTTCCCTGTGGTTTGCATGATAATATAGTAACTAGAGAACTAACAGACTTCGATGAAGACAGACCTCGGAGGATGCTCAAGTAAAATCATCTTTTCTGTCCTTGAAATCCTCTACTGTTCTGACATACATAGAAACATAACTATCTTTCTCCTATTTTTTTCCTCCAATTATTCATATTTACTTGGCAGTTCTAGTGATCATTGTCCGTTCTCCGTAAGAAACTGCAGAAGCTCTTTTTACTGATATACACAAGGAATGTTACTGATTCTTTTCCTGTAGCATTTCAGGACTCCAGAGCATGGTAAGAGTTAAAGCATGCTATACCCTGCACACAACAACAGATAACCCTCGCTTTAGACAGCCAGGAGTAAGATTAGCACTGTTAAGGTTAAATTATTTTGAAACTGAGAATATTTTTTATAGTGAATCCAAATAACATCCTATTTCTTACACATAATTTTGTTTATGTTGTGTCTAGAGCAAGTGTAACTTGGCAGGAGTACAATACACTACAGACAGATATGGCAGCAGGAGGAAAGAAACTAGCTAAAAATAAAGACTAGTAACAGTATCAAAAGCAGGAGCCAAAATGCAGAGGAAATATGTATTTAGTATCAATAGGATAACAAGGTGAAAAGGATGGTGCAAGGCCAGGCAACAGAAAGACCTGCTAGTCCTCTGAAAGAAAATTTTAACTTTTCTTTAAGCGAACTAAACAAAACAAAATGATATTTATGGATAACACTGGGGCTGTAAGCAGACTGACAAGCTTCAGAGGAGCATGTGCCTTGGGCCTTCTGCAATAGAAAACTGACACAACTGAAATAACAGTAACATAACTGCAATTTTATAGGTGAAATTGCACACCAAAATATACATGAGCATCAAGATAACAGTAGTCAGAATTTAGGAAGTGCCAGAATTAAGTTGCATTCTGGTAATGTACCAATCCCTCGTTTCTGCCGCCCCGGTCAGGAAGGAACTGCTGCCTTATCCAGCGTAAGGGGTGAACAGTATTTAAAGGAGTGAGCTATGAAGACAGAATTATCAGTTTCCTCACATGCTTTCCGGTAGTGCTTAGCACTGATAAATAAGCACTGCAACAAGAGCCATTAATACATACTTACAATCACCATCTGCCAACCACCATTTTACATTTAGGAGACTGCCACACAGACTGAGGCCAAAAAGCATCAATCAATTTGGGATGTCCCATTTGGGCCCTCCAGGGAAGAGCTGCTGACCACTTGGTATCTTGAAGTACAATCCCAGTGTTTCAGCTACAGCTTATCATTTTTGCACCGTGGTTCTCAAATCTCAGCTCAGACCTCAGGAAAGGGAAAATTTGATAAAAGTGACATAGCATCACTAAGGACATCTGGGGCAATTGACTGGACAGTATGACTGTCAAGTCTTAACCATAAGTCGGCAATTTCATCATCTTGCCCTGTTTGTCAGAGCTGTACTGCTACTCTGCAAAGGTGCTGCCTGCCCCGCCCTTCCTCTAACTTGTTTTTGTTGTTTCCTTCTTTCCCCCCACACTTCAGTGCTTGTTTTACTCCCCATGCTGAGGCTTTGCCATCCAGCAAGCTCTAGCTTTCTGGGCTCGTTGTTCAAATCAGACTTGTTTCCTGCCGACTTTGTAGCCTTCTGGCTTCTTCACCCCTCGACTGTTTGCCTGTCTAGAGAGCTTCCATCCAGCCTTGGCCAGACCTCTTCCGCCTCAGGTCCAACTGTTTCTTGGGGCTCGCTTGCAGCTGCCATTGCATCTGGGCAAGGATGGTACATGCACAGTCTAGTCAGCAGAGAAGTTGCAAGATCATGTGAGATGTTCAATGAGCACAGGGTCTTTGAAGATTCATATTGTTAAATGTCTGAGGATGTGCAAAGATTATTTTTTTTCACCAAGTTTTTTTTTTTTTTTAAAAAAAAAAAAAAAAACTTGAACACTAAGTTTTCATAGGATGTCAGAAACAGCCTTGCCAAAAAGTCATGTACCCTGCCAGGCTTATAGCCTTTGCTTGAAAGCATGGAAATACTAGAATTTTTGAGAAAAGACTGCCAAAATATTTTAATATAGATAAAAATATATTTTCCCTCTCATTTCTGAGAGCAAGACTACGATCATCTTGGCTTGCAGGCAAAATCCCTTCTCCTCCAGCCCAGGTAAGGCATACATTCCTCTATGGCGAATGAAAAAAAAAAGGGGGGGGGGGCAGATCAGATGTTTCAAGTCTGGGAAAATTATTGGTGGGAGGGAGGGGAAGAGGGGGAATGACACTTTCCATGAAAACTACCAGGCTAGTAATTGTCCCAGCCAAAAATCAAAGTTTATAAGGCATAGGATTTTATTAGCGTTATTGAATAATTCAGGCTGGAGGGGGACCTCTGAAAGTTTTCTAGTCACACCTCCTGTTCAAAGCAGTGCTAATCGCAAAGTCACATCAGGCTGCTGAAAGCTTTGTTCAGTCATCTTTTGACTATCTTCAAGGATGAAAATCCTGCACACTCGCTAGGCAACTACTCCATACTTGACCATCCTCATTAGGAAATTTATTTCCTCATACCTAGTGGGAATTTCCTTTGCTGCAACTCATATCCATCGTCTCCCATCCTTTGGCCACGTGCTTTCAAGATAAGTCTGGTCCATCTTACATATAAACATTCCCTAGGTAGTTAGGGACAGCAACAAGATTCCCCTTCAGTCTTCTCTTCTAAGTAAACCACATTTCCTCCCTTTCTTGATCCATTCTGCCCTTCAGCCTTCTTACTCTATTGACAGCCTCGGTGGAGACTGGACTCACTTGAGGCTTTCCATCTCTCTCCCCTATGGGGCCAGGGTCCAAAACTGAGCACAGTACTCCAGACACAGCCTATCCTTTGCTGAGCAAAGATGACTTCTCTTAACACGCTATGTTCTTTGTCATCAGCCCTGTATGTGGCTGGCCTTCATTGCTGGAAGGGTGCATTACTTATGTTCAGCTTGCAGTCCACCAAAAGGACTTCCAGGTCCTTTCCTGCAGAACAGCTGCTCAGCTGGTTTGGCCCCCCAGCCTGTGCTGTTGCTTGGGGTTATTCCACCCCAGGTGCAATATTTGCATCTTTCTTTAGCAAACTCCAGAAAGTTCCTGCTAGCCCACTAATCCAGCTTATTGTGGTTCCCCCTTACTAATTCTCAAAAGTTTAATCCTTTGCATGGTACTGTAACAACAGCAAACAGGAGTCACTTGTACTTAATGGGAAAAATCTTGGAAGCATAGAGTCAGCTAGCAGGTCCACCCTCCAAACCTGAATGCTGGCATGCCTTTAAAAAGCTCATGTCCAAGTCTAGGACTGAACCGTCTGCTGCTCACTCAGAGCTGGTAAGCACCCCTGCTGCCAAAGTTAGACCAGGTAATGCAGTGCAAACTCTGCTTGTTCAGTCTTCACAAGAACCTTTCGCAATGGCTTCGCTACCACTTTTCAGCAAAATATAAGGAAAGAAAAATAAGGCCAAAATATACCACGCAAGGAATTCTCCATTCTCTCTTCCTTCCATGTCTATTTGAGGAGGACAGATGTTCAGGGTCCACAGCTATTTGTAGGAATACACCTGGCTCCATCCCAATCTCCATGCAGTTTCACATTTCCTTCACTGGCATAGAAAAACTGACTACGTACATTATCCAAAATTAAATCTACCATTTTCAGCTCTTCCACTCCAAGTACAGAAGCAAAACAAAGAGTGGCAGGCAAGTCCTCTGAAAGACCTACACTTCCAGTAGAGGTTGTAGAAGTCCCCAAACCATCTTCCTGCAGGAGGAACAGGATCTTCCAGCACTGCCTCTGCGAGAAATATCTACCACACACAGGAAGGTACACGAAAATCAATGCAAGTACTAAACTAGATGTGGTACTAGCAGAAGTGATTGATCTTTTGTGGAATGAGGTAAAGTGTGCAGAATTGAAAGGTTTCTTTTTCTCCTTTCTCTCCACCCCCACGAAAAAAGCATGAAACTGATGGATGATTTCTTGAGGGAACATCTTGTTCAATTGTTGGCAACACATCACCAACATTTAGGGACTGCTTAATCAATTAAAAGAGCTGTCTCTGAAAAAAACAAATTAATATTAGACATGAAAGATAAAGAAAAAGCAGGAAGTTGGAGAAAGCAATATTTTTTTTAATATTTAGCTGACTCATCCATCTGAGAATTCTGTTTAACGATACTTTGCCCACTATAGAGAAAGAATTGTTTCTCAGTAGAAGGTAAATCACTTCATCCATCACCACTGAAGCAAAGTATTGATGCTAGGATGCTAATTGCTATCTAAGGTCCTAAAATATTTAATTGAACCAGTAAGTGACTTGGCTGGCTTTTCCCTCACTAAGGTTAATCTGTGGTCCCACATGAAAATTAGTTGCTAGTGATCTCAGCTGGTGTGTAACCACCTGCCCATGCCAGGGTCACTACAATTCTACTCAGACGAAGCACTTAAACCATAGCTTTGTGTGCCTGGTTTGGCCACCTTTGCTCTCTAGCACCTCTGCGCGCTGCTGCTTTAACACTTTTTGTGAACATATGTGATAAAGGTATCTCGCCCTCTGCTATAACAATGTGGGGAAGGCTGCGCAACCTCCTCAAGTACAGCACATGAACCTCATGCACATTTGACACATTTCTACTATGCAAAAGTCAAAAAAGCTGTTTGTTAGCAATTCAGTTACAGTTATGGTTACTGGATTGGATGTCAGGGTCAAAAAGCAGATGCAAAAACACAAATCACTTGTTCTCCCTATGGAGCCAGATTCTTCTTTGGCACAAGCTGGCAGCACTCCACATTGAAAATCTGGCTCATAATGTAAACAGGCTATAAACATGGCCTTTGCGTCATCTGCAAGTCTTGGGGTATGTTAAATTTGACAGCCCTTGAATGAAACTTTACTCTAGGGTTTAGAAGCAAATTATTGAACTGACTTGTTAAATTATGTTTCATTAGCAGCAGGAACATTAAAATTGCATCCTTTGTTTTTTGAGCCTTGAATTTGATTTTGTCAAGACTGTTTCAATGTTCAATTTTCTGAAGCAAATGATTCTGAAAGGTTGTGCAAAGGGCATAAAAAGGAGTAATAATGACTTTCTAAGCAATCAGAGTTAGGGTTTTTTATTTTTTTTTTTAATGAAATCAAAGCTTTCTAGGACTTCTCAGACCAACAATCCTCAATGACTCCATATTCGAACAGCACAAGTACTCACTCTCTCAAGCCAAAGCTGTAAACTCTCAGGAACATCACAATCTGAGTTTTGCATGCTTATTCTCAAAGGGGCTTGGTGAGTTGCAGTTTGATATGTATCACACAAAATCAGCAGAAGAGGAAATGATTTAGAAAACAAAGTTGGAGTTATCCTTGTATCAGCTAGATAATAAGGGGAAAAAAAAAGATGGAAGACAGAGTGGCTGATGCAAAGCCTGTAAGGAATCACTAACTTTAAATTCACCTCTGCAGAGAATGAAATCATATCTGGAGCCTATACTTATTCCCTACAGAAGCAGAGCATATTCACTTGTGAAATTCTAAAACAACATGAAATGAAAGACATCTAAAAAGTCTCTCATAACAGATTTCTGAACAACATCCTCAGGCAACATAAAGAGTATGAAAATTGACCTACATAATTTAAACATTCAAAAAACCTGCTTCTTCACTTTCCAAAATTATTCTGCATGCATACTCATACACACTCATTTTATATTTTCAGCTGCACTTGAGAGGAAGAGTCCAGTGATATTTTACAGTGCAGGTGCCTAGAGTGGCTGAAGAACTTCGAGCCTAGAGGATTACAGCGTGCACGAAGGCAGCTACAACTTGCAAAATTTTCAGGAACGAAAAGAACGGAGCAACTCAATTATAAAGTAGCATTTCAAATCACACTGTGTATCACCAAAGACAAAAGATTTGCGTTAGCTGGTGGGTAGCTTCTGAGAATAATTCAAGGTAATAGGTTTAAACACATGAGCTTTTGAAGGTTAAGGACCATCTTACCCAAGAGCTCCCTTCCCCTCGTGTCACCCAGTCAGATGTGACGCCAGAAAAGGTGCTCGAGCTCCAGCTCTGTGAGAGTGCTGCTCAGACGACATGCTACACAAAATCCCTTTGGTGCCCTCAGCCTGTTACTGCTGTGCTTGGCTGTTATTTGAACAGGCTGTGGAAGATATGAGAGGCTTTATGCTGATTCTTGGTGATTATGAACCCGGGGACATACAGAAAATTCAGAACTGGGGACAAACTTCTTGGCTTGTGTACTTGCAAAGCAAATGAATGAGATCTGTCCCCAAGTAGACAAAGTTTGTGACTTCAGCAAAAACGCTCTAAAAATACAAGGGCTTATCAGTCCTCCCTGATCTGTGCTTCCTCTCCCTGTTGATACCATCAGTAAAAGGAGACATTTAAGTAGCATTTAATAAGTGTGCATTATAGTCCAGTTGCAATTCCTGCAAAAGCCAGAAACAGCACTGGAAATCTTTGCTGCCATCTCCTCCTGGAATACAGCCTTTTCTTTGCAGCGGAGGGGACGTGACGCAACACCCTTAATTTCACTTCAGCTTGAAATTAAAACGTCTCTATACAACGCCTAGCAAAATACAGTCCCGTTCAGTGACTGAGATTTATGGTGTAATTGGAAAACCTCTGTAACTGCCCGATAGCCCACTACGCTACCACTCCTTATTCAGGGAGCTCTGGGGCAACACATCGCTGGAGTCTGGGAGATTTTGCCCAAATATCGCTGGAGGCCAGCCTCGACCTCCTCACCACATGCACCTCGGTGGTGAGCTACTCCTCATGGTACCACAGGTGAAGAGCAGGCGCCCACACAGCCTGCAGACATGGGCTCCTGCATCTCCCATCAGGCAAAGCCTGCGCCGTGTGTATTAAGGCTGCATTATCGGGAAAAATACAGCACGTTTTAAGCAAGTCATCATTTCTGATTTACAGAGACACTCGCATTTCAAGCGCAGCAATCCCATAAAATACTTCTCCAGCAGCCCGGGCGCTCAGTTTGTGACACAGACTCCAGCCCTGTTATGACCCATTTAAAAGCAGCTGTTGGATAAACAAACTAAACATTTGAAGTGCACAGCCCCAGGTGATGAAGGGCTGCCGTTCAAGTCCTAGATATTTTATCTGCAGTTATTGCAAACAGAGAACACTTCTTCAGTTCATCACAAGGAAGCCTTTACCATGCAGCTAGAACACTGCTGTCTGGCAATCAGCACTAATTGCGGGGAGGAAAAGGGCTATTCTGAAGTAGCGTAGACCAGAAACTAAACCTGGGTCTTCCAAGCGGGAGACAAGATGACCATTCCTCCTCACCAAAGCAATCTTTGTTTTCCCAAATACTTCCTAACCCATGAAGTGTGTAAAATACAATACCTGCTAATGACATAAGGATGATTTAATACTTCCCTAGGTTGAAAAAAAAAAAGAAAAAAAAAAAAAGAACTAGCAAACTAGCAAAGAGCTCTGCAATAGTTAAGAATGAAAATAACCCAACCCTACTCACCAGTGGCTTCTACCAAGAGAAAAAACTCAAAGCAGTCTTTTTAAAAAAATAAATAAATAAAAAACCACTAAGGGTGAAAATTCTCAGCTCAAGATTATCTCTCTAGATGTTTTTCCCCCATTCCACTTCGCATGCTTGGTGGAAATGTTACATGTATTGTATAAAACCAAAAGTCAGTCTAGAAAAATCTATAAACAAGGTGTAACACACACATGGAAATAAAACATTAATTAATTCACAATACATAGTGTTACAGAAAAGGAAAAGATATTTAATACAGCAAAGTATTTACAAAAAGTGCTTTGAAAAGAATATTCAGTAACTGTGGCCTGCAGCAGTACTCCTTCACGCAACTGTTTCTATAGAAGTCTTAGCAGAAGCCTTTCAGCAAAATTGCCTTTCCTATGTTCATTCATTACTAATTTGAGATAGGTATAGATCTGAGAAACAAGAACAATTTAATTCCCAGATCAGGCTGTGTAGGAGGACCTCCTCTACCGAAGCGACTTTACAATCTTTCAGTATCCATAAAACTTACATCATTATTTTTAAAGTAAATTGCTCAATTCCTTTCATCTTGCAACAGCTGATTTTATCTTATTCTCCCTCTTCCGCTTCCAGAGTTCACACCTCTGGGATAAAGTGCACATTATAATTTGCGGGTACCACTGAAAATATTGCAGCACATTCTGTTTGGAAAATATTAAAAAAATAAAAAAAACCACACATTCAACTTTTCCCCTGTATCGTGTCAAAGAACAAGAGGAAGCAAAAGTCAGTGGCCAAAACCATCACCACGGCAGAACTTTTGAGAATCCACACATAAACTATAGTAACATGAAGTCCTTGCCCTTAACCATCTAGCTGTCGATGAGTGATTGATTAGCTACCCAATAGGGAACCGTTAAACAAAGCTGAAGGAACAACCAAATTTGAGGGGATTGATTTTATTTCAAGACCTGATGAGGGTCCTGAGCACCCATTCTTAACATTAGCCTGTAGCACTGCTCCCTGAGACATCATCGGAGTCCAGGCCTTTCAGGACCATTCCGCAAAAATCGGTTATGTCTGTGTAAAGAACAGCTGCACTGGCCATGACGTGCACTAAAATCAAGATTAAATCTGAGACTCTTGCCACCTTGACCGATAAAAACAGACTTCAGCACAACAGAATTAGGAAGAAGAGGAAATTCTTAGTCTCTGATGACTTATGGAAGAGATTTTTGCTTTGCTGTGGTGTAATGACATACTCTTATGTATTCAGCCAGAGCGCAGTGGTTGATGAATATGATTTTTTTTATTAGTCCTTAATGTTTATTTTACTACCTGTCCATGCAATGATACCTTCCCAGATCATATCTCATCAAATGCATAATGAGCCAGTTTATTCTCCACTATTGTAAATTGGTGAAGGTCCATTAATCTTATTAAAGAAAAGCAATTTACACTTGCAAAGAGTGTGGGTGACTATTTCTAAATGGAGAAACAGAGTAAAAATACTAATAACGGGGAACATAATTCAGGAATGAAATGCAAACTGATCACTGCCTTTTTTTTCCCCCCCATTTGAACAGACATTTGTACCAAAAATTCACAGTAAGGAGTTAAATAGCTTTTAAAACAACCACCCACACTTACTGAACTTCTGAGACTTCAACTGCTCTCTACAGTGTTTGCAGAGTTGAATAAATGCAGCTTCCTTCCTTTGTAAAATGACCATTACTGGAACTCATTTGACATTTCTAAAGCATTCTTTCCTTGATTCCTTAGCAATATCCAGTGCCACTAAATAGTAACTGCCCTATTCACCATCTCTTTAGTGGCTACCATAGGTCACATCTGCCAAACATAATACAGAAAACTTAGCACTATGTCTGCCAAAACAATTACCAAAATGTCTGATGGATGTGGGTTTTTTTTGGTTTTTTTTTTTGGGTGGGCATGTGTTTTAGACACTTTGGAGGGAATGGGAAGGGAATGAAGACTGATTTCTGCGTCATGCCTCACCTTATATAAACTTGCAAAAAGGGAGGAAGGTGCTTTAAAAACTAGATGTCAGGACACCTTACTCTGAAATGAGGATTTGTTTACATTTCTGCTAGGTATATTACAACATACAGTTTGCTACAGCATAGGCTAGGTACAAAAACTGTAGTTGCCAGTTTAATTCACGAGAGGAGGAATTTCAACACTGATTTTCAGAAACTGCTTATAAACAAACAAAATAGACAAACCAGAAAATGACTTTTTTGCAGTGTGCATTATCCCTTTCAAGCACATAAATAACAAATGATGCTTTTAGATTAAATATAATGCAAAAATATTCCTACTAATTTTGATGGTATTCTTTAATTTTTTTAGTATATGCACATGTTGTCTTACCATGGAGGCTTTTAAACCAGCTCACTAGAAGTTCCTTTATACTGTATACCAGAATTAAGTAAGAATTAGCAAAAAATTATACAAAATGGTTCCAAATAGGCAAAAATGCAGCTTCCCCCCCCCCTTCAGAAGCAATTCCTCAGATATAAAATTCCTTAAAACTATTTGTACAGCTGTTTTTTGACTCCCATATTTAGCTCAGGAAAAGGCTGAGGGATGCTGAAGGCTGATAATTAACTAGAAGGGCTCCCTCCCAGTGGTCCTCCCAGATGGCTGCTATTAAGAGAGGATGTTGCTCTGCTGTGCAAAAGGCCACAGACATCCCCCAGTATCCTATGGGTCTCTTTTTGGGGAACCCCCCCCCCCCCCGGCCCCCACAAACTTGGATTCCTTTTTAAAAAGTGTTTCTACAGCATCTTCTCGTAGACTGCTGACAACCATGGAGCTCGAGACTGAGCATGGCTTTCCCCCAGAGACCACCGCTGTGCGGAGATGGACATCCTTCTCGCGAATCTGTTCCTACCCAAAGCAATCGCTGGGCTCGCAGAGCCTTCCCAGATGGGGAAAACAGACAGATGAAGTCACAGGATGGCTGGATGTCTCCAGCTCTGCCAGAGAGATCTCTGCCCTGGCCAAGAGCCACAGCTCCTCCTCTTCTGTTGGAGGAACATGCTTCAGATTTGATTAATAGCCACAAAATGCTATTCTCTCCTACCTAAGGACCCCATAGTGTTTTGTCACTTTTCTTATTAGGAGGACATCACCACTTGACAGAGCAACAGTCGTATCGCTCACAAGCACAGCTTCCAAAGGGCAGGTCAGAGCCCTGTGGAGGCTACAGCCAGGCGCGGGCCTGGGCATGCACGCAGCACCCAGGAAGCGGCAGTGCAGCTGAGTAAAGTGGGACAGATGTCCTCTCGACAAGCCGGCCCACTAACCAGCGGCCACTGCTTTTGCGGGTGTGTCGCCACAGAGATGAGCTTGAAGGAAAATAAAAAAGGTAGCTCTGCAAAGGCTTGCAAGGGCTGCTCCCCAGATCTGAGGTACTGGTCTGAAAACTTGACAGCTATGAAAAGTGCTTTTCTGGCTATATTCCCAACAGGAGGCAGGGGAGGGGAAAACCTAGAGAAGGGCAGCATGTAATAGGGAAAAAGAGGGAAAAATGTAGAAGGGAAAGAATATTTACACAGTAAATATGATAGACTAGACACCTGAGGATTCTTTTGTGCACTGATCTAAGAAGAAATGAAAATGTGTTAAAGTAAAATAATTTAAATCTCTTCCAATAAATATTAATATTTGGATAGTGCAAATCAGTAGCTGAAATGTTAACCTTATTGCAATGATTTCCTTCTCTCCATGAGACATAATCTACATATCTATTGTTGGCATCAGACATCCATAAAGGGCAGACAGCATTTTTTAGAGGTTAAATGGGAAAGCTGTGACCACTCCGGATAATAACAAAAAGCCATACAATTCTGCTTCTAGGACAATTTAAAGTCAATTCTCAGCCTATAGCCACAAGAAATTGTAATGTTTTCTAATGGAGAGCTCTTGGGCAGCTTCTTTATTTAAAAATCATTTCAAAAGAGCAGTTTTAGTAAGGTATCCAAACAGAAGCAAGCCTTTAGGTGTTGCTCCTTGGGTACACTGTATACTTAGGGCACTATATCTTGTGCTTCTCAGCAACATCTCTCAGTCTCAAACCCTCTTTTAATCTTGATTAGAAAGTTTCAGCAAGGGACCCAATAGGTCTGCAGTCCTGTTTAGTTCTAGGAGAGCCACAAAATTCAAACGAGGAGAAAAATTTCAAAGTACTGCTAAATGCAAGTGGAGAACTTTAATTAGAAAAGAGAGATTCAAAGGAAGAATGGAAAATGTGGAAGAACACCCAAATGCTCGGGGGTCTGTACAGACAGAACCATTAACCCCTCCCGCCCTGCACCCCACGTACCTTCTCCAGCTGAATGCGGTGACACAAATAGGTAAAGACAGCAGGGAAACAGGAGGTGAATGGTACCAGGACAAGAAGCCAGCTGGATCTGTGCTAGCAACCTGCCAATACGAGTAAAGGAACAGCATAAAAGGTGCCTGGGCTCCCTGGGGCATGCACCGAGGGCAGGAGGGGACAGCAAGAGCTGGGTGCAGCCAGGTGCCAAGTATGATCACAACTGAAGGTCAAGAGCAACAAGTTAATTATTTAAAGAAAGAAGCAGAGGCAAATCCAAAGGAGACATCTGTATGCAGCAGAGCAGGAAAAGGGCACAAGACTGTTGCAACAAGTAACGTTACAGAGAGAAGCGAGGCAAAACCAGGACACGACTTCTAAGAGAGAATAACCTGTTGTGGCACGATGGACATAGTCCAGGAGAGAGGCTGCATTTGGGAATAAAATTGTTCCTAATTTTTGTTTTAGAATTTTCCCTTGTTCTGTTTGTACAACAGCTGGTTTATCAGAAGTCCCCCCCGCCCCGGTTGTTTGCATCAAGCAATAGCAATTTATTAGAAGTGGTATTCTTACAAGACATTTGGGACATAATCCAACAAACAGTCATAAATTTACTTTAAGCATGTAAGTAGTCCTTTTGACATGAGTAAGGCTACTCAAATATTGTCATAAGCAAGTGTGTAATGGGGGCATGAACAGAGCCTAATTTAAAGTTTAGTTGTATGAAGGCCTCTGAAGCTTCTGCTTTACCTCCAGATTGTGCGCCCTTCTTATATATACATCCTCCTCTCTAGCGTGATTGCTTCTTGCAGATAGGCTTCAAACAAAAGTCTTTTTCTTTTTGCTTTTGTCTTTTTTTTAAAAAAAAAAACACAGAAATGTGGCAGCTAACCATTATAATAATATATGGAGTAGTGCCACTAAAATAGCAGCTACACTAAATTTTAAAAGCAAAGCAATCAAATTCACACTCCAGTATATGTAAAAGTTATTGATCAGGCTGATCTAAGATGTACTGGAGTCAAAACAAATCAACTAGCTCCCCTCCCTCCCTCCTCAAACTTACAAGGAACATTTCCTTCAGTAAAATAATAAAAAAAGATCATTTTCCCTCAACAATAAAATGGGTTATGTTAAAACTTAATCCAGAACAGAAAAAAAAATTGATTCCCCCACACAATAAGTCCTTTTTAGAATATAAGGCTACCAAATGTTAGAGCCCATAAGGTTTTTGTGTATTTTTTGTTGTTGTCTTGCTTACAGAAAGTGAAATTTCTATGCATTTCAGAACTATTGTCAAATTCCTCATTTTCAAAAGTCACAGAAGTGGTGTTTTATTTCTTATTCAAAAATAATCAATTCATTGAAATAATGCAAAAGAACTAAACCAGACCAGGAGACAAGAGGACACTGCTCCTCACCAGTGCTAGTGTTAAACAGCTGCTGGAAGCTCAGACTGCCAGGACACAGGCAGTATCAAGGCATGTTATCTTCATAAATACAATTTGGTGACAAAAGCATCTAAAATATCGCACTCAAAGGTGCTGTCAGTTATCAATACTGTGTTTTTCCTGCTCCGATTGAAATAGTTTAATATAATGACAAAATTGATCTTTAAATATGCAAAGCAAAGTGATTACTGCACTGGTGCTAAGAGAAGCACATTCCTCCCCCTCCTTTTTTTTGTAATCTTCCCAATACTGATAACATTTACATTTTCTTTTGGAAGAGAAAGATTTGTCTTCATCACTTCTGTTTTTAAATTGTTTCTTTTTATCTCTTTCAACTTTGAGCACAGCAAGCAAGAAATATTCTTATGCTAATGCAAATCAAGGAGTGAAAGCAATCAAATTAAACAAAAAGTAAAGTGATCTGTGGAATTAATAAAACTCTTCCTCCCATTTACATTATTTATATTACATTATTTATCATATCTTTTCCCCAATATTGACCAACTGTCAACTTTTCCTTTTACCAGAATTATCACGAGAAACTTCAGGAGTTCAACACTGTATTGTATGTTCTAAAATAATGCGGTCAGCAACTTTAAGTACCTACCGGTATTAGGTACCTTTCCCATCACTCACAAACTTCTGTGGGCAGACTCTCAGCAGCCTAAGATCAGCAAAACACCAAAGGCAGCATTGACTTAGTTATAAGCCTGGCTCAACAGATTCTAACAAACTGTCCCTCTCTTCCACCACTGCAATGGCCAGTAATGGGAAAGACCTTTTAACTTTACATCTTTTTCTGTCCACCTATTTATAGTCTTTCTAGACTTCTCTGCTGTCCTAGAACTTTCCTGTCTTTCTGGCTAGGTAGAACAAAGTTTGCAATATTCTCACATTTCCTTTTGAATATGTGAGAACACATTTTCATTGCTGAATTAAGATTATTTCCCAATTTTTCTAGAATTGAAAGCTTCCAGGTAGACAGTGAACCTGTATAACTTCAGAGGAAATATAAATTTAAGAGAGGAAAAAAAAGATGATAAATGCTACTCTTACAAAGTCCAGTCTGATCTAGTTTTATATTGTTATTTACACAGCAAATAAGTCACACGAGCCTCATAACTAGTTTTGTAAGAAGAGCTGCAAACATACTTGGCCTTCATCCACAAAGAACACTTCTTGCAACATCGGGTAGTCTTGCAAAGCAAGCTAAGAAAACCTGTATCGCTTTTAACCTGCAAATGCAAAGTAGGCAGAGCAATACCTTCTGGCCATTACATTACAAAATATTATGTTAAAAGGCATTATTCTTGGGTTTTGTAACAAAATGAACCTCTATTGAGTTTACAGTGGTCATTTGGCCTCAATAATGCTATTTAAGATCTGATATTGGGTTGTGTAACTTGTGTCTTCAGACTGGGCAATTTCATTACTTTCTCTTTCAAAAGGTGGCTTTAATAACTAAGCTTTTAAATTGTTCTCCTCATAATAAATAAGTGAGGCTAAAAGGCACTTGTCAGCACTGAAGGGCTGGACACAGTCCCACAGTGGACATTAAGGATACAGATTGTATTGAGCCAACAAAACACTTACAGCAATGGCTTTCCCTAATAGCTGCAGCAATTTTTAAATCACAGTACAATAGCATGATTTTAATGCCAGGTGAATGAGGTCAGACAAAGAAAAAATTATATCAGCAACAACAGGCAAATTTCTAGCAATTTAATGTCTACAAATTAGAGCAAGCTTTTCTTCAGAAACCATTTAGTATCCATAAACACAGAAGAAATCAAAAACAGATCACTTCACAACAAGAAAATCTGTGATAACGAAGCTAAAAATATAATGAACTTTTTTCTGTCTCTAATGGGCATATTAAGAATGAAGTACGTCAGTAGATTCTATCTCTTCCCTGAATAAAAATATGATTAATGATAAAAGCAACTATCTAAGCCATGAAACTGATCCTCCTAATCTCAGGATAGTAAAATTGTCTTCCTGATTTTCCTTCCTACAGTTTAAACGGATATTCTTTCAGTGGGAAGTTTTCAGATCATAAGTTTCCAATATCACATTTTATAATGGCACAGACCCAACAAGTCTTGCAGCTACACTCGGATATTTAATTATTGAAGATGTTGGTCCCCTGCAGAGAAGGTAAGGGGAAAGGAGTTCAAATCAGGTAACCAAAAAGCAATACAAAACCATAAGCACTGCTTAAGTCTAATTTCCAAACTAGTGGGCTCACGTTTGTGTGGGGAAAAGGGAAAGAAGTGAGAGAGGTGCAAAATACCTGCTTAAAGAATCCCTTGTAACATGAACGTTAAAGCCAGGAGCAGACCATATGGCTACTACGGCCTGCCTTCATGAGGCAAGAAACATTGAGCTAAATTAAGGATCCTGTCATCTTAACACCTCTAATCTAGTTAGCTGATGTATTGGTGCAGTCTCTTTCTCTCTCTCAAAATAGTCTGTCTACCTCTTCAATTAGCTCATGCAGACTGCCTACCCTTATTATTTACTTCCACAGTGTGTTAAATATTCCAATTACCTTTACAATAAAAGAAAATAAGACTGCTAATACATGATTTTACATCTTAATTTTAGTTAGAGATACTGAGACCAGAACAGTTAGCCTTCTCAATTCTACCTCTTGAGTTCACACCTTTTATTTATATCTTTCTTTTCCTTTCAGGTTAAATAGACCAGGACTAATTACATTTTCTTCATGACCTGCACTATCTGAAATCATGAATCATTTTTGTTCTTTTCCACTCCCTGTCTCTATTTTAACAATTTCCTTCCTCTAACAGGGTGACAGAAATGCTCAGAAAGCTCCATATCTGATTTCCCATGTGCCAGAATACTTTTTCTGCTTTCAAGTTCTCCAGACTTTGTTTGCTTTTCTTTTTAATTGCTGCCATAAACTCTAGAATAGCTCTCCCAAGTGAACTAAAACATCCCTCTTGCAGATTATCTCCAACTTTGCCATTCCACAGCGCAGAATGATTATTTGTTATTTGCTTCATTAGTTCAGGCTTTTCTCCACTCAGCTGAGTAATTCTGAGTGATAATGTGTGCTGCTGCATTAGCCATAAAAAAAACACCACACAAACAAGCTGCACACACAAAACCACTTCCATGTTGCTGTCACCTCCTCACCTGCAGTTCAACATCATTACCAAGTCACCAGACAAAGCACTCCACCTTTGCATAAAACACTTAAACTTTCACAGCAGCTGTGATTAGACCTTAAATCCCCCACATCCAAAAGGTGTCCTCTCCCCAGTAGTGTAGTTTCTTTCAAACATTCAGTACTGCAGAATAGCACAAAATACATGTAAGGAGATGACTCAAGGAACAGTAATGTCAGATTACCCTCACCTGGTGCCAGGGAGTGCTCTGCTGAGAAGGAATTGATGCATTTCAAATCTCAACGCCACTGCGCATCTTCCATCTCCAGAGTGACTGGTGAGGAAGACATAATCCCATCCAACAAAAATTGCTGTTAGAAAGCCTTTACCTTTCCACATCCTTGCATCCAGTTTTAATTCTGGATAAACAAACCAACCAACCTGTAAAGCCTTCTTGGTCAGCTTTAGCCTAAGCTAATGGTATGCTGCTAGGAATCATGTAAGCTATTTTGTGGGGGGAGTACTGCCTGAATCAATGACACCATATTATCATACACTCTAAAAATAAAAATACTGCCATGCCTTTTTGGTCTATAATTTTCCATATAGGTTTTAAAGATAGTGGCAGCTTAGGTTTGGACCAAAATTAATTTTGCTTACAGAAAAGAAAAAAACTTCTATAGATTCAAGTGGAATATTTCCAAGTCTCATTTAGAAATTCAAGTGAAGACTGCTGTTTCTATATAGGCAATCAAAAAAAAAGCAAACTATAAGACTTAGAAGCTTGGAGAGCCCCAAGTTACATTTAATCCCCGTTGTCCATTCCAGAAGAAATGCAAAGAGTACAAAACACAAAGGAAACTGGGTACAGCACAAAAGGAAGCTGGATTTAACAATGTGTCATTTTTAATTAAAAACAAATTCAAACAGATAAAGAAATACTTTTCTGAACAAAACGCAGTCTAGTGCCAAAGAAAGCACAGGTCCACCGAGAAAGCAAGGCCTCTTGGAGGAGTGGAGAAATTAAGTTTACACTCATATGGGACTGAAAGAGCAGGTTGCTAACTAATGCCTCAGAATAAAAAAAAATAAAAGAAAACACAAACACACCACACCAAAGCCACACCTACCCACAACACCCTGCTCCTCCCTCAACCTACGAGAGTAGTCATGGAAACATGTGTACACACATCCTAAAAATGAGTAAATAGAGAAAGAGATAACCGCCGCGCACACGGCTGCTGGTGGCCTGCCCTAGTCGCGGGCACCCAGCCGCTCTCCATGCTGGGGGGCCCCGGGGGGCAGCGGGGACCCTGCAGGGCCTTCAAGACGGAAGGACACACGTGCCCAGGTCCGCAGGGTGGACGTCGTAGAGCGGGAAGGTTGTCGCGGTCCCATCTAGCTGCACACCATGAACAGCTCCCGTTTGCTCCTGTCGGTCCCCAGGGCTGCTCTGGGGCAGGACGGCAGCACCGGGCGCCTCTGCTCACGCCGCAGCCCAGCGCTACAAGGGCTCACTGTTTGCACCCGGCCACGGAAACCCTCACCCGTCTCCCGGCTGCTTTCAGGCACCAGATGGTTCGCATTAAGCATGTCCGTGCTCAGCTAGCAAGTGTCAACTGCAGAGCCCGGACCCTGAATGTTTTACGGATGAAACAATACCAGGCTTTTTGCCAGCGACACGGGACTGGGTCCTCGCCTGGGCTCTGTGCCGCTCCGGGGGCGGCCTAAAGCGGCTGGAGGTTTTCTTCAGGTAGACTGGGACGCTAAGGGCAGCTCTGTGCCTTGTGACCCCAGCCCTTAAGGCGAGGGATTTGGGGGGCATTAACAGGCTCACGAGCTCCTGCCGCCTCGCAGCCAGAACTGCCCTCGCAACGACCGGCAGGTGCCCGAAAGCACCGCTGAATACAACAACCAGAAAGCGCCGTTTCACGGTGCACCGGTGCTCAGATTAAAAGCTTTGGGAAGTTTCCTCCAAACTCCTTTTAAGTGGAAGAAAACAAGCAGCCAGGCAAAACCCCACTCCACCAATAACTATGGTCCTAAGACATACAAAGTTTCCCCCACTCTGGATTTGCTGTCATGTCCTCTTGACTAAAGATCTACAGAGCCCTCGCTTTTGTTCTTTAGCTTGTCAAAATCCAGTGGAAAAGGCAAATCTATGTGCAATCTTAGTGCTGATAGCTTCCTGAGCCAATTTTAACAGAAATAGGAGTTGCTTGCATGAATAACTATCCTGAAAAAATAAAAAATTGTCTTCTCTTCTTCACGCTTCTGTTGTCTCCGTTTCACAGAGTTATTTGTCATCAGATCACCAGAGGTACGGGAATTGATAATTATCAAATACTTTCTATTTTAGTTTAACTGAGGTATATTCCTAATTTCTCTTATTAAAAGGAATATCTGGAGTAATTAAGTAGCCCTTATCAAAGGATTAAATATTCCAAAAACATTAAAGATTAACAGTTAAGAAAAAACAAAGGACAAACATGCACACTTCTCTAAAGAAGCATTACATCCTGGAAAACTACTTTGCTGACTGGATATTAATATACGGCACACATTCCAAAGTTCATTACTTTTAAGAGAGCTCTGCAATTAGCTTTCTAATTCTGATTTTATAGACTAGCATGCTGTTTTCTAATATGCCACATCAGATAGTGTGAAAGTATATAGAGTAACCAACCACAAAATATTCCAGGATCATGTTATTGCCAGGCTGTTTTAATTTCTTTTTAGCTGCATCCCATTTCATAACAGGATTGTTTTAGTTTCTCTATGGGAAGTGCATATGCAAGACAGATGCAGTGTTTCAGGCTGTCATTAGCCTGACTGTATCTAGAAATGTCTCATTCTAGATGAACGTGAATGGAAACGATGCCTATCAATTCTTTGTCTATGTCCTCTATCTATCTATGCTGCAAGGACATTCAAGAAAATGAACTTGAGTTTAATTCTGTAATTTAAACACTAGATGGAGCCCACTTCCCAAAACTGAAAAAGGAAAGTTCTTACAGCAAATTCTCATAAGCCTATTGAAATATCTGGTCATGAATAATCATGAAAGAACTCAAACAGCTGTGGTGACTGTCACTGCCACAACAATATATACTAGCCAACAATTATATCTCTGCATAAAAAGACAGAATTTAATACTGGGCAACTGCAAAAAAAAAAAATTACATCCTTCTACAAATATTTTCTATTAGCATGGAAAAAAAAAGAGCCACAACACTTTGATAAACTAGACACATATGGATTTTTAAAGTTACATATGAGAAACTAGATTGGGTTGAGACAGCTGAGAGAAATATAAGTCCAATTATCTCCATATTTGGACAGTAAGCTCTACTGATTTCATCTATACCAGAATTTCATAAGTGCACGCACACACATACTTGTATATACAAAACACGAGCAATCCTATTTTACTTGTTTTTATTAGTTCTAATAGGAAAGCTAATTTGTGATGTTTGATAAAATGCCAGCTCGCTCAAAGTAAACGTACCACATGTTTAACTGGAGAAAAACAAGCTTTGCTGTTAAAAACAGGATGCAACACCACAAACATCACTACAACTATCCCAGTGAGAAAGAAAGAAAGAAAGAAAAAAAAAAAAGAGGTCAAGTTGCCAGTATCTAACTTCACTAGCCTCACTGTCACCAGATAAACCCATTTATCTCAGGCTCCATTACAAACCACTGCCACTTCAGTATTTTGGCCAGACTAAGTCTGCTTTGCAAAGCAAAGGGCAGACAGAAATCGCAGGTAGACAACCCTTGACCACTTCTTAGGTTGAGAAGGGACATGCTAGCAAAAACATCTAAAAGCCGAGTAGACAATAAAGGGGGGTAAAGACTCACATGAGATTGTCAGTAATACAATTCTGCTGACAGCTGAACTACTGCTGATTGCTTTAACCTTTGAACAGTACAGACCACTGACTTCGCCTAACTCTTCTCCTAACAAATCTACAGCTATAGCTTCATCAAGGTTAAGATAAGCATGAAGGCAGTTAACTTTAACACAAAAGACTACATCTGGCTCATAAACAGTGCTCCATTCTGTTCCAACCACACTAACCACAGAAACTAAACTTGCCTTTGCCACTTGCCCTCCAAACTTTTAATGGATGACCTGGGAGCACAGGCCTTGCCTAAGGAAATTATTCCTAACCCAAATTCACTGCTGGATCCTAACCACAGTTTCCAGAAGCAGAAATGCAGTGCCTGTGAAGAATGGTACAAGCTTCCCCTAGAAGGCCCTACTCCCTTATTTTTTCTGTAAAAGTTATCTATATAGCAAGTTTTCTTGATTCCACATCCTTGTGGAGTAAAGATGGTCTTCAGGATCCAATGGACTACTGCTGTTACATTAGCTACTAGAGGAAACTCTTTGAAATGAATCAAAGGTCTTCAAATGAGAACTCTGCTGCTGGTAGACGGCAACTTTTATTTGCCATCAGATGAGTCTCTAACGAGCAACAGCTTGACTCCACAAAGCACCACACATGGGACAACGCTCACACGCCCCTGGACTGTTTGACAGACTCAAAGCTCATAGACATACGCTCTGCTGCCATAAAAACAATGGGCTCTTTGTCTTTAGCTGTAGAAGATATATAGTCAGTTCAAGTGTTAATACTTCTGCTCATTTATTAATATTCTGTTTTAATCCTATGACATTATAGATGTTTTCCAACATACCTGAATCTCACACACACACAAAGAAAGTTTGCCCATCTGAAGGCAGGTAAGTTTTCAACTGCAAGTATAGCAAGCACCTAGTGTTTATTTTAAATGCAAATATGAAAGTAATGAGTATTTGTTTGGGACTTGACTTAAAACCATCTGAGGACACAGGCCCATTTACTTCCATAGGCTTTTGGTTCAATAAAACAGTTACTCTATTAGCAGTAAGAATATCTCACTGACCTTACAAATTAAGTGTCAGCAAATGGAGGAGACTATTGAAATATCAGACACAGTTGCAAGTTTTACTAAATAGTAATGTTTAACTACTTCCTTATCATAAACAGCTTCCTGTACAACTATAATTTAGAAACCTTTGCCACTGTAATTTTCTCTGCTTCATTTTCTTTACAGCTATGCTTTTATGTGTCAGACTAAACACTTGTTCATCAGCACTATTATCCATGCAACAACTGAAGATTAACAGCTATAGTAAAAAACAGAAAAGAAGGAATACAAAGGCTTTGCATATATATATATATGAAATAAAATACAAAGCAAACTCTTTAGTGCAGTATACAAGGCTAGAAGAGAAGCAGACATTAAGACATGACAGTTACATAAACATAACTCTGAAGCACACACACAGAGCAATGAGGTTAAAGTTAAGGCTAAAACCTTATGGTTTTACCTTCTCTCAGCAATAATCCCGAAAGCTTTATGGTCATGGTGCTTTCAGCCTCTACGTATGGAAGGGACAATACAGTGAGGACATTGTGGACCTCACCCACTGATTACACCTGAGCACAATCTGGTCACAACAGTCAAGAGTCACAGCTTATTGCTACATAGGTGGAAGCAACTGGGACAGCAGTAAAAAGGAGGCGGGGGGGGGGGGAAAGGAAGGAAAACTAAAATAAAGCACCTTTGAAATCCCATTTGGTGTTATTAAAGCATTAATTTTCATATTCACCTTTTACTGTACAAAGAAGAAAAGTTAATCCAAGTTCTGTAAGTTAGACTAACTCCTTTCATGAAGGAACAAAAATCAAACTAACACACCCAGAAAACAATACAACAGAAAAATTGAAATCCAGTTAATACTTAAATACAAAGAAAATTTTTAAAATGAACTTTTAGTAGTATATGACGTACAAATACACAAGTGAATGAATTTGAAATATTTGCTGGACTGACTCCAGTTTTACAGGCCATCTTCCCAAAAAAGCAAATGATTATTCAGGGGTTTGTCTAAACCCTTTGCTTCTCCAGAGCCTGCTGTGGTAGTTTCTGACCCATCCAAGTTCTTCTTTGCAATATAATTTGTTCAGTCTTGCAAAGTTTGCCTCACTATATTAACCCGTTCTCTTTTTCTCCCTTGCTCTACAGTCCGAGCTCTGCTTGGCTCCACATCACCACCAGCCAGCAAACAATTCGCACTCAGCAGCTAACTCAGATTCAGCTCAATCAGCAATAGCTTAATCTTCCAGCTATTGATACTCTAACATCATTTTTAAAGGACTAGAGATAGTCATAGCCTAAAGTAAGGATATCCTTGCAGAGGTATCTTTAGAGGCACAGCCCTCCTGAAAGTACTGAAAACCTTCTATATGATCAATCCAGGCCTCCTGAAGAGTCCAAAGTTTGCTCCCACAGGGTAACTGAGGTTTGTTAAGAGGTTAACAAAAATCTTGTGGTTATTTCTAAGATTCCAGAAATTCTAGATGTGGCTACTGTTGGTACATAACAAACAGCAAATTACGTCTTCAGAAGCTGTGTGCAAAGCATGCTCTAATTGCAAAGAGCAAAGCAATTAAAAACTGAAAGCAACAGGCAAGCATTCAGAAGCTGCATGAGAGGGCAACACTCCAGACTGAACCTGGCCACCTGCTGCATTCCCCTCAATGTTATAAAAGACACCCTCCCTCAAAAGTCTTCACCAGCCTTGCCATTATCACAAGCTTTTCCATGACCCTGCAGCTTTACTTTTCTCCTACACCTAAGGCCCATCCAAATGCAACCTTTTTTTAAATGCATCATAGGATAACTCAGGCTGGGAGTGACCTCAGCAGGTCTCCAGTCCAGCCCTCTCCTTCAAGCAGGGTTTGCTATGAGATCAGACTGGGTTGCTCACTCCAGCTTTATCCAGTTGGGTCCTGAATATCTCCAAGGGTGGAGACTACACAGCCTCTCTGGACAGTCTGTTCCACTGCTTAACTATCATCACAGGGAAAAATATTTCCCTTATAGTCAGCCTGTACCTTTCTTGTTTCAACTTCTGCCTGTTGTCTCTCATCCTCCCACCACACACCACTGCAAAAAGGCTGGCTCTGCTCTTCTACTGAGGGAGGGGGGAAAGAAAACCCTTAATATTTTCAGTTTTGTTATTTTTCCATTTATGCAAAACACACCTTGCTCTTTGTTTCAGATTTTAACTTTACTTACTACACTTGCCAAAAATTCATCTGTAACCAAATCAGGGCTAGAGTTTAAAAAAAAATAAAAATCTAAGTATGGAACTTGGGTGGAAATGCTCAGCCATGTAACCACATCAATATTCTCCAATATGCAGTGATGATGGCAGCACTTCGCTATTCATGTTTACTACTCCCCAGATATTAAAGCAGCAGCATCTCTCTGCATAGATGCAACACAATTACACATGTACATTACAAAACGCTAAACAAAAATAGTCTAAAAGGAAGGCAAAATATACACTGAAGCAAAGCCATGAGAAATACACTCTGGCAGCTGTCAGACTTAAAGAGTTTTTGTCAGTGCGTACATCACAGTAAATATGCATTACTGATATTCCTGGGCACCAGAGCTATTACTCTCTCAAGCTGATCAAGGCTTCTTAGCACATCAAGGAATGGCAATCTGAAGCAGTCCACTTACAGATCTTACTGCTACTCGGTTATGAAATTACCTTGTACCGGTCAGGCAGAAGGCTTAACTGCACTTCTAGCTACATTATGAAGGAATAAAAGATTTCTAAGAGGAACTAAAACTCGAGAAAAATGCATCAGTGCAACATATGTTCATCCTGCCTGAAAGGTCATATGAAATGTGATTAGCGCCGCTGTCCTCCCAGGACTCTGAATTTAAATATTGCCTTGAGACAAAGGCTTTCCACCATAAGCTATGGATCAATAAAAGGATTAAGCAGCAACACTTCGGAAACGCTCAGAAGTAAAATTTAAGTTTTTATCCGAGATTTCTCTAAAGCTATGCTTGAGAAAACATAGCATTAAGTTTAAGTCTTATCTTCCAGTCTCATGCTCCTCGCATCAGTGCGAGACACAGGTGCTATGGACTGTGCATGCTCGAATGAGTAGAAAGGAAGGGAGAGGGACAAGAGATCCACCCAGAGGAACAGGCATTAGCTACACCCGGCTGCAGACCCTCAGAGAGGGGCTAATGACCAGCACCACATTTACCACCACACCTGCCTGGGAACAGCAGCACCAGAACACTAACATCGCCCACATCTCAGTTGGACCCCTGGAAATACCACTTCCGAGTTCTATTTACATTCTCCCAAAACATTAGCAATGTGGTTGAGGCAGTCAGTGTGCAGGTGAAAGATGAAGCAAGTTCTTTTCCTTAATTGAGCCTATTTGTAGTGAGGAGTCATCCCTGTTAGCTCTAAATAACTCGGAGAAATCTCACAGCTACTTCTCTGTGAACCACCTCCAGTTAGTTCTCAGAGGCACCTTTATTCTTACAGACAACACTGAGCAAGCATTACCACCTCCAACCATGTTTTTAGAATGGATCTCAGGACTGATATGTTTTCAGCAAACATTCTCCCCACAGCTGTCTAGTCACCTTTAATTGAAAGTCCAAAATGCCAGAAAGCATCTCATCCTCAGGGAGCAATAGCAGTTATCCCAAGACTGGTATTCTGCCATTCATTTATGTGCATATAAGCACAGAATATGACCCCAGGAAAGCTATGTCTCTATATTTTCAAAAGACCTCACTAGACAATACTTGGGATGGAAATCCTTTTATACAAAATTGTGGTACAATGTTTAATGCAAATACACCATCAATGCATCATTTCTTAAAGTTCACACCACAGGCAAAACGAGTATTACGAAAAATAAGCCGAAATACACTTTGAAGAGTCATCCAATGAGTTAATCATTTTTTATCTGAATGATTTGCAGAAAGAACCAAATAAGCCAAAAGAAAATAAAAATGAAGACTTCTAAACTGTTGCTTCACAGCATGTCTTCCAGAAAAGTCATGTTAAAGTTATTTAAAAAGCAATCATATTCAACCTCATAAAATGACGCTATTTAGAATTAATCTGCTGTATGTTAATTCCTTCACCTTTGCCAACAATAAAACAGTGTCAAGAGAGGGGAAAAAAAAAAAGCTCCATCAAAATGAAGTTGAAATTCATTTAACCTTGCCTGTTGCTTCTACAAGAGAAGCAGCCAGAAACCAGATCTAGCTTCCATCAAGCCCAGTTTCAAATCCTTAATGCTATTTCTCATAAAAAGGAGAAAAGTTAAACTCATTTTGCAGACTCACCAAAATTGTCCATATCCCAACAGACAGCAGTTTGTCCAGTTTGTCAAGTCCATGGTTGCAGCAGTCAGTCAGTCACAGCAATTGGTAGGAAAATGGAGAAAGAAGAAAAAACAAACAAAAAAAGAAATGAGAACACTTGAGACTCAAGGAACAAGGCTACTGTTTTCTGTAGAATGAGCATTACGTCTTTTTACATTACAGAATAGTTTCAGACAAACTATTAAATACTTGACACACATGGACCTAACTTACTCTAACAAGAAAGAAAATAAACACAATAGCAGTGACATTATTAAACTGTAATTATTATTATTTATTAAAGATCTGTCAAAGCTGGCCTTTTAATGAAGATTTTTGAGAAGAGTAAAAACAAATCTTTTACTGTACTTTCTTCCATCAGGCACTAGAAGCTGCACAACATCACATACAGAAATTGTATACTGTTTTCCTCATACTACAGATACTTCCAACTCGTTGATAACGAGACGTAATATCTGGTAGGGAGAAAAAGTTAGAAGTGAAACAGACCACCATGGCCGACAATCTTCAGAATCCCTGATCAAGGATTGGGGACTGACAACTTGTTCTTTACAATTAAGGGGCTCGAGACCTACCTTACACTTAATTATCTTAGCAGTTATATACGCACAAACCGCCAAGACGACCCAGGCTGAAATAATAATTGTTCTGTATTAGAGTCTCAACCAGTCAAATAAATAAATAAATATCAGTACTTCTACTGATAAATCCAAAGAACAATTTTACAACTTAACCAGGCTCAACATTGACTTTGCTAGTAAGTGCTCTGAAATTTTTTTTTTAATAAGTCTTTGAGAGGGAGTGTTTCAGAGACATCTGTACAAAATGTTAAATGCTGTGGGCTAACCTAAATAAACTGTCTGTACATACTTAATGGCACTGAAATGCATATTCTTCTTTTGAATAGAGAAACTGGCTGTTTTTGGAAGTTCAGGAAGAGTGAAAGGTCCCAAGTGCAGAGACACCAGAGAATGAAAGCACTGCAGACTGCAGCAGAGAGGAGCAGGAGGATGTGAAGGAAACGCCACGCTAGCCACATTGCACTACAGTCAAAATCTGGTGAGGATACGGCTGCTAGGATAAACAGCACCAAGGCTGACAAGAAGCCAAAAAGCCAAAGGTCACTGCAAGTCTCTCACAACAGATTGTGAAATCTCACCATCTGGCATCTCTGAATTCCCAAATTCTTCAACCCCACTGTCCTCAGGAATAAACATACCCTCAGAATTAAGAGATCTGAAAAGAGCCTCTCTGCTGCCACACTGATCTGGACTTCTATCAGATGAAGGCTAAGGGCCCTCCGTTGTCTTGGACCTCCAAAAACGCCAAGGCAGGGAAGGAAGATGAGCTTTCTGCACAGACCCTGGTAAGTTTGTTTTTGATCCCTGTAGAAGCAGTATTATACAAAGTAAAATTAATCTATTGATATCAAAAAGAAAAACATAGCTGGCACAGTCAACTAATTTGCAGCCCCCCTATGGATAATGGTTGGTGAGTTACCTCCTCCTCTGCTTCCACGGTCCATTAACAAGACAGCAAGAAAAACTGCAGAATAAGGATGACAGTTGCTCATGTATTCACTGCTTGACTAGTGAACAACTTCTTTGTTGCTGTCTTTATAGGAGTGTTTTTGCAGAGAAGGAGCCTTTTCAGTTCCTTCATGTGAAGGATATTAGAGGATAAAAGGAAAAGATTTCAAAGGATTTTCCTTCATTTCTGATTTTCGTTCAGTCTTGGGAACCACTGCCCTTCTCCAGAGATGCTACCATGTACCATTAGTATTAGCATGACTGCATCTACAGCTTGCCCTCAAGACATTACATGCCTTTTCCCTTTGCAAGGAAAGTTGAGATTACTGGAAAATTGAGATTTTTATTGGAGTAGACATGATTCCAAGACATTCCCAATGATTATAATGGCTATTTAGCGTCTTGACTAAACACAGGACGTCAAACAAATGGAATAAGGAAAATAACACTGTGACGGTGGCAGGAAGGAAGATGAACATTAACCAACTCATCAGGAGACAAGTCAAGAGGTAAGGGGAAAGCAGATGCTGAGTAAGTGGGAACACAGGGAAACGCAAACACAGAAAAAGAAGGAATAAACAAAATAAAAGGGTAAAAACGACTAGGAAGCAGCAGAACGTGAGCAGGAAAGCTGCTTAACCAGTTAGTTTAAGCTGGGGAGAGGGTGGGACAGAAGTGCAGCATCCCCATTGACAATCCCAAAAATGCATTTCTGAGCAAGAACAAAAGGTGACTGTTGAAATTTGACACATTACAAGGGGCAGCTTTCCATTAGCAGCTCAGAAGGTTTATGGGGAGGAAAAAGCGGTCTTATATGCCACAATGGGATGGAGAGATGGATGGATAGGATGCAAATTGCCTCGAACACTGCTGCAGCATCCACTGCTCATACCACATACCAGTTGCCTGGGTCAGGCTTGGAAGGGATACCTTAGAGCAAGACCACAGAACACCAAAGACATTTTGTATTCCCCTTGCTCCTCTTCACATGCTCTATTTGTGCATGACGCTGGGTTATGAAACTGAAAATGTTGGTTCAGCTCCAGGTGGCATTTTAGGGTCAATTGCTTCTTCAACAGACACTGAAATCACAATTTTTCAGGCATAATATTAGCCATGAATGTTTCAGGGCACAGTGAACTTTATGGATTATTACCGCAGGCCCCCTTGTTCAAAAAGCTATACAGTAATCTCTTTATATGCAAGGTGTGTCTTATGCTTTTTTGCAGAATTGCACTTTACAACGAACTCTGGAATTACGCTACTTGCTCTTTTGCTCCACCAAGCCATGCAGTACTCCTGACTGTTACACATTCTCCAATAAACAGCTCTCAAGTGGAGGAATACACTTTCAAAACCACGTGACACATTTTAGCCACTTATATTGACATAATCTTGTGATAAGATTTTCCAGCTAAAAGCTTTTGAAAATTTCTTCAAAACTTTTATGACTCAGCTTGGATCTATTCCTAATCCACAGGAAAGGTAAAAGATCTATCTTGCACCAATGCACCACAAAATAAACAAACAATAGAGCCTTAATGCGGCCAGCGGTCCAACAAAACAAAACAAAGAAAGGCTATGCATCTTTTCTTAATGCAGTCTGCAGGATACAGAACAACTACAAGTTCTAATGCTGCAACTGATTGACTCCGGATCCAGCTGTTTAATCAAATCAACATTCAGAGAGCATCACAGTCAACACTGCTAGGCTAAGAGAAATGGAAACTAACCAGAAAGACTGGGAAAAAAAATCTGTGCATGATGGCGGATTCAGATTATGACTTCACCTGCCAGAGGAACTTCTGGTACAGAATAAAACTCTTATGTTTTACTACTCTAGGCAAACATTAGTAAAGGGTGAAAAAGGGTTCTTTAAAATGGAAAAAGATCATCCAGTGACATTCTGCAAATGCTATACAAAATATCACTTCTAATTGAGATTAGCTGAAGATGTATCAAAATGGGATGCTCATAAGATTTTATTAAAATAAGACAGTTAACACAAGAAGTGATGTAATCAGCAGTGCTATGCAGATTTTTTTTATATCAGGGCTCCTACTGTGAAGGCGAGATTGCTTTGTTCAGTCTCCAGCTCTAGCTCCACAGCTTGATATTAGACCATCAAGTTGGACTGTGAAAGCCTATCGCATCATTAGCAGTTTCCAACTGGAAGGTCCCAGACAGCTGTTTCCAGTAAAGTGAAGGAAATACTAGATATCAGTAACACCAAAGCCTCCCCTCTTTCCTTGCAATATAAAACCCGAGGAGTATTTGTGCTTCTCGAAACAGAAGCTGTGAGGTTACGAGCCCTCAGAAGCATCAGGTCTGGGCAGAGTTTGATAGGTACCTCCAAGAACATATCTACAAAAAAAAAAAAATTATATTATATATATATATATATATATATATATATATATGGAGTGTGTGAGTGCATGTTGCATATGCATGTGATATATATATATATATATATATATATGGATATATATATGCATGCATAGGTATAGTGTTCAAACACCCAGCAGATGGCACCCGTACCACAAACTCCTCATGCTAGAGCACTGTGGGAGGCTGTGAGCAGGCACCACTCTACAGGAGGCACCATCTTCCCAAAAAGTAAAACCACCAGCGGCATGAAGTAATCCACAACCCTTTTGTAAAACCTGAAGTTTCAAGACCAGCATCCAGACCAACATCCAGACCAAAAGCCAATTAAGTTTACCATACATGGCCTCCATTAATTCCCTTGACAGCTGCAATATTCTCCTTCACTTCTTGTACTAAGTAGCTGCTAATTCTCAAGTGCTCTCAGAGTCTTTCCAGACGTGGCGGCATTTCAATGAATGAAGGGATTCTGAAGAATAATACATGGAATATTTCTGACATAGAAGTAATATATTACGATATTAAGACCAAAGTTTAATATAGAGCTTCCTTCAGGCTTCAGCACCTCTTTTTCCATTTAACATACCCAACTATCTTTTCATTAGTCCTACTAATAATTTGGGCTTTTGAAGATATTATGAAAGAGCAAATCAGAAATGGCAGAACAAATGCTGTTTTCCTTCAATTAAAATTGAAGTCTTGTTGTCACTCATGACTGAAGCATCACTATCATATGTACATGCTCAATATACCTCTTCAGCCAAGTGGTGCTTTGACTTCAGCTGAGTGGGTTTGCTTTTTAAAAAATATTTTCCCTTCAAATTCAATACTCCTCCCATCTTCTCTCCTCTCTTAAAAAAAAAAAAAAGGTTTAGAAGCATCAATCTGAAAACATCAGCTCTACGTGCAATGTTCCTGTTCCCAGTAAGAGAATGCCTCATGTCAGATTGAAAGATGCCTTCCCAAGGTCATTTCATGTTCCAGTAGGTTTGTTATGAAGTTCTGCAACGGCAGATAAGGTTATGTGAGATTGTAAAGTGCCTTCCTAAGCTAGTTCTGGGCAGTAATGTGCAGCCAATATTTGAGCAAGCGACTACTATAACATTTATCTCTTAAAGCACCTTCATATGTTGAAATAAATGCTGTTGCAGGAAGGACAGGAGAAGTACTGAAATACTGTTAACCTGCTTTCCTACACTTGCTTCCCAACTAAAAACATAAAAAAAAAAGAAAAAGGCCATTTTCCAAACAGACATTCATTAAGCATACATACTAGAAATGAACACACTTTGCTTCTTTATATGTGCATTTTATTTTTATATATATACACATATATATATATACACACACATATATATATATATACACACATACATATATACATACACACACACACACACACACACTGGATTCAAGCATGAACTAGAACATTATGAAACTGATGTTATTTGCTGTAGTGGCAAGAGCAAAAACTTTTCCATGAACATTAGAGAGTACCTCTTCAGGAAATTTTGTGAAAATATCCAACCCTTCGTAATAATGACAATCTGATGTTAAAAACATTCAAGTCAAAATCAGTAGTGCTACTACCAAATTACAAAAGTAAGCATACCAGGGTAGCTCCTGATTAGGTATCAGGAGCAACAATTTATAAGCTTAAATAAAATGATAATAAAAAGATATACAAGAGAAAGTTATTTGCATACCTAAAAACGTTGGTTTGAAAGTCCTGTCATTACAATGTGAGAAATGATGACCTGGTATTTTTAGATTTCTTTCAATATAGCTCAAAATGGAGGAAACCATATAACAGTAGCCTCTTAGTACATCTTTTATATTGCCTGAGCCCATCCCAAACTCTGAAAGAAGGCATGCATCCGGCAATACACGGAATTGTGTACTTCACGATTTCAGCCATTATGCCAGGGATGAAATCCTCCCCTGAAAAGAACAGGGGAACACAAGCATGCAAACTCCAGAAACAGGGAGAGGAAAAAAGAAAAAAAGGGAAAAAAAAAAAGAAATCTTCTTAAGTTGCTAGGCACACCTTAAAGAGCTCTAAAACTTGATGAAGGATCAGCAATTTGGGAATGCAAAAATGAAAGCACTTTTTGCATTGAAACAGCCCTAGTAGAGCGTGGATTTTTTCCCTTGTGTTTTTCTGAAGTCCCAAATGAGCATTTTAGGGGTCCAAGAGACTGTCAGGAAAAATCGGAAAAATGGCCACCCAGCGCCGAACTGTGCACAAAATGCAGTTTTACTGCTTGCATTTCTGCATTGCACCCTGCACTTCCAAGCACAGCCCCGCGTCTCTCCACATGCTGCCGAGACATCTCCGGGCCCCCCCCAGGCTGCTCCCCGGCCACCGCGAATTCAGAGCTACCGCCTCTAAAAACACCGTTTATCACTCCTGCGCTTTTATTGCTGTTATTATTTGATTTTCGTGCTAGTATCACTCTTCTAATAACAGTAGTTATTAGAAAAATGTAAACGCCACCAGCTAAGTATAGTTCTCCTAAGCAAAAAAAAGTGGGGGGGGGGCACCCCATGAGCACCCAGGTCCCGTTTGACGCCGCAGAGCGCCCTGACCCCGCGCAGCGCCCGCAAAAGCCCGCAGGGTCCCCGGGAAGGCACCTCCGGGAGCGCCCTCGGCCTTCTCCAAACCTTCCGAAAAATGGGCTTCCGCGCCCGCTCAACAGCGTATCCGGACGTATCCCCCGCTCCGAGCACCAGCCTGCGCGGCCCCGGCCGCCCCTCCGCCGCGCACTGCCCGCGGTGCGGCCGCGCAGCCCGGCGCTGCCGACTCCGCTCGCGCCTGCTGAGGGGCCGCTTTCCCCAAGCCGGCTGCAGCGCCCGCCGCAGCCCCCCGGGGCAGCCGCGCCGCTCCGCGCCCGGCAAGTCCGCGCGCCGCTCAACTTCCGCCGCCGGAGGAGGGAGCGGGAGGGCACCCCGAACAACCAAAAGCGAAAACAAGCAGGGTGAACAGGAGAGCAGAAGAAAAAGAAGGAAGAAGAAAAAAAAAAAAAGGTGTGTGTGGGGATACAGGAACAACCGCAAGCCGCAAACCCGCGGTCTGCCCGGGCAGAGGGGCTCCAGCGCGGCGCTCGCAGGCTGCCCGCCCCGGCGCGCCCCCGCGGAGCCGGGCAGCGCCCGTCCCGTCCCGTCCCGCCGCCTCCCCGCTGACCTCGGGCCAAGGACGGCCCGGCGGCTCCCGCTGCGCATCGCTGCGCGCCGCGGAACCGGCCGCCCGCGCTGCGAGCGGAGCACACCGGCGGCTCCTCACCTGAGCCCGCTCGTCCGCCCGTCCGCGCGTTTTGCGCCGCGGCTCCGGGAGACGCGTCCTCCCACGCGGGGCGGGGGGGGGGGGGGGGAAACCCTCCTGCCGCACCCGGACCGCGCCGGGCTCCCACCTGCAGCGCTGCGCGGCTCTGCGCGGCCCGGCCCGCCCCGCCGCCTCCCCATTGGCCCCGCCGCGGCCGCGGCCCCGCCTCCGCCCGCCCCCCTCCGCCGGCGGGGGTGCCGGCTCCGCGGGCGCGGAGGCGGGCGCGCGCCCTGCGCTGGCGGCCGCGGAGCGCGGTGCGCGCCTTGCGGCGGGGGAGCCGCCGGCCGCCGCTGCCGGAGCTGCGCGACGGCCGGGGAGGAAGGGGAAGCAGTAGGAGCGAGTCCGTCGCGTTACTCCTGACGCCCTGGGGGCCCGTTTGGGAGCGCGGCCCGGAGGCGCCCCGGCCCCGCTCGGCAGCCCCGCGCGGCCGGGTCCGGCACGGCCGCAGCGCAGATCCCGGGGAAATCGCCCAATTCTTCCCAGGGGCGCAAAGGTGGGCCTGGGCGCCCGGGCTGGCTCCCCGAGCAGCCTGCCAGCCGCAAGGCCCGAGCTCCTGCTCCCTGCCTCTCTCCCTCCCTCAGCAGCCCCTACCAGCCGCCTGCTTGCTCCGTGCTTTAAATTACTAGTAGTCCTGGCCCAAGTGCAGGAGGAGAGGGGTGGCATGTAGGAGGGGTGGGACGGAAGAGGGACCACAGCTGCATTGGGGTGCAGGTCTACCGGCAGCAGTCCTCAGAGGGTGACAGTTTGCTGCCCCCGGAGAGCAGCAACCCCTCCCGGGGGCTGGGAGTGCCTGCCCTCAACAGCTGGGACCGGGGTGGCAGGTCTGCGAACAGGACCGTCCCGGGATGGGGAGCCTCACACCACTTTGGAGAGGATGGGGAGACCTGTGCAAAAATGAGAAATTTCCTTGAGAAAAAAAGACAGCGCTGAGGATGAACTGGAAGGGATTAGGGCTGACTTATCTTGGGTGAAGTGGCGGTGGGACGTAGTACCGGCTGGCGGGAGGAGTATTCCCAGGCTTTGGGGGTCATGCCAAAGTCATTGACACCCAGACTACACCTGACCCTGCTGTGGTTTCTAAGTCGCAACGAGACTGACTTATCCCCTGTGGGAGGCAGCCCAAATCTCTGCATTTAGAAAGCACGCTGACAGCTACGCAGCGCTGGCGCTTACAGCCGAGCAAATCCCCTTCCCGCGCCGGTCAGGCCTGCTTCCTCCCAGCAGCCCGCGTGCGAGGAGAGCGCTCAGCATACCCTCTCGCGCGCTGCAGCGCAAGCTGCTGTACGAAGCATTACATCTGCCCTTGGCTCTCTTCCAGGCGGCGCCTGCTGGCACGGCTGCCTCGAGTTTGCCCGCAGTGCAAATCGTAGCTTAAATCCGCATGTAGTTTGAAGAGTTCAAAGAATAGCTGTGGTGGAGATGCCCTTATAAGGGGGCATTTGACCAGCCCTGAGGGGCAAAGGTTGAAGTTCCAGCGAGGAAATTTTTCTTCTACATGCAAGGTAACTTTTTTATGATAAGTTTTGCTTAGGTCGGCTCAGTGAGAACATCCTGCTATCAAATGTAGTTGTGTGGCAAGAAAAATCGTTGGTCGTCTGCATTTTTTTCTCTGGGCAGCTATATACAGTTATTGTCTTTTACAGCTCTGCGAATTGATATGTGAGATGCGATGGGCTCAAAGAGCCAGAGGCAGAATTTAGTTAAATAGCCTGACTTAATTTTTCTGCTATTTGGAGAAACATACATAGAAACCAAAGCCCCAGCTCTACAGCAGTATGCACAGATATGCGCTGATACATGTGGGAGGGGGTCATTAAATCAACAGACCCTGCGCAGGCTTAAGAAAGTATACCACGCACACAGCCCATTTTTTGTGTGTGGAGAGAACAAACTTGATTAACTTTCCAAGCCCATTCAGACTGGCTCCCACATACCTCAGGGACAAGGCAGAGGCTAATAGTGCCACGACTAGGCTGCTTTAAAGCCACTTCAGGCATTTCTAGCCTGCAATCTGCGCTTCAGATTTGCCCCGCGATGCACACAGCCTGCCTGCAGGACGAGATGGAGGAGCTGGTGCTGGGCACTCCTCCGTGGACCTCCACCACCTGAGACCCACCCTTTTCACACTGGGAGGCACAGCCCCAGTTTGGGCTGCAGGTCCAGACTTCCTGGCAGGAGAAGGGTTGCAATGCCAGAAGTAAGGCTGCGAGCGGAAAAGTGGTTTAAATAATACTATGCAGATTTATGCCGGCTATCATGGAAAAGACTTATGGGTATATCTCACGGTACAACGGGATTCATACCTCTGCTAAAGGATGAGGGAAATCTGGCAAGATAAGTCTGTAGAAAAAGTGTTATAAAAATGAGTGCGAGGAGTGGGGAGGCTCCTGGGAAAACTGGTGCTCTGCGTAGTGCCGCAGCAGAAGCCGCCTTTAGGGACCTGGGAAGCAACCACCCAACCCCGTTTCATTGGACAAAATGGCTGAAGTGTATTTTGTTATGTCGATGTGGGAAAAGGCCGTGTCAGTCACCGTTGGGGAGGCATTAATTAAAGGAACTAATGGTGAGTTCTTAAAATATCCAGGGGAATGATCAGGATGTCTGCTGGGAGAAATCTGACTTTCTGTGCTTTAAGTTGTGCCAAGTCATTGTATTCATCAGGAAATGAGAGTGTTCCAGGGCAGGTAAAAAATAAATAAATCACATCGACCCTCTTACAGTACTTCACGCTCGTATTTCCAGAGCAACATTTCAGGAGGTAGTTTACATACGTTCATTACATGTTTATTTAATAGACTGTAACAGCTTTGAAACATTTTTTGCTTATATTGTGGTTAATGCTTTTAGCACACTGTACAGGAGTCTCTCCTTGCTAAAATTACCACCCTAAGCATCCCTCTCTAGAATCGCTGTCTTAAGTATCCCTCACAGAGGCTCCATTAGAAGACTGTTAATCTGATTTATGGTGACCTGGCATGACAACCTGTGGTAATAGGTGATATAAAGCTGAAACCTTGTGACAGAAGGGACATTCATTTTGGACCGTGATGCAAACACGCAGACCCCAGGGGGCTGGCTCCAGAGAGCGCCGAGTGAGCATGCGAGCATGGGGCGATGAGTGAAGGGAAGTATTTACGGCATAATTCTGAAGCAGCGCTGACACGAGAGCCAATAGTCAGTATTTCCGCACCTATCTACTTCCTAGTGCGGGCTGGCCTCATATATCCCAACTTTTATGCCCCCTTTGTGTTATTTGTATGGCTGTGGCGGGTTTTTATTTTAAATTAATCTAATTGATAATGCTTCAGCTGCTGCTGCTTATTTGCACTCTGCCTGGGAGAGCTGGTCATGGGAGAGGGGTCCTTGGCGGTAGCTGCTCTCCAGGCTGCCAGCCATCCTGCGGCTGCTGCTCTGAGGAGCAGGCCAGAGGCAGCAGATTTACGATCAAATTTGGGTTCACATAAAAGGAGGCATAAATATACCATGCAGAAGTTTTCTCTCAAGGAAAACCTTTCCGAATTGTCTCCAAGGCCTGATGTTCGCTAGTACGCCAGCTGGCGACGCTGGCTCCTGGCGTCATTTGCCCCCAACGTGCATCACGGAGACCCGCTGCTGCAGCACTGATCCTCTCGCCCTCATCGTGCAAGTCTGTTCCTGACTTTTTTTTATTTTAATCTAACAGTCTACATGCTTGCGATGAAATCAAGGAGCGCTCGTGTAAATGCTCTGTGTCCAGTAAATGAAAGTGCTGTTCTCGTATGTGGTCATTTTAAATCGATGGTTTCTGTTACAGGGGCCGGGGCAGTGTTTGTCAGCATTTGCCAGTCACTGAAGATTGCTTTTGAATCAGAGGCTGTTATTATCTGAGATTAGAGTTATCCACAGCTTTATTTTCATACCATCGTCAACGCACATAGTGTTTAAAAAAAGGCAGAAAAAAGGCAGTGTCCCTGTCCTAACAAATATACAGTTTCTGGACAGAAACCGATCTTATTGAAATCATTGTGCATTTTATCATTGATTTCTTTGTGCGGTGAGGGCCTCTTGCAGTGTTTTAAAGCTTGACAGCTTTTTCTTGTAAAGCTGAAATGAGACTACCTGGCAAGTAGCAATATTGAGTAGTTTTATATGATGCTTCTTTCTCTCTCTCTCTATAAATATACACACACACACACCCAGGATTCTGAGACACTGCAGAATTACATTTATTTAAAAACATGTTTATCACATTTACTGAAAGTGCACAGTCTGCTTAATACAAAATGCATGGAAAATTCAATTCAGCATTGGCAAGGGACTTGACCAGATGATCTAACTGGTCATTCATAGCTAGCTGTGACTGAGGTTACGTATGCACACCATGTCACCGTATGCTATCTAATATTTTAAATTCATCCTACGCCATATTTTCATTCAGTGACAGGAATCTACTTCAGCATTATTCTTCCACCATGCCACAAGAAGAAGTTTTTCACTGTTGATAAGAAAATGTCATTTGCTGTTAAAAAAGTGCGAATGACAAATGCATTGCTATGTGAACTGAGCTTTCCTCATTTATTGATTGTCTCCTCATTTACTGAGTAATTTCAATGAATTTCATAATAATAATGATCTACATCTATCAGATTGTACACTTTAACTAAATTACTGAGCACTAGTATCTCATCTTGTAAAATGCTGATTTTGCAGCTTCCATAACTTGGCCCCCAGGGAGAATAGCAAGAACTTCATTATTTGATATTATAAGTGGACTAATCCAGATGCCTGCACAGAGCAGCACTCCTCCCACTTCTCAAGGAGAAAATAGCAAATACTCCACTGAAATTCCTTTTTTCAACTTTCATGGAATAAAATATGCTACAGATCATTAGCAACGTATCAGCATATTAAAACTATGTTACACTTGTAAAATATAGGACATTTTATCATCCTGTGCCATTAAATTTGTCTGTGTTAATCTGCAAAACTAAATAAATCCACATCGATCTCCTAGTTAGTGATGCAGAGTCAGTGCATACCTTAGTTTGAAAGTGAAATATTTCTATTTAAATTTTGGGATAGAACATGTACATTCCCGTGTTTCAAATTAAAACAAATTAGACAATTTCAATTTGAAACAAATCAGAAATTTCTGTCAAGAGGAAGGAAATGGCAGTGTCACAGATAAGCTATTCTGCCCTGTAATGGCTCACCAGTCCAGACTAAAAGTGCAATAAAACCAGACAAACTAGCCCCTATGTCCTTGGTCTGGTTGACCTGAATATGCGGGAGGCCTCTGACCTGAATATGCGGGAGGCCTCTGTTGTGCTTTGCACTGTTGGACAGCCCTGGCGGCTGTCTGCGAGCGTGAAGTCTGGACAGTCCCAGACCACACTGAAGTGCCTGGGTGTGCTCATCTTTCTTTCATACCGAATGAAAGAGCAATTACAAACTCCTTTGTTTCGTGGTAATTGAAACAATACGAGCCACCGCCCAAGGTACAGCACAATATATGAAGGCTGCATTGGAAGCTCAGCCATGTGGCTGGAGGGGGTTCACTGGAAATTGGTTGCAAAACCGGAAAACGGGGCATTGATTTGGTTGAAGTTCTGTATTTGACCATGGGTGGAAAGAAGCACAAAGCAAGCAGAGGGCCAGACAAGCTGGAAGTGTCTGCGTGTGGCCCCTGAAAGGTGGCCAAGGATAGATGACTCTTCTCTTTCCAACCTTGAAAAGCCAGGGAAAGATGTTGCAAGCAGCAAGAGCAAGCAGACAGCTTCTAACTGTATGGTCCTACTGTGTGTGTGTGGGGGGAAATATTTATATCTTAACAAACAGATTTTATCCTACTTGTATAATCAATTTTTACTTGAAAGAACCCTAGAACGCTGTGAACCTTGGCCTCCTGCAAGAAGCAGCCTCATCTAACTGTAGTATCATATAACCTACAGTTCTGAAATCATTCTTCATGAAGCCAAATGGAGTCCCATCCCACTCTCAATTAGAACTTTTCTCTCAAAACAGGATGGAAAATATATGTATTACAGCCTTGGAGCCATACAGCTTCTCGCACAAAGTTATGAAACCGTTCTTCCTTTAGGGATAAACAGTAAAGCAACATCTAATTTGTATGAATAGCTCTTTCAGCTGCTTAAATACTTCCAGCCTGATGAATTCTTTAAGCTGCTCTGATTTCTCTGAATGTATTAATCTTCCACACCTGTTATTTTAGCGCAGACAGTAGATCATGCCATGCTACTATTGTCTCTCATTTCCTTGTGTGCTTGGTGAAGATCACTCACTTGACAGCTTTTTGAAGTGGTAAAATATTAGTCAATTGTCCTTTAGAGTGTTCTCCAGGTAAGTTTTCATGGCTGGACGGTCGGTGGCATGAAAAAACATTTGCTCAGAAAAAAACTCTTACCTGAACTGTAGCTTTTCAATTTACTCATGGTTCTTATTGAACTGAGAATTTGTAGAAAACTGCATGCAAGACTAATCTTGCATGGCCTACTGCTTTTTTTCTTGCCAACTCCTCATCTTTAAATGTGATGCCGTTCGTGTGCAGAGCAATCCAGATGTGTGTCACAGCTTGATTTCCTGGGGCAGTCAGTAGAAGTGCTTCAAGAGAGGCAGTGCATGCTCCCTCAACGACATGATAAATCCCTTCAGGATGGCACATAGTACCATAGCAGCAAAGCCAGTTATTACACTTTCCTGAAATGTGTACCTTTCAGGCCTCTTGAAAAGCTATCTTCCCCTACGAATGTCTTCAGGCGGCCCCCAGAAAATGTTATTTTTCATGTTTAACTGAACATTTTGAAATTTGGCAGTGTAAATGGTGGTTTGGTAGTCTGAGCTGTTTGTTTGTAACGTGTGCTTTTCCACTGGTACAACAAAAATAGTTCCGATCTGGAGGTGAAAATACTAGCGCACACTTCTGTGCCAACAGCCACAGAAAACGCCTAGCAGCACAGGAGAGCAGCAATGTGTGCTTTAATCCTCAGTACGAACAGGTGCCTCCGAGTTAAACACAGATGAATATTTATTCAGAATATTTATTTGGAGTATCCCCTGTTAACCCCGGTCTCCCACTACACCATTGCAGTGTTTGGGCTGCAGGTGCCCCAGGTCTGCCCCGTTGCTGTCTTCTCGTGCACCAGAGGTGAGGAGCCGGGGGGGGAGCTCACGGCCCTGAGCTGCGGTGGGAAGCGTGCGTAGCCGAGGAGGTGGGCGGCAGCCCTTCTCCTGTCGGCAGCGGGGAGGAGGGAAGGACTCGGCTCGCTCTGAATCAGGCAGGAGCCTACAGATTGCAATGTTATAAATATTTGCGAGTCATAGATTGCCTCGCTTTTGAATTTTTGTTTCTTTTTTTTTTAAATATGCAACAGTGGGGACTTCTAACTGTGCCTGCCAGTAGCAGCTGAACCTGTGTTTTAGCGCCGGTGCGGCGGGTGCAGCTCTGGCTGCGGCGCGGGAGCTCAGGCCAGCCTTGCCGGGCTGGACTTACTCCGAAGGAAGCGGGCAGTGCCGGCTCCCTGCCCGGCCTCGTGCGGGGTTTGTGTTGTGGCGTGAGGGCTTGTGCGGGCTGCTGCCGGGAACACCGAGTCCAGTGGCGTTTTGGGGTTCGTTGGTCTCGGTTTGGGTAAATGGGCCGGGATCGAAGCTGGTGCCGAAGGAGCTGTCGGGATTGCCCCGCTCTCCCCAGCCCCTTCCCGCACCCTCGTGGTCCTGCCAACTGGCTGCTCGTGAAAGCCGCCGGCTCACCGCATAAATACCTGCGACAGGCCCCACGTAGACGGGCTAAGGATATATGTCCTCATGGACATGCATGTATCCGGAGATCCATGTCCAGCTGTAAGTGAAGCTGGTTTTATTTCCATCTGAGCTGCTGCAGGCCTAAGAAAACATTTAGCCTAGCATGCTCACAGAGCTTCCTTTCCCACCTATTTTTTGGAAAGCTTAGACTTTTATAGTGAAGAAAATAAAAGTGGAAAATGAGTTGAAAACCTTCTAAGGGTCAGAAAAGTTGTAAAGAAACTTCCGACAGCCATTATATTTTGACCATGTCTCTCCTCTACTGCATTCACAGAGATGCCTATTACCCCTACAACACTTCGAGTTGTTATATGTGTTTTTACAGTGCAGGAATTCAATAACATAGATGAATTACAGAAGGACCTTTGCATAAACTGAAGATCAGTAATGTGCAGAATGTGCCACATTACAAAATAAAACTTACACTTGAAGCACAAGCATTACCTCCTGTCTGACTGACTTATGCTTGTTTTTAGACCATACTATTCACTACACTCCTTGAGTACCTCATGGATTTCAAATCCCAGAGAGGAAGGGTTAAACCTCCTGACAGCTGCCAAAGTTTTCACAAAAGCAAGTGGAACATGTTGAGTTAAAAAACCCAGAAAATTAGTCCATCCCCTTCACATTAGTGGCTGAAAGACAGAAGATACTAATTCCTTAGTGAGATAATGTTTGTCTCGGATGAGTATCAACGTGGATCCTTTTTTTAAAATTTAATTTTCAATTTTAAATAAAAGGATCAAAACTAATGATTAGAACAGGACCCCAGACAGGCTTCTTACTTATGAAAAGAAAGAGATTATTAACATTCATGAGGGCCCTACTTAAAAAAACAAAGACTTCAAATGAGCTGAAGGATGAAGTAGATCCCGCAAACAATAGGAAACTCATTAAGAAATACAGAATAGTATCAATTAAGTTCAGTGACTACCCTGTTGACATATTTGATTACTTTTATAGAATTTACTAACTCTGCACACTAAAATCAAATACATGCAATTGCAGAAGCATTGAACCGGATAGAGCTGAGTTCAATTCTTCTTTAACATCAGTAGCATCTTCATAAATCATTTGAGTGGGCAGAAACACTTTCCATAACTGAAGCCATAAAATAATGGATTTTTTGGAATCGGTGAGTCTGTAATTGAGAGGATACAGCTTGTCCACTCTAGCCCCACAGAAAACAGCCACTCGCTACACTTAGGATTCCTAACCTGAATATTAATATGGAGACTGAGTGTACAAACAAATAAATGAACAAACAGGAAAAACCTACCTATAATTAATGTGCTTTTTATGAGCAAGACTGGAGTCATTTATAGCCATCTCTTCAGTGAGGCAAAAGGCTGTTCATATAAAGAGCAGTAGGATTTTATTCTGAGATATTGACAGTGCAAGAAGAATCGTATGTGTTCTGACTTAGAATTATTACTTATATCAAGACTAAAGAGCATATAAAGAAAAAAAGTAATATACATTTCCATGTATGTATTATTTTAGTGAAAGCTGTAGCTTTTTCTGTGAATTACTTACGGTTTTGTATCCCAATATACTATAGCTTGGCCGACGGTCTGCACAATCTAGCAGACACTCTTGTTTACAGCTGTTAGGACTCGTTTTGTCAGTCTATTTTTCAAACACGAATCAATGTGCTAAAAATCTTTCAGGGCTTTCAACTGTACCTGAAAGCTTTGCATGTCATATGCCACGGTCTCAAGTGGTGCAAGGTAGCAAACCTCACCCGGTTCAATGTGGCTCCAGCACTTTGCCCTGGCAGAGAGCAGAGCCTGAGATCCAGGCAGGAGAATACATATGAAGGCTTAAAAGTATCATCAGCACTTCCAAAAGAAGGTCAATTGTGTGTTTTATGTGTTGCCATTTTGTTGATAAGTCTGTGGATGTGCTGGTTCAGAGGACATACTGTGCTTCAAAATTATGATTATTGTCAGCTTTGCCACTTAGCGTTTACTTTTCTTTTTCCTTTTAGCTTGATAATAGACTCTTGCATTTTTACGTTATTTACAAAACTGGTTTTAATATGTTTTACATTCTTTTGATGAAATTGCATGCTGTTTTAGTCCATGAGGATCGTTCTCAGGAAAGCATGTATAAGAACATAATTAATTTTAAACGTAACCATTAAGTGCTCTCCTGAATTAGAACTTTGCTTACTAATTTTCATGCCTATAGTAAAGCTAATAATGCAGATTACTGGAGCAGTATTTGAGATTTTCGTTCATATTTATAATAAGAGAGAAGGAAAATGGCTACTGAATATTGACCACCAAAAGTTACTGTGATGAAAGATGATGGCTGACAGACAGTTCAGTCAGCATCATGGGGCTAAGGAACTTTTTCTCACACTGAAGACAAGTCTGTGACACTATGAATTACTCTATCCTGGAAAGAATAACTTATTACAAATTTCAATTTATGTTACATTAAAACACCCTACATCAGCATCAGATGTTTGTAGAAATTGCACCATTTTTAATCATTATCCTTTATAAATTAAATCTCTATGTAGAGAATAAATGTTATGCAATAACATTACTATGAAGTAACAAGGATTTTTCTGTAGAAACAACAGTAAAAGTTCAACTTACAAACAAATTTTGTTCTTGCAGAAATGCTTTTTGTGAAAAATGAAAATACTTTTCATTGAACTCTGAAATGGAATAAAAATCAATAGCAGTCATTGGCAAAACCATTCTATCTATTAACAGGGAAGGAAGGACTCAGAATTAAGGACCTGTAAGTATAAACTCAATATTCTTAACTTCAGAATTCTATAATTAAAATCAAAGATTTATAGCCTCAGTCCTACCATCACACCTATAGCAAATGCTATCAAAAGACAATATAATAAAGTAGGATAGTTTACTATCCATTTTTATCTACTTCTTGGTTTAAAACTGTATTCTGATCTAGAAAGTATTACCATGCCAGAATCCCAAAAATGCCTTGGAACTGGAGATACAGTCTGTTTTATCTTGTTGATATGCAGGAAACCATCAGCTATTGCTTCTAAAATATATTTCAAATTTTATTCCAGACCGTGACTAGCTGATGCGGCTGATACGGATGCTAACGATCCAGCTCAGACTTGAGAGAGGTGAATGTGATGCTGTCAGACTCAAATGCATTTTCACTCACTGGACCCCCCAGGTCCTAGCAAGTCCAAGCCCCAATAAATAATGAATCCTGTGGAGAACCATAAAACCTCCAGGCTGTGACACATGGGCCCTTCCTATTATTTCCACAAAGCTCCAGTTTTGTTTATACAGTGTAATATGACCCTTTAGGATTGCTCTAAGAGATGTGGGAATTGTTTGGCAAAACCATATATATCCTGCAAGCTTCAGACCGTCTCCCATATGGGTATAATAGGAGGGAAAGCTTCTAGGCTCCTGAACAAGCATTTTGGATGTACGGATAGGCAGTGTTTTCAAGCAGTGCGTGCCCTTTCAGCGAGGTCGAAAAAGCTATCACCTCTTGTTAATAAGCAAAAATGTATCTGTGTCACTCTTACCAGAACGGTGATGACTTCTGAGTTAGGTTCTTATCCAAATATATTTTCTGAAGAGAAATAGAAAGATGATCATTTCCACTAGTCTAGATTAATTCCACTTTGTAAAAATTATGATAAAATAGCATTTGATATGAAATAAAAAGGAATGAATCATTTAGAAAATATATCTGAATTGTCTTTGCTAGCTGTTCAGGCAAATACAGTGAGATACAAGATAGGCTTTTCTTCCTTCACGGTTACAAATGCTACTGTTCACTTTTTCAAAATGGCTTTCTATGGATATTTTGCAGTATTTATTTGAGAATGATGTTTCCAAAAAAAATCCCACCAGTGAACTTCTGCAGTATCTGCAAAGATAAACACAAGGTTTTTAAGAATCAAACTTGTTTAAAAGTCTAACAAATACCCATTGAAATTCCTCATCTTTCCAACCTTTACTTGCCTTTGCTTTTACTAAAGTCTATCTGAATCAATTTGTCCCTTGCAAACAGACCTGCACTGCACTGCAGAGCCCCACTGGCCTCAGGGTAACCCTACAGCCTACGACTCTCTCTCAGTGGCTTTAGCTAGCAGATTGGCACCTAAGAGAGGTGAATATGAGTCAGCTACTTTGTAGCCAGGATTTTTGACTCCTTGCAAAATAAATTATGCAGTAACCATCCTGATTCCTCTAATTTCTACAACTGAGCAATTAAAAAAACACCTGTTTTAAATAGTTTTACAAATATACATGTTACATATTATGTATTTTATATATTTTACATATTTATTTCCTTGGAAAGAAACAAATTGGGCAAAAAAAGAGATCCCTGTTTAAGTTCCCTTTTAAGAATCCCTTTTAAGTTGCTGAGCAAAGTAAAATTGCAACAGCATGCAAAGGTAGAAGAAATAACACATTAATTCTGTGTTTTGCTCGATAAACCATTTGCAGGAAGAAATATTGTATTAGAACAAAAGTTTTACCAGCCATCATATAGTTTCTTGGTTAAAAACTTCTTAAACTTTCAATGGAATACTTTTCTAAATGGAAATATGATTGTATTGCTTATGCAAACTCTTTGAGCTAAGGTAAGGACTTTTCAAAGAGTCCAAAACCTTTTTACTTAGCGAAGACCTCTACCATTGATTTGATACTCTTTTTATGGATGAAAACATTATTAAAGAATGAGAAATGTTTCCATTGAAATCACTTATCAAATAATAAGCCATTAGCTTGTTTTCTCCGTGGGAGGGATGATGCCAAATGAATTACTTTTATTACAGGTCAAATAGCACCGGTGCCGAGAGGCTTGGATATAGTTTTTAAATGGTTTGGCGGATCTATAGCACTGCATTTTCCACTGCCGAGGACTTCAGAGCTGTCACCTCATCAAAACGTATTTATACAAGCCAGCTGCTCAGCCCTTGAGCTTGCGCGCAGGCCCCCTCCTCGCAGGAGGTGAGCTTCCCCAGGGAGCCGGGGCAAGCAGCAGCGAAGAGAGGGGGCTCGTTTGTTTGTTTGTAATTCGCCTTTGTGAGATCCCCCAGGTGCAGAAAAGAGGATAGTTCACAGTCTGGTAAGATCAGAACAGCAAAAGTATTTGTAGCATGACACACAATATTAGTTATTTGGAAAACTGGGAACGCCGTGCTCCCAGCTAGCACCATCCTGTGAGAGTCAGAGATCAGCTCCAGATCCCACTGCAGACTTGCTTCGGGAGCTGAGAGTCCCCTCACCTTGGGAGATTTTTCTTCCCTTGAGAGCTTTAACAGATTGATGCAAAACAGTTCTAACTCTCTAGAGAATAGCTGGTTGTTTTTCCAATTTCTTCCCTTATGACTTGGTAGATTTTTAAAGTAGTACTTTAAAATCTGAGGTTCGTTTTCATTCCCAGTGACAGTGTTCATACCCCAGTCAATTTGTATTTATTTTACAACCATGTTTTCTTTAATCATGTCATGGAGCAGGCCACTAATTCTCTCTTTCTGGATGGCTGCGGTGAGACCACACATGCTCCCAGCCCTGAGCACGAACAGGCTGGAAAGAGATCAGAAGAAAGGAGGAGAACAAAATATCATTGCAAACTCAACACTGTTCCCATTTGAATTGTACTTATACCATTCCTCACTGAGCCTGCAAACTTCACAGTCTTCACTCTCTGTGGCCTGGTTATCAGTCCTGGTTTTTTTGTTTTCACCAGTTTACTGTTCCAAAAGCAATGGCAAAGCTGCAGCCAAAGAACTATCAATTAGCCTTTGGAGGTGCTCCAAAGTAACCAGTAGCCCATGCTATATTTCTTAGTTAAGAGACATTAATATCAGAAAAGGACATATTGAACTGATGAGCCTGAGTGAAGAAAAATCCTCTGTGGAGTGCATAAGATGAAAAGTTTTGAAGTGCAGCATGCCAGTTTTATAGAGCAATGACACTGATGGGAAATAAAGTCTCTATATTAAAGTGCTCATTGATTAGTTATTTCCAAGAGCACAAGCAGGATCTATTTTGAGCACACAGTGGGTACTCGTCCAGGCTATGCTTTTCCTGTTACAAGCAAATTGGCAAGCTGGAAAAGTTTGGCACAACTGCATAGGCTGTATTGGCCTCCATTTTAAAGGGCCTTGCATCTCAGATGATCTGAGAAGAAACTTATGTTTTCTGATTTGAAACTAGAAAACATTCAGTTTGACTTTGACATCAGTGATATTGTCTAAAGGAGAAATGGATTGTGATAAGTACTCATGCCTTGACATCTTCCTGCCCAAGATGTCACCATCAGTGAGCCGTATCTTTCACTATGGCTCTTTTGCATAAACCAGTCCCTTACACCCAATGCCTCCGAACTGTTGTCACGCATACAGTGTGCATTTTGTGATTATTTTGTCCACACATTAAGCACGCATGCTGTAGTTGTTACCAGCCCCATTAGTTCTGTTTGTAGCTTATATCTTTAAATACTGTAGCTGGACATTTCCTGCTCTTCATATCCTCCTTCACACAACATTTCCGGTGACATTTGCAGTCTTCTGTCAACTTCTGCTAGTCTTTTGATATCCTAATGCCCCTTGCTTGTTAGTCTGTTCTCTGGCTGCCCATCTGTCATGCTTTCAAGCTTTCCTTTACTTCATATGCATAATTATAGGAATATAACTTCTTATTCTTCAGGCCTACATAGCTTTTCTTTAGCTTATAGATAATAGTTGACATCAAGGATAAAAAGATATGGTGGGTCTTTTCCTCTTGCGGTCTTCCATGTCAAATTGCCTTCTGCAAGATTATTCAATGCAATTTTCAACTTTTTTATCTGTAGTTGAAGGTAGGTAGTTTATTATTCCCATTGAACAAGAATAAGTCTGAAAGTTTCACTTCTGTTTGAAATGACCAATTGATTCAAGTGTTTCAAGCAAACCTTTTCAGCCTCAACTGAAAAAAGCTTTGGGTAGATGGTGAAATAAATCAAGAGTTTATTTACTAGTTTTTTATTTGCTAGGTGATTTACTCAAGGTGGAATATGGCTTCTGACACAGTGTATACTACATTCAGTGAAAAGTTATTTTACAGAGGAACTGGCAGCTAATGTCTACTATTTTTCTGGCAAATATTTACCTAACTGTGCTGTATTACTTTCGTAGCCAACATCTTTGTTACCATCTCCTTGACAAACTGGAATGAAATTGTCTGACATCCTCCCAGTTCATCAGGGTTTAATACTGTGGGAAATGCCATGGCAGATCCAGATAAATGCAGTCTTGAATATCTTATTGAATTGAACTGAATACAACAATGAATATTAAAATCAGCATTTTATTGAATTAAATGAGTATTACTGTCTGAAAACTGTTCCTTGTGCTACTCTTCAGGACTGATTTTCATTTCCCTTCCCCCACAAAGTGTTCCTTTCTAAGATGTGTCCCAGGCTGTTGATCTGACGGTGCAGAATTACCTTGTAGCCTAGGCATTTTTGGAGATTTTGGCGACTGGGCAGAGGACAGGTGGTGCTTCTGGCACACAGTAAAATATGTGGGAGGTGGTTCGGGAATGTAATAAGAGCACATTAGTTGGATGTTTCTGCTAGAGTGTTCAGTAGCAAAATATTTAATGATGCTGACATTTAAATTGTGAAAATTAGATTTCCTAGTTAGCACCACATTGAGAAGAATGGGAGCAGTTTATATTTTGCTCAGAGCTATAATTTCAGACTGTCTGCAAACTCTGATTGGCAACAATGACCTGGTTCATATCCTATTTATATATGGGTTTTATTTTGCTTTTAATGAAAGCTTAGCTTCTGGATCACAATTCTCTAGCATTATATGAGGATGGGAATCGCAAAAAGCCTGCTTTTAGCCAAGCTCCTCTAGCGAGAGCTCTAGAATTCATTATCTCTGTTCGTCAATTATGGCCATGAAATGTACTATAAGTTTAGAGGGAAGAGAGGTTATCCAAATGTCTTAGAAGATACACTGGACGTTTGGGTAGAAAACATCTTCTTTGCAAAAAGATTGAGGAAGGGACAAAGCAAACTCTTGCCTTTATTATGTCTTCAAGACATCTGTTCTGGCAGTAATGGGTTTACTATACCAGGCAAAATGGATAGTAGTGCCTACCATGACACAGAGTGACAGTCTCTGTTTGATGGCCAGTTTTGTTGACTTTTAAAGTAACTGCGGGGAAGTGACCCACGCGAATGTCTTCTGCCAGCTGAGTTTTTTCCCCCAGTTCTTTCACAACAGAACAGCTTCTCTGGAGGAGATAAGCAAAGAATCTAGTGTGCCGTCCATTTTAAGAAATATTTGATCATTCTCTTCTTTTTCTATTCTTTTGGGCAGTGGAATTACTACACCATTAGTAGCTCCTTTGGTCCTCATTATAAGTGAATGCCTCCAGGTTGCACATCCATAGTGGGGGCTTGAGGAAGGGAGACTGAGGCTAAAAAGGTGTGAAGAGGGGAGGAGGTGGCAGAGCTGAAGGAGGGTGGGAAAAAGGACTGGGAGAGACAGAAGAGGCACATATGGGATAAAGAGTGGGATCCAGGGAAGTGTGGGGGAGAACAGAGATAAAAGTCCAAATAATATGGGCAGGAGCAAAGGGAAATGGAAATAGAGCATGGAGACATCTGGTCTGTAACCACTACAGTTGTCTGCCCTGCAGAAACCACGCTAATCCCAGGAGCATCTCCAGCCTTCCACCATCAGTCAATATCTAAGAAATCCAATAATAATGTGTGACTCTCACCTTCCCTCATTTCCAAACAGCTAGCTTACAGTCTAGCACTACCCCCAACTGTTCCAGTAGCAAAAGAGATCAGGAAGCAAGATTTATGCTGCAGACTTATGGTGGTAAACAATAGTGTTGGTTTAATATAAAGTCCAAATGATGCATATCTGTTTTTCCCATTTTTAAAGAAATCAGTAAGCCCTCCAGAACAACCCCAAATGAACCTTTCTATGAAAGAAAGAAAGAGAAAGAAAGAAAGAAAGAAAGAAAAAAAGAGAGTGAAAATGGTTGCAGAACAATGCACTCAAAGAAAATGCATCCACAATTAGCAGGGACTTGGTACACTCTCCATGAGGTTATTTGCTGTGAGACAGTCTTTAATTAAGTGATTGCGTAATATTTTATCCATGTGATCTATGCCTCATTCCATGCACAGGGTGGACGTAGCTCAGGCAATGAGTCTTTACAATATTTGCAGCTCTTGTAAAGCACATTTCTGTATCAGGCATTTTATTTTGCTCCACAGTAATTAAATGTATTTATTGAGCTGTAGTAGGTTAACAGGGGAACCATCTGAGGAGGAGCAGAAGGGAGGAATGAATTGAATAATAACTATTCATTCATAAAATTCTTACAGTGATCATTCCTATAGAGATTTCTGAATTCACAAACTGCTTCATCTCTGCTTTATTCTTTAATGTGTAAATTAGACAGTTTTTATTTCTTTTAAGTGGATTACGTGGTCTATATATAATGGATGAACTTATATTGCAGTCTTCCCCTTAGAGAAAGCATTAAGATGGTCTTTTCGTCTATATTACTGTCTACTTTCATGAAACTTTCAGAACCTTAATAATGTGTAGCTTTAGCCTTCTCTAACCTACTGTCAAACCCTGTTGGAGGTGGCCAGGGGAAAATATGTAAGCAGAGACATAGACTTCTTTTGCCTGTGCACTCACACTCACACTCACTCTCTGTTAGTCGATCAATGCCCCGGATGTGACCACCTCAGCCCTGTTTCCCCTGGCCAAACAGATTCATCCTGTAAATTGGAGAGAGAAGATGCTGCCAAGATCCTAGGCTGAAGGTTTTTTCCAGCACCCATGCATTAATGTCATCGAAGACTGTGCATGCAGAAGGCTGGTAGGGTCTGGCCCCCACATCTGTGAAGCTTTTGGCTACGTACCAGGGCAGGGGCTGCCTCTCAAAATGGAAAGCACAGGCACTGTCAGGCCAGGGCTGTAAGTGAGGCAGCAAAACACAGCCTGTGAATCTAGATGGATAAGCTTCATCAGCTAGACTGTCTTTAAAACCAAATGCACGGTTTCATCACGAAGGATACCTCTGACCATACACGTACCCTCTGGCTTAAAGTATCTGCCAACAGAGAATTTGTTCACAGTATGGAAACTTATTATCAGGCAACTAATTCAGCTTTGCTTCTCTGGGAAAATAAATTCTATTTACTTACTTGTTATCAGCAACAATAGTTGTTCAAAAAAAAAAAAAAAAAAAGAACAGAACATGATTGATTAGTTCTTTCTACAGCTCTTTGAGAATCCAAGGTTATTTTTGTCACTCATCATGCCACATTCTCACAAGCATGATTTCTTTGAAGGTAACAGTGCAGCCATCATAGTAACAGAGTGATTATTCAGCAACGTGTTAGGCATTAGTAGCTATTTTTTTCCCATCTTCACTGTAACATTCATATAAGATTCCTAAGGCTACTGTATACCTTACATTTTTTCTCCCATACTTTATTTAAACAGAAAAACCTGTTGGTTTCTATATAAATTTCAGTGTCTAGGAATAAACTGCAATCCTCTGAACTAAAACTGCAGTTCAGATATGCCTCTTTACTAGCAGGAAAACGTCAAAGGAGAGACTATTAATTTATTTATTTATTGCTTATCTGTATGGGTAAGCAGTGAATTTTCTCTTTCCTTTTGCTAACAATCTCTTCCATGGCTTAGGTGCTTTCTGCCCCCTGAGCATCCTCTTTTGGAGCTGCAGTTGGTCAAACAGAGCCAAGAGAGCTGCAGCCGTGCCCTTGCTTATTTATGTTTGCTATTAAAATCTGTCATTGGTTCTACAATAGACAATATAATTTCACATTTACAACAGGTGCTGGAGCAAATGCAATGCAGACAGGCACTCCCCCTCACACAGCAGCTGTTCCTGCACCTCCCATGGGACCTTCAATGAAAAAGTCAACACAGTTCCAAGCCATAATTTTTCCTTAAAACTATCTGTGGGATTGGATAGGGACAGTATCCATCTCCCTTGGCTGCGATCCTAGCCTTTCTGCTCCTCCACCTGGCATTTCAGACTCTCCCATCACTCTTTAAGCTGAGGACCCCTCCGCAGGAGTGGGGGGTCTGCACGTCGATGCTGAAGTTAATGGGGCACTCTGTTAATGTAACACCAAATATATGTATATTTATATATTTATAGTTAATGTAACATCAAATATATATGCTGTCTCTGCATATCTGACACCTACAGGGATGTACAGGGAGAGCATGAAAGAAACCTGTTGCCTAACGCCCCTTTTCCAAAGCATTTCCGTACTGTATGGGATCTCATAAAGAGAAAAAAGAGCTGTGGGGATAGTTCTTGTTTTATGGAAGAACTGCTGTTGCTCATTATGGAAGAAAGGGGGGTGCATTACAGGATAGTCACAGCAAGGAAACAAAACAAAGAGAAATGAATATGAATGAACTTCAGTGAAGCACTCTGAGGCCCCAGCTCAGCTTTCAGGCAAGTAAATGCTAATATGACTTTTTAATTGATTTAGTTTTATTCGGGAGAGGAGAGCGACTTGTGAGTCTGAGCAGAAAATTAAAGAAATGCTATTGAAAAGAAAGCCTGCAACTGCGCTGGACCTGTCATACTTTGCACTAGTCGATCAACGTAACCCTGGTACCGTCAGTTGACACTTTTGTATGTCAAGCTCAGCCTTGCCCAGGAGCGTGCTACACCTTTCCCCCATGCATTGCATGTTGGATAATAAATACAGGGGGACTCTGTGCCTCCGGCCTCAGCCAGCTCCTCCGAAGCCAGCAAGGTGTGCCAAGCGTATGGGCTCGCCTAGTGCTCTGGGCGGGATTACTGCAATATATGAAGCGAAGCACATACACATTTTCAGACTGAGGCCTTGTCCTGTCTTGCCTAATTAAATTGTTAGCTCCTTGCAGAAAGAGCAGCCTCTGAGCCCAGCAAAACCTCAGTTTTGAAGGGACTCTAGGCTATTACTCTGACGTAACCAAATAATTGGCTAAGATGGGAAAGCCTGGAGCAGATTATGCCAAAAGGACTGTCAAGAGCACAAAATAAATGCTCCAATAAAATATGGAAAATACTCTTTTAATGACTTTGCATAATCAGGATTGTAGGCATGCCTGTTTCCATTTGTAAATGCATGTTTTCCAAGGGAAGCTTTTATTACGTTCCTTTTAAAGAAATCCTTTCCTTCAAGCCTATAAAAATGTATGAAGGTGCACTAAGTCATGTAAGTAAAACAGAAGAATTTGTCCTGCTACTGCTGGACTTGATATAAAACACAAGATGAAATGTTGACTTTTAAATGGTGAGCCAACGTCATGTTTACTGAGCAGTTTTATTGAAGATACAACCTGTTGCTGCTTTGAGCAATAAAAGACCTGGAACACTGTCACACTATGAGGTAAAATTAGCCCTTAACTTTTAGTATCAATTGGCATCCCCCCCCCTTTTTTTTAAACAGTGACTCCAATTCTAAGTCACACATGCTGAGAAATGTGAATGAAACTACCACCGCTATGTGTTATTTTGTGTAAACAGAAGTGACCTGGGATCTCTTGTACAAATGCTGCTATGCACGGTCTTTGAAGCTATAGCTTTTGTATCATGACAATTAAAAGTAAAAAAATACAAGCACAAAAGTACAAATAAAAAAGAAGGCTATGTCTACAAAACACAGCGTTGTCACATTGAATTCGCATGGATTTTAAACATTCATTTGAGAAAAGCAGCCCAGCAGGACCTTCCTTACAATGGAGTGATAGCATACACCAGAATAAATCTAGCAACAAGCAGGGCTTAGATTATACCTCCTTTATATCCATAAGTAGCAGAGACCCTCCACCTATATCTACATTGGTCCTGGCTGCTAAAGTATCTGGGTATATTGAGGGATGCAGCCTTTTGGAAGTCGCAACAATTTTCTGCCAATTTATGCTTTGCTGCTATATTTTTAATGAGGTCATTTACTGGAGGGTTTTGGACTGAAATCCAGAGCATTCCCAGATTGGCATGGATTGCCAAGAACAATTAGAAATAAAAATAGAATGGATGAGGAGGAAGGACTATTTCATACAGGGAAAACTAAAATCTATAAGCTCAGTTTTAATCATAAGGTTCTTGATCTGGAAATGTGTGATGTATTCCAAATCTAATTAATGCTTAACTTTTTTGCCTGATTTATTCATTCTTGAATGGATTTCTAATATTCCCTTATGTTATTAAAAATAGTGGGCCTGATTTTCCTGAACGATATGTGTCTGTCCCCTTTCGACACTTCAAGGAGCCCTGAAAGTGAGCAAAATTATTATGAGAAAGGTTACAATCCTTTTTCAGGCTCCTTCTGTCTCCCAGAGCAATGCTTGAGTATAAGTGAGAATATGGCTAGGACTGCTTTTTAAAAGAGAGCAAACATAGTCCTTGCACACAAGTACTATATGTCCAGTGGCACAGCTTTGTCTCTTGCTCTGGATTAGCAACAGTAAGCCAGAAAGATAAACATTGTCTACAAAGGGACCCACTTGAAGCCTGTGTTTGTCTTTCTAGCTTAGCTAGCATCTGCCAGCAGCCAATGTGTCCTAAAACATTTCTAAAATCCCCCAGGAGAGGAGCTGTATCCTTGTTCCATTCTTTTATTTCTGGGCTGGTAGCAAGTCTAAAATATGAAGGTTGTCAACTCTCCAAATAGTCACACTTCAGTGTGACTATTCACATTATGCTGGTTCAAGTGTATAGCCATAACCTCATAAGTGAGGGTCACTCTTTAGACAAAATTAGACCCTCTTGACTACTTCTTGAGACTCTCTAGATTCTCAATTACATTACATGGAGTATAAGTGAGCTTAATCTGAGGCCTCAAGGTTAATGGTGTATTCCCTGGAGTAAGTTCAGTCCAGTCACCATCAATGTCATCACTGTTATAAAGACAATAGACTTTGAGGCTTTGTCATACTGAGCATCTATTCGTATCTTTGGAGATTTTCTTGAAGGAGAGCTTGAATTTAGCTAACAGCTTTAAACTGGCATCTAATTTGATGCCAAGATGATAAGTATCTCAGCACATGATCAAGATAGGGAGCAGAATACTGCTGAATTGTCTTGGCTCTTTAGAGACATACACAAGTTTAGATGTTAACCAGTTAATTCAATACCTAAAAATTCCCCCAAATTGACTGAGTTAGCAGGTTTCGAAACTTCAATTGATTTGTCTTATACCTTGTGTACTAACCAGCTCTGCTCCATTGTGGCCTCCTATGACCATCAGTAAGGGAAAAAAATTAGGAGGAAGAGAAAAACTGTGAAGAATATTAATGATGAGAGCTCTATGCTGTTCTCTGTTAGCAAAGTCCATCGATCGACCATCTATAGCTGTTTAAATAGACAGTGTCAATAGAGGTATTGGCTCTGTTGCCTCTGCATCATTTACTGGTAGAATATACTTGTTTGCGGTTGCTTGCATTGCAGTGCGTGAGACAAAGTGCTGTATCATAACGGTGAATTAGAGCCAAAGTATGAAAAGGCTTGTTGCCTAGAAGTAATCTGCAGGATGACAGTATTTTAAAAAATGGATAAATGCTACCTCACCAGGGAAAAGTTTGCAATATCAGAGAAGACAACATATTTTTCTCATCAGTAATAGAGTATACGTCTCAGTGTTTGATACATTGGTTGTAATTGTATTCAGTACAGCATGTGATTGTTTTATGTGTTTGATTTACTGTTATCTTTAATTAGCAGCAATTCTGTCTTTTTGTACATTAAATGAGTTTGGTTTAAGGATTCTAATTCTAGAAGTATCTCTAAAATTAACAGAATGGAAAAATACATTCATAATTAACTATTTTTTTAGATTACAGTAGACTATTACATAGAACAGAACAAATGTATGAAGGAAAATGATTAAACTGCATACAGTTCTTCATATTGTACCACATCACCCGCCCTTTTCCATTTTAGATAAATACACTTCTAGGTCGTTTTATGTGCACCGCTTTCCCTTCCTACAGCCACAGTCATTTTGTTTCAGTGACGACACTTTCTGAGCTTCAGCCACCCAATGAAGAAAAGAATATGAGCACAATCACTTGACTTTAGATCATCATTTTCAAAGGCTACAGTGACTGGAAGATTTTCTGTCACTTAATATAGCAATGGGTGTAATCTTCCAGAAAAAAATTTGCTCTCCCATAGTCTTGTCTTGAATCGTCTGTGAAAGGAAATGGTCCTATATATTGCTAAAATATCTCAAGCAGCATTTGACACTTCAAAGTGTCAGGGTACTCAGCATAATGTGGACTAGCTAACACTTCTAAAGCTGCTGTATACTGAAGATCATATTGGTTCAGAGAGGGGCAAAATTCTTCCAAAACAGATGTCAAAACTGACACAGCAACTGATCTTTCAGACAATTTTGCTGCCTATTTTGACTGCCGGGTTTCTTAAATCTGTCACAGGGCAATGATCAGAATACTTGCAATTCAATACGGGTCTTTTCAGCTCTTTCATGATATATTACAAAATTACTGCTGTGAAGCCAAAAGGACACATGAATGTAATTTCTTTTTCCACAAAGCATTTGCTATGTTCTTGAAAAGGTTAACCTGCCTAACTAAACTGTACAAGCATTATTTCACTTTTATTGACACTCTTTGCAGACCATGAAATGACTTGAGTTTTAATCTAGTTTTTTATACTGAAAAAAGATTAATTTAATAAGTTCCATACATAAAAGTAATTCAAAAA